>NC_141689.1:1318734197-1319334197 GCF_964263255.1 Lissotriton vulgaris
CAGTAATATTGCGTACTACTACTAAGCTAAACCTACTCTAAGTGTACCTAGAGTGTGTGTAGGTGTAGAGCCGAGAATCACCCCGAAAGATAATCCAACCCTATTACATGATGGGAGAGATTGAAGGACCCCATCTTGGTCACCAACTGGACACTCCTTAAGAGATGTCAGACCAAGGCATGTTAATTCCTCAGCATGCAAAAACCCTCAGTGTCTGCTGAAGTACCTTCTCTACTAATGTATCGGGATGCTCATCTTTTATAATAGAAAGCCGCCTGCGATGGACGCATAGATTAGTGATGTTGTGGTTATGTAGATAGCCCTGTTGCATCTTCAATGAAGATAGCACATACATTTGTGTGTAGTGTGAAACGAGACCTTGGATATGATGTTCAGGGTGTAGTGATAATGTAGACCAAAGCTAAATGTAAAAGTTTAGTTTTGGAGAACTAATCTGACATTGCTGTGTGTGTAAATGTGTGCCAAAGGTCAAAGCTGGAAATGTTATTTGTGAGGACAATGTAAAAAATTAGCTGCTTCGCTACATAGGCCTAACTCGGGAATATAACATTACCTTCACACAGCACTTACATCACCTGATAACACATTAACAGACAAATGTGTCTGAGAAGGTAACTGATATTTGAAGGAAGGGTATAATTACGTTGAACGCCTCCGCCTACCTTTGGTTACACCTTCATTGTTAAGCCCACCATGGCATAGTATGATGTTGTCTGTTGTTAAATCATCATGCAGACCAGTTTCACCTTTGCACATCAGATCATTTCATTGCATTTGAGAGTCAAAATGATATATGTCCAATAGTCAGGTACATTTTGTGGCACATTTGTGCTTCCCCCCTCATGAATTCACAACGCCCATTTAGGACACATTTGCTATGTTCAAGCTTTCTGTGAGCTCTGGTTTTTTTTTACGGAGTTTTATATAGCGCGAACTTGACCTGGTATCGGGTATCAGAGCACTTTACATAGCACCAGTCGTGTTACATGAGGACAATTTCATTTTTGTTAGGCACTGGGAGATTAAGTGATTTGCCCAGAGTCACAGGATGTTCAGCATCATTGGCGAAACGAGAACTGCCTAGCCCTAGCCGTTAGGCCAACTCTTCTCCCCAATCTGTTCCCATTATACATGTACAGCATCATGATTGAACATAGCTGTCAATGAATGATGACTTGTACATCACACATCCTAACCTCATATATTATCCTGTCACTTATATATGTGAATATGGTTGGAGAGGAGGCAAGATGAAGTCAACATTTGACTAAGATCCCAAATTGTTGTAAAGTGTAGAAGCTTGGATGGATGAATTTGCATTGTGCAGTTCAGCCACCTGATATATATGTTTCACTTCCTCTAGATCCACCTTAGCTGCCCATAAACACCTCCCAAACAACACAACCTAACTGGCATCAGTGTGACTATTGTCCACATTGATTTCCTTTTTTTTTTTTTTTAATAGTTTTTATTATTGCAAGATACGACAATAACCATTACAATTCCGTTCCATAATGTAATTCAGTTTTTAACAATATAGTACCACTGATATCGTTTTAAGGAGTAAACGTAAATTAACGAATACAGTAGTAGAGTAGAGGTATGGAAACAATTCAAAGCTTACAAACAGAAGTACATTTTGCCACAAAACTTTGAGAAGATATAAAGAAAAAGGAAAAGAAAAGAAGTATTAGAGGCCTGTCCCCCCTTCTTGCCCTTTAAAAAAATGTTTCCAGATCCTTTATTTTCTAATAAGGGCTTTTGGACCTCTAAATTTAGCTAATGAAAATTCCATGGTTCTGATTTCGTGAACCAAAGTAAGCCAGTCCGCCGCTTTAGGGGGTTCTTTAGATATCCATGCCCTAGCTATAGTTAGTCTTGCGCATGCTAGCAAAATCGTTATAAGATCCTTGTTGGGACTATTACTATCCTGGATGTCTAATAGAACCAATTGTACTGTAAACTCCGGTATAGTTATCTGGTTAATTCTGCAATGGTCGGATATTCTATTCCAAAAAGTGGAAAATGCTGGACAAGAAAATAACATATGTTCGATTCCAGCCGCAACTGTGTTGCATTTAACACACATAGATTTGTCTGAAATCGGGTTTCCTTGCGCCCAACTAGATATTTTTTGTGGTGTATAGTACAGCTCAGTAATTGTCCTATATAGTTGCATTCTAAGGTTAGAGGAATGTACTATATCGCTTAAATGGGTTAAAGCGTTTCTGATCTGTATTGAGTTTATATTTAAATTTAATCTACGAGACCATTTAACTGCAATTTGGGTTGTGTTTTCTCCCTTATCCTTAATTAACCATTGGTATCCCAATTTTATTAATGATTTTGTTTTATCAGAGTAAATACACTCAAGAATGTCTGAATGTTTAGCTTCCGTTATTCTCATTTTGCTATGGAAAAAATCTCTCAATTGTCTATATCTAAAGTGCATATCATCTGTGAGCCCATTAGTAATTTTTAGGGTCTCGAAGTCAGTCAAGCCGTTGGTACCATAAAGGTCTCCTAGTGTATTTATTTCATGTCTAATCCAGCGATTCGCCAAACCATCCGAGAATATACTCTTGAGACCGGGATTATTCCATAATCTAAGTTCGGCGTTGTAGAATGAGCTGTTACTAATGTGTAAAATTTTGTCCCAAATTTTTATAGCATGTTTAGCAGTCTTAAATTTGACCCGCTTAAAGTAATTTGGATCATGAACCCGTAGTAGGAATTGGTTAGAATCGGCGCCTAGCATATACTGATGGAAGAATAAAGAAGGAGTATTTTTTAGTAAGCTCCTTATTCGTAGAAAAAAAGTAGCTAAAAAGTAGAGGTTAAAGCCCGGAAAAGTAAGTCCCCCTTTAGAAATTGGCAGTGTCAAGAACTTAACCGCCCTTCGTGCCTTTTTATACCCCCATATGAAGCTACTACATATAACGTCTAATTTTCTAAAAAAAAGTGTATTTGGTTGCAGCGGTATGGCTCTACACAGATACAACAACTTAGGTAAAATTTTCATCTTAATCAAATTAAGTCTCCCTATCAGACTGAGAGGTATTTTGTGCCATTTTTTGAGACTAGCAGTAGTTTCTTTTAAAAATGACTCGTAGTTTATTTTCGAAATTTCCCCCACTTTGGCAGTGAGTTTAATACCTAAATAAACGGCTTCTTTACATGTGTCAACGATATGTGAATCCGGGGTATAGTTAAGTATAATTTGGGTTTTGTTCACATTCAGTTTATACCCAGAAATTCTCCCAAAGTTTTGTGCTTCATTTATGATTTCTGGCATAGCTTTATTGACGTTGGATGTATAAATTGCTATGTCATCAGCAAAGGCGGTTAGTTTAAGAGCTATGTCTCCATGATAAGCTGGTACAATATTAGTTTGGTTATTTAGAGCGTTTAAAAAAGGTTCTAAAGACAAAACAAAAAGTAATGGGGAGAGGGGGCAACCTTGTCTTGTACCTCTTGCTATCTTAAAATTGACTGAGTCTTTGCCTCCATAGCTTATCATAGCCCGTGGTTCATCATAGAGTGACTTAACCCATTCTAAATAGGAACCAGTGATACCCATTTTACTTAGTACTGCCCACAGATATTCCCACCCCACTCGGTCAAATGCTTTTTCCGCATCTAACATTATCATACCGAGTGGGGTGTTGGTGGTTTCCGCAACATCAAAAGCTGTAATTGAAGTATTTACATGCAAGGTAGTATCTCTGCACACTACAAAACCATGTTGTTGAGGATTGACAATGTCCGGCATACAGGGAGCTAAGCGATTGGCTAAAATTTTAGCAAAGATTTTAACGTCAGAATTAAGTAAAGATATGGGCCGATACGAGCCACACTCTTTTTCGGGTTTTCCCTTTTTAAAAAAAAAGATAATTTTGGCAATTTTCCATGATGCAGGTGCTTGCTTAGAAACAATAATTGAATTAATCACATTTTGTAGTAGCGGCAGGAGTTCTTGAGAGCAAAGTTTGTAAAATTCCACGGGTATACTATCTTCTCCAACCGCCTTCCCTAAGGGTAAGTGATCTATTGCTAGTTTTATCTCCTCAAGTGATACGTTAGAGTTTAATTGTTGAAGTACTTCAAGATTTAAAGCCCGCGGTGGAATTAAGTATTGGTCAAGATATTGCAAAATCTCTGTTTTGTGTGGTATAGCCTCTGGTGTGTAAAGTTGTTGGTAGAATTTGACAAATTGATTTAATATTTGATCCTCTCGTTTATAAGTTATTGAATCTGGTCCTGTTATTTCCTTTATTTTAGTTTTAGTTTTTCTATCCGCGGTTTTAAAGGCCAGTATCTTCCCAATACGATCGCCACCTTCGTATTGATCTAGTTTATATTTTTGTAGTTTTGATACATATCTTTCTCTCAAAGTTTTTTTTAGTCCTGCTTGTAGTTCCGCCAATTTTGCTCTAATCCTCTCTATATTGTTTTTTGAGTGTAGTGTTGCCTCAGCCAGTTGTACTTCCAAGTCTAGTAATTTTGATGTCAATTTTTTATTTTTATTGCGGCTTTCAGCATTAAGCCTGAATACATACTGTTGGACAAACCCTCTAATGCTACACTTACAAGTATCCCATACAGTGTTTATGCTAGCCGAATTGATATTTAATGTGATAAACTCCTGTATGTGTTTTTTGACTAATGTGGTAAATGTTAGATCAACTAGTAAGTGTCTCGGAAAAGTAAACTTTTGTGGTTCTTTCATATTTTGATCTTTAATTATAACTTCTAATAGCAAGGGGTTGTGATCAGATGTAACTTTAGGGCATATTTCAATCTCACAGTTGTCTAACGTTTGATCAGAGGCCCATATCATATCAATTCTAGAGCAAGATCTATGTGGCGCAGAATAGTGAGTGAAGCCTGCCAACATAGGGTGTTTAGACCGCCATAGATCTCTGATATTATTCAACCTTGCAAGTTCTAAGATTGCCGCTCTAACTTTGTACATTCTTTTAAAGTTCTTTGGCCCCGTAGAATCTATTTTATAGTCCATGACACAGTTAAAGTCCCCGGCAATAATAGTTTCTCCTTCCCATTCAAGTAGTTCTAAGCTTAGCTCTTCAAATACTTTGGGATTATCAATATTTGGTCCATATACTACACATAATACCAGTTTTACATTTTCACCTTGCATCTGTGCTATTGCCCACCTTCCTCGAGTATCTGAAGCAGTTTTAGTTATTTCTAATAGGACTCCTCTTTGTTTTAGAATAGCTACCCCCCTTATAGTCTCATTTAGAGTTGTGCATACAACCAATTCATAACTTAATTGTGATAGTAACTTTCTGTCTTGATATTTTATGTGGGTTTCTGAAACCAGAACTATATTAGGATTGTACAATTTTATCTCTTCTTGTACCAAATTTCTTTTGCTCTTACTATTTAAGCCATCTACATTCCAGCATAAAATTCTTAGTTTAAGCATTTAGCTATTATACTGTTGCTCTTATACATATTGTTCCCCTCTACCTTTGCTTGTTTCACAATCGTTAAGTTTTCCTTCCTACTACTCTTAAAAAAAAGTCGAATCTTGCAATCAAATTTTTCCCCCTTATTTCCGCCCACCACCCTCGACACCAGTTGTCACACCCACCCCTGTAACAACCCCACCCCCTCCCTCGCTGCAACCCGTTCCTTAGGGGGGAGCACCCCTCTAGCATTTGCTGCCGCTGTAAGGGCAGCGTAGTGAAAGTGCATACATGAGAGACTACTCATGCCTCATCTTAGTTTAATCCTTATTTGTCCATATTTGCTCATACCCTGAGAGGAAAAAAAAAGAAAGAGAGAAAAGGAAAAGGAAAAGAGAGGTTGGGCTCACCCGCAGATAAAGTGAGAGAAATGTGTATTTGTACGAGTATACAGAGAATGTCCAATTGCTCATTAGATTCAAGTTCAATAAAGTATATTCGGGTAAGCTCCTGTTCTTTCCTTTTTTTTCCCCCCTCTCCCCACATTAGTTTACTTTCTCTTTTTGACTTCTTTTTTCATTCTCCCGAGAGAATTTTTCCAGAGATTGTTCAGCGGACGATAGATCAGTGAAGAAAACAGCTTGGCCATTTCGGATGACCTTAAGGCGAGCAGGTTCCTGAAGATAAGCCATGCAGCCTAGATTTTTGAAAGCATCTATCATCTTCCGAAGCTCCCACCGTTTGTCCATTGTGGTCTTGCTTAAGTCCGATTTCACAAAGAAATTGAGATTATCAACGGTAACAGGATTATTGGGTTTAGCCTTAAATGCTACTGCTTGTCGCAAAAGAAAGTTACCAAAGTATATCAGAAAAGGTCTTGGCAATTTGCTATTTGTGTTTCTTTGAACTAAGGGAAGTCTATGTACTCTCTGCAACTGGGAATCCCAATCCCAATCAGCAAGGTCCATAAAAGCTCTTTGAAAAAGTTTCACCATAAAAGCTCTCGGATCGGACCCCTCCATACCTTCTGGTATACCAAATAGTCTAAGGTTTTGTCTTCGTGCCCGATTTTCCAAATCCTCCACTTTAGCTTCCAGCTGAGACATTCTTGATGTATTCTGTTTAACAGTTGACGTAGCCTGGTTCATATCTTCTTCCACTTCCACTATTCTTTGTTTTATGTCCTCTATATCTTTTGTCACTCCTCCCAGGCCTTGGCAAATATCTCTCATAGTTCCTTGTATCTTGGTATTATCTTCCCTTAGCTGTAGATATTGCTGTTGGATCTCCACTCTTTGTTCTATGAGAGTCTGCATGATTGACTCCATTGATATATTCGTTGGGACTGAGGAGTTTGAAGTATCTAATGAGATCAATTGATAAGTTTTTTGAGCGGGTAAGGAAGTAGGACCAGATACTGTTTTTTGGGATTTGGGATTTGCATCATCCATCACAACCTCTGCAGAGTCATGTTCTAGAGTTTCACCTGAATTAACATCAGAGATCACAGCTGGAAGTGGTTGAGTTTTCCTCAAACTAGATACTATAGATTCAATGGCCTCTGTTGTCTGGTCAGCGTTATAGGCTAATAGTTCAAGATCATGAACTTCAGCATCTTTCGCCACTTCATTATGTGTGGGAGGAAGCTGAGAAATATCGGAGGTGAAGATAGGGGAAGTTGTTGTTGTTGAGGCTACCGGGGGGTCCCTGTTCTTAGTTCGCCAATCGTTTCTGTAATAGCTGTGTTAATAAAACTAGATGTCTCTTGGTTTATAGAAAGTGCACTTGGGCTAGAGTCTGTCAAAGGGTCCATGGAGTTATTTACGTTTTTAACGTTGTTTAAGTTGTCCCCCTGGGTATTATGCACCAGCACATTAGCCTCGTCGGGACTGGCCCCAGAAAGTCTTAAGGCCATATTCTTGACTCCACCTTTGGCCTCTATCCACCTTCTCAGAGGGCTGTCATCTATTAGTCGACTTTTTTTATTTCCTGCCAATTCTTTACTAGTTGTCTTTAGTAAGAGGGTTTTTTGCTTAGTTTTGACCTTCCTCTTGGTTTTCCTTGATACTGATTTTTTGTTTGTTAGAGCTTTAAGTGCTTCGTCGAGCCCCTCTTCTTCTGATAGTTCCTCGTATTCTACATTTGAATCTTCGTCTGATTTGGTCCCGGATTCCTGAGACAAATCGCCTCCACATTTCTTCTCTTTTGTTTTACTCTTATCAATCTGCGAGTGAGTCTTAGTATTAGTGTTGGGACCCTCAGGTTCTACCCTTTGGTTTTGTACTGTGTATTGTGGGTCCTCTTTCCACATTGATTTCCATACATTTTTTGCCCTGCGATTTTCCTTTTCATTTATTTATTTATTTTTATTGTCAAAAAGATGGCACATGAAGGTTTTCTAATCCAGAATAACAGAAAATGGAAGCGGGCAGTGAAAATAACACCATCATTTACAGTATTAAGGCTCATACCGAACAAAATCCACAGTACTTTACAAACAAGCATAATTTCGCTATACAAAGAAAAAGAAGAGGAGCAAAAAAAAGCAGAAAAAAGGGGGGCCCTATTCTAATACAAATTAGTTAAGCTAGTACACTATGTGTCCTCTAAACAGCCCCAGCTAGAATAACATTTTTGCAGGGCTCTCATTCCCTGGCTCTGGCTAGAGCCTTCTCCCCTCTCACCAGTTTCTTTTATAATTACCCACCACTCAGCAGCTGAGGGAGGCTTAGGTGAAATCCAGGCTCTGTTAATGGTAAATCAGGCTGCTAACAGCATTATTGGGATGATAGCTTGTAGCTGTGACTATCCTCTTTATAGCCCAACATCAGCTCAGCTGTCGAGAAAGTGTATTTACCCGTAGTTGGAGCTTGATGGCAAGTGATATCTTCTGCCAGAATGTAACTAATCCGAGATAAGTAGTGAACATGTACACCATGTCAGCTGCATACATCCCACATTTGGGGCATTTACAGTGCGCCCCTCCAAGTTTTCCCACTTGTATGCCCCCACCTCGAGCCCATCTAGCGATCCTTTCTGGGGTGTAATAGAGTGCACAGATCGTCCAGGACTGCTGCAGTCTAAGACTGATCGAGTGTACTGATCGTTCTATAACATCCAATGCCATCCTGACCCCTTCAAGAGTGACATTTGACCCCTGAGTCTCACTCCATCTTGCTGCTAATTTTTCACAGCCATCCACTCTGACCTGACACAAGCATCAATACATGATGCTGATTGCTGCCCTCTGGTTCTACGCATGCAAACACTCCCACATCGCGGAACTCAATACATTTCGCAGTGTGAGATATCTTGTAAAGTAATCCCTGAGCTGGAGGTATTTAAAAAACATCTGTTGAGGGAAAGCAAATGTGAGTTGCAAGTTTTCAAATGATCGAAAGCCGTTAGTATCATATAACTGACCCATATAGTGAACACCAAACTTTCCCTATTTCCCACACTTCGAAAATACCTCAGGCAGCATTGGATTGCCCCAAAGAGGAAGTTTATCATGTATTAGAGAAATAGAGCACCTAGCCATACAGCCCTGCATTATATGTACACAGTCCCTAATGGCCTTGAAGCGTACACAATTAAAATACTTGGGGTCATTGATTCTATTTAAAAACATTTGACTCTCAGGACCAAGAATGAGCCGGTGCCAAAAATCAAATTTATCTGAGCTCAAAAGACTATGTAGACACCCCACAAATGCTGCCCAGTAATACATTTTAGAATTAGGGAGTTCTATCCCTGCCCTGGTTATGCAGAAGTTTCTTTAGCCCTATTGCCCATCTCAATTTTTTGTAACCCCAAATAAAACTACACAAGATCCCATCTAACTTGTTGAAGAGAGAGTTGGGAATACGCAGTGGGATTGAGCGAAATAGATACAAACATTATGGTAGTACCTTCATCCTTATAATGCACCTACCCAGGATGCTAATTGGAAGATTGTGCCAGCATTTAAGTTGCTTGGTAATACTGGCCAGCAAAGGGTCATAATTTAATGCTTGTATGTGTTCAATCTTAGGAATGATACATACTCCTAAGTACGTTGCAGTCGGACAGACCCCTGCAATAGGATGTTCAGACTGAAAGTTAAGAAGCACTTGCGTCATAACATTCAGCTTATAACCCAAGAAAAAGCCAAATTTCTTTGCTTCTGTTTCAATACCTTCTATTGCGGGCGCCGGGTTGATAGTAAAGATGGCTATGCCATCTGCATATGCAGTGACTTTCAGCTGATGCTGTCCTATAATCAAAGGGAGTAACTGTGCATTGGGCTGTAGTGTTTAGATGAATAGTTCAATGTAGAGCACAAAAAGAAGGGGAGCGAGAGGGCAACCCTGTCTAGTACCACAGCGGAATAAAAATAGAGCTGTTTGCACATTGGCATAAAGCAGTTTAGCCTGTGGTCTACAATACAGACCGTGTACCGACTTACAGTATCTTCCCCTTACTCCAAATACTTTAAACATTTGCCATAGATAATCCCAAGCCACCCAGTCAAAAGCTTTTTCTGCGTCTAACAACACCATGCCCAAATTCATTGTTAATTTCCCCGCAGCATCAAAGGCCACCACCGCAGTGTTGACATGAGCGGTGGTATCTCTCCCCTGTATAAAAGCATGCTGCTGGGGGGAAATAATTCCAGGCATCATAGGGGTTAACCGAGTGGCCAGAATCTTGGCAAATACCTTAGCATCTGAATTTATTAAAGAAATCGGACGGTAGGAGCTATGCTCCTCTCGTGCCTTGTCCTTTTTTAAGAAAAAAACAATGTTAGTGATGTTCCACGAGTCAGGAGGCCCGCCACCTACTCCTATTAGCTGAATTATCTCCCTCAGTAATGGGGCCACCAAGCTCTTCCAGCCCTTATAAAACTTGGCTGGTATAGCATCTTACCCGGCAGCCTTCCCTGATAGTAGCTCCAATATTGCTTCCTCGATTTCCTCATGCGTAATTTCCTATTCTAAGAAAGGCAAGTCTTCCTCCCTCAGAGACGGCAGATTGTTCTCCTCTAGAAAATTCTGCATACCTGTCATATCCAAACTCGTCTCTTGAGAGTATAATTTTTGATAGAAGATAGAGAATTGGGCAGCAATAGCTTGGGGGTGCTTACATAATATGCTGTTCTCCCCTTTAACACCATCAATGCTATTGTTATTTTCCTCCTGTGCTGATATTTCTTGATTCCCATTGTTTCATGACGAGCTCAGCTCTATGGTTGGCACGTGATGTACCTTAAATATGCCAGTCTATTAGTCACATCAATATATTTTAATGTTGTTATATATAGAATATGTGGAGATGTCTTCCCTGAACTGAGTTCGTTTATTATTGTTTTGATTCACAGACCTTTCGCCTGATGAAGGGCTATACCAGCCCGAAATGCATAGGGACTGATGGAATCTATATATAAGGATTATGGATGTATCTTTCTGACTCACAAGAAAAATATATGTCTGGATTTATGAGAATATGATGATATTCTGAAGAATGAGAAACTTGAAAAAATATAATCATTGAATACTTATAAACAACCACTTTTGTGTGCCTGAACTCCTTTATACCTTTTGGTCATTCAAAGCGGTGCACTGGGGGACAACTCCCATTGGGAATTGCTTTATTCAGTATTTACTTCAACGCTGTACTGTTCAGACAGCGATACCCTGGTCTGCACGCAACAACCCTACAACTGTTCAATATCTAGTTTCAATTACGATGCGTGTCTCCCACGTATACATGTATGGAGGTGTACCTCATGACGAGCTGAGCTCGTCATGAGCGTCGAAGGCGCGATTATCAGTTAGCTGATAAGAGAGCACTTTCCCAATTCGGTCTCCATACTCATATTGTAGTGTCCTGTGTTTGTTGTAACTCGTGGCTACTTTCTCCCTTAAAGACCTAGTCATTGCTACTCTTTCATTTATCAGAGATGCTTACAGTGAGTCCTGATCTATCGCACCTCGGCAGACAGCTTCAGCATGGCGGAGTTCGCTGGCTATTAGCTTTTGGTAGGCACATTTGCCTACCATTTCTTGTTCCTTGTTTTGCTGCCAAACATACTGCTAGGTAGCCCCCCCTGACTTGTGATTTTCCATGACAGTTTTCATATCATTGACCTACAATCCAGCTGTGCTTACTCCATTTCATATGACACATTATAGTCTATTATGTACATACTGTACACACTTACCATACATTTAGTGTCATCCTTTCACTAGCCACCATGGTGTGAAATGGTATGCTGTAAAATGCCACATGTGGGCATATTGAGATGAGGGATAACAGTGATGTTGAACACATACAACATACTAGAGATATTAAATCCACATTTTATGAGTATTCAGATACATCATTCTTGGGTTTACTTACCAGGGTCCTACGTCTGCCCATTGTGTGGTTCCTGACCAGATGTCATATCCAACATCATAGCAGATGTCACTGTGGGGACTGGAATCCTAGATGTCATCATTGGGCCTACAAAGATATGTGTTTTTGCCAGTTATCATTCCAGTTGCCACTTTTGGTGCACACAATTTCAGAGATCAATTCACCTTTCTGGCACTGTTTACGGATGTGAGAAGTTGGCCTGGTATATGATGATTACTCATTCTAGTGAGCACCTTGCACCCATCCAAACGACCCTTATGATGATTGGTTGTAAGTCAACCTTGTAGACCAACTATCCTAGGGTTAGCATGGACAAAAGCAGTCTTAGGCTAAACTCAAGAGGGCATGTGAAGCCAGCTGTTTTACCATATGCAATCGTTTTAATACCAAATGAAAGGACACCACACAAGTTATATACTATAAAATATATGTATTTATTACTAGAATAATCCCCTATACTCTTTATGAGCACAGAAGCACAAGCGTTAAACAAAGAACTTCATATAACATACAATAAGCTGCTCGATTATGGATAGGCCGGGTGGCCCCTAAAACCATATACTAAAATAGTGGTATAAGAACCATGTCACAAACAGTGGTCAGGCCTAGGGCCTTGGGAATTGCTGGGCCTACACTGGACTACTGAAGGTTAGGACATAGGAGGCTCACAGGATGCGGGTGCAGAGTCTATAGGCAACCGCGTTTACCATACAAGTCAATGGTGCGTACAAATTAGAAAGTTACTATTTTAGGAGTCTTCCGACTGGACTAGAACTTAGCCACTTAAAATTCGGACACTAGAGGTGTACACCACTACAGGAGCACCGGAGTACTCTCATTACCTCACCCACAGGAAGCGGGTGCATAGGTGTCAAAGTGGTCGGGTTTCTTCGTGGAGTTCTATGGAGTCTGGAGGTGAAGATGCTGCAGGCAACCAGGAGAGAAGAGTCTGGTTGGATCCAAGGGTGGATCAAAGATGTAGAGTACCTGAAAGCAGAGGGGACAGAGTCTAGGTCACTAGCCAGTAACCTGCGTGGAACCACGAAGGAACCAGGCGATGTTGGGTTGCGATCAGGTGATATTGAGTAGATTGTCTCCGCTGCCACGTGGACCAGGAAGTATCGAGGACAACCAGGAGTTGAACACGGGCTGTCCCACAAAGGCTCTCACTGTTGGCGGTGTCAGTTCTCGAATCGGAGTCAACAGGCCTTGGCAAATGCAAACAAAGCAGGAATCGAAGATGACTTCTGGATCGGCCCAGCAAGGTCAGATCGGTGGCTCCTTTTCAGGGGAGCAAGGGCCAGTCTGGAGCAACCAGACCAGCAGTTTAAATTTGAAGGTTCATCGTCTCAGAGGCCACTAGCCAACGGGCAAGTGACCGGACAACGCGTCAAGCAGGAAAATGCAAAAGGGCCCCACGCAGCACTCGGTGAGTGTAGAGCGATGATCTTTGGTGCAAAAGCTGCTCGGGTCTGGGGCTTCTCAATCCCCAATGCACAGCCTCGAGGGTGCCTCGGGGGCTGGAAGGGAAGCTCTTTTCTGGCTTTCAAATGTAAATGTGCTGGACTTGTAAAGCGCACAGCTGCCCGTAAGCGTCCTGGCGCTTGCTTAGGGAACCCGTCCTGGTATTCCCCTGTGAGAAACCACGGCAGGGTGTCCACAAGGTGAAAGCCAGGCATCCCGCCGCGAGGGGCCGTAGTGGAGATTAAGCAAGCTATTGCCCAGAGTCGCAGAGTGTGACCCCGTGAGTTGAGTAGGCACCAGAGCGAGAATTGTCGAGTCCGTGGAATTTTGAGCCCGAGACCCGCCGAGGCGGGGAATCGAACCCTGGTCCACGGTCGATCTCAGCTTCCGGGTCTGCCGCCTCTAACCACTGAGCCACGCTTCTCCACTGATGGCCAGTCCCACGTCTCTCGTCATCTCCACGGGTCTCAGCTCTGCAGGGACTGTGGATCGGGCTGTTGGAAGTCTTAGAGTTCAGAATTTGTTGGTCTCTGTCGTTCGAGCTCTGGCAGGAGCAGCGGCAAAGAAAACCCTTGAGTGCTGATGGTGCCTGCCTGCACAGGGTGGCCAGTCCTTGACCACAAGGGAGATTCTTCAGTCTTCTATGCCGAGTAGGATGTAGAAGGGTCCAGAGTTTTGTATCAAAGTTTCAGTCAGGACAATCTGATGTGCTATGGCACAGCTCCTACCTTTATTCCAAATCAAGGAGCTGGATCTCCTGCTAGGTCCCTCCTATGGGTGGGACCCAGGAAGGGGGTGGTTACACCCCTTTCCCTTTGTCCAGTTTCACACCAGAGCTGGGGCTGGAGTGCCCCAGCACCGGTTCAAACTGGGCTTTGCCTGGGACACCTTGTGCGCCCCAGGCAGTGTCCAGTTTCATTCAGCCCTCCCTGCCCCAATCAACTATCTCCTGTCTGGGGTGGTGCAACACTTCCCTGTGACAGGGAACCTTTTGTCCAGGCCTCCCCTGCTGGAGTTTCGGTCAGCAGCAGGAGGCCAGACTTGTGTCTGTGGCAGCAGCATCCATTTTGTGATGCTGAGGCTCTGGTTAGATTTAACCGCGTTTAAGGAAAGTAACATGTTTTCTCCCTCTAGAAGGGTGGAATGCTACCCCCGTCATCAGAACTGGCGAGGGGGTAGTATTCCAAAGCGTATGACACCTTACACGACATGTTATGATAAAGCCAAACCATAGATAGCATTTACCCGCAAGGTTCATAATGCACTTAAGAGTATATGGTATGGCAATATCCCAGAACAGCTATAAGGATTTGGTTCCGAAAGCTGCAGGCAGGCTCAGCTCATGCTAGAGCACCATCTCACATAATACCAAGCACTCTGCCTCCAGGATTGTTGAGGCCTGCCATATGAGTGACTTATAGTTATATATGTGTCCCAATATACGTTTAGACATAGGTATACTATATCTAAGCAAGGGGGGATTACACCACATTGCTCCAGCTGAGTGATCAGCCAGTTGTGTCATTTTGGATGGCCAGCCAGGTATGGCAAAAGATATGCTGCAGCCCCTGGTAGGCCTTGGATGCACCTATGCCCTGGGTACCTATAGTACACTGTACAGGGGCTGATAAGGTGACCCAATATCCAATTGGAGATGTACCTAGGGTACACGGAGTCCATTTTAAAGAGAGAGCAGATAGCCTGGGGCCCTGATTAGCAGGATCCCAGGCCAACTAAGTCAAAAACCAGCTAAAGACTAGGCAAAATATCTGGGTAACCATAGTCAGGTATCCACCTTCCTACAATGAAATACATGTAATTGTTCATGTGTTGTCTACTAACAATGTAGGTCTTTGGATACTCTCCTGACCAGTTTTACTTACCAGTTTGTGATGGACTGGAATCCTGGATGTCTTCATTGGGCCTACAAAGATATGTATTTTTGCCAGTTACCATTCCAGTTGCCACTTGTGGTGCACTCAATTTCAGAGGTCAATTCACCTTTCTGGCACTGCTTATGGAATACATGTAATATGTCCATGTGTTGCTAACAATGTAGGCTTTTGGATCCTCTCCTGACGAGTTTTACTTACCAGTTTGTGATGGGGTATGGATTGTTGTTTCCTCCCAACTGATGCACGCACCTATGCTACAGTGGATGAATGTACTCTGATGAGTACAGAGAAAAGGCAGCAAACCAAAACTGTACATGTGCGTCTTGTCAGAAATGTCCTCACTGCATCTACATGCTAACAGTAATGCTAAGTGCAGCTGCGGCCAGTGCAGGTAGGAGCAATGGGATGGTTGGAGGTCATGGCGGGGCTGGGGAAAATAGATGACGGTATGGGGAAATTAAATATGAAAAAAGAAAATCCTTCAACTTGTGCTCAGCGATATGGTGAGCACAAGGTAAATGGTTTTGATTCATAATTCATTTCCCCCTTTTCCATTGTCTGATGATTTCCCCCTACTGTGCCCCCCCCCACTTTTACCTGCCTCCTCCACTGCTCTTACCTGCCCCGGCTGCAGCTGGTTAAGTGGAAGGGGCACTTTGTCTATTGTTATTTACCAGTGTTAAATATACACACCAGCAATGCTGGGCCCTTGTTTTTTATAGTGGAATGGGATTTGCCATTTCAATCTAAAAAAATTCTAGGACTTGGGGTGCAACGTACAGAAGGATAGACATAAGGCTCTGACTCACTATCCATTTTATACATACTTAGGACAACTTCCATAGTCACAATTGTGGTGCAACACAGACAAACATTTCATATCCATGTTCTTGTCATCACCTTTACCTGGTACCCCATTGCGGACATTACTCACAGGGAGCCCACGGAGCATGCTGGGGTGTATGGTGTAGAGGATATCCTCCTCTAGTGTGGTGAGATGGAGGCGGGGTCCGAATCGTACACTAGGGAGAACTCTGACTACCTCAATCTTGTCGTACTTCTCTTTTACTGCCTCTTCTTGTCCTGCCACTTCTTCTTTATGTCATTGACAGTGTGGACATGCTCCCCCAATGCTGTGATAGCAGTTGCTAAATGCTGCCATAGGGCTGCCTTCTGTGTGCCGCTGGTGCTGTAAAGAGGTAAATCACAGAGCCATTTGTGGTGCCTCACAAACTCCTAAATCATGGTGGTCACTTCTTCAGTATAATTTTTTTTCCTCCTCTGACGTAGCATTTTCTGAAGTAAGGCGCAGAGCAGGCAAGCAAGAATTCTATGTAGCCAAACCTGGGCCTTGTTTGTGTGCTGCTTCTTCTTAATTATGTATATTTGGCTGAGCGGCTCGTCCTTATGATAGAATCCTGAGTAAATTGTCTTCTATATGGATTTGGTTTTTTAACCCCAAACTATTATATTATTATGGTTTGTTTTTTAATTGTTAGATACATTCTAGGAAAATGTCCGATAATGATGATATTTAATCTTGCACTGAATTGTATGATTTTATGGCATGGATATGGACAACATACCTTTTTATCTTGTGTAAATGATTTTTTTTCTCTTTCTCATGTAATTTAACTGGTATGTGTCTTTTTTTCCTTCCTTCATGCCACATGATATTTCATTACACTTTTTATGTTTGTACTATCTCTTTTATGATTGAAATTATCGAATAAAGACTAACTTGAACTGAGCTGCTTTCATAGGGTTTGTAGTGCAGGTCTTACAGGTGGTGTCAATTGACTGCAGGTGAAGGTGATTAGACTTCTTCCGACCCAAGCAGGGGAGGGATGCTAAGCACTTACATAGGTATTTCAGATTGAAGACAATGGCCATCTGGCCTGAGTGCACAGATTATGGTCCAGGTGTAGAGATAAAAGCCCGGGTGCAGGGTTTACGGCCCGGGTGCAGGGATTCTGGCCTGAGTGTGAAGACTCTACCCCGAATGCGGACATAACAATACGACTCGTAAGTGACTTCTGTGAATACCAGAAGTTATAAATGACTTCTGTGAATACCAAAAGTCATAAAGTTAGACTTTTAGCTCAGATTAGCTTTGGGAATCGGTCACCTAATGTGTAAAATGCTATAATATGTGTGCATGTATGTGTTTTTACTCTATGGAAAAGGCGCTATCATCGCGGTTAACAGTGTTGTTGCGACTTCCCAAATAACCGTGAAAATGGAAAATAGGTCTGAAAGATGGAATTTAAAGAAACTTACTACCAAAACACTAGTATAAACATGTTTTTAAAAAAACATGTAAGTAGTAATATGTGTAGCGCAATGTTTAGAATGGATTTTTTGTACTTATTATTTTTAGGTGTGCTGGTGACCATTGAATGTCTGCTTTTGTTTTCTGTTCTTGCAACATATTCGTGACCATTGCAATGTCATCATGAAGATTCCCCCCCCAAAAAAAGGATCTTTTAGAAGAAAATTAACAATATTTTGGGTACTCGCGTGGCTCTGATAAGAGCCTTTGTGTTGATTTTGTGTATCTGACACCTACACATAAGACCGGATGCACAGTTTCAAGTTACTTAGAAAGATCCTTTTTGCTTTATCTGTAAAGTGCAGTCATCATTTCTATGAATTCCATGCATGTCTAAACACAGATTATTATTATAGATACAGCCCATGCAATAGTCTCTGAGGAATGCAGAATGAGTTTTATTAAGATGTTTCTTGGCTTTGTCAATCTGTGGACAGTATTGATTTGACCACTTCCATTTCTGTCTTTGGCATATATTAGAGTACATGGGTTAATCAATCAATAGGGAGGTGGGAAAGAAGGTCCATTCAGTTCCCCAATGTAATGATCAAATTAATCAAAAAGAAGAATGGACACTTGTAGCTTCATAACCATTGGTTATAATCGAAGCACCCTCATAAACGATACGATATTAAATGCGGTGTATATCTATTATCCGCCCATTATCAGCGTTATGGCATAGTCATCGGGTGTTCAATTTCGTGCTATATGCCAGCCTCATCCTGTGGCAACCTCTGGTCAGGGTAGCAGTGTCTAGAGATTGGAGGACCCACCAAGAGGGAAGGTGCAGAAAAGTAAGAAATAAAGACTTTCTTGTTTTAAAAACAATGCCTTTCCGAACTGAATTTTTTAATATAAAAGGAAAGGTAATGTTGTTAAAATGTGTTTCGATATAGTAGTCAATCGAGTTACTGGATTACCTCATATCTATCAAAAAACGGTCAACATGTTTCTGCTCTTTTTGGCCCAGCCGGGTCTGTAGAGCATTCATCAGGACATACACAACATATAAGTACTCACACCATTTGTGTAGTTTTCAAAGTGTCATATTTCTCAACACCTGAGTGAAATAAATTCAATTCCTAAAGTAGAGGAACAAATAAACAAACATCCATATTATGCATGTCAAGATTATGCAATATAGCACTGTCAGAAAACTCTCATTTCAGAGGGATGAACAAATCAATTACAATTCTAATTCTTTGTTCAAAGGACATGGACGAACAAGGATTAAGGGAGGCACATATAGTCAAAGATTTACATTTGGTTCAGAGAGACATGTCAAAATAGCGTCTTGTTAAGAGGCATGGAAGAGCCGCATGAAACACGAGAGTTGCGAAGGATATCACTCTCAAGGTGTTTATCAATTGGTGAACCTTCCAATCGGCTTATTTGGGTTATTTTGTGACAGAGAAAGGATTGAACACAGCAACCTTCAATTTACTATGCTCACGTTGATAGCATGGGTGTGTTTTACAGAAAGTGTTTATCTATGGTGTAGTGTGTCATGAAACAGATAAGTGTCTAATTTTTTTTAAAAAGTGCAAAGAAAACATCAATCTTCATGTACACTTAAAAGGAATACAGAACTCATCACATACCGCTTGTAAGCGAAAGTATAGGGGTTAAAGACTGTTTTCATTACCTCGTTTGGAAGGATATTATTCGTCCTCGGGGAGCCTGGGTACTATTTATGCCCGTGCTATATGGAAACGAAAGTCGGTTAAAACTAAGGCGTGGGTGCTAGCAACAGTTTTAAAGGGCATATTTCTAAAGGTTGTCTTACGCTTAATGCATCCGCCATTCTTACCCGCGTGTTAAGGATATTCTTCTCCTGTGCTGGCTCTGCCCCCGGTAGTACGTGGGACACTCCCCCTTCCTGTTGTTATATGCAGTGTGATAGAAGTAGGACTAAGATGGATCGTATTGTACCAGAAAGGTGGTTTGAGGCTGCTGTCTTACAGGTGTTGTTATGTGGCAAGGCAATATACATAAACCCTTGTTTTGTTAGAATACAAGTTTTCCTATTAACCATAGTGTATTGTTTCATACTATATTATTGTTCAAACATAGATCAATACTCTGATTAAGCAGAAAGGTGTCTTTGAGAAAGAGGAATTTTAAATGGTATATTCTAACGATAGGGGAACCGATTTGTTGTGACTGTATTTTCGTAATGTTCAGTGTGGTCACGGACATGTATAAAAAGTGTGAAGTCATATGAAAGCCCACACTTACCACAATTTGGTCCAGTAGAGATATAGAATATATTCTGTAAAGATATGTCTGTATGGTCCCGTTCTAAATAGTTCTGACAAAAAGAATTTTTTTGACAAAGAAGTCTTCTGGCAAAAAAGGGGGGTAATTCTGTACATTATGTAAATTGATGTCATGGTATATTGTCATTCAAGCCTATGAGATGTGTCTGGAGGCGATTTACCCATCTTTGTTCCTTCTCAAACAAAATTTCTTCGGCATTTCTGGTTTTATCTGTCAACATTTCAAGCACTGTCCATCTGAGTTCTTCACAATCATGGCCTGCTTCTACAAAATGGGAGCATAGTTGGTGGTGTTTTTCTTCATTCTTATATTACTCTTATGCTCTCCAATTCTCAACTTAACTTTTCTGCAGGTCATGCCCACATATTTCCGTTGGCAAGGGCAGTTCACTAAGTAAACCACGTGGGTGGAATTACAATTCGTACGTTGTCGTTGTTTCCAAAGCAATGTTTCAGTGAGTTGTAGAGTCTTAGTTGTCTTCATGAGTTTACACACTACACAAGTTCCGCAGGGATAGTGTCCTGTTATGGGCATCATATTCGTGTCTCTGATTTGTTGAATGATTTTACTCTTTTTTGGCCGGGTATGTACCAATACATCCTTAAGGTTCTTTGTTTGTTTGTTCGCGAACCTTGGTTTTGGCCAGTTGTGTTTTCCAGATGAGTTGATACTCCAGTTTTTTCTAATCAGCTTCTGTACCTCATATGTTGCTGGACAATAGGTTGTAACACATGTGACCAGATCTTTGATTGGCTCTTTGTGGGTAGTTTGTAGGAGGCACTCTCTAGGTTGGTGTTTGGCCCGTTTTCGGCATTTGGAGATGGTGGAAGCTGTGTAATCTCTAGCCTTTAGTTTCTGACTCAGTTCATATGCTTGTTCAGAATAGTCACTGTTCTTACTACAGTTGCGTTTCAGTCTGAGAAATTGACTGTAGGGGAGATTGTCCCGCAAGGGTTTAGGATGGTGACTTTTATAGGATAAAAGGCTATTTTTAGCAGTTGGTTTGGTGTAAGCTTTGGACTCCAATGTGCCGTTTTCACAAAAGATGGTCAGGTCCAAAAAGTCTATTTTTTGGTTGTTTGAAGTGAAACTGAATTTTAGCCAACGGTCCCTGCCATTCAGCCACTCAATGAAAAGGTTTAGATCTTTGTCAGCCTGCCAAATCAGTAGAATATTATCAATATACCGTTTCCAGTATAATATACTGGAAACATATGGGTTACTGTCATTGAGTACAAATTGATTCTCAAATTGACTCACAAAGAGTCCAGCTACTGAAGGGGCAAAGGCACTGCCCATGGAAGTACCATGGCATTGTAAAAACAAATCACCATTATATTCAAAATAGTTCTCTTTTAAGGCCAGTCGGCAACACTCAAGAACAAAGTGTCTGGGGTTATTATGTGTCCAGGTTTCCATAAATAAGCGGTCTTCCAGCATTTGTAGGGTATCGTCTTGAGGAAGGCTGGTGTACAACGACTCCACATCTAATCCTACTAGTAGCATTGTCTGTGGGTCAAAAGCTCTTCCTGAAATTTGAGTCAAGAGATCACGAGTATCTTTTAGATACGTTGGGGTTTTTTGTACAATGGGCTTGAGATATTCATCCACAAACTTTGATAATGGTTCTAATATAGAACCAATACCCGAAACTATCGGGCATCCTGAAGGAGGAGACTTGTTTTTGTGAGTCTTTGGTAATGAGAAAAAGAACGGTGTTCTTGGTTCTTTTGGTTTTAACAAATCAGCCTCTTTCTCCGAGATCCACATATTGAGTTCTGCTTCATGGATCATTATAGCGACAGTGTTTGTCAGTCTGTCTGTAGGGTCTCTATCTAGTTTTTTGTAAAATTTGGTGTCAGATAGTAGAGTGAGGCATTGTTTGTCATATCCATCTTTGGATAGAATCACTACCCCTCCCCCCTTGTCCGCCGGTTTGATGATTATGGTGTCATTGTTTTGTAGTTCATCTAGCGCTATATGTTCTTTTCTACTCAGATTCTGGAAAGTTTTTTTCTTGATGTCAATATTGTCTATCCCCTTAAGAAGAGCTTGTTCAAATGTTTGTATTTCAATTGGGACAAAACTATTTGGTGGGTTAAATGTAGATTTTCTCCTGAGTGTTGTATCGCCTTCATTTTGTTTTTGTTCTGTACCTGAGAAGAAGGCCTTCAGTTTCAGTGTTCCACAAAACTCAGCTATTTCACATTTTAGTTTAAAGGTATCCAAAGGTGGGGTAGGAACAAATCCTAAAACTTTATTCAGGATGTTAATTTGGTCTGTGGTTAGAGTCATTTGAGATAGATTGACAACTAGTGATTCTTCTTCCTCGTGCCTGGCTGAGCCGATGACATGCTGCACGTTTGGACATTGGGCTGCTGGTCTTGCCATGTCAGATTTTTCTTTCTTCCGCGTGATTGATTTTGGCCTCTCGATAAAAAAGGCTGTTGATTATGATGTTGATTCCCCATGTCAGCCATGTGTTGATTACCCATTTGGGGTGGCTGTCGCATATCTTGGTTGTATGGATTAAACCAACCGCCAAATTGTGGCATGTAAGGTTGAAAAAAGGGAATGTGGTTGCCATGAAAGAAAGGTGGTCTTTGCCCCCTATTGCCTCTACGTGGACGTCTGTATCGGAAATTGTTGCGTCTCCTTCTCGTGGTAGATTCATCCGAGCTCCCTTCCAAGCCTTCCGAAGAGTTCCATCCAGTAGACTCATAATCCGAACCATGGTCAGGTGCGGTGTAGTCATCTTTTGAATAGGGGTGCATACGTTCTTGACTGAATTTCTTCAGATCCTTTCCTGGTTTTTGTAATTTACTCTGCATTAAAAATTATTGTGTATCATCCATCTCTTTTATGATCTCTTCAAGTTTCTTTTTATAAACTAAGAGATTGATGCCCTTTTTCAATTCGTTTTCGCAAGTTTGAATTTGGACTAATAGGGCATCTGAAAGTCTCTTTGCCGTTTTGACTATTAGAACCAAATAGTCTAGGGTGCACTTCCAAGAGATGGAAGACCAGTCACGACGGAATGGCAGGTCATGTAAAAAAATTCTGGGGGCATTATTGACCCACAGACCTCTTGGAGCCGTTTTGGATCTTAAATACTCTGTCATGATGATGCCATGTATGGCTGTGCGAATTTGTTCCCTTTTCTTATCAGTTAAAATGTCCCAATCATCTGTTTGAGCAAGGGCTTGGTTAAGATCTGCATTTTGTAACAAAGGTTGTGCTGCTAGAATTTCATCAATGTCACTCCCACAAAAACTCAGTAGCGTTTATGAGGATATATTAGAGTACACCAAGACATTGTGAGGGAAACGCAGCATCAGCTCTGTAAAGGTATCTTTGATTAGGATTTCAAGCCCTACCATAGTCAATGTGCCTGGGTCATTGCCACCCCAGAGCGCAATCATGAGGTGAGGAGCTCCGCAATCCCCGATGGATTTAACCAAAGCCAGCAAATGATGAAACGTTAACCCTCTCTGGCCAAACAAAGTAATCTCCACATTTGGCAACACAAGTTCCTGTCAATTCCTCTGTTTTTCCAGCCTCTTTAGCACAATAGACATAGCTTTGGCCTACAATCCATCCTCTAAGCATTTCAAAGTGAAGGAGCAATAGCAGTTAGGAGAAGGCTTGAGCTGAATAAGGTAGTTTTCCAAATGAAAAGAAGCTAAAATGAAGGTGACTTAAAAAGATATATTTCAGTGGATGCTGTCAGCATGAAAGTGAATAAATGTAGGTTGTGTGTTGGATGCCTTAGCAAGAAGTCCTATTATTGGCTGTTGTTTAAAAAATATATAATACAGACATGGGTATGCTTTTGAGTCTGTGGAGAAAACTACACCTTCTGTATCTCATTTGGATATAACATGCTCCTTCTAGAATGCGCTGTGAACTTGTGACCTACTGGTTCTACTGGGTTGCTAGGTAGACTGAGCTAAGAGTGTATTGGGGGAAGGGTGTTAAAGAGAGAGAACTTTTTTAAAAAGTTGAGTTGTTATGACACAATTTAAGTAATAGCAAACTTTAATTTCCAACTTAGGACTATGTAAAAAACTCTTGTTTAGTATTTAAATTAAAAAAAACTGAAGCTAAATATTGGTTTGGACTTTTTTTGCGATTATTGTGCTATGATCACAAAAAAACATCTCAAACATGCAGAGAGAGGACCCTTGTTTTGAAACATAGGGAAAAGGTTAACAGATGCTAACCCTTCACAAGTGGCGTTGCAGTAGACTAAAATGAAAGACATGATTTAATTTGCTGCCTTTCTCATGAGCATAGAATGAAAAGTTGAAGAGGTTGCCATTTTATTGTTGCTTTCTATGAAATTGGTGTACCATTTTCGTGCTTAGTTTTTTACAAATCTGACCAGTGTGAAACTATCCAGAAATAGCTAAATCAGCAATATAATCTACAAACTCAATTCACTGTCATGTTTATAACTTTTTAATTATTTAAAAAATGTACATTAGAAATGAAGATGCATATGGGAGTTTGATTAAAAAGAGTATCACAGTGATGTAAAAATATACATCAGATGAACTATGTCTGGCAGCGTGTATGTTTTAGGATGTTTTAGTTCTGCTTGCCAAAAATTACCATGAGCAATGCCTTTATAAATGACAATGTTTTAAATGTCTAAGCATTATGTGCAGAATAAATTCATCTATTTTTTGCATTCTGGGAGTAGTGTCAGTTTAAGTAACATTATTAAACCGGAGCAGTGTAGTCAGAAATAAAATATAATAAAATGTACTGCATCTGTATATGAATTACAAAGTAGTAATACATGTTAGGTATGTATTAGGAAGTGTTTTTCAATGTGTTCTTTAACTTATATGACCGGTTTGCAGATAGGTATATGTACAATGAGACTCTTTAGTTTACTAAAAGATTAAGAGAAATATATATTTTTGGAAAGATGCCCTAAGGGCGTATATCTATTATGAAATCAAATATATGCTTATATGGTGATCTATGTTCTTTAAGGCTATTGAAAGATTCATATATATCTTGAGGGTGGTGTATTTCTTTAAACATGCTATGTGTACAATTGAAGATGGTTAATAGTGCAGAATATCTCTTGAAGGCACTTGTGCTAACTTCACTTGCCATGTCACCTCTCTTTGAGACATGCTGAATATATGTTTTAAAAACACAAGAATTATTTGCAAAATGATGAAGGTTTGCCATTAAGAAATGGTTTGTGCTTTGAAAAAGTGAGAATTGTTGCTTTCAGTTTCAGAAACATACTGATGCATATGCACGCTGAGTAATAGAGCAATGTATGCTCTTAGATGGGCATTTATGCAATTATATATCAAGTGGGATAACTGGACTTATTCAATCATTTAGGGACTGCAGACGTACTCTTACAATCCCCCAGGTACTAATTAAGTACTCATTGAACAATGCAGGCAACACCCATGCGTTCATCCAATCACCCAGATAGTAGCAATATAGTCAAGTGAATACACAGGCACTAACTATGCAGATATCTAACCACCAGTGTATTTCCTACACACTCAGGGAATCATGCAGGTACTACCTATATTCTGAGGGAATTACCTAGACACTATCTATGCACTCATCCAATCACCCAGGGAGTATTGTTGTACTCAACCAGAAACACATGTCTTTGTAAGTTTTAGAAAGCAATATGTACTCTTTAAGAACCTTTAGGAGAATTATATGTTACCTGTCACATACTGTTTGCATTTACCTGGAAGAATTAGTGAGCTATATGCTGTGATACAGATTAATGTGCAGATTTGTATATGCAGTGTTTCTCATAAGTTAAACCTGACACCTTAAGTAGAAAAGTATTGAAACACTAAACATATCAGTGACACAGTGGTACAGAGGCACAGTAAAAGCTCTTATGTTGTGTTTTTGGATTTACAATATTGAGGCACTCTATGTTCTTTTACACTTTGCTTGATGTTTATTTTGAAAATTGGGTACATAAGGGATACGGTGGTCTTTTAGTGTTTATAAGTGAGAACTGAGATATGGTGCTGCTGTGTTGTGGGAGAGGATGCTATAAAATACAAGGTAACTAGTAAATTAAGTTTTGTGTTTTGATTTGGGTTTGGTACATTGAAGGCAGTGCTTGTATTCATGTAGGTAGGTTCATTTTTAGATTTCAAACTGCAGCATAACATAAAAACTGTTTTTGTATTACGTGTAAGCCAGTAGTAAAGTAGTTGGCTGTTGGCTAGAAAATAAATTTCAATATAGTTATTTTTTTACTGAACAATAACTGCATATGTACAGACAAAATGCCTACAAAAGCTTGGAGGAAAAGGGAACAGAAGCAACAACAGTATATATGCAAAACTGAGGTGAAAAAGGGGCAAAAGGAAAAGTGGTGAACAAATTAGGGCTATTGGTAAAAGAACAAAGTCATTTATTATAGATATATATGTACACATTTCCAAAGATTATGAAATAATGAAAATACAATTCAGACTATGAGAAAGATTAACAATGGACAACATCAATATAACAAGAACAGGAACGAATGTAACAAAGATGGACACACCTTAGCCAGGAGACAGAAGAAGTTTAAGAAAATCAGAGCCAGGATGTTCCGCAGTAGAGTAGTTATACACTGAAACAGAAAGAGTTTAGAGAATAGTTGAGAAGGCCTTTGATTTGAAGGTGATACTTTTTATTTTGATCATAGATAGAATAAAGACTCTTGATAAAATGGTGTTGTGCATGAGGAAAAAAAATCAGAAAAGAAATTTAGTGAATTGAAGTAAAAGTTTTTAGTGAAGAAAGCATACATACTTCTAGTACAGAGTCTTTCTTTAATGAAGAAAGCTATCTCCAGGATAATAGATTAGTTCATGCTATTGATTACAGAGGAAGATGTTCTGATATGAAGAACGTCACGCCTATGATGAAACAGGTGATAGTACCTACAAATGTAGAACAAGTTATTGGAGAACAGGTTCAATGAAGGTGGAGTCAAGGTCCCGTGTTGCAATGAAATTGTAGTAGTGCTTGTAGTATTTGACAGCAATCCATTGGTATATTAAGGAAATTTCTACATATCTTTCCAAGGTGAAGTTTAAAACACAAAATAAGTACTTTATAAGGATTGGATCATTGCAAGATTAAAAAGCATACCAGTGTTCAGGGACACTCACCAGCTTGTTTATAAATTACTACCTTATTTCAAGATGTTAGCTGTACACGTCTCAACAATGCAAACGTCCTGCGTTATGTTTAGAAGAAATAAATCAAGCACTTTTTCATGGTCCTTTGGCAGACATAGAAAAGGTTTGTGATGATGTGCAGTTTCATTCCTTTGGTCCTGAGCAGGACTCTTAGGTAAAATGAGAGTTGTTAAGAGAAGGAGTTGCAGAATAGGACAAAGATATTGGCATTGATAGCTTTGAGAAAGATATTACAAAATGTAACACAGTGTGATCTGAAAAACCAGAGTATGTTTGTATATGTTGTCGATGCACTCACCTAGAAGATTCAAACACAGACTGTTGACTTGAATTTAAAAAGTGAAAAGGTAAATAATAATAGCTGGAAAAAGTTAGCTGTGTATTTTTTTGTAGAGGAACGCTTTAACGTGTCCATACTGTAAGTTATATGTAAGTAGTGTTATAATAAATTCGAAGATAATGAAATGCATGCTAATGTAGAAAAACTGTGAAAGGCCAAAAATAAAAAACAATATCAACATTTATGATTCTTTGTAGCATTGCGAAGGGCTTTTAAGGACTGTTCTCCAGAATTCACTACAGCTCCACAATCTATGCAGTACAATACCATCCTGGAAAACTGTGGAGCCAAATCTTGAAGTTGAGATTGGTCCTCTGAAGGGACTCTCTGCCCCGGTGTTGTGGCTGCTTTGAACTTGAGAGTCCTCCAGCCTTGCATTGCCTTCTTGCTGCTTTTAGACTATTGCTATGGTATGTTTCTAGATGGTAAAGCATGGATGTAGTCTCACATGATTATTTTTTATCTGTACCCCTTGACAATGTCTTGTGGCATATTGCGCATTACACACATCTGCTCACTATCAACTCCTCTTAAAGAATGCTCAGGATATATAAATGGGGGTGTTTTCCTTATTCTTTAAGTTGTAGTGTATTATCCAATAATATTCCTTTATTTCCTGGTGACATAACCTTCGTAACAATCAGTATCTTTTTGTCGAAATAGAGAAAAGTATTTAAAAACCAGCACAATTTTCAAAATGAGTTTGGGTAACAATGGGTAGTTTGATGGGTTTTGGAAGTTATGTTCTATTCTTAAGTTTAGATGTTAATAGTTGTTTTTTGAAACAGTTTTTTTTACAAACGTGTTGTTAAAATAAAGTTAAACAAATATGTTCCTATACAGCTAGACTCAAACTTTGTGTAAAATATGTCTATATATCTGCTTTACATTTTGTCATGTGTATTTGTGACTACTGATGTTATGGCAACCTCCGGTGTTGCTGTTAAGAAGGACAATGCATTTTTGATGTAGTTATTTCAACAAGTGAATACAAGGGGGAAAGTAAAATTAGTATCTCACTAAAATGCTACACTAAAACTTTATGTAAAATATATCTATATATATTCTTGACAGTTTGTTACAAAAAACACTTGTTATTCGTAGTGTGTCCTTGGCAGTTGCACTAGCAATGCAATAATACAATGTCTCTTGAGCCTTTGTTTTTTTCAGTGAATTTCTACGTTTTAAAAAGATCTCTATTAAACTAACGATAATGTCCCGGGAACCTTTTGGTTTTTCAGTGAATTTCTATGCTTTATTATTCTTACTTTCTAACTGTAACCTGTAACCTTTGAGAGTGAATGTGTGAGAAAGTGCATGAGTGTCTCAGTGGGTGTGTGAGGGAGTGCATGAGTAGCTAATTGGATGCATGAGTAGGTCCCTGAGTGGGTGCATGAGTGTCTGAGTGAACCTTTTAGTGGATGTGTGAGTGTCTGAGTGGGTTCTGATCATTTCCTGCCATTTTCTGCTCACTTATAACCTTCATTTAGCCTCTTTCTCCTCATTGCTGACATTCATTTTTCCCTTTTCTATTAGACCTGGTCAGAGCTCATGGAGTTTCACTCCCCAGAATTCAGCGGAGTTACAGAGCAGCTCTGTCTAATGTAGCAGAGTTTTATGAGCAAGCAGAATATTGCTTCACCAGCCCTAATTAAGTCCAGTTGGATGCTAAGAGTAGTTAGGGCTAAGAAACCCTACTGATATCACCAGCAAGTCCCCACTGCAGGATTACTGAGACCTTGTCGGAGGCCCCACCCCTTTATCCACCACTCTGCAAATGTTTCTCCTTAGGCACTACTAGTTTCAAGTTTAGTTTATTATGTTTCGGCTCTCAACAGAGGGCCACATAAAACACATACAATTATACAGAAATAGTTACGATGGAAAACATAGGTTACATAATTAAAGAACCACAGCTTTATCACTGGGTAAGCAGGCAACTAGCACTTTTCCAGGAAATATTTAATAAATATCTAAAAACCCCCTGAAAAAGTTAAAAATTCTAAAACAGAACATTTCATTTGGCGGACAGTAAAGTGCATGGAAAAAAGTTTTAACATTTAAAATTCCCAGTTGTAAACAAATTGGTTTTAACCACTTAGAACGCAGAGGGCGCAATACTGGACAAATAAACAAGACATGATTACGATCCTGTATGGCATTACTACAAAGATTACATATCGGGGATACACCATACCATTTCGCAATGAGGTAATTAAGGGGGAGCAGATCATGTCTTAAAAGGTACCACAGTCTACGGACTCTATGGGGAATATTCCAAGTAAGGTATTGTTGGGCCAGTTTTGGTGTATATGAACTTAGCAGTAACTGCCGTTCTTTATTCCCTTGTTTAGCAAGCATATCCATCTTAAAACTGAGTTCCCATGAGGCACTTTTTAATTTTGACTTTAGTTCGGCAGGAGTAAGCAAAAACAGTGAGCTCTCATCCAACTCCAATAGATTTACAGCTTTTCTAAAGTTCTTAACCAACATTGAGAACTCATTAAAGTGGCCCAAAAGTTCTTTTTTAATAGCATCCCGTAGGGTATCAGGGTTACTTCTTGCTAAACAGGCTACCCACCTTACGAGGGCAATTAGCCCCTGTACCCAACAACTACGAAGTCCGAATTCTAGCCTGCATGCGGAGACTGAGCAGGCTGTATTTAGTGAAGAAATTCTTCTTAACACCTTTCCTTCTATTATGTGCAGGAATTCCCAATAATTTAGGTCCACTAGTTCTAATCCATGAAGTAACGTGGCAGGGATCTTTGCTCTGAATACCTCTAGAAATAGTTAAGTGTCTCTTCCCCGTAGCATTATACCCGATACCGTGAGCCAAAGCTTTATGAGCAGTGTGCTCAATGTGGGGTTTCTCACTTAAATTTGATGAAATGATCTTACCCAAGAAGGTATAAGTTTTAACCACTTCAAGTTTTTGTCTTCCTATGGCCCAACCATAATTTTCAGATATACATTTTTTCTTTCCAAAAATACACATTATTTTACTTTTTGAGACGTTAATCTTCATATAATGTGTTTCTGCAAATTGATTTAATGCCTGCAGACGGTTGGACAAGCCCTTTGGTGTTAAATCTAGGACAAGGATATCGTCCGCATACATTAAGACAGATATCTCTAAATCTCCTATTTTTGGGGCTTGCCCCTCACAAGCTGTGATAACCTTTGGAAGATCTGCCGTATATAAAGAAAATAATGTTGGGGCCAATATACACCCTTGTTTCAAACCATTTGGGGAAGGAATGGGTTGTGAGAGACCTCTCTCCTCACCATATAACACCTTGCACCAAGTGCTCGAGTGAAGAGCTTTCACAAGTTCAAGGAGCTGTGTTGGCATGCCTAAAGCTGCAAGCTTTCTCCACAGCGTTGGACGATCCACTTTGTCGAACGCTGTGGAGAAGTCAATAAATGCCACGTATATTCCACCTCCTCGAACACGTACATATTTATCAGTAAGCACCTGCAAGGCTGTTAAATTATCTAATGTTCCATGATCTTTACGAAATCCAGTTTGTTCCAAAGGTAAAATACAATTGAGTTCTATCCAGTCATTAATTAAAGTTAAAAGATATTTAGCGAACACTTTTCATATTGCATCCAATAAGGCTATTAGACGGTAGTTTGCTGGATTCTCCCGTTCACCCTTTTTAAATAGGGGAATTAATATACTTCCTCTCCATGAGTCAGGGACGGATCTAGAGAGGAGGCATGCGTGAAATATTGGGAGAAGAATTTTACTCCAGGAGGTGACGTCTTGTTTCAATAGGGACATAGGTAGTTCATCAGGACCCATAGCTCCCGAAGAGCGCATGCTCTTGAACACAGAAGCTATGGTTTTCTCAGTTGGGAGCTCTATGCTATTTTTACTATTCAGAACTGGATCCCCAGTGTCACCTACTACACCATTGGAAGCATATAAACCAGTTATGAATTTTATCCAGATATCTTCAGCAATAGCAATGGGAATGGTGGTAGTTCTTACACCACATCCCTTCCCTATTATTGACCAAAATTCTCTGGAATTATTAAAGGCTAATGCTTCTCTTAACCTAATCCAGAGAGAATCTTCCTTTTCTCTTTTTAATTTTATTTTCAGTCTAGTCCTCCTTCTCCGAAGTAGGGCTAATTGCTGTGCAGTTTCCTTGGCTTTACTCAGGTTCTGTAGCCTCACAAGTTTATTTATCTCCCTATTTAAGGGTAGTAATATACTCGGAATGGAATACGACTTTTTGGTATTTTTTGTTTTCTTGGCTAATGTGGTAACCTTATTCTTAAACTTTTCAAAGTTTAGAAATTCCCTACCCTGCCATTCTTCTAATTCCAGAATGGTTTGAAGTAGTATATTTTGGACATCCTTCATGCTAATGGGGTCCCAAAAGCACCTACCAGATTTGGTATGAATAGAGACTCCTTTATTAGTTATAGACCAGGAGTCTGTGTCTGGAGGTTGCAAGGAAACAGTTAAGTTAATCATATTATGGTCACTTAAGGAGGATTGAGAAATCATTATATCTTGAATGAAGGAAAACGTATCATAATCTGTAATCACATAATCCAAGATAGATTCACCCCTAAATGACCTATGTGTAAACTTGGCAGGAATGTCAGAAGGCATCCTACCATTTACGATTAGACCCTCAAAGTAGCTGATTTCTTCAAGTAATATTTTTCCTCTTTTGTTAGTTTTTATGTTACTGGGAAAAATTGCTTGAGGGATGTTATACGCTTCTTCCTTGTAAGTATTTCTAAACATATCTAGACTTACATTGGAAACTTTGCTATTTAGGTCACCCATAAGCAAAATATAAGGAGGCTGATCCTGCTCTAGTAGTTGCTTTACATAGGAAAAAATTCGCTTCAAAACTACATTAAAAGTGTCTTCAGGGGGAATATATTCATTTAAAAGAACTAGAGAAGAACGATTTCCTACTGTTCCTAAATTCTTAATAGTTATGGACTGGAAAAGATTACTGCTATCCTTGTAGTGAGAAAACTGCCATTGTAATGTATTTAATAAAAAGCATGCAATTCCACCTTTTGCATGGCCTTTCTTCACAGATGTGGCGGCAGCCTCAAGCACAATATAGTCTTTTCCTCCATATATACTGTTTTTGCACCATGTTTCCTGAATACATAATACATCAACATTCAAAGATAATAAAAATTCTAATTTCTCTGAACAATTATGTAAGCCAGCGGCATTCCAGGATACTATTTTTAATTGACTGTTAAAGATGTTGAAACAGTCTTGGGTTGTTCGATGTATTATTAGACAAAACTCCTGGTAGCCAATTCCATAACTGGTTGTCTTCTGTAGGGGGCTTATCCAAATTCACAGAAAGAGGAAGTACCTCAGAGACCATGCGTTTACCTCTGGACACCCACATTTTTAAATCTTTACTGTGAGAATAATGATCATCCTTCTCACAACCCATTTTGAAGACTTCTTCCCTGGGAGCGAAATGCTTTCCGTGGTTAATAAAAGGCCACACATCGATCCCTTTACATTGAAAGGCTTCTGCTTGTTGGAGAACTAAATTAGCAATAATTTTGGAACAAAATTTTACTCGTGCTCGTTGTTCACAACCAACCCTTATTATAGAGACCAGGTCAATATCACTAGACAGGATTAGTTTTAAACTTTCAATGTCTTTAAAGGAGTTAATCAACCAAGATCTATTTAAGTTTAGATCAGAGTCAAATAAGGGAAGGAAATCCAGAGTCAAAGTATCGATACAGAGGTTAGAAATTTTTAAGGGGACACAAGAGATATTCGTCGGTTCCTCAGCAATGGGACGATAATTGGGAGCAAATGGGTTAAGTACCCTTTTTCCAGTATTAGGATTACTTCTAGTAGCCTCTTTTGCTGATTCCATGGGGATTGTATCGACTACTTTAGAGTTTAATACACCCTCATCCAGGATACTGACTACAGGTGGATCTTCTACAACAAAATTAATTGCAGAAGCAACAGCCACATTAGGGGAAGTATCCAATAAAGAACCATCTTCAATATCTATTACGTCCCGAACCTCTGTATCAATATGCTTTTGAAAAATAATTTGCCTCTGTTTTTTCTTATTATGCTTTCGAGTAGGTTTCCTATTTTTTCCCTTATACTTTCTACTTTTTACTTTTACCATCCCTTTAGACAGTACAGATCCATCAAAGTCTTTTGCATCCTGATTAAAAATAGGAAAAAGATCAATCACGACAGAATGGTTAACCTCAGCCGCGCATTTTTCCTTCAGCGATGGGTCTGAGTCTTTTCTCCTTTGTGAGGGAGGAAAGTGGGTAGCCACAGAAGGCTCATGAATATCAACCTTTACCAACTTCTCCAATTGTATATTTTTACTCAATATCGGATTACTGGCCAAGTCCTTCTGGTCAATTGTTTCAATAGGATCAGTAACTCCAATCTCAGTATTTTTAGCAAGCAGTACTTTCAGTATTTCTGTAACCGAGTGCAAAATGCAGTCTGAGCTCCCAACAAATTTACCTAATAAAAGAAGTATGGAGGCAAGTAAATGTTCAAGTGCTATCAAAGATTCAGAGATAGGTTTTTCACTTTTTGGTTGTTCTGATGCAATAAGAGAACAAATCCCAGATAAATTAATCTGCGGAGAATTCAAATGGCTCTGCAACGAAAAAATGTCTTGTGAATTCAATGATGGAGTGCTACTGTAAAGCAATAAACCCGATGGCGTTGCTCCATTTGGAGTTTTACTGGTTTTTGGTTGTTCCGGTAATTTCTCATCCAAATAGCGACCACAAAGTTCAAGATCGATACTGGATGGTATGGAAAGATCATTAATGTTCATTTCCCCGTTTTCTGTGTGTTTATGAGTCATGGACTGAGGATCTTTAGAAAGAGCTGGGACAAGATCAGAATTTGAGCTTTTAGAGATCCCTACTAAGGGTGTAGAATTAATATTTGGAAGAGAAGTAGATATATTTCTTTCTGTATTCAGCTCGGTTTTGGTAATCTTCACTGCTTCGAACTGTTTATCAGCCATAGTTGACGATAGAACGTTAGAAATACTTGACGCTTCCGTAGATTTATTCACTGATTTTTCCCAGATTTTCAACAATTGCACCTGACCTTTCAATAGGACGCTCTTTTCAGAATTGTTCCTTACAGTATTGGATTTAGTTTTTATACTAGACCTTCCACCTAGTACTCTGCCAGAGCGTAATGTTCTTGATGTCATAGTTTCGAGGCAAGATATAAGTAGCACAACTGAACAACAAGTACTAGTTTTTTAATCAAAAATCAAAATAACGGGCCCAGCCCAGCCTACCTCAGCCTCTGAGGGCCACAGAGGGCCCGCCCTTTGCCCAGGCTTAGCCCGGCGGCGCCCGCGCGCGTCCCGCGCGCGTCCCGCGCGCGTCCCGCGCGCGTCCCGCGATGCGCGATCTTCCAGCGAAATTAAAGGCAGGTGAGGGGGGCGTGGCGGTGAGGTGCTCCAGGCCCAGATGGCTTGTGGGCTATGGTGTTTCTTTCAGCCACAATCCGCCTACAGTCCCACAATCACGAGTGTTTCCCGCGAAGCGGGAAACGCGAGAAGTTAGACACCAGCGCTGCCAGATAGCGCTTTCAAGGTAGCGGCGTTTAGGAATGGATTTCAGGCGTTATCACCTCGAGCAATGTTCACAGCAAAATGAAGCAGCAGCAACAGAATTATTCTCCGTTCCACAGCGGGCTTCCAGCGAAATTAAAGGCAGGTGAGGGGGGCGTGGCGGTGAGGTGCTCCAGGCCCAGATGACTTGTGGGCTATGGTGTTTCTTTCAGCCACAATCCACCTACAGTCCCACAATCACGAGTGTTTCCCGCGAAGCGGGAAACTCGAGAAGTTAGACACCAGCGCTGCCAGATAGCGCTTTCAAGGTAGCGGCGCTTAGGAATGGATTTCAGGCGTTATCACCTCGAGCAATGTTCACAGCAAAATGAAGCAGCAGCAACAGAATTATTCTCTTAGGCACTACTAGTTGAAGGATGACATCCACTTGGCTGCTGAGAGTAGTTGAGGGCCAGTAACCCCTATTGTTACCATCAGTCATTCCTCCACAGTGGGATTGCAGACACCTCCTTTGAGACCCGCCCCCTTTCTCAACCACTGTGCAAACATGACAACTGATGCGCAACTTGTTGAGGGATGAAGTCCCCTTGACTCCTGAGGCTCCTTGGGGTGCTCTTTCTGCTCATTTCTGATCTCTATTTTGCCTCTTTCTGCAAATTTCTGACCTTCAGTTTGCCTCTGGCTGGTCATTTCTGACAACTATTTTGCTTCTTTTTTCTCGTTTCTGACCTCTATTTTGCTTCATTCTAATATTTTATGAACTTTTTTTGCCTCTGGTTGGTCATTTCTGACCTCTATTCTGCCTCTTTCTGCTCTTGGTTGACTCTTATTCTGACTTTTCCGCTCGTTTCTGACCTTTACAATTGCTCTTTCTGCTTGTTTCTCATCTTTATCTGGCCTCTTTCTGCTCGTTTCTGACTTTATGTTGCCTCTTTCTGATCTTTTCTCTAAGGGGCTGCAGGAGAAGCCTCAAGGCCCTGCAGTCACTGCTGGATCCTCACTTCCTGGGCAGCCGGGTCCTGTCTAATAGACAGGAAGCTGCTTAACATGGAGCTCCCTGTCTGTGAGAGCAATCCTTTTGTCTGTTTTACTGCCCACTTGACAGCAAACAGAGAAACAAATGAAAGCTCCACTCTCATCAAGCAAAGAGAATTTATTAACTGTTGCTTGCTGGAAGCGGAGTGTTTGCTGTGACTTGGTTGGAGCTGTCAAAGCAACCGCCAAGCCACAGCAAACATCTATGTCCCAGAGGGGGGCACCTCAAGGCATAGCAGGAGCCGGTCGTAAGGGTGTCAGTCCTGAGGGACATTATTGGCTGCAGGAGGGTGGTTGTGCGGCTACATATTAGAGAAGCACAGAAGTCTTCTATTTTTATTTTTTTCCAGTAAGAGTAGCTAATCCAGCTTGACTACCCCATGAGGACTAAGGTTTCAGGTTATTCCTACCCCGTTCCCTTCACTTTAAAATAAAACAAAAAATTGATGGATTTTGCTAAAGACGAGTCCTAGGATGGCTGCCAACACTTCCTATATATATATATTCACTGAAATAACCATAGGTTTCACACCAGTTATAGTTACCTGGAAATTTTACTGACATAAAACCATTGAAATTCACACGTTATAGTTAGTTGGACTCACTATAACCTGCGCGTGTAATGCACTGCTGATGACATCACATATTACATCACTCATGACATGGTCAGTGACATCACTCATGACATCACTGATGACACCATCCAGTGAATGTGTGTCTTTCTGAAAAATAAACATGTTTTATATATGTATATGTAAAGGTCGACGGAAGAATAAATGTTTCAATAAGTGTCTTAATGTTTTTTTTTTTTTTTTTAAATTGATTGGTTAACTGGCTTATTAAGTTTATCATAGTGAATACATATATTAGCGAGTATTGTTTAAATATTTAAATGTTTGTATCAGTGTTTCACTTTGTGTATAAGTGGCTGCATGGGTTGGTGAGTAGCTACATGTGTGTGTATATGGGTTATTAGATGTTTTTTTAGTATCAGTATAAGTGTCTGTATGATTTGGTGGGGGTGTTACTTAGCACATAGATGCATCAATGACTGACTCACTGTTTGTATGTGTTTTAAAGACAGCATATGTGCTGGACTGTATGGGTGAATGAGTGTGTATATGTATGTGTTAGTAAGTGAATGACTGTCTTAATAGTGTCTTTATCAGTAACTACATATGTTTTAATCTAGTATATGTGAGTATTGATGTATATAAGTGAGTATATGTGAGAGTGAGAGATTGAAAGAGTTCTTGTTTAAATAAGTATGTGTTTCTATAAGTGATTGTTTAAGAGAGTAACTATGTGTAAGTTTCCTTAGAAGTAAGGTGGTAGTGTGTGTATAGCTGTATATGCAAAAAAATTGATGGCAAATAGTTTATTTGCATGTGTGAGTATGTGTGTGAGCAACTTTTGGAAGACTGTCGGTGTGTTAACGGATGTATAGGTGTATCACTACATATGATGAGTGAGTATATGTATGAATGACTATATAGAACTGTTGGTGAATGATTGGATGTGTATATAAATGGTGGAATTACTGAATTGGTTGTTGTAACTGGTATAGGTATCTCCACTTTTTAGAAAATGTTAGTTTCTATTTTTGAATATGTGTTTCAAGGGTTACTTTACAGTGAAAGGAGGTCTGTCACTCTGTCACAAGGATGGTGTCATCAGTGATGTCATGAGTGATGTCACTGACCATGTCATGAGTGATGTAATATGTGATGTCATCAGCAGTGCATTACACGCGCACGTTATAGTGAGTCCAACTAACTATAACGTGGGAATTTCAATGGATTTATGTCAGTAAAATTTCCAGGTAACTATAACTGGTGTGAAACCTATGGTTTTTTCAGTGAATTTAATAGGTTTTTTAAATGCTAATTCCTAACTATAACTGGTGTGAAACCTATGGTTTTTTCAGTGAATTTCATAGTTTTTTTAAAATGCTAATTCCTAACTATAACTGGTGTGAAACCTATGGTTTTTTCTGTGAATTTCATAGGTTTTTTGAATGCTAATTCCTAACTTTATATAGGGCCTCATACCTATGTGTTTTTTAGTGAATTTCTAAGGTTATTTATTAGCAAATGTCTATTGCTTAGAAAGGTATTTTTTTCTAAAAATGAATCCTATATTGTTTATTAATATAATATATTTTTTTAAAGTATATTCATATTTTTTTTTATGTTTCACCCTGGAGCGCTCCCGGTGCGCGTACCGGGGTGCTCCCCGGTGCGCGTACCGGGGCGCGTACCAGGGCGCGTCCCGTCATCGCACCAAAAAAAAATAATAAAAAAAAAATAATGAAGGAGTGAGCATGAGGAATGGGGACAAAGAGAGTGGTGTAAAGAGAAAGAGAGCTAGAGGGAGAAACACAGAGGGACTGTGTAATAGATAGTAAAACAGAGAAAAGGTATAAGAGGAAGTAACTGAAGGAAAATGAATAAGGGAGCAAAAGAAGAGAAGAAAGAGGAAGAAGACTAAAGCAGAGGTTCTGGGAGAATGTGAATGGGTGATGAAAATAAAAGGAAGGAAAGTAAAGGATGGGGAATGACGGGTAGTGACGGAACCAGAGAAAAGGAACAGCGGTAACGGAGGGAAAGAAAAGAGCAGTGAGTGTAAGTAAAGAGAAGTGAAAGAGAGTGGATAAAAGTGAATACGGGAAATAAACATGGAGGATAAGAATAATTGAGGGAAGCAGATTAAGGAAACAGGGGTGAGGTAGGGTGGAAGAAAAGTAGTGAGGTTAAAGCAAAGGGTGATGACAAACTATATTTTGTAGTCACACTTACCATATAATTAATGAAAACTTACTTGCATGTTTAAACTACACTTTGCATCTGTGAAAGACAAAAGGAAAAACAAGTTATAATTAGTAAAATATATATTTTAAAATAGAAGAAACAGGTCAAGAGGTAAAAAATCAAAAAAAGTGTACTAAGAAATAAAGCAAGAGTGAAGGATATAAAAACAGAAATAAAGTAATGTAGAAAGACAAAAAAAGAAGGAAAAAGAAATAGAAGGAGAACAAATTACTGAAGATAAGTAAGATACTAAAAGAATGTAAGATACCAAAACGAAATCAGGAAAGAGAAGAAAGTAAAAGGAAAATGAGTGAAAGGGAAAGGAGTCTAAATGAGGATCCATTATTAAGAAAGAGGAATGGAAGATGACTGAGAGTGAGTGAAGGGGAGTCACAGAGTGAAAGGATGAAAGGAATGAGGTTAACATAGAATGATAGAGGAAAAAGGAGTGAGAAAGTAAGTACACAGAAAGACAAAGGGAAGGACTGAGTGAACTGCAGTACAATGAGTGAAGAAAGGAAAAAGAGTAAAGGAGCAAAAGAAGGAAAGAGAGGGGAAGAGAGCTAAAGCAGTGGTACTGAGAGAATGTGAGAAAGCTGAAAAGTGGTGCAAGGGAGAGAGGAAATGCAGACAGTTGAAATTGGATTGAGGAGTTGTGAAAGAAGTGGAGTAAAGGAACAGCGATGAAACAAAGTGAAAGAAAGGCAGTGTAAGTGAGTAAAGAGAGCTGAAAAAGGGTGGAAAAAGGAAAATGAGTGTGAGACAATGGGAATACAATATAAATTACACAATAAAACTATAGATTAACTTATACAATATGTTACATTGTTTATTTTTGCTGTTCTCAGAATATATTGAATTTCACTTAAAACAGTGAGTTCAAACTCTTCATCATATAACAGCGGGAAAAAAACACAATCTAAAAGATTGTGTTTAAAAAAAACATATAAACTTACAAATCATATATGTACACTAATCTTTGATTCACTTACTTTTCCTTGAGGCCAAATAGTAGATAGTGAAGATCGTTTTGGTGGAAAAAAAGTCTGCTGTTCGCTAAAACTTCCATTTCATCGACTTCCTATGAAAAAAGATCTAAGAACATCATACCTTACACTTTCCTTACGGCCAAATAGTGTCAGATATATGAGTATATTTTTAAATTTCTCTAATTAAACTCTGAAATTACCGTTTACCCGAAGTTTTCAAAGAAAAGCTCATATAACATTTTCACAATCTTTAAATATTCATATTCCCTTTTTTGATTACTCATGTTCAACATTTCCTATAAAACTGATATCACTTACTATGAGATCCACTTACAGTACCTATATGAGATAAATAATTTTAAACATTAGACTAACTAACTAACTAACTTTTATTAACTACTCCCGTCTTCAAAGGCCAATTGCCTTTACTAAAACTTTGGTTTCAAAAACACTAGGTAAGAATTTTTAAAGTCATAAGAATGTCATGAGAATCATTGCAGTAACTCCAACCTTTTTGACATTTTAAGTAGCATGTATAATGTCCTGATGTTGTCGAAGGACCGTCATGATAAATATTAGCTACAGTTGTAAAGGTTCTTCCTGAAATTGATAGCTGAGAAGCCACAAAATTTTGATACAAGTTGTCAATTTAGTTCCATCAGGTCTACATCGTTGGAAAACTAAAATGATATACTGACCATAACTTTGTTTAAATAATGTGGACAGCATTGGACACTTACATTGGGTACACACCATATTATGATCTGCTGCTTTAACTAGATTATTAAATGACACTGATTTACGGTCTGGTAAAGTCAAATATATAAATCTTTCAGTGTCTATTCTAGTAGTACTTGATGAACTACAGTTGCGGCAGTCATGCTGCCATTGATAAGAAAGGCTAAAAAGATTATCTACATCTACACCTTCATCTTCCAAAACACCAAATATATACATTAAAAATTCCTGACAATCCTGCTGAATGTTCTGTGAAAATGTATCTTGACCAGAACACATATCTGAAATATTTCGAATTTCTGTTACACTTTCTATTTTTGCTCTATCACTACTGCATTTCTTAAACACAGAATTCAATAAACCACACAATCTTTGATCCCGATTTTCAACAATCTGTTCTTGTAAAGTTTGAAGAAAAAAAACAACATTAACCACTACATTAGCATAGCAGTTGACACCAGAACTGTTTTCAAACTGAAATCCAACAACATTTTCATCAGAATCCTTTTTCTTTCTGTTTTGAATTACATTTTCATCTACTTTTTGTCTTTTTGCTACTACCTCACTGCAATTATTCTCATTTCTTCTTTTTCGGCCTACCACACGTTTTTCAAACAGAGGATATTGAGGCAAATGTGGAGCATACTCTCTTCTTAACCTATTGTATTCTTTAACACAATCTAGATCTGCACAAATCTTTGTCTCATCACACTCAATCAAGTACAATCCTGATGAAGTTCTGACTCGTGATAATGCCACATATGCCATACCCTCTTTAAACACAGATCTTCCAATGTTCACCAAAGCACTATCTACACTTAAACCTTGAGATTTATGAATTGTCACCGCATATGCCAAAACAAACAGGAAAGTGTTTTCGGCGAACATATAAGTCTTTTACATGCAAAAATCTAGCAGAACAACGACTGATTTGTTGTCTTGCTCAATGCTATCAAATTTTATTTTGAAAAATTCAATTCCATCTGTATTTCTATATTTCACAAAATCAACAACATAACCCATTTACCAGACCTCTTTCAACATTTAAATTCCTTCTCAAAATGGTACGACAATTTAAACACACACTCAGAGTCTTTTTAAAACCAGCTGTTTTAGAAATACTTTTCTCTAATGAATCCAATTTTGTTTTCAAATTTTCTGACAAAACAATTGTTGCACCCATATGCTCTATTTTATCTATTGCTTCCAGTTTCACAATTTCTTCATTTTCTAACGTTAACATTTTGTTGTTGAAGATGGAACATTCTTGCAGAGTTGGCATCAAACATATCCCAGATTTCTTCTCAGTCATTTTTAAAAAAATATTCTCTGGAAGAATGTTTTCATTTGGATACAAATTTGAAATTAATAGAGCATATAAAGCTTCTTTCCCAAGCTCACTTACTTTTCCGATTCTTACATCTTGCAGAACATTTTTATAATCTTCATCCTTTGCCTGTCGCATATTTTGCAGCAGTTCAGCATATTTAAAATGTAACCATATATTAACGTTTCCAATGCTTCCAAGGGACTTCCTGGTATCTTCATGCGTAAGCATTTTAAACACTGGTTGTCCTTTTACTGAAGTTGACTGCAGTAGATCTCCAAAAACAATAATGTGTTTTCCTCCAAATAACACATCATACTCTGTTTTAAGAATTTCTTGCATTCTCAAATGCACAAAAGCAAGCATTAGATTTGAGACCATGCTTACTTCATCAATGATAAGAAGTTTCATTTTCTTCAAGACTCTGGAAACTTCAGAACACGCATCTCCAGATAGCTTGTTGTAATGCAATTTATTATCATGCTCAACTGGCAGCATCAGTAACCGATGTAGAGTAATCCCTTTAATGTTATGTGCTGCCAGTCCAGTTGGAGCGGTTACAACACAAGACAGCGGTGATTCAGTCCTTTTCTGCAAATAAGTTGCAATGGCTTCAACTTTTTCCTGTTCCCACTTCTCCACTTACGTACAGTCGAACAGGCTTAAATGATGTACATGAGCACACTTTTTTCTCATGTCTGAATCCATGTTCAATCTGTTCTGTGACTTCGTCATATATCTTTTTCTGCTCAACGTTTAGTTGCTTTACCAAATCTTTTAAGTTAACTACATCCTCTTGAGCTTGTTCCATAGCTCTTTCCACCTCATCCATGGCAGTTGCAGCTTCATTTTGGATAATTGGTCTTCCTAGTGGATCCTGACTCAATGAAGTAGAACTCTGACTGTCTTGAGAACTGTCTCTAGCAATCTCTTCAGCAATTGTGGTTTCTTGCTCTATTTCTTTGTTCAACATTTGCAGATAATTTGGAAAAACTGGACATTCTATGGTATCCTTAGTTGCATTAAAAGAGTCTTCATAACAGAGAAAATCTCCAAGTAGTTCCTCTTCTGTACGCCATGGCTTAAAGAGTTGCAAAAGAGCTAAATAGTAAAATTCTCTTTTGTCTGGAGCTTCGCAACTCAATTTTCGATGATTAATCAAATGGCCTTTTCTCTGCTTCACTAGACATCCTTCATACCCGATGACAGCATATTTTCCATTATTGATATCTTCTGTGATGTTCCTCTTATAACTGTAGTTTTGCAGAACTTCATACAAACAAGTGTTCTCAAGGTGAGTACTTCTATTTGGATAGTATGTATCCAACATGTTTGTCTTCAAAATATCTGTACTGTTTGGTTCTTTCTCTGCCAAATATTCAATTTCTTGTACAGATTTCAAAACTCGGTTTCGTGTTGCAGCAAGACCTAGACTCACCCAAATGATTGTTCTTGATTTGGCATAGATACTTGCTGATGATAACCGATCAGAACATTCATATGCTTCAATTTCTCGATGCGACAACATCTTTAGACTGAAACTGTATCATTTCTTGCTTAGACTCTTTTCATGTGAAATGTCCTCCCACATTTCCTTCAGTTCTGTCTTTTCTTTTTTTGTGATGTAAGATGTCACATATCGAGCCACAGCAATAGAGTTGTCAGCAACGAAATGAATATCCATGTTAGCATTCCACATGGACAAAATCACTGGGTTGTAGTCGTTGATGTACTTGGACTCTTCGTTTCTTTTTAAATTGTATGTATTTTTGGGTGATTTCCTCGTCACAGTATGTCGTAGAGATGACATCAAATTATTTACTCTTCCCTTAGAAATCACTGGTCGTGGAAACGCAAAACGACATTTCGTGTAGTACTTTTCCTTGTTTTTGAATTTTCGACGACAGTACTTTCCACAACGATGAGATTGAAAACGTAAAACTTGTTGCCTTAAACTGTTTTCTTCAGTAGTTTTCGGAACAGCACATGTTGAATATTCTTCAATGAAACTCATAACTGTGTCATCCGAATCAGTTCCAAATTTGGGTGCATCTTTAATCCATAACAACATATGTATATGAGGAGCACCTCTCGCTTGATATTCCTTCCTCCAAAAGAAATCCAAAATCTCTCCAAGGGGAGGATTTTTTTTGTTGGTAATAAAAGACATCATAGCTTCAAATCTATGATTAAAATATCTGCAAACATTCACTGGATCCAAAGAACACAGTTCTCCAGGTGTTTTCAATTCTATATTTGCCTCTCGTAGAAATTGAAGTAAGTCGTCCCATGCATACTCAGGTACATATAGAAGTGGCCATAGTCTATTGCTTTCATATACAACAAATGTCAATAAGTATCACATTTCAAAATTATACAGTTAAGAGTCCATAAGTGCAGTGCATATTTTATTTAAGCACATCATAGAATACTGGGTATCAATCTCTAAATGGTGAGGTATGAAGAAATCAACACTTAAAAACAAATCAATTGCTTCATTAGGTTTAAAGAAAGATTAAAGTATACAAATTAAGAAGGACCAATTTGCTCTTCAATTAGAGAGTCATTTACATTATGGTATATCAACGCGCTCAAAAGTGAACAGGAAAAGGATTAGTTAGAGGGGATGGGTGTGATGGGATAAAGGTGGGGACCGGGTAAAGGTGTTGTGACTTGCAGACAATCACAGTGAGATTCAATATAGCCTTTACAGTCTGGGTTAGATCAGTGGTTCTTTGTAGGTCTTAAGCACAGGATCTGTATTTATCCATTGATTGTTCCTATGCTCAGATCAATGCCATGGGCTAATTGTCTACGTTTCGACCCCTGTGGTTAGGGTTGTTGAGAACCTCATGGTGGGGTCTTCCTCAGGACACGAAAGAAGCAGGAGCGCCTACAAATAATACAATTATAATGAATATGTCTATCTATTAATTAAGAATAATTATGCACTGGGACTTAAAGGGATACTTTACATGCGGCCAAATCAATGGCTGTATCGATAGGACCTTCCTTGGTTCCTATGTAGTTGAAGATGGCCTGCAAATATTAAAAAGGGACGATATTATAATGGGATGTGCAAGGGGATTCCTTGACTCCCTCGAGCACGTGTCAAATTGTACAGAGGGGGCACTTACTGGGACGAGGTGGCTTTCCAGAAGGTTATTCAATATAATTCGGAGTCATCATCTGTCCCACGCTGGTCATGGAGGTGCGTGGTTAAACTCACCGACCCGGTGGTATCTGGGAAATACAATAATTAGGACTGGGTAAGTTTAGTGTACACTTAGAAAAATACGGTCTGGCCTTCCCAAAACATACTAGGGTCCAAGGCTAAATCCGTATTAGAGATGAATAGCCAATTTTAAAGATAAATGCGAGCATGGTCACAAGCCCATTAGAATAGTGAGAGGCAGAGCGATTGATTCACATGCAGAGCGTCCGTTCAATCACTGGGATTTAAAAAGGGCTTGAGTATCTATGCGCGGCATTCTAATGTAGACTTAAGGCATAGACTAGGGTGCCCACGTTATACTAGGGACAACTGCCACATCTATATCAAATACAAACATCACGGCCGATTTGTTAAAATGCGGGGCGAGCATGGTCAAAAACCCACTTGTATTAAAATACGCATGATGGAGCGACTAACTAACATCTGATCCGTTCGTTCATGCCGAAGGGTATGCGGGGCATTACAAAGTGAATTATGCCATCGAAGACTAACTCAATGTGAATATCAGGCCTAATATATATCTCGTTGAGGAGTGATCATCTCTTACCTAATCAACACCGTGGTAGCCGCCTTGCTCTGACGGCAGCCGCTGGAAGTCTGAGCTTACCGCGCGGTGCCGCCGCTCGATACTTCTCGGAGGCTTGTCATCCGACAGCTAATCACTTGAGAGTATCCAGGATAATCTTAGGGAGTGAGGCAAAAGACCCGGTCTGCTGGAACTCGGGTTGTTAGAAGCAAACTAGGCAAGTTTTCCGATAAATCGTGACGTTTTGATCCTCATTATTTAGTCATGGCATATATACATTCATATGGTAAAGACATCATCAGCAATTCTCATTATGCCAGAGAATGTGAGTGTACATGGAGTGACATGATGTTTTTCAGCAGTGTTACATTATGGTTGGTATGCACAGAAATATATATACATTGGACCATAAATTGTTTTAGTATACATGAAAATACACTCTGGTTGGATATTATCAGTAAGTTTGCAGAATAGCCAATGCGTATATAAACATACATGTAACATAGGCACCTATATCATATGTGTTTCTACTTTGTTAGATTTGGGTAATGACAGTACATATCACAGAATCAAGGTATAGGCACTCATTCAGAGTCAATCTGGGTCAATCACAGCCATCTGGGCAAACGTAGTCTCTTGTTCATTAAGACCATTCTGGACAGAGTTAAAGGACTGCATCCATTTACATTCTCTTATATTCAGAACAGAGTTGAGGTTCCCCCCTCGGGGGCCTAGTGTGATCTTTTCAATGATTACCCATTTTAAAGATTCTGGTGTGTGCGCTTTAGCTACAAAATGATCTACCAACGGGGCTCCTATTGTTTGACATCTTATTCTGCTGCAATGTTGCAGCACCCGATTCTTGATTTTTTGCTTGGTTTGGCCTATGTAGACAGACCCACACGGGCAAAAGATGGCATAGATAACTCCATGACTATTGCAATTCGTGAACTGCAAAGCTTGTGCATTATGTCTAGAAACTAAGACTGTCATGCATAACAACTGGACCATTACCCTGAAATCATTCACGAATTGCAATAGTCATGGAGTTATCTATGCCATCTTTTGCCCGTGTGGGTCTGTCTACATAGGCCAAACCAAGCAAAAAATCTAGAATAATCAGAGGATCCTCTTCTACTCTTTCTACACCAATTATATCAATATTTTTCTTGACATCTAGAGGCAAAAAAACAACTCTTCTCTTTAATCCTCTTTGTAAATCTGTAGGAGGTAATTTCCCAATCTTAGGCTCCATGCGAACCACAGCCTGAAAAGGATGGACACATTGAATCAAAATTGATTATTAAGTATTTAAATCCATCAATTCAGAAGGAATATCTATCAAGTGAAGATTATTATGAACAGCTCTAGCAGGCATTCTATTTTCATTTAATTTTTTCAAACAATAATTACAAATACGCTGATCAAAACTCACATCAAAAGAATTCTCCACCAACAAATAACTTACAAAATCCTTCCATTCACTATTATTTTCCAATTCACATTTTGCATATAAATCAACTATCCTAGTCTGAATCTTATAATGAGTCCGTCGACAACACACACAAGTTAAATTAGGCCTTTCACTTGATTTCACCTTAAACTTGGTAATTTCCTCTTCAAACTTTTCTATACTTGAAATCTGTACATTGTCTTCCACATTACCATCCATTACTATATCCATTTCTACACTGTCCTCTTTGTTCCCAAAATAACAAAACTCAATTTCTTCACAAATAGTCTTCACATCTACTTCAGATCCATGCAAAAGAGCACTGTTTAACTGTTTAAGCATAAGTGCTGGACTTTTTGCATAATACAACCTTCTCACTAATTTTCTCACCTTATTATGATGCACTGCTAACTTCCTAAAATGATGAAAAACACTATGACATACTTTTCTAGAAAGACAAGCCAGTGAATGACCATGCAAACCTGTGTTTTCTCTCACTCTGCAAGGATCTAACTCTTGCAAGATCTTCACTTTCTGTTTTCCACTTTTCTTACTATATGTACGTAAGAAATTTCGAAGCAAATCAATTGAATCCTGTCACACACTACAAATACTACTGCACTTCCATGTGTACACTGGACCCTTAGTATGTCTCCCTAAAACTTCATCAGCTAACATCTCTTCTGCATCTCTAGACACAAGTTTCTCTTTTTCCATCACACAACCATCTTTCACCTCATATGCTCGACCACTGGTGTCAACTGCATGCACCAAATCATTTTCCTGAAAGTAACTCTCCTTATTAAAAAATGGCTCAGAACTTGAACTATGCATCCATTCTCCAGAAAATATTTCACAAAAATTAGTCCGATTAATTATTCTTTTCCATCTACTATTCGATTTGAGAACATCAATTGCCTTATTAAGTATCCTAATTCTATTGATTACTAAAATAAATAATTTTTTCTTAACTTCAAAAGCTTGATCAACAATCTTCTCTACACTTTTCTTTTTCTTGTAAAAAACACCTCTCCGTTTACCTTTCTTTTAATTTTTTAGCAAATTTAAAACTACCCTATTGCGAAACATTCATCTACGAATGTCCCTAAATTGATTTAACCTTCTATTGCTATCCATATTCTTCTCTCCTGCTCCAATAGAGAAATTTTTTGAGGGCCTCTCCTTCCTTTTCAAATTTGCTCTCTCCTTCTGGATCTTCACATTACCGTTAACATTTGTTTTTGTTTTACATATGTTGCGAAAAAAAGACTTAGTTGTCTTACCAGGACCTTTTTGGGTGTTTTTTGAAGTACTTGTTGTAGAGGATTCCTTTACTTCCGTTGCTAATTTTATTATTTTCCGCATGGTATTTTTTCTTCTCCTTTGCCTTGACGGCATTTTTGCTTACTTTTTAAATGTTGATTTCAATCTGTGGTAAAGAAAAAAATAACACATTATAGACCACTATTAGCAAACAACAAAGCAATTACAATAATCAAATGATAAAAACACTAATTTGCAACATATCTAAGTTTATACCACAGCAACGATATAACTAGGAGTAAGACAAAGAAAAACAGCAATAGTGGGAGTAACACAAAAACACAGAGAGACTCAGACAAAGAAACAGGTAGAGGGAGTAAAACATACAAAAGGACTAAGACAAAGAGAGTGTATAATATGTTGAAAGACAGAAAAAGGATGTAATAGGGAAAGGGAGTCAGTCAAAAAAAGGGAGTAAATCAGAAAAAGGATGTAACAGGGTATAAAACAGAGAAAGGGTGTAACAGGAACTAACACAGAGAGAGGGTGTTAGAAGAGAAACGGTTGTAAAAGAGACTAAAACAGAGAGAGCCTATAAAGGAAGAGACAGAGAGTAAGTTTCAGAAAGGGTGTAAGAGGAAGTAAATCAGAGACAGGATGTTACAAGAAATAGGACAGACAGAGGGTGTAACAGGAAGAGAGAAAAAAGTCAGAAAGAGAAAGAGAGACGGTATAAAACAGACAAAAGGTGTATTAGAGAGTAACTCAAGGCTAGAATATAACAAAGAAAAAGGTTGATTAGATAGTATCTGCATGATTCAAGAAATATATTAACACATTTCTCAATCATGTCATCTATGTTTCCTCAGATTACTCATATTTTTGGATAATGCTTGGTTAAAACATTTTGCTGCATAGAGAAATTATCTTTTTAGAAACACAGCAGAGGACCTATGTACAAGCATTCAATTTCACTACTGAAACCTCACTGTTTCACAAAATACAAATCCCCTATCTTGCAAATGTTCATAGCAAGCATTATCAAAAAGCAAGACAGAAACCAACAGCAAAGAAACTCAGGACCTTATTTATGAAGGCCTTCTACCACCGGTGCGTCACTTTTTTCCCATGTTAAAAGTGATGCACCAGCGCCACAAGGCAATCATAAATAAGGCCCAAATGTGAATACCATTGATTTGCCACCAAAATCGTTTTTGGAATAACATTTAAAAACACAGCGCAGGACCTATATACAAGCATTCAATTTCACTACTGAAACCTCACTGTTTCACAAAATACAAATCCCCTATCTTGCAAATGTTCATAGCAAGCATTATCAAAAAGCAAGACACAAACCAACAGCAAAGAAACTCGGGGCCTTATTTATGAAGTCCTTGAGCAACCGGTGCGTCACTTTTGTCCCATGTTAAAAGTGATGCACCGGCGCCACAAGGCAATCATAAATAACACCCAAATGTAAATACCATTGATTTGCCCCCAAAATCGTTGTTTGAATAACATTTTAGAAACACAGCGCAGGACCTATGTACAAGCATTCAATTTCACTACTGAAACCTCACTGTTTCACAAAATACAAATCCCCTATCTTGCAAATGTTCATAACAAGCATTATCAAAAAGCAAGACAGAAACCAACAGCAAAGAAACTCAGGGCCTTATTTATGAAGGCCTTGCGCCACCGCTGCGTCACTTTTTTCCCATGTTAAAAGTGACGCACTGGCGCCACAAGGCAATCATAAATAACACCCAAATGTAAATACCATTAATTTGCCCCCAAAATCGTTTTTTGAATAACATTTTAGAAACACAGCGCAAGACCTATGTACAAGCATTCAATTTCACTACTAAAACCTCACTGTTTCACAAAATACAAATCCCCTATCTTGCAAATATACATAGCAAGCATCATCAAAAAGCAAGACAGAAACCAATAGCAAAGAAACTCAGGGCCTTATTTATAAAGGCCTTGCGCCACCGGTGTGTCACTTTTTTCCCATGTTAAAAGTGATGAACTGGCGCCACAAGACAATCAGAAATAAGGCCTAAATGTAAATACCATTGATTTGCCCCCAAAATCGTTTTTTGAATAACATTTTAGAAACACAGCACAGGACCTATGTACATGCATTCAATTTCACTACTGAAACCTCACTGTTTCACAAAATGCAAATCCCCTATCTTGCAAATATACATAGCAAGCATTATCAAAAAGCAAGATACAAACCAACAGCAAAGAAACTCAGGGCCTTACTTATGGAGGCCTTGCGCCACCGGTACGTCACTTTTGTCCCATGTTAAAAGTGACGCACCGGCACCACAAGGCAATCATAAATAACACCCAAATGTAAATACCATTGATTTGCCCCCAAAATCGATTTTTGAATAACATTTTAAAAACACAGCGCAAGACCTATGTACAAGCATTCAATTTCACTACTGAAACATCACTGTTTCACAAAATACAAAACCCCTATCTTGCAAATATACATAGCAAGCATTATCAAAAAGCAAGACAGAAACCAATAGCAAAGAAACTCAAGGCCGTACTTCTGAAGGCCTTGCGCCACCGGTGCGTCACTTTTTTCCCTATGTTAAACATGACACACCGGCGCCACAAGGCAATCATAAATAACACCCAAATGTAAATACCATTAATTTGCCCCCAAAATCGTTTTTTGAATAACATTTTAGAAACACAGCGCAGGACCTATGTACAAGCATTCAATTTCACTACTGAAACCTCACTGTTTCACAAAATACAAATCCTCTATCTTGCAAATATACATAGCAAGCATTATCAAAAAGCAAGACACAAACCAATAGCAAAGAAACTCAGGGCCTTATTTATGGAGGCCTTGCGCCACCGGTACTTCGCTTTTGTCCCATGTTAAAAGTGACGCACCAGCACCACAAGGCAATCATAAATAACACCCAAATGTAAATACCATTGATTTGCTCCCAAAATCGTTTTTTGAATAACATTTTAGAAACACAGCGCAAGACCTATGTACAAGCATTCAATTTCACTACTGAAACCTCACCGTTTCACAAAATACAAACCCCCTATCTTGCAAATATACATAGCAAGCATTATCAAAAAGCAAGACACAAACCAACAGAAAAGAAACTCAGGGCCTTATTTATGGAGGCCTTCTACCATCGGTGCGTCACTTTTTTCCCATGTTAAAAGTGATGCACCAGCGCCACAAGGCAATCATAAATAAGGCCCAAATGTAAATACCATTGATTTGCCACCAAAATCGTTTTTGGAATAACATTTAAAAACACAGCGCAGGACCTATATACAGGCATTCAATTTCACTACTGAAACGTCAATGTTTCACAAAATACAAATCCCCTATCTTGCAAATCTTCATAGCAAGCATTATCAAAAAGCAAGACACAAACCAACAGCAAAGAAACTCGGGGCCTTATTTATGAAGTCCTTGCGCCACCGGTGCGTCACTTTTTTCCCATGTTAAAAGTGATGCACCAGCGCCACAAGGCAATCATAAATAAGGCCCAAATGTAAATTCCATTGATTTGCCACCAAAATCGTTTTTGGAATAACATTTAAAAACACAGCGCAGGACCTATATACAGGCATTCAATTTCACTACTGAAACCTCACTGTTTCACAAAATACAAATCCCCTATCTTGCAAATGTTCATAGCAAGCATTATCAAAAAGCAAGACACAAACCAACAGCAAAGAAACTCGGGGCCTTATTTATGAAGTCCTTGCGCCACCGGTGCGTCACTTTTGTGTCATGTTAAAAGTGATGCACCGGCGCCACAAGGCAATCATAAATAACACCCAAATGTAAATACCATTGATTTGCCCCCAAAATCGTTGTTTGAATAACATTTTAGAAACACAGCGCAGGACCTATGTACAAGCATTCAATTTCACTACTGAAACCTCACTGTTTCACAAAATACAAATCCCCTATCTTGCAAATGTTCATAACAAGCATTATCAAAAAGCAAGACAGAAACCAACAGCAAAGAAACTCAGGGCCTTATTTATGAAGGCCTTGCGCCACCAGTATGTCACTTTTGTCCCATGTTAAAAGTGACGCACCGGCGCCACAAGGCAATCATAAATAACACCCAAATGAAAATACCATTGATTTGCCCCCAAAATCGTTTTTTGAATAACATTTTAGAAACACAGCGCAGGACCTATGTACAAGCATTCAATTTCACTACTGAAACCTCACTGTTTCACAAAATACAAATCCTCTATCTTGCAAATATACATAGCAAGCATCATCAAAAAGCAAGACAGAAACTAATAGCAAAGAAACTCAGGGCCTTATTTATGAAGGCCTTGCGCCACCGCTGCGTCACTTTTTTCCCATGTTAAAAGTGACGCACTGGCGCCACAAGGCAATCATAAATAACACCCAAATGTAAATACCATTAATTTGCCCCCAAAATCGTTTTTTGAATAACATTTTAGAAACACAGCGCAATACCTATGTACAAGCATTCAATTTCACTACTAAAACCTCACTGTTTCACAAAATACAAATCCCCTATCTTGCAAATATACATAGCAAGCATCATCAAAAAGCAAGACAGAAACCAATAGCAAAGAAACTCAGGGCCTTATTTATAAAGGCCTTGCGCCACCGGTGTGTCACTTTTTTCCCATGTTAAAAGTGATGAACTGGCGCCACAAGACAATCAGAAATAAGGCCTAAATGTAAATACCATTGATTTGCCCCCAAAATCGTTTTTTGAATAACATTTTAGAAACACAGCACAGGACCTATGTACATGCATTCAATTTCAATACTGAAACCTCACTGTTTCACAAAATACAAATCCCCTATCTTGCAAATATACATAGCAAGCATTATCAAAAAGCAAGATACAAACCAACAGCAAAGAAACTCAGGGCCTTACTTATGGAGGCCTTGCGTCACCGGTACGTCACTTTTGTCCCATGTTAAAAGTGACGCACCGGCACCACAAGGCAATCATAAATAACACCCAAATGTAAATACCATTGATTTGCCCCCAAAATCGATTTTTGAATAACATTTTAAAAACACAGCGCAAGACCTATGTACAAGCATTCAATTTCACTACTGAAACATCACTGTTTCACAATATACAAAACCCCTATCTTGCAAATATACATAGCAAGCATTATCAAAAAGCAAGACAGAAACCAATAGCAAAGAAACTCAAGGCCTTACTTCTGAAGGCCTTGCGCCACCGGTGCGTCACTTTTTTCCCTATGTTAAAAGTGACACACCGGCGCCACAAGGCAATCATAAATAACACCCAAATGTAAATACCATTAATTTGCCCCCAAAATCGTTTTTTGAATAACATTTTAGAAACACAGCGCAGGACCTATGTACAAGCATTCAATTTCACTACTGAAACCTCACTGTTTCACAAAATACAAATCCTCTATCTTTTTTTTTATTATTTTTTTTTTTTTCCCTCATATTGCGGTTTACGCAGAAAAAGAGGTTTTTGGGAGTTTGACCGTGTTTGAGCGGTTGTTCCAACATACTGCCCCTAATCGTCTATCGATGGATACAAGGGGAGTTTCTATTGTCTTAGCTCTTTTCAGTCTTTTTCCTTCCGTACACCTTTATTTTGCTCAATAATTCCTTTGTTACTGAGACTATCTGGCCCTTGGTCTGTTTGGCAGACATCACGTCATACTTGGAATTATTGCTCCGCTTAATCATTGGAATCAAAAAAGAAAAAAGAAAAAGAAAAAAAGAAAAGCAAAAAAAAAAGGGGCCGAAGAAGCTTCAAGACAAGGAGGATTCTATATTCTCATCTGGAGATGATATAATTTTCCCAGATCTCCCAATACTTCATTCTTTTTGATTGTTTCCCTCTTCTATCCAATCTGCTGGTTCTTATTACAGCATTTAACCAATTTTCATGGGTTGGTGGAACCGGTTTTATCCAGTTAATACAAATCTCTCTGCGCGCTACCAAGATCATGATGAACAATAAATTTTCTTGCTGCTTACTTAACCTAATCAGGTTTGGTTGAGTTGTGCAATGGATCCCAAAAATAATTAAAAGAGTACTCACAGTTATAGGTGATGCCAGTACTGCAGTTAGTGTCTTACCAATCTCTTGCCAGTATTGTGTGAGTGCTGGACAGTTGCCAAACATATGGATATCATCCACTTTTTCTTCGCCACATTTGTCGCATGATTTTACTGTCGAGCCTTTGAATTTTGACAATCTTTTGGGTGTCCAATAGGCTCTATGTATAGAGAAAAGATGGTTTCTTTTCAGGGCTGCGGGCTTTACACACTGCCAGCATTTCTCTACTGATTTTTTCCAAATTTGATTTAGATCTAAGGCTTCGTTTGGTAGATCTTTCCTCCATATCTTTTCAGGTATAGTAAAATTTTCTTCGCCAGATTCGATTAGAGTCCAATACCATTTTGAAACTTCTTTCTTTAATACCATCTCTTTCGTCATTTCTGATTCCACATTATTCGGATCAGTTGCTCCTTTCGGGAGGGTATTTACCCAACTGCATAGCTGATAATATTTAAACTTTGATACTTTTCGTTCTGTTATTGTTTGTAGATGTTCCCAGGATATTAAAACATTTTCAACCAGGAGTTGACCCCATTTTTCAATTCCATATTGTCTGAGTGGGGTTGATAGTAAGTCCCTTAATCATTCTGGGGTGCCTGGCGAGTTCCATATTGGAGCCATGCTACTATAGTAAGGAATCTTTGTGGCAATTCTTATCTGATTCCAAAGCTTAGCGGCGTTCTTCAAAACCTTCAGTTTAACTTTTTTGAAAAATTTTGGGTGACCATATTTAAAGAGGAAATAATCTTCACCGTTTGTTAAATGTTGTAAGTAAATTGGATAGGCATGGTGTACCTTTAACAAGGCTCTGAAGTTCTTAAATTGGAAGGATCTATAGTATTCGTATATGTCCGGGCTTGCTATTCCTCCTTGTTCCTTCTTTCTCCTGAGTTTGTTCCATGAGATTCTTATACTTTTTGCTGACCAAATGAAACTAGATATTTCTCCTTGTATCTTTTTTAAAGATTCTTTTTTAAATTCTAACGGAATGTTATTAAAGAGATATGTGAATTTGGGAATAATTGACATCTTTATTGCATTAGATTTGCCTAAAAAACTTAGCGGCAGACCTGACCAAATTTTGAGAAGTTTTCTCATTTCTTTCACCGTTATGTTTAGGTTTGTTTCTGATATTTTTCCAAGATCTTTTGTTATAGTGATGCCTAAATATTTTATTTTATCCTTTAAAAGAGGTAAGTTTAAGTTAGTATTCCAGCTCATTGCCTCTGTTTTGCCAATATTTATCAGATAACCTGAAACCTTGCTGAATTTGTTCATTACATCCTCTATCGCTGGTTTAGATAAATTATAATTATCGGTGAACAACATAAGATCATCAGCGTAGAGGGCTACTTTCTTGGACCAGTTTTGATATTTGAAAGGTGTAATGAGTGGATGATTTCTGATAGTACAGGTCAAGGGTTCGATATACAAATTAAAAAGTAGCGGAGACAAGGGGCAACCCTGCCTTGTGCCTCTCTGAATCTTAATGTTATTCGTGAGGTTCCCGTTAACTACTATCCTTGCTCTTGGGTTTGTATAGATTTCTTTTACCATGTGACTAAAGTTGCTCCCTAATTTGTTTTTTTCTATGATTTTATTTAGAAAGGCCCAGTTGACACGGTCAAAAGCTTTGGCAGCATCGTATGTGACAATCGTTAGAGGTAGTTTTTCGCAGACAGCTGCATCAATTGACGCCACTAGTTCATGCGTAGTTTCCTGGATTTGTCTGCCTTTTATGAAACCCTTTTGATCTGGGTTAATTAATTTAGCCATAACCTTTGATAGTCTTTTAGCTATTACATTCATATACAGCTTGTAGTCACAGTTGAGAAGTGATATTGGTCTGTACGATGCGCAATTCTTCGGATTTTTTCCTGGTTTTAGTAAGATGGTAATCGTCGCATCATTCCATGAGTCAGGTATCGTTTCGTGTCCCAGATAGGTCTTATTCATTATTTCTGTTAGGTGTTCAATTAAGGTTTCTTTTAATGCAATATAAAATTCATTGGGCAGCGCATCTGGACCCGCAGCTTTTCCTCTCTTTAGGTTACCTATGGCAATTCTTATTTCTTCTGGTGTTATTTCAGCATTCAAGAGATTCGCTTCTTCCTCTGTCAGGCTTGGAAGGGGAACATTCTCAAGATAGTTCTTGATGTCTTCATCTGTTGGATTTATATCTTCTTTATATATTGAGGTAAAAAAGTTAGAGAATTCTTGCCTTATTGAAACGTCATCTGAGCAGGTGGATGATTGGTCTTGGGTATAAATGATTAATATGTTATTTCTAGTCTGATCAGATTTCATTTTCCAGGCTAGCATCTTCCCGCAACCTTCTCCGTATTCATAATTTGCTAATTTGCTGTTCTCCCATTTTTCTTTGACTATGTTCTCCAGGTAATCCGTCAAGTTCTCTTTTAACTTACGATGCTTCTCTTCTAAATTTGTCCTTGATTCTTGAGTTGTGTCACACTCTAATTGTAATTCTACTTCTTTGATTTCCAGTTCCAACTTCTTAATATCCAGTTTTTTTGTTTTATGTTTGTATGCTCCCAAACTGAGCAGTTTACCTCTTATTACCGCTTTATAGGCATCCCACATTACTCTTTTAGATGTTCCGACAGCATTATCTTCAAAGTAATGAATAGAAGTTGTTATGAGTTGCTCTACACTTTGTTCATCTCTGAGGATTGATCGGTCAACTGTCCACCAATTGGGCAGATGGGGTTGTGGAAGTGTTATGATTAACTGTACCGCAGAATGGTCTGATAAATGCGCAGGTAGATGTTCAATACTTTTAACATTCGCTCTCAGAAATTTGTTCATTAGGAAGAAGTCTATTCTGGATTTGTGTCCTAGTTTCTTATTGTGGTAGGTGAACGGATAATTTTTTACACCTTTTAGCTTCCACATGTCTTCCAATATTAGGTCTTTCTTGTAGATTCCTAGCCATTCCCTCATTTTTGGTAAATTCCATTGTTTTGTTGGAGGCATTCTGTCAGTTTTAGGATCCTCAATAATATTGAAATCTCCTCCCATGACGATCGGAGTTGGAAATGTTAAAAGTTCAGAATACAGTTTTTTAAGGGGCGTTGGATCATCCCTGTTTGGTCCATAATATCCCACAATTGTGAGGATGCGGTCCTCAATTCTAACTTTAGCAATTGCCCATCTACCATTACTATCTACTTCTGTAGATTCTATTTTGGCGTTCAGGGATTTCTTTATGATGATTGCCACCCCCTTTATATTGCACTCTTGTGTTGTATGTACACTTGCTCCAATCCAACGATGATTTTTTACCATTTGAGTCCACTCTGCGTTTATTAGATGTGTTTCTTGAAGGATAATAATTTCACTATCATTTTCTTTCAAATATTCCACAATCCTTCTTCTTCTTGAGGGGGTTCTAAGCCCATTAACATTCCATGTTAGAATTTTTATTGATTTTTCTTTTGTCATCTTAAGTTGTTGTTTCGATTGAGGCAGATAATAACTCCCTTACTATTCCTTTTGTATTCCAATTTTGAGGATTTTTTTCCCCTACCTTGCTCCCCACCCGTGTGTATTTACAGGAATGCATTTTTGTGTTTGAGTGTTACTTGGGATTCCCTCCCTGGGGAAGCCTCCCTTTTTCTTCTTTCAGGTGTTATTACACCCGATTTCGTGCTCCGAATCTCCAGGTATTTATCTTTTGTTCTACTTTGCAATCAATGCTTCTCAGTGTATCTTCAAACTACTAATATTCTGTCCCGTTATATGTTTATACATATATGTATATATATGAATATGTATTTTGTGTTTTCCAGTTTCTTGTTTTCTGCTTAGACTTTTTAGTAAAAGCATTATTCCTTGTTTAGTTTATCGATCTCAATTTGGTCTTTTATTAACTGAATAAGGTTTTCTACCTCTTTTGGCTCCCTCAAGTTATGCATTTTATTTCGCCACATTATTCTTAATGAAGCAGGGAATTTCAGTTGTACACTTGCTCCCAGAGCTTTCAGTTCCTGCATATATTGTCCTAGCTCCCATTGCCTGTCTTGTGTAGCTTTACAGATATCTGATCGTATACGAAATGACCAGTTGTCTTTATTAAAATTCCCAGTTTTTAGACCCTCACTCAGAATTTTTTCCTTCAGGGAGTAGGTTCTGAAATTTACCAAGATTTTTCTCGGGGTTTTCCTCTCTTTACTTTTCCTGAATGTAAATACCATTGATTTGCCCCTAAAATCGTTTTTTGAATAACATTTTAGAAACACAGCACAGGACCTATGTACATGCATTCAATTTCAATACTGAAACCTCACTGTTTCACAAAATACAAATCCTCTATCTTGCAAATATACATAGCAAGCATTATCAAAAAGCAAGACACAAACCAACAGCAAAGAAACTCAGGGCCTTATTTATGGAGGCCTTGCGCCACCGGTACTTCACTTTTGTCCCATGTTAAAAGTGACGCACCGGCACCACAAGGCAATCATAAATAACACCCAAATGTAAATACCATTGATTTGCTCCCAAAATCGTTTTTTGAATAACATTTTAGAAACACAGCGCAAGACCTATGTACAAGCATTCAATTTCACTACTGAAACCTCACTGTTTCACAAAATACAAACCCCTATCTTGCAAATATACATAGCAAGCATTATCAAAAAGCAAGACACTAACCAACAGAAAAGAAACTCAGGGCCTTATTTATGGAGGCCTTGCGCCACCGGTACGTCACTTTTGTCCCATGTTAAAAGTGACGCACCGGCGCCACAAGGCAATCATAAATAAGACCCAAATGTAAATACCATTGATTTGCCCCCCCAAATCGTTTTTTGAATAACATTTTAGAAACACAGCACAGGACCTATGTACAAGCATTCAATTTCACTACTGAAACCTCACTGTTTCAAAAAATACAAATCCCCTATCTTGCAAATGTTCATAGCAAGCATTATCAAAAAGCAAGACAGAAACCAACAGCAAAGAAACTCAGGACCTTATTTATGAAGGCCTTCTACCACCGGTGCGTCACTTTTTTCCCATGTTAAAAGTGATGCACCAGCGCCACAAGGCAATCATAAATAAGGCCCAAATGTAAATACCATTGATTTGCCACCAAAATCGTTTTTGGAATAACATTTAAAAACACAGCGCAGGACCTATATACTGGCATTCAATTTCACTACTGAAACCTCAATGTTTCACAAAATACAAATCCCCTATCTTGCAAATCTTCATAGCAAGCATTATCAAAAAGCAAGACACAAACCAACAGCAAAGAAATTCGGGGCCTTATTTATGAAGTCCTTGCGCCACCGGTGCGTCACTTTTGTCCCATGTTAAAAGTGATGCACCGGCGCCACAAGGCAATCATAAATAACACCCAAATGTAAATACCATTGATTTGCCCCCAAAATCGTTGTTTGAATAACATTTTAGAAACACAGCGCAGGACCTATGTACAAGCATTCAATTTCACTAATGAAACCTCACTGTTTCACAAAATACAAATCCCCTATCTTGCAAATGTTCATAACAAGCATTATCAAAAAGCAAGACAGAAACCAACAGCAAAGAAACTCAGGGCCTTATTTATGGAGGCCTTGCGCCACCAGTATGTCACTTTTGTCCGATGTTAAAAGTGACGCACCGGCGCCACAAGGCAATCATAAATAACACCCAAATGAAAATACCATTGATTTGCCCACAAAATCGTTTTTTGAATAACATTTTAGAAACACAGCGCAGGACCTATGTACAAGCATTCAATTTCACTACTGAAACCTCACTGTTTCACAAAATACAAATCCGCTATCTTGCTAATATTCATAGCAAGCATTATCAAAAAGCAAGACAGAAACCAACAGCAAAGAAACTCAGGGCCTTATTTATGGAGGCCTTGCGCCACCAGTATGTCACTTTTGTCCCATGTTAAAAGTGACGCACCGGCGCCACAAGGCAATCATAAATAACACCCAAATGAAAATACCATTGATTTGCCCACAAAATCGTTTTTTGAATAACATTTTAGAAACACAGCGCAGGACCTATGTACAAGCATTCAATTTCACTACTGAAACCTCACTGTTTCACAAAATACAAATCCTCTATCTTGCAAATATACATAGCAAGCATCATCAAAAAGCAAGACAGAAACTAATAGCAAAGAAACTCAGGGCCTTATTTATGAAGGCCTTGCGCCACCGCTGCGTCACTTTTTTCCCATGTTAAAAGTGACGCACTGGCGCCACAAGGCAATCATAAATAACACCCAAATGTAAATACCATTAATTTGCCCCCAAAATCGTTTTTTGAATAACATTTTAGAAACACAGCGCAAGACCTATGTACAAGCATTCAATTTCACTACTAAAACCTCACTGTTTCACAAAATACAAATCCCCTATCTTGCAAATATACATAGCAAGCATCATCAAAAAGCAAGACAGAAACCAATAGCAAAGAAACTCAGGGCCTTATTTATAAAGGCCTTGCGCCACCGGTGTGTCACTTTTTTCCCATGTTAAAAGTGATGAACTGGCGCCACAAGGCATTCAAAAATAAGGCCTAAATGTAAATACCATTGATTTGCCCCCAAAATCGTTTTTTGAATAATATTTTAGAAACACAGCACAGGACCTATGTACATGCATTCAATTTCACTACTGAAACCTCACTGTTTCACAAAATACAAATCCCCTATCTTGCAAATATACATAGCAAGCATTATCAAAAAGCAAGATACAAACCAACAGCAAAGAAACTCAGGGCCTTACTTATGGAGGCCTTGCGCCACCGGTACGTCACTTTTGTCCCATGTTAAAAGTGACGCACCGGCACCACAAGGCAATCATAAATAACACCCAAATGTAAATACCATTGATTTGCCCCCAAAATCGTTTTTTGAATAACATTTTAAAAACACAGCGCAAGACCTATGTACAAGCATTCAATTTCACTACTGAAACATCACTGTTTCACAAAATACAAATCCCCTATCTTGCAAATATACATAGCAAGCATTATCAAAAAGCAAGACAGAAACCAATAGCAAAGAAACTCAAGGCCTTACTTATGAAGGCCTTGCGCCACCGGTGCGTCACTTTTTTCCCTATGTTAAAAGTGACACACCGGCGCAACAAGGCAATCATAAATAACACCCAAATGTAAATACCATTGATTTGCCCCCAAAATCGTTTTTTGAATAACATTTTAGAAACACAGCGCAGGACCTATGTACAAGCATTCAATTTCACTACTGAAACCTCACTGTTTCACAAAATACAAATCCTCTATCTTGCAAATATACATAGCAAGCATTATCAAAAAGCAAGACACAAACCAATAGCAAAGAAACTCAGGGCCTTATTTATGAAGGCCTTGTGCCACCGGTGCGTCACTTTTTTCCCATGTTAAAAGTGATGCACTGGCGCCACAAGGCAATCATAAATAACACCCAAATGTAAATACCATTGATTTGCCCCCAAAATCGTTTATTGAATAACAGTTTAGAAACACAGCGCAAGACCTATGTAGAAGCATTCAATTTCACTACTTAAACCTCACTGTTTCACAAAATACAAATCCCCTATCTTGCAATTATACATAGCAAAGACAGCGGCAGACACTATTAATTGCTTCTCAAGAATATAAAAGGCATTCTTTTACCCCAAAATCGTTTTTTAAATAACTTTTTACAAACACAGCACAAGTCCTATGTACAAGCATTCAATTGTACTACTGAAACTTCACTATCTGCTTCCAAATCTTCTCCATAGAGCAAATAAATCTCTATCTAAATTAAATGAATCATTACTTACCTTTACAAATGCTTTGGGAGATTAAGAACAGTGTCAGATACACACACCAATATTTCTTTAGCAGAGCAAAAGGTATGTTCTCCAGGCACTGCAACCATTAATGGCACTGATAACCTCTAATTCTACACACATATGCCTCATATCAACCAATCCAAACTCTTCCCTCACTATTTTCAAACCAACACCCTTCCCCCTCTCAGACCTTTTTATCTGTTACCATAGCAACTCCCTCCTAACTGAACTCTCAGGTTCTAAAGTTTATTCTACAATGTTGCAAATTAAGTCAGCAAGGATGTTTGACCTCTCAATACACCAGCTTATCCAGGGCATTATTGCTTTAATTGACTTTTTCTTAATCATTCAAATTGCTTCTTTCACACAACACAACCATGCACCCTAACTTTCAGTTTTTACCTATCTGAATCCACCAATCATTGCTTGTGATTCAAGAGCAGGGAAACTCCACAATTATTTTTTTTAATCTCCTACTGTTCCAACTGCCATTTCATTCCCACACTTCATCTGACTGCACCAGAACCTTCTCTCTCCATGTATTCTGTTTGGATTATTGGACATAGCTACGTCCACTGGGCTCAAAGGTATGCAGCTAGCAGACATTTTCACAACCTTGATTTATCAAATGTGGAAATCAAGTGGATTGGCCAGAGAGGATTGAGATGTCACCAATTGATACCATTGGTGAAAACCTGTTTGCATCTGCCAAACCCTGACCTCTTAATAGTGCGCTGTGGAGGAAATGACTTGGGCACTATGACTGGGGTTGGTCTGGAAATGCTTTTAAAGGACACCTTTGATCAATTGATGACACTTTTTCCACAAACTGCCTTGGTATATTCTAATATATGCCAAAGACAGAAATGGAACTTGTCCAACCAATTTTGTCCACATTTTTAGAAAGCACGGAAACATGTGAATAAATCTGTTTCTGCTTACATGAGAGACTGTGGAATGGGTTCAATATACAATAATAACTTGCGTTACAACATGCAAGAAATCTACAGAGGAGATGGTGTGCACTTCTCAGATGAGGGGAATAGAATATTCCTCCTGAATTTAAGACTGTGCATTAGAACCTACTTGTAGGTACCTAAATCAGCCACAGAACCCAAAAGCTCTTTTCAGGGCTACCCTACCTCTGATCACTCATAATGATTTTCTTTTTCTAACTTTTTTCACTATTTTTCACCAAAGTACGCTCCCAGGTACGCTCCAGGTACGCTTCCCGGTGCGCGTACCGGGCGCTCCCCCGTGAAAATGTAAATTTTTTTTTTTTTTTTTTTAGCCTTTATGAGCCTCCTAAGCCCCCCTCAGAAAACCTAGGGGGTCAGGGGCTGTCTACCGTGCCCCCTTCTACCCATTCTCAACGTTGTTTGTCCTCCATTTGTGTCTCGATTGTACCGAAACACAAAATGGAGGACTCCCGTAACGCTGCTGGTGCGCGTACCGGGGCGCGCACCGGTAAGCGCTCCCTAAAAAAAGGTGGGAAAGTAATTTACAGAAAAATCACTGGAGACACTTTCATCAAATATAGAATAGGCCCTACTACATAGCAGCTCCTACCATTTACCCAAATTTGGTGGAATTCCATTGAGACATTTAGGCTGTAGGCCTGTCTAAATATCCTGAGGTAAATTACATGACCAGAACACATATGAAGTGTTAGAATTTACAACCAATTAAAAAGTTACTTTCATTTTCAACAATTATTTCCTGACATTTGATTGGTTATGTACATGAATATATATAAAAAAAAGAGAGGGAAACACAGCCATTTTGACTACTACTTCCTGAAGTACATTTGAAAAGAAATTACACTGAGAACTTCAACTGCTTTCTCAAAGGTAAGTTGTTATTTTGGAAAGTGAAGTATGTTGTGCACTTTAAGTTAATTTGAGAAAAAATATTCTGTTAGTTATATACTATCCCTCTGTAATAGTTATAGATTGAGATAGGCTTCTCTGTTATAGTTATGGATTGAGTTAGGCTTCCCTTGTATAATTATAAATTTACTTAGGCTTTATCACATTTTTTATATTTCTAATTCCAGCCTGATACCATACACTGCCCAAAGATAACTTCACTGTTAAAAAGTCCAAACTACCTGTCTGAACTTAAACACAACAGTGCCCTATATCTACTGATACATTTTTTATGCAATTTACAGCAACAAAATGGAAGGAGAACAGGATATTTCTTTTGAAATTGTTTTGGACAACAACACAGAAGAAAAAATTGCTGAGAATGATAACTTTGATTTTATGGATGAGTCTCTGGACCAAGAATTAGTTCAGTGTGTTGAATCAATGGAATCACAGAATGAAAATGAGGACATTCCAGACAATATATTGTTAGAAGTTTTATTACATTGTGAAAAAGAATCAGAAGAATAAATTGATATTAAATAATCAAAAATTGTTCGAGCCATTATTCATTTTTATATGTAATTCAACAAGTAGTTCCAAAATGTTTATAATATAAAGTGAGACTTATAGTATACTGTCCAACTTTTTTGTGTTACATATTAAGTTTGCTCATAGTTACTTCCTTTCTCCCACTATATTATTTCCAATGTGTATTTAACATCTCTTTGTCATCTCCTGCCTCCATGTTGTTTCTGCTTTCCTGACAGACTATGCTATGAATTCCATATACCACAATAACTTCTGTAACAACATGCAAGATATCTACAAAGGAGACAGTGTATATTACATTTTAGACTCTGCATTGGTACCTACATGTTGGTACTTAATAAAAAAAAAAAGCAACAAAAAGAACAATTATTAAACATACAATTTTTGAAAAGTCTGTCATTCTTTTTTCCCCATGGTACGCTCCCCAGTACGCTCCCCAGTCCGCTCCCCGGTGCGCGTACTGGGCGCTCCCCCCGCGCAAACTGAAAAAATAGCCCCCACATCGAACCTAGGGGGTCACGGGAGGTCTATCCCTGCCCCCTTATCGTCATTTCCCCCTTTGTTTTGGCCACCTCTTGTGTCTTGATCCTACCGAGACACAAGATGGTGGCCGCTCCGGACTGTTTCGAATGTTTACAGACACCCGAAAGCCAATCAGCTTTTCGTGCGCAAGTCGTGTGGCGCGCCCAGTACGCGCCCCAGTGCGCGTACCGGGGCGTTGCCATAGATATATATTTTTTTTAACCTAAATTACTCAAAATTCACTGGAGCACATATCTTGAGACATAGCAAAGGCACATCGGGCTACCAGTCCCTACAATTTTGCCAAGTTTGGTGGAAATCCATTCAGCCATTCGGGCTAAAAGTGAGTTTGACCGCCCTATGGAAATTAACATGGGGAAAACACGTTTTGGGGCCCCCCTTTTATCTCGGACCCCGCTTGGCCAATCCCCCCCAGACTTTCAGGGAAAGACCGGAGCTCGACGAGGCAAATTTGAAGAAATTTTCAAGCAGATTCGTCAACCGACGCCAAAGTTATTCCAAATAGAATTTTGAGATTTTGCATTGAAAAAAATCCTAACTATAACTACCTACTGGCGACCGCCAGTAGGTAATATATATATATATATACATACAGGTCGTCTTTTTGTTACCTGACACACTTTGCATGGTTGAAAATGATGGAAAAATGAAAAAGAAAAAATGCAAATAAACATGGAGTGAGCACCTTGTTTGGTGTACTGCCTTTCTGTGACCCTCTGGTACTTGGTGGTTATTGTTGAGGGTGTGTACGGAAAACTTCTTCCCATATATAGATATATATATATTCACTAAAAAAACATAGGTTTCAGGGACGTTATAGTTGGTTGGACATTTCTCTTGTGCAAAACCATAGAAATGTCCCTGTTATAGTTAGTTTAGCTAACTATAACTCACACCCCCGCAGTGCACTGCTGATGACTTCACATATTACATCATTCATGACATGGTCAGTGGCATAACTAATATCTCAAATGACATCACTGATGACATCATCTAGTGACTGTGTGTTTCTTTAAAGTTGAAGTATGTATTATATATGCCAAGGTTTAGTGAAGAATGAGTGGGTGTATAAGTGTCTGGATGGAGGATTTAGTAGGTGCGTGACTGACTGTTTAAGTGATTGATTACATGTGTCTTACTGAATGCATAGGTTAGTGACTAAACTGTGTGAATGTATGTATCAGTCTGGCTGTTGTTGTATAAGCTGCTGCATGGGTTTGGTCAGTAGCTACATGACTGTCTATATAGGTTATCGATTGGTTGCCTGAGTATTTGTATGGATGCCTGAATGTGTATGTGTGGGTGGGTGAGAGGTGTGTGACTCTGTGCATAGATATTTGAGAGGTTGATTCACTGAGTGTATGGGTTCAAGAGTGTATGTAGAAACAGCTGTATGGGTGGGTCAGTGTATGTGTGGGTGTTTTGGCAAGCGAATGGATGTCTAACTGATACATGTCCAAGTAACTACATATGTAATAGGAAAGTGTATGTGAGAGTTGGAGTATATAAATGACTATACGTGAGAGTCAGTGATTGTGAGAGTGATTGTATGGATGAGTGCATATTTGTATTAGTAATTGTATAAGAGAGTAAGTATGTGTTTGTTTCTGTTTGAATAAGTGATGTGGTGAGTGTATTTCTGTATTGGTCAGTAAATGGAAGTATGGTTGATTCTTTGCATGACTGCTAGGTGTTGAGTAACTCTGGATGAGTGGTGGTGTGTGAGTGTCTGTATAGGTGTATGAGTGCATATGATAGTGTTGTATTGATAAGTGACTGCATGTATGAGTGATTGTATGGGTGAATGAGTGGATGTGTGCGTAGACCTAGGAATCAGTGAGTGCATGTGTAGTAACTGGTATTGGTGTGACGATGGTTTTGAAAATGGTAGTCTGTATTTTATAATGGGTGTATCAAAGGTTATATTAGAGTGTGAGGAGGTGGATCATATTTTCACTTGGATGATGTCATCAGTGATGTAATTTGAGATGCCATCAGTGATGTCATCAGTGATGTCACTGACCATGTCATAAATTATATAATATGTGACATCATCAGCAGTGCATTGCGGGGGCGCAAGGTATAGTAAGGTGAACTAATTATAATGGGGGAATCTCTATGGTTTTGAATGAGAGAAATGTCCAACTAACTATAACCGCCCTGAAACCTATAGTTTTTTCAGTGAATTTCTAAAGTTATTTACGTGTTCATTTCTAACTATAATGTGCCTGAAACCTATGTTTTTTTTAGTGAATTTCAAAGGTTCTTTAAATGCTAATTTCAAATTATAATGTCCTAAAATTGTTTTTGTAATGTTGTTTGTTTGGTATTAAAATATTATAATGTCTTCTGTTGTCTTAAATATATGTATATATTTTTTTAATTCTTTTTATTGAAAAGGCATGCAAACATTCAAAGCACTACAATGCTCAAAGGGTCTGTAGAGCACATTGATACAGCAGTGATAACTCATTGCGCAGTACATTACAAGTGTTGTTAAGATTCACATACTATACAACTACACCCTCTATAGATGTGCAATGTTTCGCTTGGCTACGATGAAGCCTAGAGTCACCCCAATTCTCTCCATAGCACTGAGGTCCATGGAGTCCCAAATGTTCAACAAAATCAATTTGATATCACATGGTATCTGCTGTCCCAAAGCCTCCTCCATCATACGTACCACCCCCTCCCAATAGTTCTGTTTTATAGCACATTCCCACAGTGTGTGAATAAAGGTGTCCGCTTGCCCACAGTGTCATACACAATTACTGTCTTGAGCGTAGTCCATAAGAACCAAATAGGGTCCAGACAAATATGAAGGATTTTCCATTGGACCAATCAGAGTCTAGAAGAAATGGCAAACTCCCGCGGGGACGCCACTGCAGCCCACCACTCCCCGTCATCCAGCCCAGCCACGTTTTGGTCCCGTTTATTTCTGAGGCTGATCAGGGGATCGGGCATGTTGATAAAGAGCTTTCTATATATAAGGGATATAGTCTTCTCAGGCAAATCGCCATCTAAGATCCTGTCCTCCAGTGGAGAGAAATCAGGGAGGTCAGCCCCTTTAGAGAGAACTGCAAGCAAAGCGTGTCTGATTTGGAGATACCAAAACTGTTCAGAATTGGCCATTTCGTATTCTTGAAGCAATCGGGAGAATGGTATGACCTAGCCCAATTTCCATAGGTCCCCAATTCTGGAGATGCCACTGAATTCCCATTTGTTGAACCCCTGGGACCGTGACAGACGACCCAACGGGTCACAGTGCCAGAGCGGTGTGGCCCTGGTGAGCCTGCCCTCCCAACCCAGGCTACTAGTAGCATCTTTGCATACTTGCACAGCATGTTTAGTCGGACCGGACAGGACGGATATCAGAGATTTGTTATACAACGCCCCCTCAAAGCCACCTCCTGGGAGGCACCATCGGTCTATCTGAAAGGCCGGGTCACTGTTTCGTCTATATCGACATTGATTGATGGCAATGAGCTGCGAAGCCCAATTCCTTTTCATAACAGGAAGCCCAATTCCACTGTCAAACCAACCCAACGTGAGTTTTTGCATGGCAATGCGGGGGGCTTACCCTCCCATAACAATTCCCATACCAGAGACTCTAGTTCCTTGAAATACAACTCTGATTCTGGAATTGGCGTGTTCTGCAGTGCATATAAAGGTCGGGAGAGGGACATCATTTTAAATAATGCCGCATGCACCCGGAGGGTTAGGGGAGGCAACTTCCAGTGCTTGACATCAGATTTAAGACGTGTTAACGGAGGCCGGAGGTTAGTCTCATAGAATCAAGACAAGTCTTTGGATACCCAGATTCCCAGATATTTAAACCCTTTCACTGCCTCCATCAATTCGAAATTGGGGCCTCGGGCCACTAATGACGTAGAGCACAGATTTGAACCAGTTGATCCTGTAACCTGCTAATCTACCGATGATGTGAAATAAGTCCATCACCACGGTGAGCGACTTTGCAGGGGAGGCAAGGTACAGCAGGATATCATCCTCGTACAAAGATTTACGGTCCTCCCAGCCATTAGTCCATCTCAGGCCCCTGATAACAAGGTCCCAGCGGATCCACGCCGCCGGGGGCTCCAAGGACAAAGCAAAGAGGAGCAGTGATAGAGGAAATCCCTGCCTGGTGCCCCTTCCCAAAGAAAAAACAGGGGACTTCCAATTATTGACGACCACCTGTGCCAACGGTTGGCAATATAAAACGTGCACCGATTTAATAAATTCCGGGCCAAAGCCTAATTTGCGTAGCACCGCAAAAATGTGGGGCCATTCTATGGTATCGAAGGCATATGCAGCATCTAGGGACACCACCACGGCATCCTCTCTAATAGTGTCTGCCATGCGGAGAACTCTGTGCAGTCAGCGGAGAGTAAGAGATGTGTTTCTTGCCTGCATAAACCCGGACTAGTCCGGGTGGATCAAGGTGGTAAGAGCCTGCAACAGACGAGTGGCAAGGACCTTTGTGAGGATTTTTGCCTCGCAATTGAGCAATGAAATATGTCTATACAAATACTGATATGCGGGTTTGCGCCGGTTTGTGTTTGACAATGACAGTAGCCAGTCTATGGTCTTCAGGAACGATTCCAATCTCTACTCTCCTGTACATATCTGTAACATAAGGGGCATTTATATACGTCGACAACATAAATAATTCTATAGGGATCCCATTGGGACCCGATGCTTCCCCCACGCAAGTCATGGATGGCCTTCTCTACTTCGGTCACAGTTAGGTCTCGCCCCAGATCGGAGCTGTCCTCCGCAGTAAGGGTCGGAATGTCTATATCACGGAGTAGAGATAAAGCCTCCTCCTCTGGATAGATTGTGCTGGAAGTGTATAGGGAGCGGTAGTGTTGTCCAAACGTGTCTGCAATGTCCTGCGATGCAGTAACATGGGAATGCTGGTCGGTGTCGACTTCAACCACCACTCGCCTCGCCCCCCTCTCTGCGGTTCAGCCATGCCATCAGTTTGCTTGCCTTATCACCTACATCATAGATCCTGCTGAGAGTCACCATGTATTGTACCTTAGCCGTGTCAGTGGCCAAGTCACAGAATTCTTTCATCTTAGTTCTGAGCCTGTGATGCGATTCCTCTGAGTCATGCGTACGAACTGCGCGTTCTAAGACCAGGACCTCTCCCTCTAAGCGCACCATGTCCACAGCTTTTTCCATGCGTTGTCCTGCAAGCTGTCCCAACACTACCACCCGAATGACAGTTTTGTAGGCTTTTCAAAGGGAAACAGATGAACTGACTGAACCCTGATTCACCTGATAATAGATGCCAGATTTGCTCAATACGTTATACTTACCTGCACAGCCTGGGTGAGTGATCCAAAATTACCCTAGCCAAATGCTGAATCTCTTTGACATTGTAGATCTGATTTGTGAGTGTGAGTACAGAGTCGCTTCACGACATGCTACGATGGGGCCCTGAGAGATGCGTGTACTGAAGCTCACTGGGATGTAGGTACCACCAGATATCCACCAGGCCCATAGCCCCCAGAAAACTATGTATGCATTTGTATGATGTCGGCAGGTCTTTTCGGGGCCAGCGATCCAGGGAATCAGAAACAATGGAGTTAAAATCTCCCCCAATCAACTATCTCCCATCCGGCAGATTAAGGAGAAGATCACCATGGTCAATATATGCCTGTGTGTTGGCCTGGCGGAATATATACCGATACCAGGTTGAGGGCATCCCCCTCCCACACCCCGGACACCACCATAAATCTGCCCAGGGGGTCTGTGTGGACCATATTAACAGTCATGGGGAAGGACTTGTGAACTAAAAGGCCCACCCCTGATAACCAGAGCCAAAGGCAGAATGAGCAGCCATCTGGAATCCCCACCGAGACAGGGCCTTACAACCATTACCCAATAGGTGGGTCTCCTGCAAAAGAACAACATCAGGTGAGTGCCACTTCAGGAACTAGAGAACCACCCCTCTTTTGATTTTATCATACAGCCCATTCACATTCCTGGATAACAGTTTGAGTTTCTGTCTATGCATGGTACCCATCATCCGGTGAACTAGATGCGAAGTACCCCACTGAGGAGCACATCAAGGGGGAGAAATGGAAGGATGTCATTGCATTCTTGAGTACTGTTGCCAATGAGAACACCACAAGTGTCTGATCAGTCACGTCCTGCCCACTAGACCAAACAAAGGTGACATGCCTGAACAAAAATAACAGAAAAATCAACCCCCAACTCCAATCCCCTCCTACCCACCCCACAACCCCAATGTGAATCCCCCTAACCCCCCACCCTGACTCCATGCTCGGCGGTAACAAAACCTCCCCCCCCCCCCAAACTAGCAGAGTACCTATCGCCCATCCTTCTAAGAACTTACGGGTTCATGCAGCCGAACCGAGCACTCACCCCTGAGTAATTTTGTCCTACCAATTTGCACTTTGAGGCCCACCATGTTTATGCTAAGAGCCTTGGCAAGGGCCCAGTATAATCCCCACACCGCCCATGGAGTGAGCAGGGGAACAGGCAAAGGTTAAGGAGATAGATACAGCAAAGTCATTTACAACATTCAAACCCCAAGCAACAAAAGTCTATCACAATTTACGGGCGCAGCTGCCTTCCCACATTCCTCTGTCAACCTGAACACAGTACACTTCCCCAAGCGAAAACATACAGATCAGTTATTCAGCACCCGTGCAGCCGACCTGAGCACACAGTTTTGAGAAATGGTTGCTATATCAACTATAACAATAAAAGTCTATCATGTTTATACTAGAGCAACAGCTAGGGCCCACAAAGCATTCTACGACGCCCAATTGCCCAAACGGGGAAGAGCCAAATATGGGGAGGTCAAGTCATACATGACAGAATAACTCAAAGGAATAAGGTCTGACACTAATAGCAAAGGAAAGTCTATCCTTACAACCCACCAGCCATCCGGACCATTCCTTCTCACCCAGGGAAAAAACATACAGACCAGGCATTCGGCACCACCTGCCGCTTCCCTCAAGTCTTGCAGTGGTGAGCCACCACCAGAAGCTCGTGCATCTCCGTCCATCCTCACACCACGGCCATGGTTGTTGAGACGGCCCGCCAGTCCCAGGTCTCCTCCGGGGTGGTGAAGCACCAGGATTTACCCTCTAATTCCACTCTCAACTTGGCTGGGAGCATCATAGCATATTTCAGGTCCTTGCCTTTTTTACTTCCAAGAAGCTTCGTCGTTGTCTCTGCACCTTGAGGGTGAAGACCGGGAAGAAAGTGATGCGACTGTTTTGGAACTTCACTGGCGGTGCAGAGGGGGCACATTGCAGGATAACATCTCTGTTGCAGAAGTTGAAGATCCTGGCAAGGAGCGGTCACGGGGATCCCCAGGACTCGGTCGACCACCCGGCACCAAGTACACCCGCTCCACCGAGAAGAAGTTGGAGAGTCCCTGTGGCTTAAGGTGAGTAGTGATCAGCTCTTCCACGAAAAGGTCCACCGAATGCCCCTTCGCTCATTCCGGAACCCCAATCATACAGACTTTATTGCACCTGGAGCATCCTTCGTGGTCATCCAACTGTGCTTGGAGCTTCACAGCATGCATCTGCAGGTCGTCCACCTTCTTCTGCAAAGCTGATGTGTCTTCAATTAGGGAAGTTGCCTTGAATGCGACATCTTTTAGGTGCAAGTTCATTGATCGCATATCTTCTCTTGTGAGGGACTATTCAGTGGACACCGTGTTAATGCTTGATTCCAAGGATGTGCGGATGGTAGTAATGGCTTCCAGAATATCCTGCAGTGTTGGTTCCTTTTGTGTCCCCCCGGACTCAGACTTGTCCCATGTAGCTAGTCCTCCCTTGGGACTCGTGCCAGGGTCCCCGTCCAAAGCGTATTTTGTCAGCTTGGCCTGGAGCGCTGCCTTCGAACTGCAACCCCCTGCCATAATAGTGGCGAATCCATCCGATGGAGCTTACTTGCGGTTGGGACCGGTTACCATACGTGGCAGATGCAGTTAAGTCACCAAAGGCCACCCCTGGCGAGAAGCAGCCCATGGAACTCCAGGAGCACGTGTCCAGGTTACCTATTTGTGGAATCCTCCAGTGCCTGGGTAGTTTCAAGTGCGTGCCAGGGCTGCTCCAAGAATGCGACTCAGCAGGGCATCAAGTCAAGTCAAAAGATACTTTATTCGACAGCTAAGAGTCATAAAAGCACAGTTCATTGCAAGACATTGGTACATAAAGCCTTAAAAAACATAAAAAATGTTGTTCTAAAAATACCATGTACAGAGCAGATAAAAACATATCCCAATTTACAGATTCCTCGAGCATCTATAGGTATACAGTCAGAACAGCAGTATAAGGTGCAAACGAGCAGTAAATAATTGACCAGAATATATTGGATCTGTGTCATAAAACACACATTAAGTAGCCGAACACACACTGACTCTAGAGCCGGCAAGCTTTTCCTGTATCTGTTGGCCGCTATTAAAAAGCTTGCCACCCCCAAGCAAACTGTGGGAGAAGATAGCATTTGAAAATAGATCAAAGACGGCCTCACTTGTGCAAACTGTCGGTCTTTAAACAGTGGTAAAATGTGAGACCTGCGCTGAAGGTCGTAAAAAGTGCAGAAAAACATAAAATGTAATGTACCATGGTCTGAAAATTGTTGCCGGGGCAGGGTTTGAGCGAACCATGCTTCGAGTAGCCTAGTGGAGTTGCCAAGAGCCAAGGGACCTGATTCAAAGGAAATCTAGTCAATACAAAGCGGTGATATGCTTTGTTAACATAAGTTAAATAAGGCTGCATCTGTGGACCCATACTCAATATAACATGACTCCTCACAGATGGTTTTACTACTTCCGCCTCCTCCCTAAGCATCTGCCGCTTGTCTAAAACTGCTTTTTGAGAGCTCAAACAGCAGTTTTGCTCAGTACCCCTGGATTCTGAAACAGATCCGGGCGGCCAAGCAAGCCGGTCTGTTCTTTTATATAGTTCAACCAGGGGATGCGCAAGGCCCCAACCAGACTAGAGCAGTAGCCAATTATGAGCTGGCCCAGATTTGGAGCTGGGGACGCCCAGGTTCTAGGCCAGTGCGGCAATGGTGCAACTGCGATCTCATCTTAGATATATCCAGCTCCCAGTTCTTCATGCACATTAAAAACAGGTGTTGCGATGGGGACCGCAAGGAGTTTCCGCATATAGTTATCAGGGGCGGCTGTAGGCTCATGGTGGCCCTGGGCAGGGAGCGTAGGTAGGGGGCCCCGGAAGAGGGGGTCCAGGCGGGGTGGAGCGTGGAGGCCAGTGAAGAGGGGGGTTCAGGGTGTTAGGAAGTGGAACAGCGCCGGAGCCGCCAAATCCCTGCCCGGGGCCGCCACGCAAATCTGTATCCATCCTCAGAGGAATATTATATTAAGGATATATATTGGAATGGTGGCCCCTGGGGTTTGGTGGCCCTGTGCAGGTACACAGCTTGCACATCCCTAAGGCCGCCCCTGTAGGTATTCTCAGCTACCTGGATCCTCTTCGCATCCTTATACCCCCAGATGTCTCTCCCATACGTAGCCATCACCCTTATTCTCAAACAAGCCAATCTCAATTACCACCTCTATTCTGACGACACACACAACTTTATTACAAGATCAAATCCCACCATGACATTCTTCTCCTCAATGATACCTTGAACAAAGTCCAAGCCTGGTTCCATCTTAATCATCTCAAACTCAATCCCAAAAAAACTGAAATCATCCTTTTCACTCCCAAAAATAGTCCCCTGCCTATTCAACTCTGGATCAACGACATAAAAGCACTCAACTGCACCCTCTCCACCTCGAACTCTGTCAAATCCTTGGGCATCAGCATTGATAAAAATCTTACTCTCATCCCTCACATTAAAAACACTGCAAAAGATGCTATCTTCTCCCTTCTCCACCTTAAAAAAATCAAACCTTTCATTCCAGCGGATGCCTTCAAAATTGTTGTCCAGTCTCTTGTACTTTCCAGAATTGACTATGGCAATGCCACCCTTGTAGGCACCCCAAAAGTCCACCTTGCCCCAATTAAATCTGTCCTCAACCTAGCCGCCAGTCTTATCTCTGATTGTAAACGATTTGATCACATTTCTCATATCCTCAAAAACCTTAACTGGCTCCCAATCGAAGGTAGATCTACCTTCAAGATGGCTTGCATTACTCACACAGCCCTTCACCAAAACACCCCCTCTTACCTCTCAGACAAACTACAAAAAGTGGGCTGCTCCAGGTCCTTGAGAAGCACTAATGCCCTTGTCCTCATCCCCCCGAAACTCAAATGTAAAAAGACTCAATCACGTGCTTTCTCTGGTAATGCCCCGACGATCATGAACTCTCTCCCCAAAGATCTTCGCTGTAACCCATCTTTCCCTCTCTTCAAAAAAAGACTCAAGGTGCTTCTATTCAACAAGTATTGGGGTACCTAACATCACTATTATGATGTTTTCCTCTGTTTTGATTCTCATCAGCACACCCCTTCTTTTTCTCTTACCTTTTCTCCCCCTCTCCTTCTACCCTCTCTATCCCTTCTTTCTTCCTACCCCCTTCTCCCTCACTCATACCTAATGACTCTCTTTCCTCAATTCCCTCGTCTAACTGACAGACAATTTTTCCCATTGTGAATTGTTACTCGCCTTGCAATGCTGTGTAAATTTTACTTGCTTCTTGATGTTTATCTGCTTGTAAATCGCTCTGATACTCCTGGGTCCAGTAGCGCTGTATAAAACCTTTAAAATAAATAAAGAAATAAAATGTAAAGTCGTCCCCGCGGCTCTGGCCAGAGGATTCCTTTTAAGTCAGATTTGCGGGCTCCAGGATCCTTTTTCGTCAAAAAGTACCCCTAGATAAGGAAACGTGGGCACCTTAGTCAATTCTTCCCCTTTGCAATAAAATTTGGCCTTGGCCACCTTTCATGCACCTATGGTCATACTGTGCGATTTCTTATAGTTTGTGGTTAAATCTAATGACTCCATAAAACGTATAAAACAGTTTAGGCAGAATACGTTGTAGACCCAATGCAGTTCAGGCCAGCAGAACTGCATCATCTGCATACAGAAGTGCAGGCTTCATTTTGGCTCCGGCTCTGGGGATGTCTTCAGGACAAGTTATTAGGGTTTCACCTAATCTGTTAATGTAAAGTGTGAAAAACAGAGGTGCCAGAATGCAGCCCTGTCTGACCCCCCTTTTTACTTCCCAGGAATTAGTTAAACTACCATCTGTGTTGTACCTCACTGCTGCTGTGGTGTTTTCATGGGCAGTGTGCAGAAAGGACACTAATTCCGCATCTATCCCTAAATCACGTAACACTAACCACAGCTTAAGTCCATGAAGGCCAGGTGTAAGGTTCCTCTCTGGGTGATGGTGTACTTTCCAATAACTAGAATCAAGTTTAGGCACTGGTCCAAAGTCCCTTTCCCCTGTCCACAACCATACTGCAGGTCAGAGATAATATTAGCCTGATCTAGGTATCCTGTAAGTTGCTCCAGAATTACTTTTCCCAATATTTTAGCCACAGAATCCAAAAGAGAAATTGGTCTGTAGCAGGCGGGATCGTCTCAAGCTCCTTTTTTAAATATAGGGATGATAACCGCCTTGGACCACGAGGAGGGCAATCTCTTAGTACATGCTGCATTAAAACATGGGTTAAAATCTTGGCCCAAATGTTTGGATCAGCTTTATAAAGGTCAGCGGGTACCCCATCTGGCCCAGGCGCCTTTCCTGCTGAGGTTGAGACAATGGCTTTTTGGACCTCATCTATGTTAGAATTAAGCGGGTTACTAGGTAAGCTTGGAACTGATTGTCCCACTGCAAATTCCAAATTTATAGCGCTATAGATGTTACTGAAATGCTGGACCCAGAGCTCAGCTGGTATTGTGCAGTTGCTACTGGAATTAGGTGTGTCTGAGAAGTAGGGTCTATTAACCACCGACCAAAATCTAGTCCTGTCGGCCAAAACTCTAGCTTTAGAAAGTGCTTCCCAAGCCCGTTCCCTTATCTGTTTTCTTCCTTGCCTGGATTGCAAGTTTATATGCCTTCCTACAGCACCTAATTGATATGACATCCCTTGCCTTTTGCATGAGGGCCTGTTTTAGTTCCTTGCGAGTAACTGTAAGCACATTTTGTCAAACCACCTTTTGGTTTTTGGGGAACTAGTTCTAGAGTCAGATGTTAGGTCAGTTGCCACCTGCTTAACTATACTATCAAAAGCTTCAAGAGTATCATTGTCTTGTGAAGGAGGGTCCATACACACTTGGAACTCCGGTGCACAGGTCGAATATAAATGATCTAAGAATCTCACCGGTGTTCTCCTTTCCTACTTCAGTCTCCTAGCTTAGTTTTTAGTGCTGATATTTTCATTAGCGATTTGACTTGTGGCCCTCCCATCAAATGCGACCAAAAGGGAGGCATCCAATGTTAAGGGATTATGATCACTAAGGCAATTCCAAGTGTCGATTAGGTTATTGGCAACTGGTGCCTGTGATACAGATATCATGATGAAGTTGATAATGCTAGAGCTACCACTGCCTTCATAGGTGGGGACTGGTGCTGAAGGATCTCATTGCTGTAGACATAACAAATTGTGGTCTGAAAGAAAGCTTTCTAAATAAATACCCGCTGGTGTATGCTCAAAAGGATTAAACAGATCATCCTGCCTGTCATCCTTCTCTGATGTGGGAATACAATTGAGCCTGCACTGATGGATCAATCAATCAATCAATCAATCAATCAGTGACACTTATAAAGCGCGCTACATACCCGTAGGGTCTCAAGGCGCTGGGAGGGGGGTGGGGGGGGGTGCCGCTACTGCTCGAACAGCCAGGTCTTCAGCTTCTTCCTGAAGGAGAGGTGGTCTTGGGTCAGGCGCAGGTCGGTCGGGAGGGAGTTCCAGGTCTTGGCGGCCAGGTAGGAGAAGGACCTTCCTCCTGTAGTCGCTCTTCGGATGCGGGGGACGGCGGCGAGGGCGTGGTTGGCTGATCCGAGGTGGCGTTTGGGAGCGTAGAAGTTGACTCGGCTGTTGAGGTAGCTCGGGCCTTGGTCGTGTAGGGCTTTGTGTGCGTGGGTGAGGAGGCGGAAGGTGATTCTTTTGTTGACGGGGAGCCAGTGAAGGTCTCTCAGATGTCCGGAGATGTGGCTGGTTCGTGGGATGTCGAGGATGAGTCTGGCTGAGGCGTTCTGGATCCGCTGGAGTCTCTTCTGGAGCTTGGCGGTGGTACCGGCGTAGAGGGCGTTGCCGTAGTCCAGTCGGCTGGTGACGAGGGCCTCGGTGACGGTCTTCCTGGTCTCGGTGGGGATCCACCAGAAGATCTTCCGTAGCATGCGTAGGATGTTGAAGCACGCCGAGGAGACGTTGTTGACTTGCCTGGTCATGGAGAGGGAGGAGTCCAGGATGAAGCCCAGGTTGCGTGCATGGTCTGTCGGTTTGGGTGCGGTGCCCAGGGCAGGAGGCCACCAGGAGTCGTCCCAGGCGGAGGGTGAGGAGCCCAGGATGAGGACCTCCGTCTTGTCCGAGTTCAGTTTCAGGCGGCTGGTCGTCATCCACTCGGCTACCTCTTTCATCCCTTCGTGCAGGTTGGCTCTGGCGGCGGCGGGGTCGTTGGTCAGGGAGAGGATCAGCTGGGTGTCGTCGGCGTAGGAGATTATGCTGAGGTTGTGTTTGCGTACGATGGCTGCGAGGGGGCTCATGTAGACGTTGAAGAGGGTGGGGCTCAGAGATGATCCTTGGGGGACGCCGCAGATGACTTCGGAGGCCTCTGACTTGTACGGTGGTAGGCGGACTCTCTGTGTTCTTCCGTCGAGGAAGGAGATGATCCATTCCAGCGCCTTGTCCTGGATTCCGATGTTGCTGAGGCGCCGTACTAGGGTGCGGTGGCAGACCGTGTCGAATGCCGCGGAGAGGTCTAGGAGGATGAGGGCCGCTGTTTCTCCATTGTCCATCAGGGCTCGGATGTCATCGGTGGCGGCGATGAGGGCGGTCTCGGTGCTGTGGTTGGCTTGGAAGCCGGACTGTGAGGGGTCGAGGGATCCGTTCGTCTCGAGGAAGGCGGCCATCTGCTTGTTGACGGTCTTCTCGATGACTTTGGCTGGAAACGGGAGGAGCGAGATGGGGCGGTAATTCTTGAGGTCGGTGGGGTCCGCTGTTGGTTTCTTGAGTAGAGCGCTGAGTTCGGCGTGTTTCCAGCTCTCAGGGAAGATGGTGGTGTCGAAGGATGTGTTGATGATGTCTCGCAGGTGGGGTGCGATGACAGCGTCGGCCTTGTTGAAGACGTGGTGAGGGCAGGGGTCGGTCGGTGATCCGGAGTGGATGGAGTTCATCGTGCGGATGGTGTCTTCGGTGCTGATCGGGGACCAGGCGTGGAGGGTGGTGGTGGGGGGTGGTTGTTCGGTCATGGTGTGCGTTGGTTGGTTGTTGAAGCTGTTGTGTATGTCCGCGATCTTGTTGTGGAAGTATGAAGCGAGGGAGTTGCAGAGGTCTTGCGATGGGGTGATGTCGTTGTTTCCTGCGCTGGGGTTGGAAAGCTCTTTCACGATGTTGAAGAGTTCCTTGCAGTTGTGTGCGTTGTTGTCCAACCGGTCCTTGAATGCTGTTTTCTTGGCGGCGCAGATCAGCTGGTGGTGTTTCCGGGTGGCAAGTTTGAAGGAGGTCCTGTTGTCCGGTGTCGGTTCCCTTCTCCAGACTTTCTCGAGGGCTCTGCAGTTCTTCTTGGAGCTCTTGAGTTCGTAGGTGAACCATGGGGCCTTCTTGCTGCCGGGTCTGCTAGGCGGGGTCCTCAGTGGGGCGAGTTCGTCCGCGCAGTTGCTGATCCACTTTGTGAGGTTGTCGGCGGCCTGGCTGGGGTTCGCTGAGCTGGCAGGAGGGTGCTGGCTCAGGGAGGTGGCGAGCTGGTCTGCTGTGATCTTGTTCCAGCTTCTGCGGGCGGCCTGTTGCTGATGTTGGTGGGTTGTCGTTCTCTTGAAGGTGAAGTGGACGCAGCTGTGGTCCGTCCATTGAAGCTCTGTGGCGTGGCTGAAGTCGATGTCTGTGCTGGAAGAGAAGACTGCGTCGAGTGTGTGTCCGGCGAGGTGGGTGGGGGTGGACACCAGTTGCTTGAGTCCCAGGTTGGCGAGGTTGTCGAGCAGGGTGCTGGTGTTGCGGTCATTGTTGTTCTCCAGATGGAAGTTGAGGTCTCCCAGGAGGATGTAGTCAGCGGAGGGGAGGGCATGCGGGCTGACGAAGTCGGCGATGTCCTCGCTGAATTGCGTGCGTGGTCCAGGGGGTCGGTAGATCAGGGTGTTGAAGTCCCCAAGAATGAGTGTGTTGTGGTAGGCTTGACTTCCTTCCCCATAGCTTTCTAATAAAGCCTCCAAAGCTAAGAGATATTCTGTCTCACGTGATCTAGTGTGCAAGTTATAAAAACTGACCACTTACAGAGTGGGGCAATTCATGCGTTACAATGACACTGCTAACACATTTGGTGAGCGACAATCGATCAATTTTGCTTGATAAGAGAGCTTCAGTGAGAACATTAAAAGCAAACCCCCTCTGACTCTTCCCATATTTGAGGGGACAGCATATTTACAAAACGTGGCAAAACCATCTAAGTAAAAACAGCTTTCAGGTTCCCAAGTTTCCTCCAAAGCAATAATGTGATGTGGTCTAAGAACTGCTACCAAGTAATATTACCCTGTTTAGACCTAAGACCTGCAATGTTCCAGGACAATACTTTCACAGTAGGATCTACAGGATTAACAAGGGTAGAAATAGGTGCAGATACATTATTCAAAAGGCGTAGGGGGGGTATGGGCACAAAAACACATGAGTTAGTGGGGGTGTTTAATAGTGGCTGCTTGCCTGGGGTATTTATAACCACAGGAGATAGTCATTTTCATCAAGGCTCGACGGCAATCTAAAGGTAAGAAACGGTTAGTCAAAATTAACCATGAGTTCGCATTTCTCTGTTTGTGGGACTTGACCGGGTTGAGTGGAAACTGCCAATCAAAATTCCTCTGGGTCGGTTTAGGGGGATAAAAAGAAAATAAAGATGCTATTCTGATTCTGGACTTAATACCAACCCTGACTTGACAGCCTACCACTGCTCTTGCCTGCATGGAATTCTTAAAATTTACAATAATACAGTCTCCCTCCACAGTTTTCCTAGTCCCATAGCCTACCCACTCCACCCTTTCTGGCCATAATGATGTCAGCAGTAAACTGTGGGCCATTTTCCACATTGTTATTACACAAGTGAGTTGTCTTATGCATAAGATCCACAGTTGTTTCCTTGGTACCAGGGGCAAGTGTAGGCACCCCTGTTAAAATGGCGACTGGAGGTGCTGATTCGGCGGTAAGGTCAATGGTACTGACATTTTTGGCTACAACCATGTTTGAGGCTGCAGAGGGATGTGTCGGTGGTGGGCCCACCTTAGTTTTTACCTGTTCTTCTATAAGGGCCGTGAGCGGAGCAGTGGCAGTCTCCCGTGCTTTGTGGTTGATATGGTTAATGCAAGGTCCCTCCTCCCCCTTGTATTCATTTCACTAACAGAGCGGCATGGTTTGTGCATTGAAATAAAAGAATTACATTTTAGTTAAATTTCATCCAATTTTAAAAATTAGGGTGCCAACAAGTCCTTAGTCAAAGACACCAGCTAAGTAGTAAGATTGTCCAGAAACAATTCATTTTTACATTCACAGGCACAAACAACAGGGGGTTTGAGAGTTTGAGGCTGCAGTGATTTCCTCAAAGTTCCTCTGCCGCCTTTTCTCTTTCGTTTGGGAGGAGGGCTGCCCAAATCCTCACCCAGGGTCATAACTGCAATGTAGGTGCAGCTTGGTACTCCCTTCTCCTTGCATTGACCTACTCAGACATTGGTAGGGAAATCATTCCAGTGATGGTCAGCCCTTCTCCCTCCCTCTCTGATGCCAGAACAAATTTCTCAGACTCCATAGGGAGCCTCTTTTCGTTTAGGGCTATTTCCTTGGTGATAACATTAGCAGCTTTCGTCAGAAAGGAATCTAAAGTTCCACTTGGACCAGCTGCATTAGACCTCTGTGAACCCCCCCTGACCATTAGGTAGCTTCCTTTTGCTCATGGCTAATCAATAGGAGGACGCCTTTCAATATAAAATCTTATTAACTAATGAGCTAATCTTCAAGTGACTGAGTTCGCATGGGGGGAACCATGTTACTTTCAGATTCCACTTAAAAAAGATGAGGGCGTAAAACCTTTATGTAAGGGGAATATGCACTGTATCTTGGTTAAGAAATGATAACATCATTCTGGTAAAGTCCGTAAAAAATAAGTCAGGGGGTATGGCCGGTCCGGCCTCTTCCGGCCTCTTCCGGCCACGCGCTTTGCCCAGGCATGGCACGGGCACGCCCGCGCACGTCCCGCGCTGCAGGAGCCCCGGGGCACTCTAGACTGCGCCTCCTGACCTCCCGGCACTCCGATGACAATGGCGGGCATGCGACTGCGCAAGTCACCGCAAGGGACCCTGGGGGAGTCTAGTTCTGCCTCCCGCTACACTCCCGGTCCTGGTTTGGTCTCTTGAGGCGGCAAGCTGTTTGCTGTAACGGGGGTTACACGCTGCGGGAGCCCGAGACAGTCTTAACTGCGCCTCCTGACCTCCCGGCGCTCCGATGACGATGGCGGGACCGCGACATCATGAGTCACTGCAAAGTACCCTGAGGAGTGTAGTTCTGCCTCCTGCTACACTCCCGGTCCTGGTCCTGGTCTGGCCAGTGCAGCGGGCAGCAACGGAGGCCGATGCAGGCGCTGGTACCAGATTCTATAGCCGCTGGCTGCTCCAACACTTAGATGGCTCCCAGCTCGTCCTCATGCTGGGGCATCGGTGGCACGCCCCTAGTGAGTCACGGTCCTGCAGATGATTACAACAGCCATCTAGGGTCCCTCGTCAGACTCTGCCGGATGCCACCTGCAAGTGTGCAACAGTCCAGGTGTAAGATGCAGATTCCTCGAGGGTCAGGCGCAGTCAAAAGCATTCACAGCCACCAGACCGTCAGCTGCCCCTGAGCTCAGATGGCGTACATCTCACCGCGGATGTCTCTTTTCTGGCCATAGGAGGTCTCAATCGACTCTGCAACTCTTCCAGTTACCGTTTTAGAAAGGTAAGCCCCAGTTTAGGCAAAATTAAACGGATGATCGATGGATTTGATGCTTGGTCAGCAAAGCCAACAGATTAGGTGGCCATCTTGATGCTCGACTTGGCCACGCCCCTTGTTTCCCTAAATATAAATATATATATTTTTGGGGGGGAGAAAAAAGTCGAGTTGCGCACCCATCGTGTACCTACCTCGGTGGGCGTCCATATTCAATTCGCCATATTTGTAAAGTCGTGAAGAATCCACGTTTCAGCCAGCCTATTCCACTTACGCTAACAGGGAGGGAAATACAATGCTACATGTCCCAGGTCTTCCCTGTAGTGAACTGATGATCACAGGTCTAGTTGTCAGCATGTCACAGCCACTCCCTCATGGCTGGTTTACACCCACACCACACCCATGCAGCACAGGCATCATTGGGCATGTGACCCTGCCATAAAAAAGGGCCTGGCGCACATGCTTGATGCCATTTCCACTCTCTATCTGTGTGTATCCCTGTGCTTATTATGTTGGTGGCAGCCGAGGCATTTTGGCTGACACGGGCCTCCGCAACAGTGCGATGACTTGAGGTGCATAGAGTAGGTGACAGCCAAAGCACTTTCCCGGACACTGGCCTCTAGCCATGTGGCGATGATTAGAGGTGCACAGAGTTGGTAGTAGCCGAAGTACTTTGCCGTACACTGGACTCCAGCCACGTGGCGATGACTTGAGGTGCACAGGGTTTGTGGCAGCCGATACATTTTGGCTGACACAGGCCTCCCACTACGTGGTGATGACTTGAGCTGCACTGAGTTAGTGCCACCGGAGCTGAGCGGGTGTGCAACCTGCGATGATGCATAGGCCATGTTACATTATCCTGCCAATCAAGACACAATTTAATTGTGAGCTCGGCTAGACCACGTGTATGCCAAAGGCAGCTGGCTGATGACTCTTTGGTGCGGTGCAGGAGGATGCGCTGGGGCCTGTGTTTCGGAATACTAGCTACGGCTGAGGAGGTTGGCCCTCTTGGAGACACGCCAGTGGCGGCAGGTGAGCATTGAGGTCTGGGTGCGCAGGGTTGGGCAGTCATCGCTGGATGGCGGACTGGTCTAGGGACCAGTGCTGGGATGTTTGCGAAAGATGTAGGAATCATGCACACTGCCTGAGAAGTTTGCAACAACATTAGTGTACAGGCCCCAGTGGTCCAGTTTTGCCTGCAAATTGTTGGAATACATGTGATTTCTGTTGCAGTGATTGTATGCAGTGTTGGCAGGGTGCACAAGCAGTACATGTGTGCAGTCAATTGCCCCCAACACCTGCAGGAAGGCTACAATGGCATGGTTCCCTTGCTTGATCTCCAGCTGTTCCTGCGCAGTGTGGGTGAAGTGGACATGCAGGTGTATCAAGCTGAAATGAACTGTGATGCTTAGAGGTATGATAAATCCTGCATAATGAGATCGTAACAGACGTTCATGCGGTTGTAACGTTCATTTTCTTTCCTACAAAGTTTATGACCACACAAACTCCTGTTACAGTCATTTTGTGCAGGATTGATCATACCTCTAAGCATTACAGTTTGTCCAAGTGCAATACATAGTACCATATTACGCTTGTGAGCATACTAACGCTTGACCATTGTCTTCATTTATCCAACAGGTTTATGAATACGGAGTTTTGGGATTTCCAGGACGATCTACAGTTTTTTCGATCCACTAGTTGATGTTTCCCGTTGGAAATATCACTCATTGTTTGATGTTTTTGTGTTATTAATTTATGTTTTTCTCATAAAGTAGCTTTTCTACTATTGTTGACTACTAGACTTCATGACCTGGCGCACCCCCATTTCAGAGACTACAATCTTGGATCTAGAGGACAGAGGCATCAAGCAACGGCTGGGGTTGGTGTTGGTTGTGCAGGAATACTACGAATTGTGATGAGCGGGTGGTGCGGATAGAGGGGCACTACGTTGCTTTTGTAGACATGCATCCAAGACGTGTGAGGAAGTTTAATAGGGCTGGCTGTGAGACTCCTCCGACTCTTGCAGTTGTTAGTTGGAAGGTACCAGAGGCCAACAGGTGCAGCACAGCCAGCAGCTTTGTTTTTGTAAGGATGTTGATTGTCCACTGTGTTGGTACCGTCAGCCTGTGGGCAATGTGGCAGTGTGTACCAACTTGAGGATGGGGTGATAAGTCTTTTGCGAAAGAATTATCATCCCATAATCAACCTAGTTTTCCAGCGGTAACTTCTGCAAAAAACATCTCCACGAATGAGAGCGGCAACTAACGCTAATGATATGCAGAGTAGGCGTTACTGTGCAAAAAAACATGAAAACACCATTTTCCGATATTTTCAATGACCAGCCAAATCTGTGATGCGATCTAAAAACAGGCAATAAGCTGTGTTAGCAGTAAGAATTTACTATCTGCCTTTTATTGGTGTAAAGCAGGACAACTACCTACAGAATAAGAGGGAGCCCAGCCCAGAGTCACATCTGAAGACCAACACGTGTCATAGAGCTACTGATCATGCAGCTCTGACACCCAGGAAGGCCACAACACCTACCGCCACCACCCCCAGGACCTCTCCCTGGACCACCCCCCACTACCACGAGGAAGCGCAGAACAAGATAGCAGACCTTCCCAAAATGGCATGGCCCCTTAGCCACTCAATAGCTGAATGTTGGAAACCATGGCAACCAAGTATGCGTGAAGGAGGCAAGCCACCCATCAATAACAATGCACACAATGCCACGTATAGCCGTGATGTGCTGAACAGACCTCACTATGCAGAGCACATATATCTCCATGTGTACATATATTGCTGGTGCTTGTACTGTTGTGGACAGTGGACGCAACAATGTTACCTCAGGCAGTGGGGAAGATCTCTGTCATGTAGCTGTGAAACCCCCCCTGTAAGCCGAAGCGAAGTGGACTGGTCCAACGTACGCGTGTGAATGAATTGGCTGGGGCTCAGGGCATGGTTCACTTCTGGGAAGGGCAACACATCTGCCAGAGTGGCGGCCTTCACATTGCCATGAGGCCACCGCCGTGATTGCTGGCCTCCGTGACACAGGCCCCCTGCGAACAAAGTGGCACAGCACAGCAGTTATGTCTGTACAGACTACTGCCTTCGATGTACACTGCAGACAGCAGGGCTCACATTTCAGATTGAGTTGCGATTGCAGATGACGCAGTCCAGTAGGCAAGAGACATTGCTCCCAGTGCGGCCCTCCCGAACCACGCATCATCGCTGGCTGTGCACACGCTGAGTGCTTCAGGTGCCACTAACTCAGTGCACCACAAGTCATCACCAGGTAGCCTTATTAAAGCAGAATTCAGTAGGCAAAAGACATTGCTACCAGTGTGGCTGCCCGGACCACGCATTATCACAGGCTGCGCACACGTTGAATGCTTCTGGTACCACTAACTGTGCAGCTGAACTGAACGCCATGCGGCTGTGGGCCCTTGCTGACTTCTGCCTCTGGCCTACACTGTGGACAGCAAGGCTCACAATTCACATTGAATCGCAATTACAAATGACGAAGTCCAGTAAGCAACAGACACTGCTCCCAGTGCGGCCCTCCCGGACCAGGCATCATCGCAGGCTGTGCATATGCTGAGTGCTTCAAGTGCCACTAACTCAGTGCACCATAAATCATCGCCACGTAGCCTTATTGAGGCAGAATTCATTAGGCAAAAGACATTGCAACCAGTGCGGCTCGCATAGACCAGCAATCATCGCAGCCTGCGCACACGCTGAATGCTTCTGGTGCCACTAACTGTGCAACTGAACTCAACGCCATGTGGCTGTGGGCCCTTGCTGACCGCTGCATTCTGCCTACACTGCGGCCAGCAGGGCTCACAATTCACATCAAGTCGCAATTACAGACGACTTAGTCCATTTTGCAAGAGACGTTGCTCCAGGTGCGGCCCTCCCGGACCACGCATCATCGCTGGCTGTGCACCCACTGAATTCTTCAGATGCCACTAACTCCGTGCACCACGAGTCACCACCATGTGGCCTTACTGATGCAGAATTCATCAGGCAAAAGACATTGCTCCCAATGCGGCCCCCCGGACCACGCATCATCGCTGGCTGCGCACAGGCAGAGTGCTTCAGGTGCCACTAACTCTGTGCAGCTCAAGTGAACGCCACATGGCTGTTGGCCCTTTCTGACAGCTGCCTCCGGCCTACACTGTGGTTAGCAGGGCTGACAATTCAGATAGAGTTGCGAGTGCAGATGACGCAGTCCAGTAGGCAACAGACATTGCTACCACTGCGAACCTCCCACACAATGCCTCATCGCTGGCTGCACACACGCTGAGCTCTTCAGGTGCCACTAACTCTGAGCATCATAACTCATGGACCATTTATGATTGACTTTTGTGCTGTAGACACTGGACGCAACAATGTCACCGCAAGCAGCAGGAACATCGCAAAGGGACATTAACAATTTCTTCACATGAGCATGCTCATCTCTGGTGCCTCTACTTGAGTGTCATGGACCCTTTATGATTGAATCTCTGTGTGTGACCCGATGCTCACTGTTGTAGTTCTTGCCAGCACCAACCATTCTGTGAGGGCTGGCTTACACTCACCACACACGCATCCAACACAGGTGTCACTGTACATGTGACCTTGTTAATAAAAAGGAGCCGGGTGCTCTTGCCCGTAGCCAGTTTCACTATCTATCTAAATGTGTCCATATGTTAATTATATATGCATGATGGCCCTGAGCCCTACCACATAACATTGTGCTGTTGACGGTGCACGCAACCATATTACCTCTGGCAGTGAGGAAGACCTTGGTTATGTAAATTTGTCTGGGTCATTCTATGAGTACATGGGTAGAGACTGGGTCATTAGAGTACTGCAAGGAGAGTATACAGCAAATTTATAAGTGCTTGGGGATTGGAGGAGTGATTCGATAAGTACATATGTTGGCGGAGCCTAACCCCTGAGCACAAACTTGGCTCTTATTGGCTGCCAACCAGTGGCAACCCCGGCAGAGGGTCAGGATTGCAAATCAAGCCTCAAGAGAGCCAACACGATGCATGGAGCATGAGTAGGCGGCGCGCCAGTTCCTGAGGTACCCGCCTTCTTTGCTACGGGATCCCCACAGCCTTTGCTCTAGTACCCTGGGTCCCTGCCCACTAAAATCTGGGCCACTGGCAAGCAGGAATACTGCAGGGATGCCTGGAAAACCGAGTCCAGGAGCTTGGAATTCTCATTGTGGTATACTGCATTCTCATTCAGTGGATACCCTCCCCGGTCTTGATCTCTGGATCAAGGAATTCTGACTGTTGGATCCCCTGAGTCTCTTCCACTGGATACCCTAAAGCGAGCTGCTGGGTCCGTGGAGCACTGGTAATGGACCCTTTATGATTGAATCTCTGTGTGTGACCCGATGCTCACTGTTGTAGTTCTTGCCAGCACCAACCATTCCGTGAGGGCTGGCTTACACTCACCACACACGCATCCAACACAGGTGTCACTGTACATGTGACCTTGTTAATAAAAAGGAGCCGGGTGCTCTTGCCCGTAGCCAGTTTCACTATCTATCTAAATGTGTCCATATGTTAGTTATATATGCATGATGGCACTGAGCCCTACCACATAACATTGTGCTGTTGACGGTGCACGCAACCATATTACCTCTGGCAGTGAGGAAGACCTTGGTTATGTAAATTTGTCTGGGTCATTCTATGAGTACATGGGTAGAGACTGGGTCATTAGAGTACTGCAAGGAGAGTGTACAGCAAATTTATAAGTGCTTGGGGATTGGAGGAGTGATTTGATAAGTACATATGTTGGCGGAGCCTAACCCCTGAGCACAAACTTGGCTCTTATTGGCTGCCAACCAGTGGCAACCCCGGCAGAGGGTCAGGATTGCAAATCAAGCCTCAAGAGAGCCAACACGATGCATGGAGCATGAGTAGGCGGCGCACCAGTTCCTGAGGTACCCGCCTTCTTTGCTAAGGGATCCCCACAGCCTTTGCTCTAGTACCCTGGGTCCCTGCCCACTAAAATCTGGGCCACTGGCAAGCAGGAATACCGCAGGGATGCCTGGAAAACCGAGTCCAGGAGCTTGGAATTCTCATTGTGATATACTGCATTCTCATTCAGTGGATACCCTCCCCGGTCTTGATCTCTGGATCAAGGAATTCTGACTGTTGGATCCCCTGAGTCTCTTCCACTGGATACCCTAAAGCGAGCTGCTGGGTCAGTGGAGCACTGGTAATAAAAGGCCTAGAATCCTGTCTGCAAAATATTGCCAGCCCCACAGCTGGATCATTAACATGTGGCAGATAGAATCCACGAAATTGTGTAGGCGTAAGCGGAGTCGGCAGAGCCGGCGTACGCCAGTTATGGGTGCAACTTGAGCCAAATTTCGGGGGAGGCTAATAAAAATTTCGGGGGCTGACTAATTCTTCCATCCATAGGCAGAGTGGAGATGCAGGGGCTCTACGAAGGGGTGAAAACACAACAGAGCCTCATTAACAGGTAAATGGTCTTTAAAGACCTGTGAAGTACTCGGGTGCAGCCCTGAGAGCTGTGTTCACACTAGGGGGCTGCGCTGAGAGATGCGCAACCAGCATGTTCACACTAGGGAGTCGTGCTGAGAGCTGCGCATGCAGTGTGTACACACTGGGGGGTCGCGCTGAGAGCCGCGGACCCAGTGCGTTCCCACTAGGGGGCCGTGCTGAGCGCCAGGTTAGGATCACCACTCCAAAATTTTCTAAAAAAAAAAACGCTCCACTTCCATTAATTTATATTTGCCTCGAGTATCCCATCCCACAGGGCATGCCCAATTCTTGAATGTTTTTGTTAATAATTAGGAAGGGGGGGGGTGAGAAGTTGGCCTGGTATATGATGATCACTAATTCTAGTGAGCACCTTGCACCAGTCCAAATGACCCTTATGATGATTGGTTGTTAGTCAACCTTATAGATAAGCTATCCTAGGGGTAGTATGGACAAAAGCAGTCTCAGGGTAAATTCAAGAGGGCATGTGAAGCCAGCTGTTTTGCTATATGCAATCCTTTAAATACCAGATGAAAGGACATAACACAAGTTACATATTACAAAATATATGTATTTATTTCTAGAATAATCCCCTTTATGAGCACAGAAGCACAAGCGTTAAACAAAGAACTCAATATAACATACAATAAGCTGTACAATTATGGATTGGCCGTGTGGCCACTCAAACCATATATTAAAAAAGTGGTATAAGTACCATGTCATGAACAATGGTAAGGCCTAGGGCCTTGGGAATCGCTAGGCCTACACTGGGCTATCGAGGGTTAGGACATAGGAGGTCCACAGGATGCGGGTGCGGTGTCTATAGGCAACCGCGTTTACCTTACAAGTCAATGGTGCGTAAAAATCAGAAATTTATAGGTTTAGGAGACTTCCGACTGGACTAGAACTTAGCCACTTGAAACTAGGACACTAGGGATGTAAATCACTACAGGGGCACCAGAGTACCCTCGTTACCTCACCCACAGGAAGCGGGTGCATAGGTGCCAAAGTGCGTCTGCTTTCTTCGTGGAGTTCTATGGAGCCTGGAGATATTGCAGGCGACCAGGAGAGAAGAGTCCGGTTGGAGCCAAGGGTGGATCGAAGATGTAGAGTACCTGAAAGCAGAGGGGACAGAGTCTAGGTCACTAGCCAGTGACCAGAATGGAACCAGCGCGAAACCAGGCAGTGTCGGGTTGCGATCAGGTACTGTTGAGTAGATTGCCTCCGCTGCCATGTGGACCAGGAAGGATCGAGGATAACCAGCTGGTGGACACAAGCTGTCCCACGAAGGGTCTTGCTGTCAGCGGTGTCCGTTCTCGAATCGGAGTCACCAAGCTGTGACAAATGCAACCCCCACAGGACTCGAAGATGTCTTCTGGATCGGACCGGGAAGGTCAGATCGGTAGCTCCTTTTCTGGGGAGTTAGGGCCAGTCGGGAGAAACCAGACCAGTAGTGTAAATTCAATGGATCGTCCTCACAGAGGCCACTAGCCAACGGGCAAGTGACCGGACAAAGCGTTGAGCAGGAAAATGCAAAAGGGCCCCACGCAGCACTCGGTGAGTGTGAAGAGGTGATCTTTGGAGCAAAATCTGCTCAGTGCTAGGGCTTCTCAATCCCCAATGCACGGCTTTGAGGGGGCCTCGGTAGCTGCACGGGAAGCACTTTGCTGGCTTTCCAAGATGGCCGGTCCCACGTCTATCATCGCCTCCACGGGTCTCAGCTTTGCTAGAACTGTGGATCGGGCTGTTGGAAGTCTGGGAGTCCAGGTCTTGTTGGTCTCTGTTGTTCGAGCTCCGGCGTGAGCAACGGCAAAGAAAACCTTTGAGCACTGATGGTGCCTGCTTGCACAGGGTGGCCATTCCCTGACCACAAGGGAGATTCTTCAGTCTTCTACGAGGTGTAGGATGTTGAAGGGTCCAGAGTTTCATTTCAAAGTTTCAGTCAGGATGATCTGATGTGCATTGGCACAGCTCCTACCTTTATTCCAAATCAAGGTGCTGGATCACCTGCTAGGTCCCTAGTATGGGTGGGACCCAGGAAGGGGGTGGTTATACCCCTTTCCCTTTGTCCAGTTTTGCGCCAGAGCTGGGGCTGGAGTGCCCCAGCACCGGTTTGAACTTGGCTTTGCCTGGGACACCTTGTGCGCCCCAGGCAGTGTCTAGTTTTATTCAGCCCTCCCTGCCCCAATCCACTATCTCCTGTCTGGGGTGGTGTAACACCTCCCTGTGACAGCAAACCTTTTGTCCAGGCCTCCCCTGCCGGAGTTTTGGTCAGCAGCAGGAGGCCAGACTTGTGTCTGTGGCAGCAGCATCCATTTTGTGATGCTGAGGCTCTGGTTAGATTTAACCGCGTTTAAGGAAAGTAACATGTCTTCTCCCTCTAGAAGGGTGGAATGATACCCCCGTTGCCAGGACTGGCGAGGGGGTAGTATTCCAAAGTGTATGACACCTTACACGACATGTTTTGATAAAGCCAGACCAAAGTTAGCAGTGAACCGCGAGGTTCATAATGCGCTTAAGAGTATATGGTATGGCAATATCCCAGAACAGCTAAGGGACATGGTTCCGAAAGCTGCAGACAGGCTCAGCTCATGCTAGAGCACCATCTCACATAAAAACCAAGCACTCTGCCTCCAGGATTGTTAAGGCCTGCCATAGGAGTGACTTATAGGTGTATATGTGTTCAGATATAGGTTTAGATATAGGTATACTATATCTAAGCAAGGGGTGATTACACGACCTTGCCCCAGCTGAGTGATCAGCCAGTTGTGTCAGATTGGATGGCCAGCCAGGGGTGGCAAAAGATATGCTGCAGCCCCTGGTAGGCCTTGGATGCACCTATGACCTGGGTACCTATAGTACACTGTACAGGGGCTGATAAGGTGACCCAATACCCAATTGGTAATGTATCTAAAGTACATGGTTGTGAATTTAGAGAGAGAACAGCAGGCTAGGGGTCGGATTAGCAGCCACATTAAGTCGAAAACCAGTGAAGCAAAAAGCAAAAAATGGGGTGACCATAGGAAAGCAGACCCCACTCTCCTACAGGGGGCTGTGTGGTCCCCCTTCCCTTGTCCACTTCTGGCCACGGGGTCCCCATCCCCGGGGCCTGGCCTCTTCTTTGGAGACCGTGGGGGGAGCCCCATGGCCCCCACAGTACCGTCGGCTCCCCGCCTCCTGCTGAAATCGGCATTTCTTTTGGGCAAGGGGAGCTGCTAACTTGCAGCTCCCTTTGCACAAAAGTAATCCTGCTTTGCTTCATTGAAGCAAGAGCAGGATTTCCTGCTCTCGCTTCAATGAAGTAAAGCAGGGTTTGCTATGACAAGGCAGGAGACGTGCTTCCACCCTGTCTTAGGAAACAACAATGTCCTGGGGGTGAGCTCCTCGGGACATTGCAGGAGACGGCCCGGGGGGTGGCGGTCCCCAGGGCCATCAAGGTCTCCAGGAGGGGGCTGCACGGCCCCTCTCCCTCTATTTTCAAAGCCCCGGGGAGGTGGTAGTCCCCGGGGCTTTTGGGGGCCCGCAAGGCCCCCCTGCATATTTAATTAAAGCCCCGGGGTGGCAATCCCTGGGGCTTGGAGGGGTCGCAGAGGCCCCCAATACTTACAAAAAAGCCCCAGGGAGGTGGCGGTCCCCGGGGTACCAGAAGGGCTGTGTGCCCTCTCACACCTAATTTACGTAGCCCCGGGGAAGTAGCGGTCCCTGGGGCTGCGGAGGCCCTGCAGGTCCCCGCAAAATAATGATAGGATTGTCCCCAGAACCTGGAACACCTGGGGGCTCATTTCATTTTTTTAAAATGTTTTCATCTGGATTTGCGCACCCAGCGCGCATTCAGACGTTTAAAAAAATATATATATAATTTGGCCCTGGGGGTCCTTGTGGGACCCCTGAGCAGGCCACGGGGTCATGGTGTTTCTACCCTGCCCCCTTTTCTTCTTTTTTAATATTTTTTTTACTGTTTTCTTTTGACTCGGGTCTACCGAGTCACAAGATGGCTGGAGTGTTGGCAGCCAATTACAGTGAATCTCATGGCAGCCAATTACAGTGAAGCATGTGATCGGGAGGATGCGCAAACCCACCCCTGCCCCAGATATCGAAACTTTTATTTTTTGAATTTCTCTTGAGTAAGTTACTCAAAATGAGTAAGTCACCAGAAATGAGTAAGTTACTCATTTTGGTATTCACAGAAGGCACTTACTCATCAATGAGTAAGTGCCTTCTGTGAATACCAAATTGAGGAAGTGCATTCTGTGAATACCAAAATAAGTCAGTGCATTCTGTGAATACCAAAATGGTAGTAAGTTTAGGATTTTGTAGTAAGTTAGTTCTATGAATCGGGCCAGTAGTATTTAAGGTAAAGTTATATGGGTGACAGGGTGCATGGTGGGCTGCATGGGTGAGCAAGTACATAGAAGAGTATCTGTATCAGTGAGAGAGTGCATCTGTCAGTGTTTGTATAGGAGAGTAGGAGTCTTAGTACCTGCATGAGTGAGTGAAATGGAGCATGAGAGCCTATATGAGTGAGTGAAAGGGTGCATGTTTAGGTGAGTAAGTAGCTGTGTGAGTGCCCGTATGGGTGAGTGAGTGTGTGCGTAGCCATATGGATAAGTGAATAGATATGTAAGTACCTGCATGGGTGAGTTAGAATCAGTTGACAGAGTTCATGAAATCGGCAATCAATTGCATGGTATTTTTCTAGTAGCTCTACCTGGTAAATTACACTAGTTGGATAGGTTATCAACTTGGCTTTATACATGAAGACCCTCTGCCTGTCTATGTCAAACACATATGCATGGGGCACTACATGTATATTCATACATCTAAACACATATCACTCCAATACATTTTGTGAAAGAAAAAGGATAGAAATGTAAGTTAGTATTCGATTTTCAAAATTCAAGAAACATATCATCATGCACTGCATGGTAGCTTCCGGTTCGTGATTGGAGTGCTTTCAGCAGACTGCGAGGCAGTGAGGTTGCAAGCAGCAACTGCGGTTGAGCCCCCGAGCCCTTGGGCCAAGCCCCTATGGCAGGGGTCTCCAAACGGTCCTGGAGGGCCGGATCCATGCCAGATTTTAAAAATTACTACATGTATCTCAATGGGGATATCCAAAAAATCTGGCATGGATCCGGCCCTCCAGGACCGGTTTGGGGACCCCTGCCCTAAGGCCCTGAGAAGCGGCTGAGAATGGGATTGGGGCAAACTCAGACTCAGACTTGGAGTTTGGTCCAAGAGATAGGAAGACATTGAGGTGGCAGGACGGCAGGCGGAGAACAAAAGAAATGGAACAGAGGTGAGGTGCGGAGATCTCAGGCCAAGTGTGAGGCTCTTACAGAGTCTCACTGAGAGTGAACTCTGCCCTCGTAGAATTGGCCGACCTAGGTCTGGGTGCAGCTTACAGGTCAGCCGGCTCCTGCTCTACACCAGATTCTGATCCCTGATCCCCTGCTCCCACTGTCATTTAGGTGCTGTGTCTATCCTCTCCTGCCCATGACTCTGATCGCTTGACAGCCCGGGAGGAGGCTTTCCCCGGCAAGTGCTGGATGCAGTGGTGCTACAGGATAAGGCCATACACTGCTGTGCACCAACTGCAATAGTTCCGCTGCCATTGCTCAATTGCCTTGCCTTGTTGGGTTTTTCTCTTGATGGGGGAAGTATGCATGTGGGGGAGCACTGTGGGGGACTTGTGGGGGCATTGTGGGGGCACTGTGTTGGTACAGAATGAGGGTGCTACAAACAGGCAGCAGCAAAGCTCCTATACATTTTTATGCTAACAGCAGTGAAGGGAACTCCCTGCTGTTTATGTTTAGAGTCAAGGCTAATACAACCCATGACGGAGTGGCACCCACTACAAGGCAGTAATTAAAATCAAGTTAATACTTCTCTACCAGCCACAAAGCTGATTACCATTGTCTTCAAGCAATTTCAATCAATGAAATTTGGAAGTTCATACGGTCAAAAGGAAAATATAACTTAATATTTAAGACAAGCATAACAAAAAAGCATTAAAAAAATAATAATACAGAAACAAGGAACATGATTCAAACAACTCCAGAAGAGGTAGGCACCATACAGCTGTACATATAGCTCCATAGCCACAGGACTGATAGGTCTGGGCTTGGACGCAAGTGTCAGCTTACCTTAAGGAACTCTAAAAAAAACAGGCAGGTCAGGCGGACACCAAGCCAGAAAACCAATAACTTGAAGCAGGGAGAAAAAAAGCAAAATAAAAAAGAACTGTCAAGACAAAAGTTCTGTGTTACAATCCAAGGAGTCCTTTAACATCACTGTTAGAATTGGGGGTCTCTGGTTGGCACAGGCAGGTACTTGTGCCAAGCAGGGACCCTCTCCTCTAGTCAGGGCAAGGGAATTATCCTCTTAAAATAACCCCTGCTCACCCTCTAGGCGGCGTGGCGCGAGCAGTCAAGGCTAGTTCAGAGGCGATGTAAGTTAAGCATTTGTGACCACATACAGTAACCCAGTAACAACACTACAAATGGACACCACACAAGGTTTTGTATCAAAAATAAGTTATACTTTATATAGAGTTACCACACGCAATAAACGACAAAAAGAATCCACAGTACTATCAAATTTCAAGAGTTCTGGTTAAAATTGTGTAAATCAAAGTTCTGTGCGAGTCGATAGCCTTGTCCGGCTACAGCGTGCTGAAAGAACACAGAGTCTAACAAATCCAGCAGACCGCGGCGGTCCGGGCCCACTCAAATGTCGACAGACTCAAACACAATAACTTTTCCTTGGGGCGGCGGGCACGGATGTGTGAGCCGGTTCCGTTGATCGTTGCTGTGCAGGAAAAGAAAGCGTTGCAGGTCACGGTGTCCCTTCCGTCGCGGTGCAGGCTATGGCTCGTTGATGGCGTTGGTGAGTTCGGAGCTTGCGTTGTGCGGGCGGACGTTGCTCGTTGCGGTGCTTCCAGCTTTACAGTGCGGCGTTCGAGCCGGATTTCGGGAGCTGGCGTCGGTCAGTCCAGACAGAGGTGCGAGCCGGGCGGTGCGTCGCGAAGTGTGCGAGGCGGTGTCCAACTCTGGTGCCGTCACAGGACTCGAAGTCAGCAGCAGTGACCGCATTGGTCAGACTAGTTCGATTCGGTGTAGCGAGGCGTTGCACGTTGCGGTGTCCTTCCAGTCGCGGTGCAGGCTATGGCTCGTTGACGGCGTCGAGACAGAGTCGGTAAGTAGAGAGCTTGCTTTGTTCGAGGCGGACGTTGCACAGTGCGGTGCCAACAGGACACTGTGACGGTCATGAGAGTTGGTCACAGCTCCCTGCCTCTGTAGCCACTGGAACAGTAGCAATTCACAAAGGCTGGTGAAGTCCACTGGTCCTGGGACTTCGGTCAGGGGGCAAGCTCTCTACCAAGCTCTTGGAGATCTTTTTAGCACAAGTTGAAAAGCAAAGGTAAGATCCACAAAGTCCTTTCTTCTCTCTAGGCAGCCAGGCAACCACTGCAGGCCAATCCCCCAAGCAGCACTTCATCTTGGGAATAGTCTCTCCTCAGTTTCTTCAAGTTCCTTCTCCTCAGCAGAGGTTTTTTCTTGTCAGTTCCAGGAGTGATCTAATTTCATGGGCTCAGGGTTCAATATTATACCCCAAAATCCTTTGTTCTCTGAGGGGTGGGGGAACTGTGCCCATTTCAAGCCAGTTCTGAAGCACTCTGTTTACCAGACTTCTCCTTCCCTTTCACAGCACAGGGCAGGCACATCAGATGCCCCACAGGAGGTGGAGCCAGCATTGTGGAAGGCAAGTACAGGCCAGGAGCACTTTGTTGACAGTCTTCCTTCTCTTCTTTCAGTGTGCAGGGCAGAGACATCAGAAACACCACAGGGGGTGGATCCAGCATTGTAGAGGGAAGGCCCAGCCCTATTCAGGTCCCAGGTGCAACTCCTCCCTCCCATCTTGGATGCAGATCTCCCTATTCACCACCAGGCAGCCCCAGCCTGTCTCCTGGAATTCCCCAGTCCTGTCGCACACAAACCCAGACAAGGAATCCACAACCAAGCAGAGGCGGGCTCAAATGGTTAGGCAAGCAAATACCTACTTTCTAAAAGAGGTATTTGCAAACACAGAATATAAAAAAAAATGTTACTAAAAGATTTATTTGATTATTCTGAGTCCAGGCATACTAAACTCGAATTTCTACCATGTTCCCTGAGTCTGCTAGGATCATAAACATGTAACGATCCAGCAGCCCATTCTATCCTATGGGGAACAGGTAGCCTTGCCATAGTGAAAAACAAAAATGGCTGTAATTCACTATTAAGACATGCCACACACATCAGGGCTTGTCCTACCTTATAGTTACAATGCACCCTGCCCTTGGGCCTGCCATAGGGGTAACTAATATGAAGACAAGGGAAGGTTTAGGCCCTGGCAAGTGGGTGCACTTGCCCAGTCAGCATGACAGTACCAGACTGCACGCAGGCTATGCAGTGGCAGACCTTAGACACATCTTACAAGGCTGCTTCTGTGGGTGGCACAACCACTGCTGCAAGCCCACTAGCAGCATCTGGATTTACATGCCCTGGGCACACTCAGTGCACAGTACTAGGGTCTGACAAGTAAACCAAATATCCAATCATGGAACCACTAATCAATACATCACTTTACAGTAGGGAGCACTTGCACCGTGGCACTGGCCAGCAGTGGCACAGTTCCCAAAGCATCTAACACCAGAAAAACACACGAGGCAACAGCAAAAATGGAAGGGGGACCCACACCAAAGGTGCTAGGTCTAACAATCACCAATTCTAACAAAGTTTGGGAATACAGTTAAAAGCAAAAAAAAAGAACAGAAGCTCTAGAAGTTCTTTTCTCAAAGATCCCTGGGCAATAATATACTCAAACCCCGGAGAGATATCAGGGCTTTCTGACAGAGCCCCACAGAGGACAGCCTACAGTGCAACCATAAAAGAGAGGTGAAACCACCTCCCACATAATGTAAATTATTTTTTAAAAAAGCACACTCTTATTATTATGGTGTGGTAGGCCTGGTAGGCACGAACTTGGTAACTACAAAGGAAGAAATTAGAAAAGATAGCAGTGGCAACAGCACACTAAACCGAACCAAGGTCGCACATGTAGAAGAATCAGTGAAAGGTAGTAATAACAACATTGATGATATGTCAGAAAACAAAAGTTAAGTAATTGGTCTATCTCAGCATGGGCTTAAAGGGAACAATGGAGGAAAGAATATAAAATCAAAAATTATGATAACAAATACACATACAGACCAAGAAAACGTGACTCACTGCACTCCTAGGACCATATTAAAACAGAAAATAGCCCAATGGCTAAAAATTGTTACACGGGTCCATCAGACCGAGCAAGAAGTCTCAAGAGGATCAAAAAGCTCTTGGTTTAGATAAATAAAGTTTACACCTAACAAGGAATGTGGGAAGTTACGGAAGCAAAAATTGGGCCAGAGAATGGAGATACCCACAACATCTTAATACAAAGCAACAAGGAAATAAACAGCATATGCACTACTCAAAGTAAAGACAAGTTCATCCAATCACTTCAGGGAATCAGACAACTAGTTAAACAAAATGGGCCAACCTGCTTGGAATAAAAAACAACACAAGAGAAAAAACCTAGCAACCCAAACAGCCATCTAGACCTTTTTACAACATTACTACACACCATTTTACCATTTAAGAAGTCTTTATTCGATTGTTTCATCTTAAAAGACGTACATACAAAATATACATAATAAAAACAATATACAGTTTTTAAAACATTAATACGTATTAAATCAATTTGAACAGACATTCTTGCAATGGGTACAGGAGACTTTAAAAAGACACAAGCTAAAAACCTGGAAGACCATAGACTTATAATAAGAAATCGCATTTTAGTGAACATAACTCAATGACAGACCTGATGCTAGTTATTTTTTTAAATACCTTATTCTAATCACCCATGCCCATCCAAGATATTTTGCCACACCAACTATAATGAGTGGAGTTAGGTTGGTTCTTAGGATTCTACTGGCCTCAATAGCTGAGCGGGTACCCAGGGTTCTGCAGACCGGGCTGAGCCATTTGGACCTAGGAGCAGCATACAAAGGGCATACAAACAAAAAATGATTGACACTTTCACCCAGGTCATGACAATGTGGACAGCACCCTGACCCACTTGAACACCATTTGTTGGTAAACACCCTCAATGGAAGCATACCACATCTAAACTGGTGGAACAATTTGCGATCCATTGGTTTGGTAATCAGGTCCCAATATTTTTCGAGCTTGGGGGCATCTTTAAGGTCAATGAATCTACTAGAAAGGTTGTTTGCAGGCAATCTCTGGTGACGATTTGAGGTCACCCAGTCCCAATACAGCACTTTTAATATTTTCTTTGATGGAAAGACTGCTGAATCTGGAGATACCCATAGTTCGCTTAACCCTAGAGCATAGAGTGTTCATCTTAAATCCCTAAACCAGCTTATGTTTGGTGAGCCAGAGATATCTCTGACATCTAAGCATGCCCTAGCATACAGATTGAGTTCCGGCGTCGTCCAAAGGCGCCTCCAGAACGCCAGTGGGTGAAATCTAGCCTGATCCTCAACCGGTAAACACCCAAGATCATACATAAGTGGGATCCTTGGGGTTGACTGCGGCAAACCAGTGGCCACCCTGAGAAATTTGTTTTGGGCTAATCTCAACGGGTCCAGATTACTAAAACCCCATAGTTCCGCCCCATAAAGAATGGAGGGAAGAACCTTGGAACCGTAAATCTTAATTAGGGGTGAAATAGGCCGAGTAAAAGAGCGTTTGTGCTCTTTGATCAGCGCACCACCTATCTGCAAATGTTTCAAGGCCATTAGCTCGACCTGAGGAGTCCAGCTTAAGGTGTCACTAAATGTAACTCCTAAGTATGTGAACAGCTTCATTTGTTCCAGGGGCATACCCCCCATTGTGACCCTTGTGGTGACCTGGTTGTGGCATCTTAGGACCATAAACTTAGTCTTGGAAACATTTACCTCCAACTCATGTTCGCAACAGAATAACTCAAACCTAGACAGGGCCTGCTGGAGACCCTGTCTGGTTTTAGATATTAGAAGAGTGTCGTCAGCGAACATGAGTAGAGGAATTTTCATTTCTGCTAATGACGGGGCGTCTGTGGGGTGAGTGGCAAAGTAGTTGACAACCCTATTAATATATAACGAAAAAAGGGTAGGGGCTAAAACACAGCCTTGCCTAACACCTTTAGCCACAGAAAACCTATCAGTCACCTCCCCTGGTTTGCCCCATCGTACCTGGGCATAGGTATTCCTGTGTAGGCTAATTAGCAGACTGACGAGAGAGGCTGGCATGCCCATATCTAATAGGCACTTCCATAAACCAGCCCTCGGCACAAGGTCAAAAGCAGACCTGAGATCTACGAAGGCTGCATAAAAATTGCCTTTACCTAAGAAAACCGTCTTCCAGTAGAGAAGCATAAAACGATAGGCCTGATCTAGGGTGCTCACATGAGACCTGAATCCAGCCTGTAGTGGAGTTAAAATATTGTGTGAATCTATCCATTCATGAATCCTGGCAAGGACAAGACGGGCTATGATTTTTTGTACCGCGTCTATAAGGCTGATAGGCCGGTAGTTGGAGGGAACCGACCTATCACCTTTTTTATATATGGGCAGGATTTCAGCCCCAGCCCAGGATTCAGGGACTCTGGCACCAGAGGCCAAGGCAGTACCAGATATGGAACCCAAAGGTCTTGGTCCTGATGAAATAAATCGGCTGGAATGCAATCTGGGCCAGGTGCCTTCCCTCTCGGGATAGATTTCAGGACAGATTTAACTTCAGTACATGTAAACACTAGGGGGTCAACCGATAGTGGCCAACAGATGTTCTCCTGTGAACTGTCTGGACCCTTAAATTGGTTCTCAAAATAGCTGACCCAATGTTGTTGACCTACCGATGAAGGGCTTACTACACACTTTACAGGCATCTACAGAGGCACTAACTATACAGTCGGATAAGCTGCATATCAAAATTGATTATTGAATATCATAGCTCTACAAATCTCAGCGATAAATACAAAATTATACAAGCTTACCAACCTGATAATAAGAGTTCAATCCATGTACCTACCACAGCAAGGATCCTGTGCCCGTAACTCAATAATTGATACATTTAACCTCTTACCAGCTTTATTAGAACAGATAATAGCCTAATGTAGGTGCTTTCGTGCATACTACCACTGACCACGAAGACCAACCTATATTCCATCTACAAGGCTCACCAAAAGAAGATCAAAAGCCAAAATAAAATCCAAGTGAACTACAAAAATGTCGGGAAACAAAGACGGTATTCCCAGATATTAACCAGATATTAACCAAATTGACTAAGATGTAGTGATATTGGAAGATCATAAAGCAACCAATCAAACTAAAAAACCAAAAAAGCTTGAAAGAAAAGCAAGAAATAAAATATTACATCTGGCAAATCAACAAGCAGCTAAAGAATTTTTCATATTCAGCACAATCAGAGAGAACAATGCTAAGATGGATCCTATCAGAATTTAAACAAGTTCTGATGGCATATCAAGCGGAAGCAAAAAGGATTGGGAAACGGGTTGGGAGCTTAGAAGAAATTAATCATAGTTAATGAAGTGAAAATGATTCCCCAAGCTCTTGCCCCTGGAAGAAAACAATTAGACAAATCCAGGAAGGTTCAGAGACCATAACAAGGAAAGGAGAAATGACAATTGCCCATGGGGAAGGAAGAACCAAAGAAAGACTGAAAATAGTACTAAACCAACAAGAACAGGTTCAAGATAAAAAAAAATGGTACAATCATCAAAAACAACTATCACTGATACTGCTCCTCACAAGACAACTTTGAAACCCAATGATCAGCTTGATAGAGTAGCGCAAAAGAAACAAGCTTCTAACCCCCAAACTTAAAATACTCAATGAATGGGGCTACCAGTCAGCAAGGGCAGCTAAAAAAGATCCAAAGAGGCACGGTAGAAGAGATTGGGCCATGATGTCCAAAGCAGAAAGTAAAGAACAAGCAAAAAAAAATCAAAAGGCAGAGTCCCCTTATTTTATATTTCATCACATAAAGCAAGAAAGGCAGTGTGTCTCAACAGGAAAATATTAGGTTCTACATTCAAAACCATGACAAGCCAAGCATAATGGATGGTAATCAAGAGAAATTGGGTAAAAATGTGAGAGACAGAGGTCAAACAAGCAGATTCACCTTTATCTCATACCTCAACACACAATGCAAGAAAGAGCAAGTCCCAACAAGGTAATCTCAAATTTCACATTCAAAACCATAACAAGCCCGGAACTATGGAAGGCATTTAAAAAGATTGTTTTAGGAGAAACTTCAAGAGCATGAATCTTTAATGCAGCAATTTATTGTTAACACCTGAATATGAATCGCAAGGTTGCAATGATATTTTAAACAGGAGCAACATAATAAAACTGTTAGCAGAAATTCCAGCTTTAAGACATGTAGACTCCTGGACGTAGAATTCCTTTCTATAGTGAAATAAAAAAGTAAAGAACACACACTTACTACATGGCAGTCAGAAGTAGAAGTCCAGCTTATCATGAACTTTTCATAACAATTTAAAGCATTTGGTATAAAACTATCTAAACCAATCCTTCCATGCTACCCCGGGCCCCTTATTGAAAATTACTCATACCAAGCTAAACAAGGATCGACAACAAATACAAGAGAAGCCTCAGGTGTACTCAGTGTTGCAGAATGCATAAGGAAAAAGTCCAGCTTTTCCACTGAGGTGTGACCCACATAAAGGTCAGACAGTGAACTCAGGATCAGAGCAAAGTCAATAGAGCTTGCTCCCAGGCACACTTAATGATGTTAAGGGTGATAGACCAATGGGAAAACAAACATGTAAATTTAACAATGGAAATATTCATCTCCTCTCATGGAACATAGCCGGAGCAAACAAGTGGCTGGAAGATGGCAGGTCGCCTCGAGGTTGGGAAACATACAATATAATAGCTCTCCAGAAGACATGGGCATTGGATGACATACTTTTGAGATCAAGAGAGAGAGCAAGGGATATTTTTCACTAAGACGTGAAAAAGAGATTACTCCTATTCCCCTGAAAGGAACATTCATGAAAACATAGAGAGGAGTATCCCCAACGTAGAGTTTTGAAAAAACCTTTCGGAGGGTAAACTTTTTGGCAAAAAGGAAAAATTCAACCTTTTGTTTTAAAACCCCTCACTCACCAACCTAGTGGTGACTTGCTTCATCATCGGGGTCCACCCTGGTGACCTAGCGTCACCAGGATGTGCTTCAACACCTGTACTACAGTGGAGCGGGTTGTGACTGTAAGTGCAAAAAAGTGTGTTAAAAATTGTCCTGGTTTAACTTAAAACATAATTTTTATTTTAAAGCAACTGAACAATGTTAAAAATATCGGTGGCGAGATACTGGTAGGTGAGTTACGACCAGTTGTATCTCTATATGTGTCTGTGTAGCTTGGTCCAAGCTACACAGACACATATAGAGATACAACTGGTCGTAACTCACCTACCAGTATCTCGCCACCGATATTTTTAACATTGTTCAGTTGCTTTAAAATAAAAATTATGTTTTAAGTTAAACCAGGACAATTTTTAACACACTTTTTTGCACTTACAGTCACAACCCGCTCCACTGTAGTACAGGTGTTGAAGCACATCCTGGTGACGCTAGGTCACCAGGGTGGACCCCGATGATGAAGCAAGTCACCACTAGGTTGGTGAGTGAGGGGTTTTAAAACAAAAGGTTGAATTTTTCTTTTTGCCAAAAAGTTTACCCTCCGAAAGGTTTTTTCAAAACTCTACGTTGGGGATACTCCTCTCTATGTTTTCATCATTGGATGACATACCCCTTTCAAGTTTCCTACACTACACTGTAACTGCAGAAAAAAACCAATAAATAAGGACGGACAAAAGGGGGCCTGGCAGTCAATGTATCCACTGCATTTAGTATCAAATTAGAACAGATATCCTTTCCTGAACCCAATGTGCAATTAATAAAATGTACTCAATGGATCTCAGATAAACTGAGACCAGTACTGCTGATTAATACATATCTCCACCCAAGTGCAAAGGTGAAAAAAAGCTCTGATGCCTTATTAATTGCCACAATCTCAGATATAAGATGCACTTTTCTCTTTTGGGATATAGCGCTGACAGGAATCTTTAATTCTAATCTAATCTATTCCCTGGACAAAGACAAGAAACTGGCCACTGACAACATATTCTGGAATGTTCATCCTCAATATCAACTAAAGACAACTTGTCCTGACCACACAGGCCAACATCTTGTAAAGGCGTTACAGTACTTGGGAAGGAGAGTCATAAATGGTAGATTGAAGGAAGATACTCCTCCTAAATACACATATCATGGAGTGAACGCGCAATCCAGACTTGATTAAATGGTAATTTCAATACCACTGATGCCATTTCTCTCCCAATTCTCTATTCAATACACCACTAGAAGTGACCGCTTTTATCAACATATTTACTTCAACTTAAATGTACCCAAACATCAGGTCAATCCAGCAATGGAGGGAATATCTATTCAATCAATCTAAAGCATCTTACATGAACCAATAAAACCCTAGAGGAGCTACAAAACACAATAAAATAACTTTTAATAGTGAGCAGGAAAGAGGGCCCAAACACAATACAACCTTGAGCAAACTTAACATATAAATTGACATCCTTAATGTTGGGAAAACAGGTACCAAGGAATAAAAACTGCAAGGAATAAAGGAGTGAAAATCAAACCCTGAAACTTAAACTAAAAAAAGCCATCAGGAAACTGACAGCAAAGGATCAGGATGGGACACCGCACATCAGTTGAGGAAAGAATATAAAAATAAGTTATGGAAGATAAAAGAAATAGAAACAACACATTCTGGTCAACATTACTGTTTAGTGCTAGACAAACCAACGCCAGCACCATTTGGGAAATCATAAACAATTTGAATAGGCCAGTGAAAGCACTAACCTCAAATGTACAAGAACATGATTGGGCGAATTTTCTAACAAAAAGATTTTTGGAGATATAACCCCCCGAACAACTGTCTCTGAAGTACCAGAATGGTTTTGATCAACTAGATCTAACGACAGCAATAGGAAAAGCAGCGTAATCCAGCTATGAAAAGATGGCATCTGCAGGCTAAATGAAAAAATAGATTTGTCATCTTGTCCAGCAGAAGAAACAATAAACATAATATGGAAAGGCAGAGGATATGGAGCGCCAGGGCCCAATGGAATTCCTCAAGCAATTTTTAAATGCGATCCAACTTTCTGGAGCAACTATCTAGCCACACTATTTCAAGAAGTTGAGCTAATAAATCACATTCCATCCAGCTGAAAGGGCTCAATTATCACATAAAGGTGAAGAAAGAACAAACCATCAAATTATCGGTTAACTGCCCTATTAGATGTAGAAGGCAAAATACTATGCCACTCTGATTTTGGCGGACTTAATTGATGGGTCGGACAAGTTTAACCTGATTCCGATTAACCAGACAGGTTTTAGAAAAGGGATCAGAATGATCACAAATATTCAAACTCGCTCACTAATAGCAGACAAATGCAAGAGGAAGAAACAACTGCACCTTTGCTTTATAGATCTAAAGGCACAATTTGACAGTGTGGATCGTCAACACCTGTGGAAAAAACAAAGAACTTGGAACATCCCTGAGAGAATATTAAGAGCTATACTGCTATTCTGCTCACAAACATGAATAAGAATAATGCTGGGTGATGGCTCTAGATTATCAAGAAAGCTGAATGCAAGCAAAGGCTTAAAACAAGGATGCGTGTTGGCGCCTCACCTTTTTAACCTATTGATGTCTGACCTGACACAATGGCTTGATAAGATCAATACTCACCCACCGCAATTGGGAAAGTCAACATTATCGCACCTTTCATATGCAGATGATGTGGTGTTAGTAAACCTTACTAAGATTGGTCTCCAAAGATCTCTTGAGGAAGAAATGGTTGAATATATATAATCTATAAATTAGATATAAATTAGATATTAACACATCAGAAAGTATAACATTGCTCATCAGCAATCATCCAAGCACTAAGCAGAACACCTGCCTTGATGGTAAACCATTAAAGGAAGTAACCAGCTATAAATACTTGGCGTTTTACATGGATAATAGATGAAACCACCAAGAGCAGAAACATTATATGACACAAAACTAGTGCATTAACTTTCGCCTTTAGGACTCTGGCAAAAAAATACAAACCATTGATAGCCGTGATAGCAGCAAAAAGGCAACAATAACATATGCCAATATTACATTAAAGATTCTGTACTTCTGAACAAACTGTTTGTTACAACTTGTAAAAGGGTCTTTCAGATCCACCAGGCAGCTTCACCAGCCTAGGTGCTACTTGAGTTTGGGCTTATAAATGAAACTGTTCTGCTTTTTTTTCATTTTTTTATTCCACATGTGCATACCTGGTTACTGTATTATCTTCCTTTTTTGTTTTGTTTCCCAATTAATGTTTATACTACCCTCTTGTCCTTTCTTCCTGCCTATTGTAAAGCACTCTGTTATTCTTCGGGATGTTGTTCGAGTTATATAAAACTTCATAAATAAATAAAATAAATAAATACGGAGAAAGTACAACACAATAAAGCTCTAGTATCAACTGAAACAGAATGCAGCATGCTCCCCACCCAATAAGGCCCTTTGGACAGAACTTGAAAATGATAAAAAAATCAGAATATAATCAATATCTCCAAAAAGCATTAATAACCACCTGCATGGTTGAGCTGTGGAACAACAATCTCTCATTTTCATTTTTTGAACAAGTCATAAACAAAACAGCAAAATTCCACTCCTTGCTACTCAATAAAAATACCTTCAGCCTGAGATTGCACGCCTGGATAGTGATTAAAATGTATAAGATCCTTGCTCCAGCACCTTACTTAAGTATTACTTTTTCGGTACTTCTAAAAAGACAGCTGATGGTTCTACGCTTTGGAAAATTACCTTCAATTGCAGACCAGCCAGGCTGGGTACATTAAGGGCCCATAATATGCTGACCTTGCAGCAGCAAGTCAAGTCAAGTCAAAAGCACTTTATTTGATTAATACAAATCATAAAAGTATATACAGTAATAAACAATGCCAAATTTACATCAATTTACAATAAAATGGTTAAAAATGGTTTCCACATTAAAATCAATTCATCACTTCATTGTTACTTCATACACCAGATACTATGGCACTATTGTATCCGCCAGTCTGTTTTTCCTGCAGCGAATAGATACCACAAGGAAATTTGCAACACCAAACATAATCACAGGGAGTTCCATTAATTGTAGATAAAGTAGAGCAGGCTTAGTTTGAGAGAATCCCTTATCTTTTATAAGTGGAAGAATAAACGTTTTCCTTCCTCCGCTGTAAAAGGGACAAAAGAATGTAAAGTGCATTGTGTCTTGGAGTGAGTGGCTGTCACACTTACAGGGGGAAGCGTCCTCAGGCTTGCACCACCCTTTAGGTCAGATGAAAGCAAATGGATTTGATTAAATCGGAATTTCGTTATCAGCCATCGATGGAAAGGGACCGTTACGATAGTAAGGTATGGTTGAATGGATAAAGACGAGATTAACAGATAATGTGCCCTAACCGTAGATTTACTTAGTTGCACAGATTCCCGCTCCTGCTCTCTAATCTTAATTAAGTTAACTTTAACCCATTTTAAATCAGCTTTTAACAGACCCTCTGGGTTTGTGAAGATCTCCGGGCGCCCCAATTCCCTGGTGGTTGTTTTAATAAAAGACAGCCACTGGATTTCCTTTACTTTCTCCAGTTTCATGCAGTCCCTTGCGATCCTGTGATTCAGAGTTAGTTTTGGATTCAACCATGTTTTTATCCATAGTAAAATAGGGGCCATACTTATTTTGTCTGAGATGTAGCCCATCCCTAGCTCTTGATGAACCGCAAAGGTAGCTGTTGATTGGGGGAGAGCTAAGAGGGCACAGAGGAATTTATTTTCTTCTTTCTGGATAGGCTCAGGGTGTTTATACCCCCATATGGCAGCCCCATATCTAGCAATTGAGATGGACTTAGCTTTATATATGGATAAAATTGCTTCACACGGTTTCCCCCCTAACCGCTTAGCAAAACCTAATATTGCAGCAGACGATCTTCTCACCGCATTAACTTTAGCAGTAAGTTGAGGAACCCAAGTACCTCTGTCGTCGAACACAACTCCCAGGTACGTAAATACTTTCACTCTGGAAATCGCACAATCATTACAATAAAAGGTTTTGTTGCTGTACTTACTCAAACCCAGTGACATAACATGTGATTTTCCATTATTAATCACTAGGTCCAGGAATTTCATAAATTCACTGTTAGACCTGGCACCTTGGCGTGAGCTTCCCTTCCACTTTTTGCTGGTGTGCCTCCGATGTTTTGCTGGTTTTCCGATACTCAGGGCGCTGCGCCACGGCTGACCCGTGCCGCAGTGCAAGTGCTCCCTACTGTAAATTGTACATGTGATTGATGTCCATGATTGGTGCATTGGATTTACTGTTAGTCCCTAGTAAAGCGCACTAGGAGTGCCAGGGCTGGTGAATGCCAATACTGCTAGTGGGCCTGCAGCGCTGGTTGCGCCACCCACAGAAGCAGCCTTAAGATGTGTCTAGGGTCTGCCATTGCAGAACCTGCGTGCAGTCTCGTACTGTCATGCCGGCTGGGCAAGTGCACCCACTTGCCGCCCCTGAACCTTCCCTTGACTTCATATTAGTCACCCCTATGGTAGGCCTGAGGGCAGGGTGCATTGTAAGTGTAAGGTAGGACAAGCCCTGATGTGTGGCATGTCCTAGTAGTGAATTACAACTAAACTCGTATTTCACTATTGAAGGCTACCTGCTTCCTTTAGGCCAGAACGGGCTGCTGGAATTATTACACCCTATAATCCCAGCAGGCTCAGGGAGCATGGTAGAGAGTCGTGTTTAGTATGCCTGAACTCAGAATAATAAAATATTTCTTTTAGTAAAGTTTATTTTAGTATCCTGTGTTTGCAAATGCTACTTTTAGAAAGTTAGCATTTGCTTGCCTAACCATTTCAGCCCGTCTCTGCTGGTATGTGTATCGGACTGTCTGGGATGTGTGAGTGACAGGGCTGGGGGATGACAGGTGGTGAATGCGTGGATTGCACCTTAGTGGGAGGTAGGAGTGGCTCTTGACTCTGGATCTTGCTGTGCTCTGCCACCACAATGCTGGCTCCACCCTCCTGGGGAGCGACTGATGACTCAGCCGACACCTGGCCCAGGAAGGGCGAAGCCCCCATCAACAAGGTACTCTGGCTGCCCCTGTCCGCACAATGCTGGCTCCACCTCCTGTGGGGCGTCTGATGCGCCTGCCCCTCACACTGAAAGCAGAAGCCGGATTACACCCACCAGAGTACTCAAGGACTGAAAGTGGCTATGCAAAGGCCCCCCTGGCCTGCGAGAACAAAAGAAATGCAGTATAAAAGACGGAGCCTTGCTCCTTGCAAATTAGATCCTGTTTGGGCGACAGAAGGAACTCTACCCGACGAGAAGGACCGGGAAGGACAAGGAAGAGTGCTGTCTCTTGCCTGTGTCTGGTGCCTTGCTGCAGGAGAGGAAAAGAAAAGACTACAAGAAGACTTTTGCTTTGTGAAACTTTGTGCCAAACTCTGCTGAAAGATCTCCAAGGGCTTGCTGCTGAACTTGCCCCCTGACCAGCGCCCCAGGACCAGTGGGCGCTACATCCTGAAGAACGCGACTGTGTGTGCTGCTTATCGCTGCAGTGCTGACAGAGGGGTTTGGGAGCACTGGGCAAGCCTGCCACGCTCCCCGTAATCCAAGGCATTGACATCCCCCCGAGCACCGTGACCGGGGCCCAAAGCAACAGCGAGAGCAACGCGAGGTCCAGCCGCCGCTGGCCCGAACACCGTGACCGCACCTGCATCGGGAGCCCGAGAGCAAAGCGAAGGAGGACCCGTCTGGTCCAAGCTCCCGAATTGACTGCGCTTCTAGCCGTCAATCCACCTGCGAAGACGGACAGCCGCCCTGTGATAACCCCCCTCTGGCCGGTAACCTGCCCGACAGCTCAGCTGTGAGCGCACAGCTGCAATCGGCACTTTGGCTGGGTACGTCCTGCACTTGGGGACCGTACTGCCACTTGCCGCCACCACACAGCCACCGCCTCCAGGGTCGGAGCGAACGACGAAGGAAGGACCCTGCCGCCACTGAACACCGCCGCCCCGGATGACCCGTGACCTGCCCGGCTGAGAGCCGCAGTGAACAGCGACCCCGGAAAAGCAACGCGACGTGGGACAGCTCCCCTGGAAGCCGCCCGCTCTACAAGAACTTGAAAGGTACTGTGTTGTGTCCTCACGGTGCGAGCGCCCTGCAACTCGAGCTCGCACCGCGCTATCTGCTCCCAACACCAGCCGCCTCTGGAACCGAGGCTCGCACAGAAGGCCCAAAAGATTGCTTATTGCTAGAAAGAACTGTGGCAACCTGAACTTGAGTAAACTGGAACCGCTATTGAAAGTTTGATAACTGTATTTCCAAGCTTGCTTGAAATTTATATAAAGATATATATTTTTACAAATACAGTTTGGTGTCATTGTGTGGTGGGTTGGTTGTGATGGTGTGATATTGCAAATGTTTAACCCTATGTGCCCCAAAGATTAGCCTACGACTGCTTAAGCCACACTACCTAGAGGGTAAGCAGAGGTTGTCTGGAAGGTAACCCTCAGCCCTGACGAGGAAGAGAGAGTCCCTGCTTGTCGCTAGTGCTACACTGCGCCAACTAGAGCCTCCCCCTTCCTACATTCACCAAAGTAGTTTAGTAATCTTTGTAACCCAAGAGGTGTCCGTGCCAATAAAACTGCATCATCCGCGTATAGGAGTACTGGAATGGGCGTACCTCCCATACGCGGAATATCAGGGGTTGCTTTTATCAATGTGTCTTCCAGGGAATTAATATATAAAGTAAATAGCATAGGGGCCAATATGCACCCTTGGCGCACCCCTCTGCCTGACTTGAACCCAGCTGTGCATTTTCCCTCTTGTGTCATTCTTATTGACGCATATAGTTCCCTGTGTAGCTCAGCCAAAAAATACACCAGTGGGCGGTCAAACCCTAGTTGCAGGAGTATGGTCCACAGCCTTGACCTATTGACTAAGTCAAAGGCTGTGGACAAATCCATGAAACCCAGGTAGATTGAGCCCTTGGCTGCCACCGTGTATTTGTTTATGATTAAATGTAAATTGAGGCACTGATCCTCCGTGCCTCTTCCAACTCTGAAACCGTACTGGGCGTTTGATAAAATATCTTTCTTTACAACCCAGTCTGTTATTTTGGCTAAGATAACTTTCCCTAAAATTTTAATTGAGGAATCTATTAGGGATATGGGCCTATAGCACCTAGGGTCCCCTGTTTGGCCCTTTTTAAACACAGGAATGACAGTTGAACAGGACCATGTTGCTGGGAACCCAGATACTGCTGATCTGTTAAAAACATTCGTTAGTATTTTAGCCCAATATTTAGAATTAGCCTTGTAAAAATCGGAAGGCACACCATCCGGGCCGGGGGCCTTATGTCCAGCTGTACCCTCTATCGCCTTCTCTACCTCTTCAATAGAGAATGACAATGGCAGCCAAGTCGGGTCAGTGGGAGGTACCTCAAAGGTTTTGAGCTCTAAGTTACTACCATAGATTGTTTCAAAATGGCTTAGCCAGTCCTTTTCTGAGATATTGACTTCTAACGTACTATTCTCTGTGCCAGTAAACAGCGGGTTATTAACTATGGCCCAAAATGTGGAGCTATCCCTCATTGTTGCCTTATCCAACAGCGCTGCCCAAGCGTCCTTTTTAATTTCATTTTTGCGAGCCTGCACTATGGATTTGTAAACTTTCCTTAACTGCAAGACTTCCAATTTGTCCCTGGGAATCTTTTTGAGGGCCTGCATAAGCAAGTTATGAGCTCTTGAACACTTTCGGTCAAACCAGCCCTTTACAGGAATTAATTTGGTCCGGCTATTAACTGTGAGCTCTGTAGCCACTTGGAGACAAATTGCTTCATATAAAGCAATTACGTCTTCCCCCCCCTGGCCTAAGGGATCAGTGCATATATTAAGTTCGACAGCAACTTTCGAGCTAATAATATTAAAAAATTCTTCGGGATGACTTTATTCCACTTTAACCTCCTCCCTTGATCTTCAGCTTTAACCTCAATTACAGCTTTCGTGGTGGTCATTTTATTGATAAAGGAAATACCATTATCCGGCTCCAGCACCACTGGGTTGTGGTCGCTGAACATAGAGGGTACGGCATTATAAAAGGTCACATAACATAAGAGCCCCGGGGATGTGAATATATAGTCCATTATAAATTCACTCTCCCAAGCTCTGTACGTCACCACCCGATCATCCCTATCATAAAACCCAGGTTCATACAGGCCAATGTTTGAAAGGAGATCCTCCAGAGCTTCCCTCTTCGAGCTATGTTCAAAATGTTGGGGGAAGAGTTGATGGGGCCTTCACTATCTTCGTACTGACAAGGTTGAACATTAAAATCACCCATTACAATATAATAAACAAAAGTAGTTTGACTTTCCTTATATGATTGCAAAAAATTTGACAATATAAGGAGGTGCTCATTTGGACATTCACCTGCCATGGAATTCTAAAAATTAATAAGTAATAGAGTAGTGTTGTTCGTCTGACTAACTTCCACTCTCTGGTAATTAGGGGATGTAGAATAGGGGAGGTAGAATTTAACATTTTAGCTGAACCTGCTATATTTACCGAAACCAAAAGCATCAAACCCCCTCTATCTCTCCCTGCCGCCGAGCGACAGGCAGGGACAAAGTATGATGTATAGTCTGTGACCCAAAACTTACACTCTCTATCCCAGGTCTCTTGAAAGGCTACAATATCATACTGTTTCACATAGTTTAACCAAACATCATCATCCCTTTTTAAACGTAGCCCTGCAATGTTCCAGCTTAACACTTTTACCGTCTCCCTCCGCCCCTCAATGTAACTCACTTTGTTTTGGGATATACTTAGAGGCAAGCTAGCCGAACCAACCAGTCAATCTATCTCTTCCCCCTGGGACAGAGGGGAGAATCGGTTTTGTAAAACCAGCACCTCCCTGGGCTCCTTTCTGGGTGCAGTATGGGGCTTAGGTAATAACCCCCTTTTATGGGTTATCCAGCTAGGTTGAAGGTCTCTAACCGATTGCACTGGGATATTTTGGGTAGGCCACTTTAAATCACTCCTGCTCCAAAACTGTGGTGCTTTTTGCTGCATGTCACTGGTGTTGGGACGAGGGTAAAAGAAACCCAGCAAGTGCTCTTATACCTCCATCCTCCTTGTTTATATTTGAGGTGTCCCAGAGAAGGCGAGATGCCTCAGCAGGGTTGTTAAAATGTACGATGAGGCAATCCCCCTTCAGGAATTTTTTTGTGTGACCCAGCCACCCCACCCGTCTGCCCATTATGAAACTAGAGGAGATCATATTATCTCCCATGCAGTTGTCATTACACCACTTCTTAATATTTGTTAACAGGAATTCTGAGGTTTCTACCTCTCCCTCTTCCAATGGGGGAACATTAACTAGTATTGCGGCAAGGGGGTAGGCTTCGGGGGGGAGATTAATAGTAGGTTGGTATGCCGGGCTTTTTACCTTCGTGGCCTCCTTCCCGCTCTTCATGGCCCTCGTTTGGGAAGTGGGGCTCTTGGGGCATGAGCCCAATAACAGTTCTTTGCTGCGGTTGCCTTCCCCAGGGAATACTGAATTACTAGGGAATGTGGCTGGGCTTTGGCTCTTAATGGAAAATGCAATACACTCTTGACCCCCCTCCCATGATCTGGGCTATTTTGGGCCCGAGAAAATGGCTGGAGAGAGCCTTCGGGCAAATTATGGGAATGATCTTTTGCTAACAGAAAAGTGTTCAGGCACTCGCATTTTTTTAAAATCCCTGCTACACATTCCTTCAGGGTGTTAATGATATCTTTACCAATCAGTGTCAATGCGGATTCTAGTTTCTCTGAGAAAATGTTCTCCACCATGTCCTTAATGGTTCCTTCAAGGTGGGCCAGTGTTATCGGACCTTTTTCCACCCGAATATTGCTCGGCCGCTTCGTCTTTTTGTATTGTCTCTGATCATGTTGCTTTACTGGCTCATCCCCTGTGGACCCGCTCAAGGACGCAGTATTGATCAGGGTCAGGGCCCGAAGGTGTAATAGAGTCAGATGGTAAAATGATCTTTGGGGGCTCGATTACAATCAGCAGCTCCAAGGGCACGTGCCTGGTGGATATACTGACATTTGGTATTAGCACCTAAGTTTGAATTTTGTTACCGTCCAAACCCAATTCACGTTCAGTATTTTCTATTTTCGTATTTAAAGCCCCTACGGCGGAAGTCAGGTAGGAGATAATACTAGCAGAGTTACGTGGAACTTTAGCCTTTACACTCCAACCATTCAAGGATGCTTGCAATTTCCGCTTACCCATGTTGCACCGTGCACCTCAGGGGGGTGGCCCGTCCTGTCCCTCACCGTCCCAAGACGGCCACAGACGGCCCGCCCTTCGCCCGGGCTTAGCCCGGCGCGTGCCCGCGCGTGTCCCGCGGGACAGGAAACCCCAGCCGATGATATCTCTCCCGATGTCAAGGGGGAGGGGCTGCTGCTGCTGCCGGTCTGTCCTGTGCATTCTGGGCTATGTAGTCTGCCCCCGCTGGAAGTTGAGAGCTCCACTGCTCTCCCGATGTGTCTCCCGCGAAGCGGGAGGCGCGAGGCGCTGATATTGCCCCCGGTGTCAAGGGGGAGGGGCTGCTGCTGCTGCTGGTCTCTCCTGTGCATTTTGGGCTATGTAGTCTGCCCCCGCTGCTCTCCCGATGCGTCTCCCAGCAGCAAAAAGGAGGATCCTCTTCATTTAATCTCCATTTGTCCTAAACTTTATACAGCATGAGTCACCTTTATTAAGAAGAGCCCTAAACATGAGAGGAATAAGGACAAGCAGAGTGGCTATAATAAAAGGGGTGGATCCGTCAGATCCTCAAGTGAACTGGAACCTGATAAAATGTCTAAACCTTCATGACCAAGCTTTGAAAAATGGAATTCAACATGAGCACTGATAATGTCATTATAAAATGATGGTGGCACATTGTTGTTTTAATGCTCGAAAAACACCAACAAAAACTAAAAGTAACACTGCAATACATCTTGTTAGCAAGAGGTCATATGTTTACAGCAGAACAAATGATAATTGGATTTATCCAAATCATTATGATGTTCAATTGTTATGAATATTTTTCATAAAGGAAAAAGTGTGTGGTTGAAATTGAAAACTAAATGAATTGTGGATCACGTTTTAGATCAATGCGAATCACGACTGAAGTTTTTTTTTTAAGATGATGTTGGATTTACTGCCCAGGATCACTACTTGATGTCCAGGAACACTTTCCATCACGAGGATTAAGGGTGATACTGTAGAACGTGTAATTTTATAAATTATTAAGAAGTGGTATTATATGGGTTATGCACTTTATTGGATGCAATCACATACCATTGATTGTAACTACAGAGGATGCAAAGCTTAAAAATATGACATTTTGTTTTAAAAGCATAAAGATATTTTATTGTACTGTTTATCAATTCAAAAATGTGTTAAGGTTTTAATTAACTACACAATAAATATGTATTCATTCATTCGCTGCTTATACTGTAACATTATTTCACAATATAGAAAAACATTTAATCTTCCCTTTTTACTGTTCTCTGCTCTCAGTAGTCTCCTGAACATCTGAGGGTCTTCTGTCTGCCGGAGGTGGAGGGGGAGGGAGTTCCATGTCTTGGCGGCGCAATAGGAGAAAGACCTGCCTCCGGAGGTGGTGTTGTGGATGCGTGGGACGGCGGCCTGGGAGAGGTCGGCGGAGCGGAGTCTCCCTTTGGGTGCGTAGAATGAGAGTCGGTCGTTGAGGTAGGTAGGGCCGGTGTTGTGAAGTGCCTTGTGTGCGTGGGTCAGGAGCTTGAAGGTGATTCTTCTGTCGATGGGGAGCCAGTGCAGGTTTCTCAGGTGGGGGGTGATGTGGTCTCGGCGGGGGACGTCGAGGATTAGGTGGGCAGAGGCATTCTGGATTTTTGAAGTCTGCTGAGGAGTTTGGCCGGGGTATCCGGCGTAGAGGGTTTTGCCGTAGTCGAGCCTACTGCTGATGAGGGCGTGTGCGACGGTCTTTCGTGTGTCGGTGGGGATCCATTTGTAGATCTTGCGGAGCATGCGGAGGGCGTAGAAGCAGGTTGAGGAGACGGCGTTGATCTGGTTGGTCATGGAGAGTTTCGAGTCGATGATGACTCCCAGGTTGCGTGCGTGGTTCGTTGGTGTGGAGGCGGTGCCCAGGAGTGGAATGGGGGGAGGCGGACTCTTTGGGTTCTGTCGGAGAGGAAGGAGGTGATCCATTCCAGGGCCTTGTCACTGATCCCCGTGTTGTGGAAGCGTGCATGCAGTGTGTGGTGGCAGACGGTGTCGAAGGCATCGAAGAGGTCGAGGAGGATGAGGGCCGCTGTCTCCCCATTGTCGAGCAGGAGTCCGATGTCGTCTGTGGCGGCAATGTGGGCGGTCTCGGTGCTGTGGTTCTTGCGGAAGCCTGACTGAGAGGGGTGGCGTATGGTGTTGTCTTCTAGGTAGCGTGTGAGCTGGGTGTTGACGATCTTTTTGAATTACCTTCGCTGGGAACGGCAGAAGGGAGATGGGCCGGAAGTTCTTAAGGTCGGTCGGGTCCGCCTTGGGTTTCTTCAGTAGGGCGTTGATCTCGGCGTGTTTCCAGCTCTCAGGGAAGGTTGCGGTCTTAAAGGAGAGGTTGAAGATGTCGCATGGGGGGGGGGGTGCGATGGAGCTGTCGGCCTTGTTGATGATGTGGTGGGGAAGAGGGTCGGACGGGGCGCATGAGTGGATGGAGCTCATGGTTTTGATGGTGTCCTCGGTGGTTATGCTGGTCTAGACGGTGAGGTGGTCGTGGTCGGTGGGTATTGGTGGGGCCGGGGTGGTGAGGTTGGCGAGGTCTGTTCGTGGATTGAAGCTGTCGTGAATGTCGGTAATCTTGCGGTGGAAGAAGGCAGCGAGGGCGTCGCATAGGGCTTGTGATGAGGGGATGTCAATGGTGCAGGAGCCGGGGTTTGAAAGTTCCTTTACGACGTGGAAGAGCTCCTTGCTATTGTGTGCGTTGTTGTCTAGGCGGTTCTTAAAAGGCTGCTTTCTTGGTGGTCCTGATGAGGTGGTGGTGGTTACGGATTGCGTCTTTGAGGGAATTGTGACTGTCGGGTGTTTTCTCATTGTGCCAGGTGTTTTCCAGTTTCTGACAGGTGCGTTTGGAGGCTAGGAGCTCCGGGGTGAACCAGCTGGCTCTCTGACTGGTGTCTCTGTAGGCAGGTTGTCTTGTTGGGGCGAGGGTGTTGGCGCAGTCTTCCATCCAGAGTCTGAGGGTGTGGGCCCCTTCCTCGGGGTCAGTGGGGTTGGTCGGGGGGTTGAGTGTGAGGTGTGTTTGCAGTAATTCCTTGGTGATTTTGCTCCAGTGGCATCTGGGGGTCTGTAGGGTGCAGTGGTGTGAGACGGGTTTCTGGAAGGTGAAGTGGACACAGCGGTGGTCAGTCCAGGTGAGTTTGGAGGCGTGGCTGAAGGCAACGTGGGGACTGTCAATTGAATGTTGGTGTGATTCCATTGTGTCCATCATGTTGCAGTCTATAAATAGACAGTTTCTTATCAACATGCTATATTAACTCATTTGTGGAAGATAAAAGGGCTCTTAAATTCTGGAGAACTCTTTGAAGACATCACCCGTGATAGGCCCAATGATGTCTAGAACATTGATGGTCCACTTACAAGATACACAATAATTTACTTTTTTGCAAAAATACTGCTCAGAACTTTGGTTAAAGAAAGAAGAGGTAAGAATTTGGTAGTTTGAACTGCAGTTTTTGTTCAAATTTAAGGTTGTTGTGATTGCGTTCTGTCCTTCCAGCTTCACTCTTTAAATAGAAAGGATAATTTCCAGAAGTTATATTAACTCCTTCTTAAAAAAATAGTACTTATAGTTGTGTACAAAAATTGATATGTGTCCAGCTTTGAAGTTTGTAATTTTAGTTTGCAGTTTAGATCCATCTGCTCTCTATCATTGTATTAGTAAGGTATTATTCATTTAAGGTATTTCCCAGTTCTTTGTAGGTACAACGTAGACATACTATCTGATCTACAATTTGGGGAGGACATATTTTGCTTTGTGTTTTTAAGCAATCTGTCATAAGGAACAGTTTTGCAATCTGATAGTGTTAAGTACAGAAATTGCTCGGAATTTATTTGAGTGGTAGATGTAATAGAGCAGTGTTCACAGTCATGCTTCTATTTGTAAGTCAGTCCAAATAAGTAATCAATATATAGCTTGACCATTATAAATTCTTGTGCATCTTGTTGAGTGTTGAAATTAAGTATTAATGATCAGCTACATACATCTAAAAAGTCTTGAATGTCTGAAGAAGAATGTACCACAGTTTTGTCACTGAGTAAACACTGGAATGAAAGAAGTTGCCGAATGGATGAAACACAGCCATCTGAAAATGAACTCAGATAAAACAGAAACCCTCATATTAGGTACATCCCCCTCTGCATGGGACGACTCTTGGTGGCCGGAAGCCCTTGGAAAAGCACCCATCCCGACAGACCACGCACGGAACCTAGGCGTCATCCTGGATTCTTCACTCTCAATGAACAGACAAGTCAGCGCCGTATCCTCATCCTGCTTCAACATTCTTCGCATGCTCAAAAAAACATTTCGCTGGATCCCCACCGAAACCAGGAAAACAGTCACCCATGATCTGGTAACGAGCCGACTGGACTACGGAAACACCCTCTACGCAGGTACTACCACTAAACTCCAGAAGAAACTCCAACGAATCCAAAACGCCTCAGCCAGGATCATATTAGACATCCCGCGCAACGAACACATCTCTGGTCACCTGAAAGACCTTCACTGGCTACCCGTCAATAAGAGAATCACTTTCCGACTGCTAACCCACGCACACAAATCACTCTACGACATCGGACCAGAATGCCTCAACTCACGACTGTCCTTCTACACCCCCTCCCGCCAACTACGTTCTTCCAGCCAAGCCCTCGCCACTGTACCTCGCATCAACAAGACCACCATGGGAGGCAGATCCTTCTCATACCTGGCTGCTAAAACATGGAACTCACTCCCTACTTACCTTCGCCTTACCCAGAACCACCTAGCATTCAGAAAGCAACTTAAAACGTGGATATTTGACAAATAATCCTCCTCCCCTTCCTAAGCGCCTTGAGACCCTCTGGGTATGTAGTGCGCTATATAAATTCTTTGACTTGACTTGACTTGGATAAAATGATACAATGCAGCACAGAATCTCTTACCTAGTTTTTGTTAAATTTGATTTATAAGATGTGGTAAAGGAAACAGTACATTGAGAACAACGTTTGCTTAGCATTTGACACCTGAACTGTTTTCCAACTGGTATCGTACAATACCTCCCTATTTTCCATTTTTATCTTCTTAACACCTTCTAGCTCATCCTAGTTCCCTTTTATTTATTGAACATAAGTCAACTCTTTTGTAAGCTTCCATTTTGGACAGATTATCCATTTCGCATAAATAGAACACTGACCTAATTAAGGAGCAAATAGACTTCTTAACTGATTGTACTCTCTTACACAACTTAGATCAGCGCTGTCACGACCAACTCTCACCTGCTGTCCATTGTATTGTTCCTTTTGTGATGCTGAAAATCCCCAACTCTACCTGAAACCTATCAGGAACAGCAAGGTACTAGAAACTTGCCGACCCAAACTGATCCCCGGGTTAAAGGGGGAATGGGATAGAGAGAGAGAGAAACAAACACTGCGGACTTGACGGGGTTCTGACTTCTCACTTGACTTACTGGGTTCTAGGGATTGCGTCAGGTTTTTTCTCAGGTGCTTGGCTCGTTTTGACTTTGTTTTTTCTTTGGTAGGTAAAGGGAGCCGTAAGTCCAGAAGGGAAGGGGAACCGGGAATCCAACGAAAAAACGCTGACCGGAATTGAAGAAAGAACGCCGGGTGAGATACAAATCCAGCCGGATGCCTCCCTCCGATGACTGGAACTCGGGAACACGGAAACAGGTAAGGGCGCTTTGGATGGCACAAAGCGAAGCGCTGAGTCTGGGACGGGTGGGGGTTCAAATAGGCTTCTGTGCATGTTTCTCTGCGTGCGTTAAAAGAGTCTGTTGGCAGGGGTTCATAAACATGTCATTAGTTTTTACTTTGAATCACAATCAACTGTCAAAACATTTCTTGACCTTACACAACAAGCATTGGAAGCTGCAAGTTCAATAAAGGGTTTTGCCAACGAGTTTAATAACAAATGGTGGGTGTCTTATCAACAACAATTTAAATATATTGAAGAAGAGCTCTCATCAAGAATAAAAGTTGGTCAGAGATGTTCTAGACAGGCAACCTGATTTTTTACAACAGTTCTCCCCCCAAAGGCCTCCTTGTTGGGCGGGGTTTTTCAGTATGTAAGGCATGAAAGGACCTTACAAGACGTGTGCATGTACATGTGAATCTGGCTCCCACGATCGTTCTGAGGTGTCATATCCTTTCCACTCAATTAAATAGTACAAAGAACCACGGACACGTTTTGCATCTAATATGCGGTTAATCTCAAATTCTATATGGTCGCACACTACTATTGGAGGTGGTGGATTATCTTGTCTAGTGTTAGGATCATGTGGTTTTAAAAGAGAGGCATGAAACACTGGGTGAATGCTTAACTCTTGGGGAAAGGTTATTCTAAAAGAAACTGGATTTAGGATTTATTCAATTGGATAAGGGCCTATGTGCTGTGGTTTTAATTTCTTGGGTCCATCTAACTGAATGTTTGTGGTGGACAGACAAACTAAGTCCCCTACCTTGCAATCTGGTACTGGATTCCTGTGTTTATCTGTTGTTAGTCTCATTTTTAATTTATTCTTAGCTAAGCTCTTTTTTGCCTGTTCTTGGAGTTCCTGTAACTGTTGGAGTCTTTCTGACACTACAGGCATTGTGTGACTAGTTGTTGGTAACATAGTAGGGAGAGATTGAGGATGCATTCCTGTAAGGAAAAAGAATGGGGACATACCTAAAGCTGAATGACAACTATTATTGTACGAGAATTCAGCTAGAGGTAACACTTCATCCCAATTGGCTGATATTGTTGAAGTTAAACATCGCAAATTTTCTTCTTGGTACTGATTACGTTTTTTTGTTTGCCCGTCTGTTTATGGTTGGAAAGCTGAGGATAGGGCTACTTCTATTTGAAGATGTTTACATAACTGATTCCATGATTTGGAGACAAATTGGGCCCCTCTGTTGGAAATAATTTTACTTGGCAAACCATGTAACTTAACTATGTTTTTAAGAAAAACCTCACTGAACTGTTTTGCTGATGGTAATTTCACTAGAGGTATGAAGTGACCCATTTTAGAAAGCTGATCCACAACCTCCGAAATTGTAGTGAATTTATTGGACTCTGGTAAATCAGTGACAAAATCTAAGCTAATTGTATGCCAAGGGCATGGTGGAATGGGAAGAGGTTGTAAAGGCCCTGCAGGGAGTTGATGAGATGCCTTTGGTCTGGCACAAGTTGGACAAGATTTTACATATTGTTGGACATCCTTTCTAATGCCTTGCCACTAGAAGTATCTTTGATATAATTCCAAGGCTTTGTTTAAACCTGGGTGACTGCCGTGCTGGAATCATGATTCCATTTTAAAACTTGTTGTTGTAACTCTTTCTTAGGGGTAAACATTCTGTTTTTGTGAAAAAATTACCCTTCCTGAATTGAATTTCCATTCTGAGAGAGCCATTTTTGTTTATCCAATGTCTGAGAATGTGCTTTCACCTGATTTAGAATGTGTCTAAAGTGGTCAGGGCTACTATTTTTTCAGGAGGAATTATATTTAGTAAAAATGGTTTTAATTCTGGCTTTTTACCACAAACTAATCTTGATAGAGTGTCTGACAATAGTTGTTTTTCTCCTGGTCGGTAGGTAATGATAAAATCAAATTGACTTAAGAACTGTAACCAACACATTTGTCTGGGCGTCAGAGCTTTTATGGTGGTAAAAAACTGTAGGTTTTTATGGTCTGAGAAAATGGTGACAGTATGTTTGGCCCCTAGTAAGTGGTGTCTCCATTCTTGGAATACTGCTTTTATAGCTAACAGTTCTCGTTTTGCAATAGTATAGTTCTGTTCTGCAGCCGATAGTTCACGAGAGTAGAAAGCGATGTAGTTTTCCGGTAGAAGAATTCTTTTGTAATAACACTTCTCCTAAAGCTTTTTGGGAAGCGTCAGCTTCTACGAAGAATGGTTTGTCTGGGTCTGTATGTATTAGGATTGGTTCTGACGTAAAGGCCTTTTTTAATCTGGTAAAAGCCAATTCTGACTCTGAATCCCAGTGAAATTTAATTCCCTTTTTTAGTAACCAAGAGATTGGTGTCAAAATTTCTGAGAAATTAGATATGAATCGTCTATAGAAATTGGCAAAATCAAGAACTCGTTGGATGTCTTTGACTGTGGTTGGAGTGGGCCAATTCAGGATAGCTTCTATCTTTTGAGGACCCATTGTTATCCCTTTTGGGGAAAGCCAATATCCTAAGAATTCTACTTCTCAAGTGTGAAAGACACATTTTTCCAACTTAACGTATAAAGCATTTTCCTTTAGTCTTTGTAGAACAGAACGAACATGAGTAATGTGTTCTTCAGTAGTCTTAAAGAAGATTAGAATGTCATCTATATGCACAATGACACATACATCCAATAAATCATGTAATACTTCATTAATGAAATACTGAAATGCGGCTGCCGCATCGCAGAGGCCAAAAGGCATCACAGTATATTCATACAATCCAAATTTGGTGCAAAATGCGGTTTTCCATTCGTCATCTTCTTTTACTCGCACCAAATGGTGTGCACCACGCAAATTAAGCTTGGTATAAATACTAGATCCTTTGACTTGGTCCAGTAACACCGGAATTAGTGTTAGGGGATAACGGTTCTTTATAGTTGCTTTATTTATGGCGCGATAATCTATGCACACTCTCAAATCACCAGATTTTTTAGCTACGAAAAAGAGCAGCGAGGAAATAAGTGACATGGAGTGTCTAATAAAACCCTTCTCTGGTAGGTCCTCAAGATATGTTTTGAGGTATTGGTTCTCTGGTTCAGTCAGAGCATAAATTCTACTGCAGGGTAGGGTTGGGCCAGGAATGAGATCTATGCGACAGTCGTATACCCTGAGAGGAGGTAGTTTCGTTGCCTGAACTGGATAAAAAATCTCAGAAAACTCTTGGCATACTCCTGGTAATTGAGGACAAGAAGTTTCTACTGCATAGCAAAACAAAGGATGTATTAGGTCTTGTGTTTCCTAATAACAGTGATTTCTGCAGAACACTGAATCTAAAGTTACTGTCCTTTTTACCCAATCGATCTTGGGATTGTGATATTCAAGCCAGGGGATTCCCAGAATAATTCCAAAGGTTGGAGTATCAATAAGATCGAATACTGTTTCCTCGGTATGACCATTTTCACTGACTATGGTCCGAGGTTGAGTGTGGAATTTAATCAGACCAGAAGATACAGCTGAGCCATCGACGGCTCTTACAACTTCTAGTTCAGGTTTAGGAACTTTCTTAAGGCCTAATTTACTAGCTAAGTCCAGGTCAAACTAATTGCTTCTGGCCCCAGAATCTATCATTACAGCTAAGCTGTGTCTATTCTGGGTTGAAAAGACAAAAGTAATTCTCAGTGTCAGGTGTTTTGGGGTTGTTAGTAATAACGTTTGTAGCATAATGAGAGATCTTAGTGTCATGTGATCCAGAAGAAACAACCTCAACTTTCTTTTGGGGAAACTAGTTTTATGAATCAGCCACTACAGAATTACTCACAGCAACTGTCTTTTTCTTGTTGGATTTTACTTGGCAATCCTTGACAAAATGCCCAGGTTTGCCGCAGTAGAGACAAAGATTACTCTTTCTCCTGCGTTCCTTTTCTTCAGGGGATAGTCGCCCTTTCAAGACAGCTATCTGCATTGGCTCTTGATGATTATTTTTGTCTTCTACCTCTTTTCTTTCAGTTCTGAAGTGTAGAGCTCTAAAATCACCTTTAGGTTTTTCTTGTTTTCTCTCATCTAACCAGTGGTCCAGTTTAACTACTAGGTCTAGGAATTCACTATAATCTTCAGTCAAGTTAATGAATCCTTCTGATCATCCCGAAGCACACAATAGAATAACAAGATTCTTTTATCTTCTGGACAATGTGTTTCTGACAATAGCCTATTAAAAGTTGTAAAGTAAGTAATCACATCCTTTGATCCCTGGCGGAGATTTAACAGCTCATTGTCAGAAGCATGAATAAAGACATGTTTAACAAATAATCCTGACATTGCTGTTTTAAAAGTGGTGAGATTGTGCAGTAATGGATCATTGGTAACTACGAGTGGCATGGCCTAACTAGCTACCACTCCACCCAAGTAAGATATGATAAAAGCTACCTTTGATGTGTCGTCAGTGAAAACTTGCGGTTTCCACATAAAATGTAATTGACATTGGCTCATGAAGGTGGAAAACCTATTGCTGTCCCCAAGGAAACGCTCTGGATTGGCTAAGGGAACTGGGCTTGGCGACACAACAGTAACCTGGAGATTCTGCTCTGCATTACCCCATGATGCTGTAGAAGAGGTATTAAGTTGGGGATTAAACTAAGCAGGTTCAATGACTGTTTTCAAAGACTCAGGATCGGATTCTCGCCAAGTTGTGAAACCTGACCTGGTTTTGTCTAACTTGTGTTTTAATGCCTGATTTTCCTCTCTTAAACTATTCATTTCTAGTGATAGTTTTCTAACAAATGCTGTCAGTTGAGAAGTATTTAAAGTCTAATCTCCATACTCCATGTTGCAAGATCAAGAAAGGAACCCTTTTTTGTGTTTGGCTTCGCTTTCTGTCACAACCAACTCTCACCTGCTGTCCGTTGTATTGTTCCTTTCATGATTCTGCAAATCTCCAACTACACCTGAAACCAATCAGGAACAGCAAGGTACTAAAAACTTACCGACCCAGACTGATCCCCGGGGTAAAGGGGTAATGGGATAGAGAGAGAGAGAAACAAACACTGCAGGACTTGACGGGGTTCTGACTTCTCGCTTGCCTCTCTGGGTTCTAGGGATTGCGTCAGGTTTTTTCTCTGGTGCTTGGCTTCAGTCTGAAGTTGTGGAATATACTCTTAAATACACAAACACCCTATTGGTATCTCCTATTCAAACCAATGACTTTTGAATAATTCTTATCATCACTTAAACAGCACTTTAACATACCACTGAATCGAGCTTTTGAATACTGTGATACTTTCTTTTGAGTTGTCTGCACTTATAAGAAAACAATCTATATCTTCTTGGATCTTGGCTTTTCTATAATTAAATAATAATGAATACAATTGTACTTATCTATGATTCAAAACAGTGTTTGAACACATTCTCATGAATACCAAGATTAGCAGTACCTTCTTAGCATCAAAGTCGGGTCCTAGAGGGGGATTGTGAAAGATATATATCACAAATAAACATATGATTACAATTATCAGAAGGGGGTGCTTTACAAGTTTACAATATTCTCTAGTAGCCAGCATAACACGTTAGGCTCTATAATTATCAGAAGGATGTCCTTTACAATATTACAATATTTTCTTGTAGCCTTCACAACACGTTAAGCTCTGTAAATACTTCTGAGCAATGAATGCACCTTTAATTGCAGTTCGGTTTCACATTCCAAAGGTCTTCGGCTGAAAAGATATTCCAAGTCTTAGTTATTGTGTTAGCATGCTCGAATTATCCTAATGGAGAGTTCAGGAACGAGTCCTTGCCCAAAATGATGTATGGAATCTTGTTTGCTGTCTTAAATAGTTCAAAAAACCTTACCGGGAGTCTTCTAATTGAAATTCAGCAACCACGATTGCGCTGTGTTGCCATGCAACCTCACGTTTTGACTTTGTTTTTTTTTTCGTAGGTAAAGCGAGCCGGAAGTCCAGAAGGTAAGGGGAACCGGAAATCTAACAAAGAAACGCCGACAGGAATCGAAGGAAGAACGCCGGGCGAGATACAAATCCAGCCGGATGCCTCCCTCTGATGACTGGAACTTGGGAACACGGAAACAGGTAAGGGTGCTTTGGATGGCACAAAGCAAGGCGCTGAGTCTGGGACGGGTGGGGGTTTAAATAGGCTTCTGTGCATGTTTCTCTGCGTGCGTTAAAAGAGTCTGTTGACAGGTGTTAATAAACATGTCATTACTTTTTACTTTGAATCACAATCAACTGCCAAAACATTTCTTGACCTTACACAACAAGCATTGGAAGCTGCAAGTTCAATTAAGGGTTTTGCCAACGAGTTTAATTACAAATTGTGGGTGCTTTGACAACAACAATTTAAATATATTAAAGAAGAGCTCTCATCAAGAATAACAGTTGGTCAGAGATGTTCTAGACAAGCAACTTGATTGTTTAACAACACTAACTTTCTTATCCTCAAATTCAAACTGGACTATGTTCTAACTCTGGATATTGCTACATATGATATACCTTCTTTAAATGCTGTACTTTCAATGCTAATAAAAGCTGCATATAAAAATAAACCTTGACATTTTTGGATAGTTACAGCAAATGCTAGGGACACTGGAAACTGTTGCTCAGCACATATAAGTACTTTGCAAGCAAAAAAGTCCAATACATCGGCCCATGTACTTCCTGCCATCAATCTGATCATATTCTATGGCTTAGTACTCAACCTCATCCCTATCCGGCAAATCAATGAAATTAATAACTTTACCCATAGCACTGTTTACTAACCCTTCCTCCACATTTAAATTATGTCTCAAATTACTCAACACTTTTTAAACTTGAGTAAACACTTTTCTAATCCTGAAATCCTCTTCACAGACTACTTCAAAGAATCCAATTCTGCTTGTAGTTTCTCATTTAGTAGTATTGTTACTTCCTGGTATTCCATTTAATTGATAGCTGTAATTTACAAAATATCTTCTTTCTCCAGCTTTCACAATAATATTTCTGCTGTGACCCTTTGCACATATTTGAGTGCACAACAATGTTGGACAAGTTTCTCTGAAACTTCTTTGTTTACGCATATGGATTTGAACAATATTATGATGCCTCAAACATCATGAACAAGGCCCTTCTATTGACTATGTACAAATGTTGTTCTATCTTCATCCATGGGAAGACAAAGCTATCTACCTATCAGTGACATCACTAATCTATATGCACATCACAAGGCTGCTTTCTATGATAAATAAAGAGCATTCCAATAGATTAGCAGAGGCGGCACTTCTTCCGACACCTGGGATCCCTGCAGGCTGAGACTTCACTGCGCAGCTGTGTGACATCTCTTGATGGGTGTCCAGTTCATGACCAAGACAGGGTACTACATTCTCTCCCACCAGGTAATGGGGTAGGATCATCCCTTGGGGGGGATTCTTGGCTCCACACCTACACACACTCTAGATACACTTAGAGTAGGGTATGCATAGAAGCAGTACGCCTGATTATTGACTTGTGTATAAGCACCATGGTAGAACTGTATTTACTATTTACCCTTTTGGTGCTTGTAATGACTATCCTCTGCTTCTGTCTTCTAATTATCACAGCAAATGTATTCTGTAGCAGAATAACTATGGTTCACTAGATATATTGAAAAAGTCCCACTGAGTATACTTTAAGGTTCTCTGAGCATACATAAGCACAAGTGACTGAGCAAAAGGTTCTGTTCCGTTTCCTCCACAATCGCTGAGGGGTGGGTTGTCAATGGTCAGTGGTTGCCCGAAAGCATTTGCTCCCTGGTAAGGTTAAGAGGGCTTATGATGGCGCTGTGAGCTAGCTAGTCTCTAGGCCATCATATCCTGCGGGGTGCACATAATCAGCCAAGGCACCTCACCCAAAGTTTATGTTGGTGCAGGTCCTAGTGGGAACTATGTAACACCTACTCTAATGTCCTTCAGGATTTCTCCATATTCCACATCAGATGCTTGGCACATATTTGTCACTAGTTCCTTATATTCAAAGTTTAAATAAATATTTACATTGTCAACACTTTCCAAATAGTTTCTTGTGTTATTATGGAGAAGTGTCTTGAAAACCAGTTGCTCTTTCATAGGGGTTAGTTGCAGTAGGTCACCATAGAGAATGAAATGCTTTCCTCCAAACAGCATGTCATGCTCTGATTTTAAAATCTGCTGCATTCTTAAGTGTACGAAAGCTAGCACTAAGTTCGAAACCTTGCTCCCACCGATGATTAAAAGCTTCAGTTTATTCAATACTCTTGACACTTCGTGACATGCTTCACTAGATGTTTTTTGGTATTCTCGTTTATTGTCTTTGTTCAACAGGTAGCATGAGTAGTGTAAAGTAATTCCTTTAATGTTGTGTGCAGCTTATCTAGTTGGTGCTGTTACAACACATGATACATTTAATTCTGTCATCCTTTGTAGGTAAGTAGTAGTACTTTAATTAGAAAGCTTTTCCAAGTGCCAGCTTGATCACTAATGTATAGTAGAATTGGTTTAAAAGAAGAACATTCACATTCTTTCTTCTCGTGAAGATATCCATGCACTATTTTATTTTTTACATCATTATAAATGTATTTCTTTTAATCATTCAGTTGTGCTATTAAGTGTGCAAAATCAACACTTTCCTCTCTTGCTTGTTGCATTGCAGCCTCCACCTCACTCATGGTCATGGCTGCTTCATTTGGAAAACTAATTGTCCAAGTGGATCTTGACTCAGTGGTCCAGAACTTTGGCTGCTTTATGAACTCTCCTTAGCTATCTCAGCAGCAAAGGTTTCTCCGTTCAATCTCATCTTTCAGTATTTGCAAGTAGTTTGAAAAGACTGGACATTGAATGTACTGTCTTTTGCAGCACTGTAAGAGTCTCTGTAGCAGTCATAGTCTCCAAGTAGTTCTGCTTCAGCACACCAAGGCTGGAAAAGTTACAGAAGAGTCAAATAGAAAAACTTTCTACTGTCTGCAGTTTGGCAAATCAGTTTTCTGTGGTTAATTATATTTCATTTGCTCTGCCTCACCAAACAACTGTCACACCCAAGTACCACATATTTCCCTTCTTCTTTGTTTTCCGTTACATTACTTTTATATCTATAGGTTGAAGTACTTCATAAATGCACATGTTCTCTAGGTGTTGATTCCTTATTAGATAGAACCTACCCAACATCTTTGACATCACAGTATCTCTGCTTTCCAGATCAAACTCTGCTAGATATTGAATTTCTGAGAAAGTCTTCAACACGCTATTTTGCATGCTTGCAAGGCCTAGACTTACCCAAACAATTCCCCTTGACTTTGAGGACAAATTAGCCAGGCTCCACCAATCCGAGTCCTCATAGAATCCTATCTCTCTGTGGGAAAGCATATTCAAGCTGAAACTGTACAATTTCTTGGTAAGACACTTTTCTGCAGAAATCACCTCCCACATCTCATTCATCTCTGTCTTCTCTGATTTTGTTATTAAAGAAGTGATGTAGCAAGCAACAGTGATAGAGTTGTCTGCAACAAATTATATATCCATGTTTGCAATTGACATTTGCAGAATGACAGGATTGTAGTCATTAATATATTTTTAGGCCTTTGTTCTTCTCATGTAAGTGTATTACTGACTGCAAACAAAACGCTATTAACTCTTCTTTCTTAAATGACGGCTTATGGGAATCCTAAATTACATCTTGTACGAACTTTACCTGTGCATCTGTATTTTCAATAATAGTATTTCCCACATCTACTAGTTTGAAAGCACTGAAATTGTTTTCTCAAGCTCTTTTCACCACAGTCTTTTGAGATGACAATTCACATTGTGTTTGATAAAAGACAAGACAGCCTCCTCATTGTCTGTTCCAAATTTTGGTGCATCCTTTATCCATAACAGCATGTGAATATGAGCAACACCTCTTGTTTGGAACTCTTTTCACCAAAAGAAATTAGTTACTTCACAAAGAGAAGGATTTGTTGTGTTGAAGATGAAAAACATGACAGCTGGAAACCTGTGCTTAAAACATCTGCAAACATTAGCAGGATCCAAGGGTCAAAGTTGTCTGGATGTCTTCTCTTTGATATCTTTAATGTTAGAGTTTGCTTCTCTCAAAAATTGAAGAAGGACATCCCGGGCATACTCAATGCAGCTAAGAGTGAAAAACCAAGTAGGTTCCCCTAAATTTCTCAACATATATTTCAGTTCTCCATGATGACGATACAAATACTAGTTAGTGCCACGTTGACATGCCATCAAATTAATTTTTCTGCATTCTAAGTTTTCATCCTTTAAATGAACTTTGTCAATACATTCCTTTGCGGAGAGGTTTGAAAATTAGCTCATATCTTCAGTATGTAGTTAAAAGCATAAGAAAGTACAGACAAGTCACTCTCAAACAGAAGATGAAATATGTAGGGAATACAATGCTGAAATCTTCTGAGGATAATCTATTTGACCTTTATTCGGCTGCTGGTATCAGAACAGGGCGATCCTCAAAGCAGCACCCTACTCCAGTGGGAAACAGTTGTGGAAAACAGCAATATTCCATACTTTTTTCCCGGACACTTTTATCCCTTTTTGCTTCCTTCATCTGAAAGTGATCAATGGCATCATCGATGACTGCTTTAGAATGCAGAGGATAAATGCTATAGTGTTTGTAAATCTCATATGATCTGGATTGATCCACTTTGTTAATCTTTCCCCCTGATAGTAATATTTATTCCTCTTGATCTGTCACATCTTGAGAAACAGTACATTTTGATGAAAAATATTATTTTGTTCCAGGTACAATGTAGCTTTTTTTTTAAACCTTACCAACATCCACTAACACTTGCTAGATTTTGTTATTCTTTGTAGGCACCCCATTTATTGAAGGAAAAGTCATTCATGATTCTCACTGTGTACACCAACATTTTCAATATTATTTTCAAAATCTAATGCCTTTAAGGCCTTTCAAAAGGTCAGTTGGTGGCAACTTCCCTGTCTTTGGCTCCATACGAACTATAGAATGAAATGGGTGTACACATGGTATGAACATGGATTCATAAACATATAAATCTTGAAATGCTGTGAAATTGAAACTGATTATAGCTTGTTGTGTATTGCTCTAGCTGGCATTTTATTATCCTCTTACTTATCATCGCTGTGGTGACAATTCAAACTGATTTTCTACAAATAAGTATACAGCTAATTATTGCCACTTATCATTGTTCTCTTGTTCAGCTTTTGAGTACCGAACAACATTATGAGTTTGGCTTGTGTAGTGAGTGTGTCTTCAACAAATACAAACATAGTTTGGTTTCTCTGAAAAACTGTGTTAAATGTTGTAATCTCTTCTATAAAGTTATGATTACTACTACCTGTCTCCTGTTCCTTTACACATTCAGGAACCAACTCCTAATATTCCCTAGACTCCTGTTCAGGACCAAAGAAACTAAACTGAACATATTCACAAACCTTTCTACATCTGCTACTGTACCATGCAAAAGAATTCTATTAATTTCTCCTAAATGTAAAGCTAACATTCTGACATGACGAAAGGTGCTTTGGCACACATTCTATGAAAGACATGCTAGTGAGTGTCCCTGTAAGTTTCTATACTTTCTTACTCTTCATGGATATCATCCATGCAAAGCCTTCTTTTTCTGAAACACAGCACTATTTTGTCCAATGTACTCATTCTGCTCAGAATTAAATTAAATAACTTCCTCTTCAGGGCAAATGCCTTCTCAACTACAACCTAAACACATCCCCTTTTTTTGACTGGTTCTCTTCTTCTTTTATTCTGTTTCTTACTTTGTATGACATTCTGAGTTATCCTAGTACGGAACATTCTGCCACTAAGTTCTTTAAACTGCATCTGTCTCCTTGTTAAAGTATCTCCTTCCTTATGCGATTTATTTCTTTTGCTTTGATTTCCCTTTTTCCTTTCTTTTCTGATTTTAGACTTTCAATTGTATTAACTTGGTTTCAATATTCTACATATTTTTTTAGGAAACTTGTTAGTTTTCTTAAGAGCAGCTCTTTTTTCGTTCATCATGTTGTCTGCATTTTGCCCCTTTTGTTTCTCTGTTGTGAGAAGACAATATCCCTTCTTCTGTTTCTTTCTTGTTTCTGTTTTTTGGCATTGTAACTCTCTGTAAGTAGAAGTAGATGTCTGGAAAGTAAAAAAAACAAATCACTACATATAGCTTTTCATACTATATTCTTTATTTTTATCATATAACATATTTTAAGCACATACACCTTTATAAACAGCATATTCACTGTGTTATAGCCACTCTACATGTGTTATTGTTCATGTTTTAAAAGGTGTGTAGCTGCCTATCTCAGCGTATGCATCAGTGTGTGACTGGGTAAATCACTGTATGCATCACTGTGTGCCTTGGTGTATCACCGTATGGATCAGTGTGTGCCTTGGTATCTCAACATATGTGGCAGTGTGTGCCTTGGTGTTTCAGTGTATGCATAATTGTGTGTTTGGGTGTGACAGTTTAAGGATGAGAGTGTGAGTGGGTGTGTCAGTGTATGCATAAGTGCGTTATTTGGTATGTTAGTGCATGCATAAAAGTATCCCTGAATGTGTCACTGTGTACACCAATGTGTGCGTAGGTATGTGTGTGTATATATCATTGTCTGCCTGAATATACTACTATATGCATCAGAGTATATCTGGGCGAGTTAGCATCTCAATCACTGTCTACCTGGGTTTGTCAATGTATTGATCTGTGTGTGCCTGAGTGTCTTAGTGTATCTGTCAGTGTGTGATGGTGTGTGTGAGAGTGTGCATCAATGTGTGCCTCCATGTATCAGTCTATGCATTAGTGTATATATGGCTGTGTCATAATATGCACCAGAAGCACATATGTCCCTGTCCTATGGCCTTCCTACAGCCTACCTTAGGGATGACTTAAATGTAATAAACCAATGTGGTTTGAATGTCAACTTGTCCTAGCACGAAAACTGTATATTCATACTCTACTGTATCAGGCCAGAGACATGTTTAAAAGGCTAGTGTCAGTTCTTTTAGTGTCCCAGTTGCTATATGGATGTGTCATTGGATATGTCAATAAGTATGTTGATATATTTCTGGGTCTATAGCTTACTCTATGGGACTCTAAATCGCTATATAAGAATCTGCATGGATTGCTTGCTGGCTATCTTAGCGAGAATTGGAGTATTTAACTGTGTGTGCAACTGTCTCCATTACTACTGGATACATAGGAGCTGTATGTGTTGAGTGAATGTTTAATTGCCTCTGTCAGTGTGTGAGTATGTTTGCTGGTTCAATCCAATTCAGTGTTGAAATAATTCTTGATAATTGGCGGCGGGGAGAATGAAGCTCGATAAAGCTTGATGCCGTTCGGGATACCGTGTTCCGGAACACGGTATCCTGTATGGCATCGAGGCAGTCCGCTTATAGCCGGAAGAATACAATCCGAGTACCCATTGAAGGGAGTACACCCGCTCCTTCGTTACTTCTAGTGGCTGCGGCAGATTTTTCCTAGCGGATTCACCTTTGTCTAGCTTTATCGAGCTTCATTCTACCCGCCGCCAATTATCGAGAATTATTTCAACACTGAATTGGATTGAACCAGCAAATACTCGCACTCGAGTTTTTGACCGGAACCTGGAGTGGTCCACTTTGACTCACACGCTTCACATGGTCTAGAGCCCAGCCGGGTTGGAAGTATCACCCGCTAAGCGACCGTTCTTCTTTTCGTTTGAACCTCACAGCCCTGAGGAGTCGCATTGTTATGCGACGAAACACGTGTCGGCTGGCTGCAAATGATATTAAAGAAGACTTTCTTTATGATATTTCCAAGATATTGTGTTTTCTCTGACAGCTGTATATTTATAATGTTTTGAAAAATTTGTCCACTGAGACACGCACTAGTGATATAGAGAAGGAATTACTCTCTTGTTGTGTGCAATAGGCATCCTGTTTTTGTGTTTATAGCGTTTGTTCTGGGAACAGATGTTTTGGAGGGGTTACAGGGCTTATCCCCTCGTCCTATATGCACCAACACCTAATATTGATAATCTTACTTATCTTACGTCTACAGTAGCTGAGCGCCCCTTTCCCTTTACTCGAAAAACCCTTCTGGTTGTTACATGTGTGAGTATGTTTATTACTGGCTTCATCCTTTTACACATAGACACATGAGTTCCAGTATGGACAGGAAACTTAATCTATAAGTGGACATATGGCTTTTGTTGTGTGCATTTAACTTAATCAAACTTGGACCAAATAGCTCTCTACCCTATGGTCTACCTACAGCCTATCTCCAGACTGACTTTTATATAGTAAAGGAAGAGACGTACCAACAAATTTTGAATGTCAGCTCGCCTAGCAGGAAAGCAACATATACACACTCTATTGTAGCAGGCCCAAATCATGTTAAAAGACTTATCTGTCTGGATGGATATGTTCTTAGTCTAAGTTATTCAGTACATAGCTGAGTATCTCATGTGCCTTTGTGGGTATGACTGGATATGCAAGTAAATATCCTGCTATATGTCTGAGTCTCTTGGTTAGTCTGCGGGTCTCTGAATCTCTATGTAATGAGCTGCATGGATTGCTTGTTTGCTGTGTTAGTGATTATTGGGGTATTTCACTCCTTGAGCAGCTGCCTCCATTCTTGCTGTATACTTAAGAGCTGTATGTGTTGAGTGAATGTTAAAGTGCCTCTGTTACTGTTTGACTAGATGTGTAAGTGGCTTTATCCTTTTACACATAGGAATGTGAGTTCCAGTATGTGTGGGAGACTGGATGTATAACTGCACATATGGGTCAGCGAATGCGCATGTAACTCAATCGAACTGGAAATATTATGTCTTATGTAACAAGCTCATAGGTCCCTGCCCTGTGCCCTACCTTCAGCCTATCTCAGAAGAGACGTATTTGCACTAGAAGAGGAGTTTAAAGCTTAGCAACACGTTTTGAATGTCGCCCCAGCCTAGTAGGAAAAAAGCATATACATGCAGTACTGTTGTAGGCCTGAAATAAGTTTAAAGGCGTACTTCTCTGGATGGATGACTTGGTAGTGTGAATTTTTCAGTTCATATCTATATGAGTGTCTCAATACCTATGTGGGTATGTCATTAGATATGTAAGTAAGTAGGTTGATATGTGTCTCGAAATTACTGCATGGGACTCTCAATCTGTATATAAGAAGAATATCTTGTTGGTTGTGTTAGTGAGTATTGGGGCATTTAACTGTGTGTGAAACTGCCTCCCTTACTGTTGGATACATAAGAGCTGTATGTGTTGAGTGAATGTTTAAGTGGTTCTGCCACGGTGTGAGTAGGTGTATCAGTGTCCATATCCTTTTACATATAGGTATGTGTTTTCTAGTATGGGTAAGAGACTGGATCTATAACTGGACATATGGGCCTGTTAGTGTGCATGTAACTCAATCATACTTATGGCCTACCTACCTACAACATATCTCAGAAGTGAATTGTTGAAAAGGAGTTTAAGGCCTGTTTTGAATGTCAAATCTACCTAGAAGGAAAACTGCATTAACTAGTGTACCAGGCCTGACACATATTTAAAGGTCTACTAGTCTGGATGCATGACTTTGTTAGCATCAGTGCTTCACTTCATATATAAACAATTATTTCAGAGGTCTTTAGGTATGTTACGGGATAAGCAACTAATATTCAAAGTTCATTACATTTACCTAACACTTATACGTGACTATAGTTTTCTATATATACATTATCAATGTCCACATTTTAAAATACCTCTCATTTCACTTTGTTTATCCTCAAATTTAAGACACTTGCACTTCAAATTTCTTCTCATGGAAAATGATAAGTACCAATCTCTGTGAGAAAGAGTCAGTAATAGCAATTTTCCCTCTCTTTTTCCAGAACTACTGATGTAGTTACTACATCAAAATGTTCTATTCATGTTTTTCTGTTCTTACTCCAGTTTTTATTGGCTGTTCCTTGTAGTTGAGAAGAGCAGTATATATGGAACCCTTCTCCCACACTAATACATCTCAATTGCCATAGCAACCTCATTTGCAACATTCTATTGTGCCAGTAAGTCAAACGTTCACAGCACTTTCTAACAGGAGCATACCAAATTTAAGTTCAACTATAGCAGGTGTGGTTGACTGCTTGAAAATGTAAGCATATCCACAACAGCAGAACTTGTCTTAAATGAATCCAGAGCCAATCACAGATGTACTTACTTTACCTATTAAAGCACTACCTATTTTCAGCTATGAAATGAATTACATAATTCAATCAAAATGTCCTTTTCTTAAACAAAGGCCCACTCCTCCAATTTAACTACCTTCCATTCTGCCAACTGTCACATTCAGCTGCAACCTTTTCCTGTCTGCGACTGCTCCAGCCTTAAATATAGTTAGAGCGTGGATTGTGGTTCATAGCTATACATTTTGGGCCAGAGAGTGTGCTAGAAAGAATGACATTGACAGGGATTTGAGTTTTCCTAATGGGGACACTACTTGGGTTGGCCAGCAGATTGCAACATCCAGACCATTTATTTATGGACTGTGGTGGCAATGATCAAGGCAGTCTTACTGGTTAGGATTGGAAATCGCAATGAAGGATATCTTTGGCCAATTAATGGCACTTTTCGCTCGCACTGCCTTGGTGTAATCCAGCATTTGCTAATGAAAATGGCCAAACAAATTCTGTCCACAAATAGACAAACCCAGGAAATATGTTAAAAAAAGTTTTTGCATTACTTAGGGACTACAACATGGGCTCCATCTACAACAACAACTTGTGCTTTGATATGGAGCATATGTGTATAGAAGTGATGGAGAATAATTCTCTGCAAAAGACAGCAGATTATTCATTAATAACTTGAAAGAATACATCCTGTTTCATGTGTAGTTATCATATACACACAATAAACCAAAAAACTCTTCTAAGAGCCACCCTTTTATCAAACACTAAATAATTTATATTGCAAATCCTCTTTTAAATATTCGAAGTTGCAACTCTGTTGTGGATCTGCAAGAAAAAATGTCAATGTTATACAGCACAATATGTTTCTGAGTGGGACTGTAAGTAGGTGCATGAGTCAGTGAGTGGGTGCATGAGTCTGTGAGTGGGTCTGTGCGTGGGTGCATGAGTCTCTGAGTAGATATCCGAGAGAGTGCATAAGAATACATGTGAGTCTGAGTGGGTCTGTGAATGGGTGTGTCTGTGTCTGAGTGGGTCTGTGAGTTAGTGTGTGAGTCTTTGAGTTGGTCTGAGAGTATGTACATCAGTCTCCAAGTAAGTAATTGAGTGGAAGCATGAGTGGGCTAATGATTGTCTGCTAGTCTGAGCATAGCTGACAGAGTTTCACTCTGCTGAATTCTGCGGAGGTGCAAAAAAACTCTGTGGAATTCCACAGAGTTCTGTTTGCGGGCAGAGTATCATTGCTCAGCCACTCCCCCCCCTGACGAGGTGTTGAAACAAAAGAAACCAAACAGAAAGGGGTGAAAGCCCGTAATCCCATCCCTGTTTTGGGAAGGGGAATATATTATGGGCTAAGGGCAAAAGGATAAAAGGTAATAGTCAACAGACATATGGACCAGGATGGAGGAAAAAAAGAAAATAAAGAGAGGGATAAGAAAACAGACCTGAAGAAGACAACACAGCTTAATGAAGACAACCATGTGACAGTGTGAACCAACATGTTCCTCCAGGACAACTGCACGCAACCCTCCCAAACCCAACTGAAGGATCCATATCGTGGGTCTTACCTCTCGTTGCCAGTCAGAATTTTGCCAAAGTCCACTCTAGGACTACACACAGCCCAGGCAAATGCACACCTCTCAAAACCAAGCAAGTCCACTGTGTGCAGGGAAGAAGGACATGCAAGGGCTCTGGTTCTCTAACACTGCTGCAACTACTAGGCCAAGGAGCTCAGGGAATAGGGTTACTCCGGAGTGGAGATTGAAAGATAAATGGGCTGGAGTTATGGCTTCCAGCTGTCGCTCTGTGTGATATTATATCAATCTCTTTGTCATCTCCCCTCATTCAGATTAGTTCTGTTTGTGTCAGTCATGCTGAGCACCTGTCTCCCAGCATGACAGACTAAAGGAAAGAGGACTAATGTCAGTGCTACAGTCAACCCCCAGCCATCTCAACAATTACCAGTCAGTGTTTGGCCTGATGAGCTTTACGGTCCAGTAAGTGCTTTCCCTTGTTTCTGTGTCAAGTCAGTCAATGTCTGCATATCTGTGAAAAAGGCCCACATAGCTCATGTGATGAGAACCTATTAGCTACTTAGTTATAGTGTATGTCCACTGGATTAAGTATGCCACAATTTGTACGCTAATATATTTATTGGAACAGTGAAACTACAGTTCCCAGCAAGCCCACAATCATTTGAGAAACAATTGACAAAAATTCATCCTACTAAAAGCAGCGTGCTGTTGGCCCAGTTAATATTTCCCATCATGCCTGTGCTGCTGTGAAGTCTGTAACTAGGTGTCTCTGACTTGGTCATGCAGTCAGTGCATGTGTTGGTTGTACAAACCCTGTCCTCCCCCCCAGCTTCTACTGGTCTCTTGCCAGACTTCTGGCTATCAGACATCAGAACATGTCTGCTGTTCTTGCATGATTGGGCTTAGATATCAACCCAGAAAACAACAGAAGGTGTCACAGAAGTTTCCAGAAGGGGCAGAAATCAAAAGCTTCCCATACTAGCTGCAGGAAGCTGTGGCATTATAAGAAGAAATGCTCCAGCTGGTTGGCATTGCAGTAAAGGAACATGGTTGGCACATAAGTTCATTAGTTGCTGTTGTTCAAGGCTAACCCTGATTGGATGACAAAGCTTATGTTCTCATTGAGGGCGGAAGCATACCTTTGTGTACATATCAAAGGGGCAGGGCCATCTCCTCAAAGTGGGCAGAGTAAATTCTTGCGCTTAGCACTTTTGTTAAGGGTGAACACCTGAGCGGTGCGTGCCAGTAAATTCCTCTTCGCCGGGGAAGGGCAGAGTTTTTCCCAAACTCCATGCTCAAGCCGAGTGTGGAGTGACAAAACTCTGTGAAATCTTCTGGCTGAGTGGACTTTGCCACCAACCACATTAGTATGAGTATCTGAGTAGGTCTGTGAGTGAGTGCATGAGTCTGTGACTGGATCTACGATGGGGTATAAGTGTCTGAGTGGGTCAGTGACTGGGTGAGTGAGTCTCATGTAAGGTCTGTGAGTGGATGTGTGAATGTTTGATTGGGTTTTTGAGTGGGTGCATTAGTGTGTGAGTGGATCTGTCAGTGGGAGCATGAGTCTCTGAGTGGGTATATGAGTGGGTGCATGAGTTTGTGGCTAGATCTATGAGTGGGTGCATAACTGACTGAGTGGGTCTGTGAGTGGATGTGTGAGTCTCTCACTAGATCTTGGAGTGAGTGCATAAATCTGTGACTGGATCTCTGGGGGGGTTGTGACAGAAGTGACCTGCTTGGACCACCTGGGTCACCTCGGTCTACCTCTCAGCCTTCCATACCAAATAAAAAGTCAGATGAACGGTGGAGAATATACTAATAATTGTTTATTTAGATTCACTCAGAGTGGAGCCCCATCTGCATAGTCTTGCATTGGTACAGAGGAAACTAAAGACCAGCAATCAAAACAATACATTATGTACAATTCATACCGGGGTAAAGACACGCCCACAGTGTGATTTCCAGGCAGATGCAGCTGGACAGTGAAATACCAAGCAAAAAAGGTTTTGGTTCTCGTATCGTACACAACCTGGTTCAATCCAAGGTCGTTTCACCATGTGCTGGTCACCAGACAAGTGGGAGAACGCCTCTAACTATTGGGAGAGCTATGCACTGGCACTAACCGTTAATTATTGCAGAAACAAAACTTAAAAGAAGCTTTTTTCATAAACAGTAAAGAATTAGTTTAAATCATCATTCAAAATGGCGTCTGAACATAAAATGGTGCCGCAAATGTTAAATTAGGTAGGGCACTAGACAAGCATTCACAGGTCTGTTCTAACAGACCCTCATTTTAGCATGAGCTCAAACATTTTTTTACTATAGCAAAGCAAAGAAGAATAAAATTGCAAGTGATTATAGAGTATCACATTATAGTGCAGTTATGAGCACTCCATAAACATTAACATCAGAAAGTGAAAGAGCAAGAAGGGATGAATTCTAAAATATTCCCTCATCAATATTCATCAAATCTACCTATTTCTGAAGCATTAGAGCAGCAGTTGTATCCTGAATTGATATATTTTTTTGGGGTTATGAAAACAGTGGCACAATAGGAAGAACAAAAGGGAGCACACTGGACGAGGACACAAAAGAGAATCAATACTACACTGAGATAAAACAATTTTTCAAGAATCCAGTCGCCGAAAACAGACCAACACCAATTCCCACTTTCCATTCCCTCAACATTTTCAAGAATATCTGAAATGTGTTTAGTAATATTCTCTTCTATATTCTGAATCCCAACCACACACTGATTGCCAACTACCACACATACACCACCGCTCTTGGCTAGAATAAAATACACTGCATATCTGTTCTGAATATATCCGCATACTCTCCAACTGAGTGGTAATGTCGCGCAAAGCTGCCACTGTAGTATTATATAGAATTTGCAGCTTGCCTTCAAAATATTCTCAAGCTTTCTCACCCCGGGCCATGGAAGTACCACCCAATGTGAAAATAGAGGAAAGGGTGTATCCAAAGATGATACCATTACTGTGATAATTGACCTCTATATCTGTCACTCCCTCACAGAATTCTTTTGTTAGCGTCCTTTTAACCCATTTTATTCTAGGCTTGGCATATTTACAGGGCACACACAAAGGCAACACCATTCCAAGGCCTGCATCGTCTGTACCATTATAGACACTAGAGTAATTCCCATTAGACAAGAAGAAAAACCCTGCGTGTGCATAAATCGGCCCCTCGTAATCCACTGCAGAGTACATGGAATTCATTCCAAAAGTACTTGGATCCTCTTTATTCACCAAGGGGACTGTGCGTTTGTACAACACTATTCCTGAGCAATTTATATACAATGAAGTATCTGCACTGTTCACAATGGGGTAACAAGCGGGGTAATAACCAACCTCTCTGGGGGCTGTCAATTCCTTGTAATACCAACCCATTAATGTTACATTCTGTTAATCTGTGTAAAAGTTATCACAATATGTATTGTGATCACAATCTGGATAACCCTCTCCCAGTGGGTTCTTTGGTAGAGACATGGCCCCGGATAACCAAAACCAAACACTCCTTTCACTTCTCTAAACTGAGGTGGCCAAGTATATGTGAAATTTACAAGTGACAATGGATATGCAGTCCACAGACTGGTGACAGATTGGGTGGGGTAACAAGCGGTCCTCTCATCCAAGAACATCTTATGTGTTTCCAAGAATACATTACCTGGGCAGTTCTTTTAGTGTGTCTCGGGAAAATATGTAAAGGCACACTTAGAGCATTTTCGAAAACCCATGACACCCCACACAGTATTATTATCACCAGTATCAAAAGAACAACACATGTTATTTTACTTTTCCTTAACCACATCATATTATCTGTACAGTAACCATTGGCTGCTCCTCCTTGGCAACCTGCCAGCCAAAAGGATGCATTGTGAATTCAAAAGAGGTAAAATTAAAGAAAATATAAAAGTTCCCAGTGTCCGTTAGAGCCTCACTGGCACAGGCTCCTATTATCCATCAACAAATTGGCACTCTTGAGCACTGGCGGTGGAGCTTCCTCTGTCCTAAGCTATTCTCTTCATCTATCCCCGTCAATAAAGGTGATAATAAGGCTATGACGCTTCCCGCTAGTGCATAGCCTTTGGTGATGCCCCTCCCCCCGCAGTGATGGCGTCTCTGGTGATTTCTCGTGGTCGGAGTGGACGCTGACAACCGGAGCTTTTGCTCGTTTGTTGCTCCAGTGAAGTTTATGGGAGCTGACAATGCGGCGGCTTTAGCTCCAACTTGGCGATTTCATATAGTGGAAGGAGAAGTGGAAAGAAGACGATCTATAATGCTGCCTTTCTTTTTCAAAGCGGAGTATGAGAGCGGACGGCTCCAGATGACTGGCGGGCCTCTGATGTTTAGCTGGATGCTTATTTGCTGCTCACCTGCTGCTTACAGCCCGCTGAGGCTCCGGCTGGATTTTGTCAATTTCCCTCTTTTCCGATAGCTCGGTTTCAGAGGCTCTGAGGCACTGGGCTTGGAGAATTTGGAGAGCTCGAGCAGTGCAGGTTTCTCAAATTGCTGGCAGTTTAAAGTATATTTAAAAGCACAAAAGCCCAAGGGTGCAGTAAAATAAAGTTGGAAGCGAAGTAAGAGGTTCTGTTGGAGTAGGCAGACTGAGACTGGTGGAGGGGTGAAACGGGTGCGGAAGGGCAATGGCAGAATGAAGGCAGGTGGCGTTAATGGTGAGTGCTGGTCTAATCGTCTGATTGGAAAAAACTGGGTAAAGTGACTTGGGCAGCACTCCTGATTTAATTACTGCAGGCCTTATCTTTGACTCTAATAATGAAGAAACAGCTGAAACTTGCCGCAGCTGCAGCGAAAGCGAAAGCTGTGATTGCAGCAAAAACTAAAACAAGGCTAACGAAAGCTAAATTGAACACGACTTTAACTAAAGGTGGAGGTAAAATGAATATCGGGGAGTCGTCTTTTAGTTCTCAAAGTTCAGAGACGGATGACTTTTTACTAAAGGAGATTAACCTCATAGAGACCTCAGGACTTAAGTTAATCGATAACGATGATTCTATCTTGCCAGGCGATGCTACAACATGAAAAATGTATCAGCAGAAGAACGCCAGGGACGTCCTTCTTTTTGCCAAAAAGACTTTACTGCTATGTCGTCTGGAGCAGAGAAACCCTCCCAAGTTTTGCTAGCATTGAACACTTCAGTTACAACACAAGATACATTATCGCAAGTAGAAACTTTAGCCTCAGACCCACTATTCTCCCCCGGGCCTGTGTTCTCCTCCTTTCCAGGGCTTCTTGCCCCAAGTGCCCAAGGAGCTGAGCTCCAATCACAAGATCAGCCAATGACCGTACCAGGGGTGGACCTGTTTAGTAATTTAGCCTCAAATTTGGCATTGGCACTTTGACTCTGCTGCCGCAGTCTCCCCCCTCCTTCCTCTTTACTGTTAATAGGGACATTCTAACTCAAGCTGAGGATCCTGTGTCAACTCAGCAAGGTCGGCAATATCAGTTAGGGGTGCAAGATCTGCGAGGCCATTTAATGGCTTCAGTCTTAAGCAAGACTAAATCGTCAGATCATTTGATGGTCATCAAAGAAAATAATGATTCTCAGACAGGATCTAAAGAATGCAATCCTGCTGATCATCAGGAGAAGGCCATTTCATATCAGATGGATATTAAAACTATGCTAAATATGATTCTTGATGAAATTCATGATATGAGGAAATTACAACAATCCGAAATTGCAGCAATTCATCAGCGATTTGGGACAATAGAGGAAACAGTGGTCAGTTTCCCAATCCGAATTCAGGAGGCCGAAGCAAGAATCTCCCTGGTTGAGGATCAAATGGCTGGTATCTTCCAGCAAGTAGAGCAAGTCGCTCGTGAGAAAATGACTATGGAATATAAGATTGAGGAACTCGAAAATTGTTCACGCCGTTGTAATATACGGATAGTAGGTGCGTCGGGGCGGCTTGAAGGAGCAGACACTCTCAATTGGATCGAAGCTTTCATAAAAAAAGACTGTGATCCCTGTGTTCTCTGGCGACTTAACTGTAACTCAGGGCCATCGGGTCCCAGCTCAGCTTCCCCCTAATATGAGGTTCCCCCACACTATATTGGTTAAATTTGCAGACTACCGTATTAAGGAAAAGATTCTGCCCACGGCAATTCTGTCGAAACAATTTTAAATTGAGAATGGAGCTAAATGTAGAATTTTTTCTGATATGACAGCCTTGGCTGCAAGGAAGTGTAAATAGTTTGTTAAGTTGTTTAGATCCTGTTTTCTCTTCGAAAAAGTCTTATTAGGATTCCGGTCCGAGGGCTGCTTTTTATGGATCTCGAGTGTAGCTTCTACTTTTGTTTTTGTGGGGTGGGAGGGAAGGTCACTCGTGGTGCAATACCAGGGCACCAGAACTAGGCTTTGAAGGGGCGAGAGTGTGGATAGCGGGGAAATCCGCATTTCCAAAGGGTGGGTTGGGAGGGTACGGGATATGGGGTGGTGGGTATGGTGAAATAATTAAAAAAACTGAGCAGTAGCAATAAGGGGCGGGTGAGAATACACAGATCAGAAAAAGAGAATGGTATGAGGCAATGTCAATTCTTGAAAAATAAGTATATTAAACAAATGTCGTATATTATCGATTAACGTCAACAGGATACTGAATAAGCGCAAATAGGGGGCCTAATACATTGGTTAGTTGCCTTAAAACCCCAAATTCTTTTAATTCAAGAAACTCATCTTAAAACTAATTCACCAAAACTTTATATCCCGAGTTTTGTTTCCAGAGTTTTTTTCGCTTCAGCAGGACTCGCAATGAGAGGGGTTCAGATCACTTTCTTGAGGGAAGTAGATTGGGAATTCAGGCAAGAAAAGCATGATCCCAAGGGTAGGTAGATATGGGTTATAAGTAAAGTTAATTGGAATATCCTAAATCTTATAAATTATTATGGCCCTATAACAGATGACACAGCCGCATTATCTGCATTATATAGGCTCCTGGTTGGGGCTCCTGGTCAAATCTTTTTAGGTGGCAATTTTAACTTTATACAAAATTTTAAATTAGATACTGCTAAAAAAAACAAAAAACAGTTGAAGTCTGATACTAAAAAAGTGCTAGATGCTTTAATGCAGGACTTTCAATTAATTAATGCTTGGCGCAGGCTGAATCAGGCAGCGAGGAAGTATACTTTTTATTCTCATCAATATCATATCGCTGTACGAATTGATTTTGTTCTGACATCACGATCTCTGGCTCTTATAGCTGCCGAAATTGGCCTTAATGCCGTTTTGGACCATTCATTTGTCTAAGTCAAACGGGAAATTGGTGAAGTGAGGAGGAAGAGGTCCAGGTGGCAGATGGATAGCCTCCTTCTCCAAGACCCAGTTTGGGTGGGAGATTTTAAGGAATGGATATTAGATTTTTTTTGGGATCAATGAAGGCACAGCCAACGTTTTTTCAGTTTGGGGTGAATTTAAAGCCGCCAAGCAGGGCCAAATGGTTGCTTCATCTGCAGGAAACGCCCGAAAATGATCTGATCAAATCGCAGAACTCCAGGCTGCTCTTCTAACTGCCTCAGGATCTTGTAATTCCTCATTGCGAGGCCTGTGGGAAACATCTAAAAATAACTTAAGGGATTTTTTGTTCTAGAAGAAATAAACAATTCTCAAACCTATCTACAGCGGGTGCACGAAGATAGCCAAATGGTGGGTAAAATGTTAGCTTGGGCGACAAAAAACTCATCATGGGTCAGCCTGTATCCCAGAGCTGTTAAACCCCAAATCCAATATGGTTGTAAGGGATAGATCAGAAATTGCGCAGATCTTTACTGAACATTATACACAATTATATACTACGGGATATGTGGGTAGCCGTAATGAAAATCAGGACTATTTTAGTCAGGTAGAATTCCCTATGATTTCGACAAATCTGATTGCTCCGCTACAAAATTAAATCTCTGCATCGGAAATTTCTTTAGTTATTAAGTCTATGGCGGGGCCTAAAGCTTGTGGGGAATACAGAATACCTATAGAATTTTATAAAATCTTTGCTAAAGAGTTGATTCTGTTTCTTCAAAAGCTTTTTAATTATATTAAAGCGGGGGAGTAGTTCCATTGGAATTTAATCAAGCAATTGTGGTAAGCTTTCCTAAAAAGGGCAAGGACCCTATTAATGTGTATGTAGACAGACCGATAAGTCTAGTAAATGCTGATTACAAGATCCTGATGAAGGTTTGGGCACAGCGTGTTACTCCAGCGGCACAGCAAGTCATTAATGGTGATCAAACAGGCTTTATTGGTGTTCCCTCAATGGCTTCAAATACAGGCTTTCTTAATCAGGCATTAGATTATTTTAACATGAATAAGACTCCTGCATGCATCATGATGGTCGATGCGGAAAAAGCTTTGGATTTAGTTAATTGGGATACTTTCTTTTTGGGGCTTGAAAGGTTTGGCTTTCCGCGTCAAGTTATCTCTGTTACAAAATATTTATCAGGGAGCCCAGATGCACCTTGTTATTAATGGTATTCAAATTGGGTCAGTTGCTATCAATCGGGGAACAAGACAAGGGTGCCCTTTGTCCCCCTTATTGTTTACTTTTTTATAGAACCATTAGCGTTAAAAATATGTGCTACCCTGAAGATTTTCCCCCAATCTCAGGTATGTCTAAACTCAAACTTTTCGCAGAGGATGCCATTGTATTTCTCCGTCCCACCAAGCCCAATATAGATAGGATTCTAGCTGAGTTTAAGAAATTTGAATTATTCTGCTGCTATAAAATAAATCCATAAAAAACATAGATTATAATTCTTAACACTGGAGCTGAGTTCTTGCTAGAAAGTCTCAAGCAGATGGCCCTTAACAACGATCCAATACGCTACCATGGGATATTTGTCACAGGGCAATATCACCGGCTCGCCAAATTAAATTACGAAGCAACCAGCTTTAAAATTCTAAAGCTGCTGGAAAAATGGGCTAGTTTACCGTTAACTTTGATCAGCCGTGTTGCCCTCATTAAAATGTCCATATTACCTCTGTTATTTTCCTTTTTTCTACTATTGCTATCAAGATTAATACTAGTTATTTTAATGAATTAGACTCAATGATTAGATCTTTTATTTGGGATAAGAAGGCAGCCAGAGTTAAACTTGCGGTCCTACAAATGGAGACTAAGCTTGGAGGTTTAGCACTACCTCATTTTCCTACATATTACGAGTCAGCTTTTCTTGATTCAGCTTTTTCTCTACTTTCTAATACAGGACACATAGACATTTTTTATTATAAAAAGATGATCCAAGACGCAGGAACCCAGATCCCTACTTTTCTTAAAACTTCCAAACTCCCCAAAAAACTAGGTACAAAACGCTTCTGGATTTTTTAGGTAGATTGCAGTCTCTTTTTAAACAGAGTGAGTTTTCCGGTTTCCATACTTTAACATTGAGCAAGTGTAAAGACCTGGGCCTTCATATTTGTTGGACTTGGCCCTTCTGGCAGGTTCACCCCTAATCTTTTTGCTTTTAATATATGATCTGTGTTAGAGATATTTGGGTCTCTACATACTTTTTCCCTGTGTCCCAGAGAAAAGTGCGTGCGTGTGGTAAGGCTGGCCTGCTCTCCCATAGGAATGCATTGGGAATGTCTGTGTCCCTGGTAGTTCCTGATGCGTGGGGAGTGCAGACTAGAATTTGGTATGTGTGAACCCGTGAGAGTGAATGCTTCGCAATGATGTATGTGGCATGAGTGTGTCTTGTGCGGAAGTGCCACTTCTAGGAGTTGGCATATTAGTGTAAAATATGCCTGGCGTGTGATTGGCTGGAGCTGGCTATTGAGCCTGGCTCCAGGAAGGCTGGATGGTTCTGCCCGGTGGTGAGTGTGAGATTAGCATGCTGATGTGAGAGAGGGGCTGTACCTGGTTCATGATGGGGCTGGGATTTCCCCACACAATGCTGGGTCCGCCCCCTGTTGTGCAACTGATGACCCTAGCCCTGCTAGTGAATGAAAGGGGTGGATGAGGCATCAAGGGTTCTCCAAAACCAGCTGCGACTGGTTTTTCCCTTACCCTGCACCTAAAGCATAGGAATTTACAGTATAAGGAGGGGCTGTGTCCCCTAACAACATTTTCTCTGCCAGGATCTTATCTGAGGGGGCTGCTGCTGTTGCTGGGGCCAGGAGGACCGCCACTTGGTTTGTCTCCCTGCCTGGAGACCCAGTGAGCTGGCTCTGGGCCCAGCCTTGCCCCCCTGCCCACCTGAAGAACTTTGCTGGACTTTGTTTGCTTAGAGTGCTGAGGGCGCTTTCTCCTGTCCTTCAGTGCTGGGGAGCGCTGAGATTCCCTGTTTAGTGTTGGGAGCACTTTATCCCGACTCTAGCGCTGAAGAGCGCTTCATTTTTGGCCCCAGCGCTCAATAGCGCTTTTCTTTGCCTTAGCGCTCAGAGTGCTTTATTTTTACTCTAGCGGCTGCCCACGCCGCATTTGCCCTAGCGCTTCTGTTACCGAGCCAGTGCCCACCCGGCATTTGCTTCTGTGTCCCTCGCCGGGCCGCCGCACTGCATACGACAACCCGGAAGTGATTGGCAGGCCGGCCAATCGCTGCCCGGCCCCCAGGAAGAGGACCAGAAGTCCCGCCCACAGCCGGGCAGTGAGTTAGAGAAGCGACCGAAAGTGCAGGCGGGGCTCCATAGCCAGAAGGAGAGCCCCGCCGCCCCGAGAGAGGAGAGCCGGGAGACCGACCCAGCGAGACAGCCGGTGAGTGCGGAGTGGTCCCTATGACTTAGAGCGGCCCCGGTTGGCAGCGGGCCGCTCCCACGAGTCTCCCTAGTGCCGAGAGGGAGAGGGGGCATATCGAGGCAGATTGTCGCTGCCCGTCCAGAGGAGCCTGGGCATTTTCTTTTTTCAGAGCCCACGAGGCTCAGGCGGCGTATCTTTATTTTTGAGCCCACGAGGCTCAAAGCCCCATTATTCTGCGAGCCCTGAAAGGCTCTTGGGCCCCAGTTGATCTTTGAGCCCCGAGAGGCTCTAGCCCACGGATGATTTAGAGTCCAGAGAGGCTCTGGGGGCATTTCAGTGTTTTAGAGCGCTGAAGCTCTTACGTGCCAGTCTATTTGCTTTGCGAGCCCTGAGAGGCTCTTGGGGGACACAGGCAGTTGGTTAGAGCCCCGAGGCTCCCACCCTGTGTTCTGCCCATTGTGTTCTTGAGCCCACAAGGCTCCAATGTTTGCCCATCATTATTTACAACTGTCCAGCACTTAGTGGACAGTTGCCACGTTTAGGTTTGTTCTTGGCTGCCTGCGCAGCCTCCCTGACATTTGGACTCAGGGCATTTCAGCCCTTGCGAGGCCAGTTGGCCTGAGGGACAGTTCTAGTATTGTGCTACGTGCACCCTGCACATTTAAGGTTTACTTGCTTAACACCTTGGCTGCTAGGGGTTTTTCCCTCCTGTGCTGGAAATTGAAATAGTCCATGGATCATGACAAGGTCAGCTCGTCATAAGCACAGCTCCACTGTGCCTCATGATGAGCTGACCTTGTCATGAGCATGGAAGGGGTTATGTGATTCCTGCGCAAATGTTCTACCTGCACCTCTGAATGTGTTTTAATGCCTCATGTGCAATGTGTTTATGTTTTATTACCTTTGCTAAAAGTGACCTGCTTAGGTGATTGTTAATGTTTCTTCCCCTTTGCTAAATGTGACCTCCTTAGAACCTTGTTTATGTTTTATTACCTTTGCTAAAAGTGACCTGCTTAGGTGATTATTTTATGTTTTATCCCCTTTGCTAAAAGTGACCTGCTTAGAGGATTGTTTATGTATTACCTTTGCTAAATGTGACCTGCTTAGGTGATTGTTTATGTGCCTATAGGTCCTGATAATAAGGTCCTAGTTCCCTGCGTGATTTTCCTACAGTGTTTAGGGTTGCGTAGGAGGTATTTACCCTTACCAGTGATTACTGGTTGTGTGCTACATTTACTATTTTGGTGCTACAGTCATTATATGTTTATATGCTAAGTGTTATACCTACAAGTGCTAATTCTAAAAGTGCCTACCCCTGACAGTGGTCCATGTGGCCCTGTCCTGTACATAATCCCTTGTAAATTCTGCCCATGCCTGTTGGCACATTGTAAAGTGTGTGTGTTATCTAATGTGTTTTTGCTATAATACAAAGGCTATTTTTTATATAACCTTGTGTGGAGTTTCCTTTGTGGTGGGCCTTGGGTGTTGTTGCTGGGTGCGCACGCAAACGCTTTACACATCGCCTCCGAGATTAGCCTTGCTGCTCGCGTCACGTTACCTAGAGGGTGAGCAGGGGTTATCTTGGTGTGTAACGCCCTTGCCCTGACGTAGAAATGGTGATCTCTGACTGACTTGACGCAAGCCTTGGCCAGCCAGGGATCCTGTGTCTAACAATATTCATTTGACTCATCTCATAACTTGGCATGATTCTGGGTCGGGGTTAGTAATTCAGTTTTTTCATTCAGGATAGAATGATTAGTTGGCAAAAAGTCCAGGCGAGGTGCCCTGAGCTGAACAGGTTATTATTTTTTGATTACTTGCAGATAGTTCATTTTCTAATAAAATTTAATATTAAATCGTCTCCCTTCGAAGGTTGCTTCTGCTCTATTTTCAGCAAAAATTAAGGGGATAGGCAACTGGTATAGCCTGCTCTGATCCCAAAACCAATTTCCTCAAATAGATAGGTTTTTGGGGAAAGTTGCTCTTGAAAATCAATGCTCCTTCACTAGCCAAGAATAGCAAATCATATTGTTTACAGGGAATAGGGCATTGAGAGTGGCTAACTATAAAAGAATGGCCTTCCTTTCACAATGGATGGCGTGTTACACCCCAAAGGCATTAAATAGAATGTACCCTGGTGTGGAAAACAGGTGTTTCCGGTGTCTTTTCCCTACAGAATGGGGATGGCGGTATATATTTTGCAAAAAACATAGTTGATGTACAGAATGCAGAAAAATGTCTTACATTCACCCCAGTACAAAGATCTGGGCCTACATCCATCGTTTTGTTGCACTCCATACCACCCTAGGTCAGACAATGGCTATATGCAAATCAGCCTTGACCCTGTGCCTCATGGGAACAGTCCAGCCCGAACTACCAAGCCATGTCTTTCCTAGACCGGAATCAAGCGTCCAAGGACCGGTTTCTGACTATCAGCCTTCTTCAGCCTGGATAGCTTGACTCCAGTGATGTGGAGAGCCTGGGACTCACGTCTGAGCATACCCAGCACACTCGGGGTGAAAATTGCAAAAAACACACTTGATGGACAGAATGCAGAACAATGTCTTACATTCATCCCAGTAAAAAGATCTGGGCCTAAATCCATAGTTTTTTTGCACTCTACACCACCCTAGGTCAGACAATGGCTATATGCAGATCAGCCTTGACCCTGTGCCTCATGGGAACAGTCCAGCCCGAACTACCAAGCCATGTCTTTCCTAGACCGGAATCAAGCATCCAAGGACCAGTTTCTGGCTATCAGCCTTCTTCAGCCTGGATAGCTTGACTCCGGTGATGTGGAGAGCCTTGGACTCACGTCTGAGCATACCCAGCACACTCGGGGTGAAAATTGCAAAAAACACAGTTGATGTACAGAATGCAGAACAATGTCTTTCATTCACCCCAGTACAAAGATCTGGGCCCAAATCCATCGTTTTTTTGCACTCCACACCACCCTAGGTCAGACAATGGCTATATGCAAATCAGCCTTGACCCTGTGTCTCATGGGAACAGTCCAGCCCGAACTACCAAGCCATGTCTTTCCTAGACCGGAATCAAGCATCCAAGGACCGGATTCTGGCTATCAGCCTTCTTCATCCTGGATAGCTTGACTCCAGTGATGTGGAGAGCCTGGGACTCACGTCTGAGCATACCCAGCACCCTCGGGGTGAAAATTGCAAAAAACACAGTTGATGGACAGAATGCAGAACAATGTCTTAGATTCACCCCAGTACAAAGATCTGGGCCTAACTCCATCCTTTTTTTGCACTCCACACCACCCTAGGTCAGACAATGGCTATATGCAAATCAGCCTTGACACTGTGCCTCATGGGAACAGTCCAGCCCGAACTACCAAGCCATGTCTTTCCTAGACCGGAATCAAGCATCCAAGGACCGGTTTCTGGCTATCAGCCTTCTTCAGCCTGGATAGCTTGACTCCAGTGATGTGGAGAGCCTGGGACTCACATCTGAGCATACCCAGCACACTCTGGGTGAAAATTGCAAAAAACACAGTTGATGGACAGAATGCAGAACAATGTCTTTCATTCACCCCAGTACAAAGATCTGGGCCTAAATCCATCGTTTTTTTGCACTCCACACCACCCTAGGTCAGACAATGACTATATGCAAATCAGCCTTGACCCTGTGCCTCATGGGAACAGTCCAGCCCGAACTACCAAGCCATGTCTTTCCTAGACCGGAATCAAGCATCCAAGGACCGATTTCTTGCTATCAGCCTTCTTCAGCCTAGATAGCTTGACTCCAGTGATGTGGAGAGCCTGGGACTCACGTCTGAGCTACCCAGCACACTCGGGGTGAAAATTGCAAAAAACACAGTTGATGGACAGAATGCAGAACAATGTCTTTCATTCACCCCAGTACAAAGATCTGGGCCCAAATCCATCATTTTTTTGCACTCCACACCACCCTAGGTCAGACAATGGCTATATGCGAATCAGCCTTGACCCTGTGCCTCATGGGAACCGTCCAGCCCGAACTACCAAGCCTTGTCTTTCCTAGACCGGAATCAAGCATCCAAGGACCGGTTTCTGGCTATCAGCCTTCTTCAGCCTGGATAGCTTGACTCCAGTGATGTGGAGAGCCTGGGACTCCCGTCTGAGCATACCCAGCACACTTGGGGTGAAAATTGCAAAAAACACAGTTGATGGACAGAATGCAGAATAAGTATGGGCGAATTTTGCGAATCTCGCGTTCGCAAATTTTGCGGATTTGCGAACTCGCAATCCGCAAAATCCGCGAATTCTCCCGAATTTGCGGATTCTTTTTTTTGTGTTCGCAAGGATTTCTGCCAGTTCGCGAGGGTTTTGTACCAGTTCGCAATTGCGAACTTACATTTCGGCTCGCAACGGTCGGGATTATGTTGTTTCTACGTCTGGTTCATCATCACAGGTTCCCAGCACCCTCTGTTTCACCACTGCCACCCTCTGTTTCACCCATGCCACCCTCTGTTACATCAATGCCACCCTCTGGTTCATCATCACTGTAGATTATGGGGGGGAAAAGCAAGCACACCAGCCCTGCTTCAACTGACTTGAATTAATTTGGGGTTAGTTTATTAATTAGTCACTGTTTTAAAATTCCAGTCTGGCACCTGCTTCCTTATCTGTAATTTGCTTTCTGTTGCAGTGCATTTTTTTTTCCAGGGCCTTTGTGGCCTACTTGTAGCTATTCTATGAGCCTGCTGTGAGGGTCAGAGCAGGGTCATACAATTGTTGCAACTAGCAAATGAACTCTGGGGGCCCCAGTCAGGAAGCACTAGAGGGAATTGTTACTAATGATGAGTTTGAACTCTTGCACCTGCCGAGTGCTTTCAGTTTTGCAAAACTCGTTTTACTGTAATTTCGCGGGATTCGCGGGGCGCGAACACTCACGAGATCGGATTTGGAAGCCGCGAATTCGTGCGAATATGCGATTTGTTTTTTTGCGGCGTGTTAGTTCGCAAGGTTTTGTGCGTTTTAGCGAGCCGCTCGTAGCGCAAGGCGCGAAGTTACCCTCGCGGTCGTTCAAGGGCGCGGCCATCTTGTTTGCCTGATGTATTTCCGTTTCCGGGCGCGAAGTGTAATCTCGCAAAGTGTGCGGCTTGCCAGTACAGTTTCGCGTGTGTTCGCGAGCAAAATCTCGCGCGAACTTACCCGCGCGGTCGTGAACGGGCGCGGCCATCTTGTTTCTCATTCATTGCTATGGTTCTGGGCATGGTCTTAGTATCCTCTACAAATCTCTGCCATCCTTTGCTTGTTTGAAGTTTTTTTTGATCTATTTTACTTATTATCTATCCCTCTATTTTTCTAGCCCTATATTTTTGTGTTTACTGCTACTTTTAGTTAATTTTAAACTACTTTTTTAAACTCTTTCCTTTTCTTCTCTTCCCTATTCTATTTTCTTTATTCTTTTCCGCCCAGACCATGGTGAAGGGAGCCGGGAAGCATACCGAGAACGGGAAGGGTCCTGCACCCCGTGTCAGGCTCCCGTGCGGGCGATTGAGGGGGGAGGAGGTCGTGCCCAGGGAGATCTTTAGCCCGGAGGAGGTGGGCCAACTCATTTTTTATGTTCAGCGCCGCCTCCCCAGGACCATCATGGGAGGCGGCAAGATCAGTGCCGGGTACGGGATCCGGGAGCACTGGAAGCGGTGGGAGAAGGTGTGCCAGGCCATTTACCACCACTCTCGGGTCTGGTGCACCTACAACCAGGCCACCCACCGCTGGACGGATGTCCTGACTCGTGAGCGAGATCTGCTCGACCTCCTTGGCCTTGAGATCCCCGGGCTTGGTGAGTAGTAGGAGCTATTTCTTTACTACTCTGTTTTCTCCTGCTGTGTTATTATATTGCAAATTTTTGTTTTTTACCAGGAGCAATAATGCTGCTCATTACATTGTAGGTAAATTATATTTCAAAATTTTCTGTGCATTTCAGGTACACTGCTCTCCTTCTTCTCAGTAGTGTTGCTACTATGCCTATTTGTTTTAGATTTTGTGTTCATTTCATTGGCCTGTGAAATTATGTATGAGTGTAGTTTAAAGAATTGCGTAATGCTACACACTAAGGTTCAGATTTTTAATTACCGGCGCATCCCTGCAAAGTAGCAGGGATGCGCCAGTAATTGTGCGCCACGCCACCATCACCCATGGTGCGCCGTATTTACAATGCGGAGCACCATGGGCCCAAAAGGTCACCAAAGCGTTACGCATCTGTGCCGTAAAGGCGGCGCATTGCTGGAGTTGCGTCGCAACGATGGTGCAGCTCCATCAATGCTCTGGGGTGCCCTATCTCCCCAATGCTGCGTCAAGCCGTACGTCTGCTTCAAGCAGGCGCAGGGTTTGAGTCACGCATCATTGTCCTCAAAGTGACTGATTGAAATCTTGTAGATTTCCCTCAGCCACTTTTAGGATGCGCTCCTGCGCAGGAACGCCCTCCCTTGCGCCGGAACGCCCCCTATTGGCGCAGGGCTTTACAACGTGATGCATCTCCCATATGCGCCACGTTGTTAATATACGCCGCACCATTGCGCCTCTTTTGTGCTGCCGCTGCGTCACAAAAGTCACGCAACAATGGAGCAAAAGAGCCGCAAGGGGCTTCTAAATCAGCCCCTACAGACTCAAGTCCAGTCCATCCTTTGTACACATGGCGATAAGAAGAAATAGTGGTGGTGGATTGATAGTTTGAGTATTTTAATGACTGGTTAATGTAGTAGGAAACTTTAGTGTTGTCGCTGATCTTCAATCACGATGGACTTTGGCTGTCACTTCGTGTGCTGCGGACTGCTGCCTGCCAATCCTAGGCAAACCTTTTTAGTACTTTGTTTAGTGAGTTACATAAGGTAGTTTCCAATTCGACGGTCCGCAAATCAAGCAATACTAAAGTAATAACGTAGACGACCACATGAGATTGGTCAATAATATATCCCGTGGAGTAGTTGTCTATTTGCTATTTCGCAAAAATATTTTGTTAGTTCTTTTGAAATGTTTCTGTTTTTCTTTCTTTCATGTTGTACATCAGCTTCCCCCAGGGGCAAGAGGAGGACACAGGTGGAGGAGGAGGAGGAGGAGGAGGGTGCTGTTGATGATGCAGGCCAGGACCGGGCAGGCGAGGGATCCTTTGCTGGCCCCAGTAAGTTTTAATTTTAATATAGAGTACTTATTTTTTCCTAGCGTTCCTCATTCGATTTTTTCTAAATCGTCTTTGATCTTCTTGTAGACAGGATCTAAATTCTTATCCTGCCTCGACTATGACTCCGTGTGGTATTACTAGATTATTCTTATTAGTCTGTCTGTGTAGCTAACTAAGATTGCACATTTGGCATTTCCATTGGACTCCCATTCTAGTCAGCAATAGCTCTATGCACTGAGTGCAGTCCTCTGGGATTGTCCATAATGTCTTTTCAAGTATTCTAAATGTTTATGCTTTGACAATTGCCAACAATAAAAAGGTGAATGACCACCAAGAAAGAATAAGATACTACTTTACTTTTGGTTTGGATAGGAGGACAATCCATTCTACTACTGTTGCAGGGACAAATCTGCACAAACAGAACTATGGACACTAAATAATGCATTGCTTAGCTTATCAATTATAATAGGTGCTGTTAGACTTTCCACATACCTCAGTGATAACAGACTTTGTAGTTGAACCCCCAATCTCCTTACTGACTAGATAGTGTGGCAGAGCCATTTAGCTCCCAAAGTCGCCGATGGCAGAGGCACGCACTCATGCTTGCAAAAATTCCAAAACCTTTAGCTCATCCACTCTAGTCCGGAGGACCAAAAACCACAGAGTCTATTTAAGTTTAAAAGCTTTATTAAAAGTAAACACATTTATTAAAATCAAGTTTGTCATAAAAGTAAACGTTTAACTGAAAATGGAAAAGTGCTTAGTGCTGACGATTAATTGGACACATTTCTTGTGGTCGAGCCGAGCTCTCACCTGGTTTGAACTTGATCCTACTTGTGTTCTTAGAAGTCAAGCTTCTGTCTGTTAGGAGAAAAAGTGGTGCGTGTTAAAAATAAAAAGCAAGCATTCATCATTTGTGCCAAAAAGTGCAGCAAGACAACAGCCTTCCCTGGAAAAAGGGACATTTTTACTTTAGAGTACACAGTCATAAATTATTACATTGTATACTGTTTTTTTCACATTTCTTTCTTCCTCCTAGACCAAATATTATATAGTAGTGAGTGGTGTATTCTAACATTATTAAATGTACTTTGTAGGTGGAACATCTGGAAACGGGGCCAGCGCAGAGGTGGTGGTGGCATTGGACGAGGAGGACAACTCTGGGGAGGATGCGGTGCAAGTGCCGGACAAGGACATGCCTGTGAGGGTTCACACGGTGGTGGCGGGCAGAGGTAAGCTATACATTCCTTACTCATTGATATTGAAGACTGCAAAGTGTGCTTTTTGCACGGGTGTATTATAAATAAACCAGGTAGTAGCCTCCTCTAAATGTACTTCGACTTAGCTGTGAAGTTTTTGGCGAGAAGAATCCCAATCAGATCTGAGGTGAACTTGATGGATGGGATGAACGAAAAGCGAAAGAAGGGTGAAAGTAAGTGTAGAAGGACGAGAAATGTAATGATGACTGGCAAAGAAGAATGATATGTGTTTGCTTGGTCCCCGAGGTGGCTGGGAAGGAAAGAATATGGTATGGTGCATGGCTGGGTGAATGATGAAGCAAGGATGGGCGGAAGGAGAACAGCCTGGGTGGGTGAGACAGAAACTGTATGTGTGCATATAATTTGAATGGATGGACGCCTGGATCATTCATGGTACTATCTGACTCTTAGATAGCATATGTGTATCTAGAGAGAGTAGACGGTCACTGGATGAACTAAATGTTACTTTGAAGAGCATGTAACACCGCACCCGCACGTCCGTTCCAGTGTAGGAAAGGCAAGGAAAAGAAGTTGTAATGTTGTCCAAATACTACCATGAATAGTAGCAGTAGTTTGCATTGCAACTGCAAGCACAGCATATATCCGGTTATTACGGTGGACACTCCCTACCTCTCTTAATAACTTTAGTTTAGTAGTAGTACGTCATTCATGTGTGGGGGTATCACTGTTCACTCTATAATAAGCAAAGCACCTAAAGTCATCCCATATGTCATCAAATACATCCCATGTGAAGTGATAGATAATCAGATTATTTAGCTTCTTCATTTTCCTTTTCTAATACTCATTGGCACTGTAGGGTGAAAGCTAAATTTAATTAAGCAGTAGCCCTTTTAACAGAGTATTCTCAGTGCCACCCGTAATAGAAAAGTAAGAGCTTCACCACCTGCATGTACTGGACCGGTACAGTAACGCAAGTCTGTCTCACTCACCATGGTGTGCGTCTGTTTTTCTCGGGTGCAAGTTCACTGCGCTGGCATTATGCCGGCTTGCATAAGATAACGTACCAATTTTCCTAAACAAGAGAGAAGAATAAGAATAAGACTGGTGTACTGTCATAGTCGACTGTAATGGAAGTCCATAGTGCTCGTAGAATTTGTTCCTTAAACTCCCACTAATGTTAGAGCAAGGATGAAGAAGTCGGAGGTTACATAGATACTGTCCTCAATAGTTATGTACTGTGCTTTCAATTTGCTACTTGTACTGTGACAACTTTCTGCTCAATCATTTTGTGTTAATAGCATTGGTTACAGACTATGTCTTTCTTTCTTCATGTAGTTGCTCCTTCCAAATCCAAGAGACCATCAAGGAGGAAGGAGCTGGCTCGAATGGCCCGGCAACGGAGGCTGGATGCCACTGTCGCTGAATATCGGCGGCTGGTGGCCCTGGAGGAGGAGGAGTCGCAGTCTGGTACAACAACAACGTCCACTGGGACAGCTGCATCCTCCTCCGTGCAGGCTGCCAGCCAGCGCAGTGCTTCAGCGGTACGGAGCCGGGCTACCAAAGCCAAACGCCACCGCCGAGCAGCAAAGACAGCAGCTGCCCCCCACAGGATTTGCAAGGCACACCGGCGCCGCTTATCCCTCAGACTGTCCTACCTGAAGCAGGAGGTCCTGAACTATAAGAACTTGGTGGAGGGCCTCCGCTTCGAGCATGCCACCCTCCGCAAGGAGCATGATGCCCTGGCTGCTAAATCCAACAGCACCCTGCCATAGTGTCCCTTGCCCCTTTTTTAGAGACTTTTGGGGTGTGGGAATTGGGAGTTGGGTTTTTTGGGGACTTTTGAAGGACAATCGTTGGGGTTAGGGAGGGTCTTGCGGGAGATTATTTTGTTAGGGCTATAAAAATATACTTTTTGAAACTTTATCTGACCATACCTGTTTTTTACTGCTTTTGAGTCTGGTGGGTGGGGGTTTAACAGTAAGTTTGTTTTCCTGAATAGTCCTAGGACTTTAGTAGTACTACCGTCAATCTCTCGTCTCTCCTAATACTCCATTATACTACCTCCAACCAAACGCCTATCTTACCTATAATTTCTGTTTGCAAGTAGGGCTAGGCCCAGGGCTGGCTCCACGGGAAACAGCGAATAAGGTTGGCAATCCTGGGCGGATAAAATGTCCTCATAGCGGTGGTACTAGTGGTGTGACACAGTGGCAGTTGCATGCCTATGAAAAAAAAGAAAATGAAATCTGGTTTGTCCTCCTGAGCAATACAACGGTACAATAGAGAATATAGCAGGTGACAGAAGTACACTAGAACAGTGCCACATTGTAGCCTAACAAATGGTAAAGTATAACTACTAATTTGGTTGAAGTTCTTTGACATTAGCCATGGGTCTTTGTCAAGCAGATTAAGAATATATCCTCGGATTTCTTCACCAGCCTGTTGCTATCACCTTATCCTCCCCAGCAAGTGTGTGGATTTATTGCTGTAATTTAGTCACACATCAATCAAAACCACACAGCCCGGGGAAAGAGGGTTAGGGTTTGAAAAATGGATGGGTACGGGGGTTTTTGGGAAAGGTTTTGGGAGACAAGAAAAAATAGCACAGCATGGACAAACAATTGTGAACATAAACAAATCTTTGGGTACAAACCTATCCATCAATCTTTGAAAGTGCATGCACTACTGCATGCATGTCAGTGAAAAGTAAGTAGTACTGTCGACAACTGTGGAAGAAAGAATGCGACAGTACAGGGCGTGTGTGGAAATATTGATAACTATATTCAACATAAGGTCTCTGTTGCCAGATACCTGAGAGCCTTGCTGGTCACTATAAATCCATTCACAACACTCAATGGGGTTGGTCTGGAAGGTATAGTAGATAGAAAAGGAGAAATTGCTCTTTTTCTAGGTGTCCCCTCACTCACCAGGGTTGCCCCTTGGTGACATGCTTCATCATTGGGGCCATCCCAGTCCTCTACGGGCTGGGGCGTGCTGCGGCTTGCGAATTACGTAGGAGCACTTACAAATGACTATGTGTGGTGCAGATGTGATAGTGGAGTGGACTAAGTGATGTGTTAAGGGATCAATTTAGAAGCAGAGAGAGATCCAAGAAATGCAGTCACAGTCATAGAAAAACACAATGGATACTGTATCTGTATGTTGTTGTAGTTGTCCTGTTGAATTTGGTAAGTAAGTTGCATGCAGAAAAAAATTCCCCTTATTAGCGGCACTCCTCCATTGCAGCTGACGCTTCGTCCATCGATGTTGGTCACCAGAAGACACCCTGTAAAAAAAGCACAGCATGGACAAACAATTGAACATAAACAAATCTTTGGGTACAAACCTATCCATAAATCTTTGAAAGTCCATGCACTACTGCATGCATGTCAGTGAAAAGTAAGTAGTACTTTCGACAACTGTGGAAGAAAGAATGCGACAGTACAGGGCGTGTGTGGAATTATTGATAACTATATTCAACATAAGGTCTCTGTTGCCAGATATCTGAGAGCCTTGCTGGTCACTATAAATCCATTCACAACACTCAATGGGGTTGGTCTGGAAGGTGTAGTAGATAGAAAAGGAGAAATTGCTCTTTTTCTAGGTGTCCCCTCACTCACCAGGGTTGCCCCTTGGTGACATGCTTCATCATTGGGGCCATCCCAGTCCTCTACGGGCTGGGGCGTGCTGCAACTTGCGAATTACGTAGGAGCACTTACAAATGACTATGTGTGGTGCAGATGTGATAGTGGAGTGGACTAAGTGATGTGTTAAGGGATCAATTTAGAAGCAGAGAGAGATCCAAGAAATGCAGTCACAGTCATAGAAAAACACAATGGATACTGTATCTGTATGTTGTTGTAGTTGTCCTGTTGAATTTGGTAAGTAAGTTGCATGCAGAAAAAAATTCCTCTTATTAGCGGCACTCCTCCATTCCATCTGACGCTTCGTCCATCAATGTTGGTGACCAGAAGACACCCTGTCCACTGCCTGGCGGATGCTGAATTGTGGCTCGCTAATGTGAAGCCTGACTCCATCCTTTTTTCCCCATTGCACAGACTGAAACCCGGCCTGTAATTATTCAACAAAAAACAGGAAGTGATATAATATTACAACACCACTGATAAATAAATATAAGGTATGTAGGCTGTGGAGTGCAAAAAGTCACACTTTGATTTTCCTAGTAGACAGTACAATATTTTTGACAGTGCGTACTCTGTCTGAGTCACCTTTTGAAGGATAAATAAGTATGGGCAAATTAATGTAGCGGATCTTTCCCCTCAAGCTAGGTGTACTGTAAACTGTGTTTTAGAACAAAATTAGATCTTCCCAGCAGTGCTCCCACCCAGACCCTTACTAAAGCCAGTCGCAAAAATGTAGAAGACCCCCAATCAAATCGCAAAAAACGAGGCCTAGCAGAAAACTGGTGACAAAACGTACTTTGAAAGTAAAAGTAGGCCCAAATACCCCCTTACCCACCGTGGATTGCATTCAAACAACTTGCAAGCAACCAAGCAAAAGTATCCATAGCCAGCATCGCTCCAAGATTCGAAAACCCGCCCACCCAAACACATGCAATAGAAATACTGCTAACCCTAACGAACCCTAAGTTAAGAATAGTGGCAAAGGCTTTCTTTAACTATGCCAAATCCCCCCTTTCCCACCATGGATTTTCTTCAAATGACTTGCAACCAAAATTACACATTCTCACGAGTGCTCTACTAAGACCCCAGAACTCAGTTGCAAAAATCTAGAACACCCCGAAACACATGCAATCCTGCTGCTAGGGCTAACCCTAACGAACCCTAAGTTACAAAAAGTGCCAAAAGGCTTTTCCGCGTGGATTTTGTCCCAACCACTTCTACTCGGTATTAGACCTTCCCAGGAATGCCCACCCGCCAAAAAGCATAACACCCCCAAATAGGCCAAAAGCAGCATCTCCTACTTACAATATTTCTCGGCCTTCGGTCCAAATGCGCTGTGTAGCTAGGCCATAAGTCCGGTTTGCCACCACGGATTTCCTGAAAAGCAAATGCAATCAAGATTAGAGTGTCCCAGCAGTGCTCACAGACCCCGAAACTCACCCACAAACAGACGGAACCCCCCCCAAGAGCACCTCAAAGGCAAGCAAGTCAGCAAAACCACAAAAAAATTTCCGCCTCGGATTTGGTCCAAACCACTTTTATCCGGTATTAGAGCTTCCCAGCAATGGCCCCAGAGCCGTCAACCCAGGAGAAAACGAGTAGAAGACCCCCAAACAGCCAAAGAGCAAAAGTAAAAAAATGGGGACTCAGTCATTTTTTTCCAAATTTCCCAAATCACTCCGCGTGCGCTCTGCAGCTAGGCCCCAACTCCCCTCTGCCACCATGGATTTCTTCAAACTTCTTGCAAAGTAAAGTATCCATAGCCAGCAGTGCTCCCAGACCCCGAAACCCACCCACAAACACCAGGAAGCCCCCCAAACAGGCCCCCGAAAACGCTACATTGAGCAAAATGTCAGAAATAGCAACAACAAAAAAATCAGCGTGGATTTTGTCCCAACCACTTCTACCCGGTATTAGACTTTCCCAGGAATGCCCCAAGACCCGCCAACCCACCCGCCAAAAAGCATAACCCCCCAAACAGGCCAAAAGAAACATCTACTTACAATATTTCTCGGCCTTCGGGCGAAACGCGCTGTGTAGCTAGGCCATAAGTCCGGTTTGCCACCACGGATTTCCTGAAAAGCAAATGCAATCAAGATTAGAGTGTCCCAGCAGTGCTCACAGACCCCGAAACTCACCCACAACCAGACGGAACCCCCCCTAGGAGCACCTCAAAGGCAAGCAAGTCAGCAAAACCACAAAAAAATTTCCGCCTCGGATTTGGTCCAAACCACTTTTATCCGGTATTAGAGCTTCCCAGCAATGGCCCCAGAGCCGTCAACCCAGGAGAAAACAAGTAGAAGATCCCCAAACAGCCAAAGAGCAAAAGTACAAAAATGAGGACTTAGTCATTTTTTTCCAAATTTCCCAAATCACTCCGCGCGCGCTCTGCAGCTAGGCCCTAACTCCCCTCTGCCACCATGGATTTGCTTCAAACCTCTTGCAAAGTAAAGTATCCATAGCCAGCAGTGCTCCCAGACCCCGAAACCCACCCACAAACACCAGGAAGCCCCCCAAACAGGCCCCCGAAAACGTTACATTGAGCAAAATGTCAGAAATAGCAAAAAAAAATCGGCGTGGATTTTGTCCCAACCACTTCTACCCGGTATTAGACCTTCCCAGGAATGCCCCAAGACCTGCCAACCCACCCGCCAAAAAGCATAACACCCCCAAACAGGCCGAAAGCAACATCTCCTACTTACAATATTTCTCGGCCTTCGGTCCAAACGCGCTGTGTAGCTAGGCCATAAGTCCGGTTTGCCACCACGGATTTCCTGAAAAGCAAATGCAATCAAGATTAGAGTGTGCCAGCAGCGCTCACAGACCCCGAAACTCACCCACAAACAGACGGAACCCCCCCTAAGAGCACCTCAAAGGCAAGCAAGTCAGCAAAACCACAAAAAAATTTCCGCCTCGGATTTGGTCCAAACCACTTTTATCCGGTATTAGAGCTTCCCAGCAATGGCCCCAGAGCCGTCAACCCAGGAGAAAACGAGTAGAAGACCCCCAAACAGCCAAAGAGCAAAAGTAAAAAAATGGGGACTCAGTCATTTTTTTCCAAATTTCCCAAATCACTCCACGTGCGCTCTGCAGCTAGGCCCTAACTCCCCTCTGCCACCATGGATTTGCTTCAAACCTCTTGCAAAGTAAAGTATCCATAGCCAGCAGTGCTCCCAGACCCCAAAACCCACCCACAAACACCAGGAAGCCCCCCAAACAGGCACCAGAAAACGCTACATTGAGCAAAATGTCAGAAATAGCAAAAATAAAATCGGCGTGGATTTTGTCCCAACCACTTCTACCCGGTATTAGACCTTCCCAGGAATGCTCCAAGACCCACCAACCCACCCGCCAAAAAGCATAACACCCCCAAACAGGCCAAAAGCAACATCTCCTACTTACAATATTTCTCGGCCTTCGGTCCAAACGCGCTGTGTAGCTAGGCCATAAGTCCGGTTTGCCACCAGGGATTTCCTGAAAAGCAAATGCAATCAAGATTAGAGTGTCCCAGCAGTGCTCACAGACCCTGAAACTCACCCACAAACAGACGGAACCCCCCCTAAGAGCACCTCAAAGGCAGGCAAGTCAGCAAAACCACAAAAAAATTTCCGCCTCGGATTTGGTCCAAACCACTTTTATCCGTATTAGAACTTTCCAGCAATGGCCCCAGAGCCGTCAACTCACCCGCAAAGAGGTAGAACAACACCCCCATAAGTGCTGAGTCTTTCTTCATTGGGCGTAAACCAGCCCTCTGCTTTGATGGAAATAGGAGTCTGGAGGAGGAGGATAGAGGAGCATGTTCTTCTGAACTTGTGAACCTGAGGAATGCAGACTGCGGCACCTTCAAATCAATAAGCAAACAAGTGAAGACAGTTCTGCTGATGGGCTTGTTTTTGTGATTAGGTGATTAAAGTTTGAATTATATTAACTGTGCACAACAAAGAAAGACAGACACACAGGAATAAAAGTGAATAAGGACAAACAAGAAAGTTATTGATTCATTGTCTCATTTTCAGGGCTCGGTATCACGGTCCATGAATAAGAATAAGGCTTCGTCATCATACTCTGCAAATTCAGGCAGGGTGAGCTCAGTGTCACCTGACAGAGAAGAAATTCCCTCATCTATGTTGCTGTCCACCTCGTCTTCATCCGTCGCGCTTTCTCGTACTCTGTAATCTGGTGGTATGAGGTGCTGATTCATCTTGATCATTGTTAACCTCTCCACATTTTTGGGCGAGAGGCGGCTCCGTTTGGGAGTTACAATGCCACCAGCAGCACTGAAAACACATTCAGAAGACACGCTTGCGAGTGGGCAAGACAAGTAGTTTAAAGCCAGGTTGGAGAGCTGTGGCCACAATTCTTTTTTCCCATGCCAATACGCCAATGGGTCAGCATTAACATAGACCTCTGTTGAGTCATTCAGGTAGTCCTTCACCATCGAATCAAGGTTCTCCTCCAAGGTTCCTCCACTTTGCTTAGCTGTTGCTGTGACCTTTTGAGAACCAAACCCAAGCCGAGCTAGCCAATCCTCTTCAGCCTCCAATGTTACTGTTGTGTCTGGTGGTGCAGATGATCCGGTTGCCGGTCTCTTTAACGGCTGAGAGGTTACTTGTGCCGCAGCCACAGGTGCAGAAGTGGATTGTTGTGACTGGGGATGGCCTGCTGATACTGATGTACTGCCTTTTCCTTCAATTTGCTGCCGTTCTCTTTCAAACCTCTTGGCTAAGGAGGCTATCCACTGTTTGTACTTTGTAACATCTTCATCAGCAAAAGGAAAGAATGCTTGGCCTGCCAGCGCCTTTTTGTAGCGTGGATCCAGAATAGTAGCACAAATGTAATGCTGGTTTGAGTGGATCATTTTAAGACGTTCATCACCTTGTAGGTGCTCTAATAATTTCTCAGCCAGAACAAAAGGGTCTTGGTTTTTTTCATCTTTTTCAAACACAGAACACACCTCCTTCAGTTGGTGCTCCAGCATGTACAACAATGGGATAGATTTTCCCAAATTACAGTCCTCCTTGCTGACTGCACGCATGAAGAACTCAAAAGGACAAAACATGCGTGTCAGGCTTTCAACTATGTTCCATTGCGCCGCACCCATCCTCAGGTCCTCCTTCTGAGCTGTACCCTGTGTTAAGAAATAGTGATCGAGTACCGTATACTGCTCATACAGACGCTCAAGCATGTAGAAGGTTGAGTTCCAACGTGTTACCACCTCCTGGATGAGTGCTTTCACTGGCATTTGACGTTCATATAGCAGGCTCCTCAGATGCTTCCGGGCCTTAAAAGAATGGCTGAAATGGTTGCACATTTTTCGCAGGTGTCCACTACTCTGTACGCTGCACTGTCTTTATCACCCAAGAATTTTTTGACAACCAGGTTTATACAGTGCGCCAAACACGGCACTCTGAAATAGTCACCCAGCTGCATGGCCTTAACTATATTGGCGCCATTGTCCGTGGAAACATAACCAACCTGGCGTTTTTTGGGGGACAGCCAGTCAAGGACCTTTGTGTTAAAGACATCCAAAATGTTTTGTGCTGTGTGACGTTTCTCCAAACCAAACATGGCTAGTGTTGCATGTTTCCGAGCAGCTTTAAAAACAATGTCCGGGTCAACACCTGCGTTTAGCTTTGCTTTAGCCCCTGAAAATGAGACCCAGTGTGCAGTGATGCACATGTAATCAGCGCCTGCGCCACTGGTCCACATGTCTGTTGTCAGATGTATAGTGTGAACAGCACTCTTCTGCAAAGCTGCCCCAATCACCTCCAGAACATCTTCATGTAGTGCTGGAACCGCAACTCGGGCAAAATAGAACCGGCTAGGAACCTTCCATTTAGGGCAGAGCGCTGCCACTAATTCTAGAAAACCAACCCCTTCTACAAAAGAAAAAGGGAGAAGGTCCAGAGCTAGCATTTTAGCCAGCTTAGTGTTATACAGACGCGTCAGTGGGTGGTTGCGTTCATATTGCGCTTCTGTAAACAACATCTTTTTAATGTTGCCCCTGACCAAGCATTTACGGGATGCTGATGATGATGATATCTTCGACCCAGTTTCGCTCGCTGATGATCTTTTTCACATTGGTATCTCACTCTCTCCCACACTCTTAGTGTGGCTCACATGGGGTGTGCTGCTGGCAGGGGTACTGGGTGTAAGTGAAGTGTGTGACACGTCTTCTTCCTCCTCGTCATCATCAGATGAAAAATCAACGTTTTCATTACGTGCAATTCGGGCTTCCTTGATCACCTCTAGGTGCGCAAACCATTGGACAGTGTGCGTTCTCCTAAGATGACCTCTCTGGCCTCCGGTACCATAGTTGGTACCAAACTTACCACGACTAACTCAAAGCTTACAAATGCTACAAATGGCTACGTTTTCCTTTTTTGGGCAAACACTAAAGAAGTCCCAAACTGGAGACTTGAAATGTCTTTGGGGGCCGGAGGAGGCGGCGATACTGGTAGTGGTGGGGGTCCTGCTGCAAATGCCAGATGAAGTGGAGGATGTGGATTGCCGAACTTCAGTACATTTTGCACTTTCACCACCACTAATTGAGGTCGAGGTGGATGGAGGTCCCTTCTTGCGAGGAAGAAATATGGAAGCGGTAGGTGTTGGTGTACTAGTTAACTCCAAATCCAATGATTGTTGTGTTTCCATTGACTCCTCGTCGACATCATCATCACGCTCAGCAGCTTCTCGGGATAGGGTCAAAATGTCTCTTTGCTGCATGCCCGCTGGGACTGCAGTGACCTTTATGATGACTGGCTCGTCGTCGTGAGAGGCTTCATCAGCAGCAGTATGCGTCACTTCTTGTTGAGCCTTATCACACTCCATAGCTATGAGTTTTTCGACGACCTTCCTTTTACGCTTAGGTATCTTTGTCAGATCATGGTGTGCCTCACTCTCAGACAGCCGTGGTGGCCGTGGTTCCCAATCGTCATCCAGATCATCAGAAGGAGGTGGGCTTGAAGAAGATGTAGACACCCCCCTTGATCTTTTCCTTGCTAGGGATGCGGAAGACAATGAATGATCATCAGGAGGAGTGGCTTCCTCAAATGATACCTCGGTCTGATTGTCAATTTCCTGATGTGCCCCTACTTCAGGAGGAACAACTATTGTGGGCACTTGTGACCCTCGTTGCACCTCTGCTTGCGCATCTCCTTGCGCTGCCTCTCCTTCCACATGTACTTGGGCTTGTACTTGCACATGTTGTTGTTGTTGCGGCTGTGGTTGTTCAACACTTGTCAGATGAGTTACAACAACCTGTGTTGATTCAGGGGCATTGCTGCTACTTTCTTGCGATGAGCCAACATCACTGGTCTATAGTGATTAAAGAAGTACATTGACTGCCTCTGAAGCACTCAAGGGCTTTGACTTAAGTTGGCGTGGTGGTGGAGGCACTGAGCCCAATGGAGCGGGGGTGCTGCTCCCAGCTTGGTCCCCAGCACATCCCGCTGCTGCTGCAGGCGTAATTTTTTTTTTACTCCTAAAAAACGCGGCGGCCGGCACACCAGCCTACTTGGTAACTTGCTTCTTCTGCTCCTTACTAGCAACTTTCATGCTAGAGGAGCTACGGAGACCTTTTTTTGGGGTCAGCAAAACCACAAACAAATTTCCTCCTCGGATTTGGTCCAAACCACTTTTATCCAGTATTAGAGCTTCCCAGCAATGGCCCCAGAGCCGTCAACCCAGGAGAAAACGAGTAGAAGACCCCCAAACAGCCAAAGAGCAAAAGTAAAAAAATGGGGACTCAGTAATTTTTTTCCAAATTTCCCAAATCACTCCGCGCGCGCTCTGCAGCTAGGCCCTAATTCCCCTCTGCCACCATGGATTTCTTCAAACTTCTTGCAAAGTAAAGTATCCATAGCCAGCAGTGCTCCCAGACCCCGAAACCCACCCACAAACACCAGGAAGCCCCCCAAACAGGCCCCCGAAAACGCTACATTGAGCAAAATGTCAGAAATAGCAAAAAAGAAAATCAGCGTGCATTTTGTCCCAACCACTTCTACCCGGTATTAGACCTCACAGGATTGCCCCAAGACCCGCTAACCCACCCGCCAAAAAGCATAACACCCCCAAACAGGCTAAAAGCAACATCTCCTACTTACAATATTTCTCGGCCTTCGGGCCAAACGCGCTGTGTAGCTAGGCCATAAGTCCGGTTTGCCACCAGGGATTTCCTGAAAAGCAAATGCAATCAAGATTAGAGTGTCCCAGCAGTGCTCACAGACCCCTAAACTCACCCACAACCAGACGGAACCCCCCCTAAGAGCACCTCAAAGGCAAGCAAGTCAGCAAAACCACCAAAAAAAATTCCGCCTCGGATTTGGTCCAAACCACTTTTATCCGGTATTAGAGCTTCCCAGCAATGGCCCCAGAGCCATCAACCCAGGAGAAAATGAGTAGAAGACCCCCAAACAGCCAAAGAGCAAAAGTACAAAAATGAGGACTTAGTCATTTTTTTCCAAATTTCCCAAATCACTCCGCGCGCGCTCTGCAGCTAGGCCCTAACTCCCCTCTGCCACCATGGATTTGCTTCAAACCTCTTGCAAAGTAAAGTATCCATAGCCAGCAGTGCTCCCAGACCCCGAAACCCACCCACAAACACCAGGAAGCCCCCCAAACAGGCCCCCGAAAACGCTACATTGAGCAAAATGTCAGAAATAGCAAAAAATAAATCGGCGTGAATTTTGTCCCAACCACTTCTACCCGGTATTAGACCTTCCCAGGAATGCCCCAAGACCCGCCAACCCACCCGCCAAAAAGCATACAACCCCCAAACAGGCCAAAAGCAACATCTCCTACTTACAATATTTCTCGGCCTTCGGTCCAAACGCGCTGTGTAGGTAGGCCGTAAGTCCGGTTTGCCACCACGGATTTCCTGAAAAGCAAATGCAATCAAGATTAGAGTGTCCCAGCAGTTCTCACGGACCCCGAAACTCACCCACAAACAGACGGAACCCCCCCTAAGAGCACCTCAAAGGCAAGCAAGTCAGCAAAACCACAAAAAAATTCCGCCTCAGATTTGGTCCAAACCACTTTTATCCGGTATTAGAGCTTCCCAGCAATGGCCCCAGAGCCGTCAACCTAGGAGAAAACGAGTAGAAGACCCCCAAACAGCCAAAGAGCAAAAGTACAAAAATGGGGACTTAGTCATTTTTTTCCAAATTTCCCAAATCACTCCGCGCGCGCTCTGCAGCTAGGCCCTAACTCTCCTTTGCCACCATGGATTTGCTTCAAACCTCTTGCAAAGTAAAGTATCCATAGCCAGCAATGCTCCCAGACCCTGAAACCCACCCACAAACACCAGGAAGCCCCCCAAACAGGCCCCCAAAAACGCTACATTGAGCAAAATGTCAGAAATAGCAAAAATAAAAACGGCGTGGATTTTGTCCCAACCACTTCGACCCGGTATTAGACCTTCCCAGGAATGCTCCAAGACCCGCCAACCCACCCGCCAAAAAGCATAACACCCCCAAACAGGCCAAATGCAACATCTCCTACTTACAATATTTCTCGGCCTTCGGTCCAAACGCGCTGTGTAGCTAGGCCATAAGTCCGGTTTGCCACCAGGGATTTCCTGAAAAGCAAATGCAATCAAGATTTAGAGTGTCCCAGCAGTGCTCACAGACCCCGAAACTCACCCACAAACAGACGGAACCCCCCCTAAGAGCACCTCAAAGGCAAGCAAGTCAGCAAAACCACAAAAAAACTTCTGCCTCGGATTTGGTCCAAACCACTTTTATCCGGTATTAGAACTTTCCAGCAATGGCCCCAGAGCCGTCAACTCACCCGCAAAGAGGTAGAACAACACCCCCATAAGTGCTGAGTCTTTCTTCATTGGGCGTAAACCAGCCCTCTGCTTTGATGGAAATAGGAGTCTGGAGGAGGAGGATAGAGGAGCATGTTCTTCTGAACTTGTGAACCTGAGGAATGCAGACTGTGGCACCTTCAAATCAATAAGCAAACAAGTGAAGACAGTTCTGCTGATGGGCTTGTTTTTGTGATTAGGTGATTAAAGTTTGAATTATATTAACTGTGCACAACAAAGAAAGACAGACACACAGGAATAAAAGTGAATAAGGACGAACAAGAAAGTTATTGATTCATTGTCTCATTTTCAGGGCTCGGTATCACGGTCCATGAATAAGAATAAGGCTTTGTCATCATACTCTGCGAATTCAGGCAGGGTGAGCTCAGTGTCACCTGACAGAGAAGAAATACCCTCATCTATGTTGCTGTCCACCTCGTCTTCATCCGGCGCGCTTTCTCGTACTCTGTAATCTGGTGGTATGAGGTGCTGATTCATCTTGATCATTGTTAACCTCTCCACATTTTTGGGCGAGAGGCGGCTCCGTTTGGGAGTTACAATGCCACCAGCAGCACTGAAAACACGTTCAGAAGACACGCTTGCGAGTGGGCAAGACAAGTAGTTTAAAGCCAGGTTGGAGAGCTGTGGCCACAATTCTTTTTTCCCATGCCAATACGCCAATGGGTCAGCATTAACATAGACCTCTGTTGAGTCATTCAGGTAGTCCTTCACCATCGAATCAAGGTTCTCCTCCAAGGTTCCTCCACTTTGCTTAGCTGTTGCTGTGACTTTTTGAGAACCAAACCCAAGCCGAGCTAGCCATTCCTCTTCAGCCTCCAATGTTACTGTTGTGTCTGGTGGTGCAGATGATCCGGTTGCCGGTCTCTTTAACGGCTGAGAGGTCACTTGTGCCGCAGCCACAGGTGCAGAAGTGGATTGTTGTGACTGGGGATGGCCTGCTGATGCTGATGTACTGCCTTTTCTTTCAATTTGCTGCCGTTCTCTTTCAAACCTCTTGGCTAAGGAGGCTATCCACTGTTTGTACTTTGTAACATCTTCATCAGCAAAAGGAAAGAATGCTTGGCCTGCCAGCGCCTTTTTGTAGCGTGGATCCAGAATAGTAGCACAAATGTAATGCTGGTTTCAGTGGATCATTTTAAGACGTTCATCACCTTGTAGGTGCTCTAATAATTTCTCAGCCAGAACAAAAGGGTCTTGGTTTTTTTCATCTTTTTCAAACACAGAACATACCTCCTTCAGTTGGTGCTCCAGCATGTACAACAATGGGATAGCTTTTCCCAAATTACAGTCCTCCTTGCTGACTGCAGGCGTGAAGAACTCAAAAGGACGAAGCATGTGTGTCAGGCTTTTAACTATGTTCCATTGCGCCGCACCCATCCTCAGGTCCTCCTTCTGAGCTGTACCCTGTGTTAAGAAATAGTGATCGAGTACCATATACTGCTCATACAGAGGCTCAAGCATGTAGAAGGTTGAGTTCCAACGTGTTACCACCTCCTGGATGAGTGCTTTCACTGGCATTTGACGTTCATATAGCAGGCTCCTCAGATGCTTCCGGGCCTTAAAAGAATGGCTGAAATGGTTGCACATTTTTCGGCAGGTGTCCACTACTCTGTACGCTGCACTGTCTTTATCACCCAAGAATTTTTTGACAACCAGGTTTATACAGTGCGCCAAACACGGCACTCTGAAATAGTCACCCAGCTGCATGGCCTTAACTATATTGGCGCCATTGTCCGTGGAAACATAACCAACCTGGCGTTTTTTTGGGGACAGCCAGTCAAGGACCTTTGTGTTAAAGACATCCAAAATGTTTTGTGCTGTGTGATGTTTCTCCAAACCAAACATGGCTAGTGTTGCATGTTTCCGAGCAGCTTTAAAAACAATGTCCGGGTCAACACCTGCGTTAAGCTTTGCTTTAGCCCCTGAAAAAGAGACCCAGTGTGCAGTGATGCACATGTAATCAGCGCCTGCGCCACTGGTCCACATGTCTGTTGTCAGATCTATAGTGTGAACAGCACTCTTCTGCAAAGCTGCCCCAATCACCTCCAGAACATCTTCATGTAGTGCTGGAACCGCAACTCGGGCAAAATAGAACCGGCTAGGAACCTTCCATTTAGGGCAGAGCGCTGCCACTAATTCTAGAAAACCAACCCCTTCTACAAAAGAAAAAGGGAGAAGGTCCAGAGCTAGCATTTTAGCCAGCTTAGTGTTATACAGACGCGTCAGTGGGTGGTTGCGTTCATATTGCGCTTCTGTAAACAACATCTTTTTAATGTTGCCCTGGACCAAGCATTTACGGGATGCTGATGATGATGATATCTTCGACCCAGTTACGCTCGCTGATGAACTTTTTCGCATTGGTATCTCACTCTCTCCCACACTCTTAGTGTGGCTCACATGGGGTGTGCTCTGGCAGGGGTACTGGGTGTAAGTGAAGTGTGTGACACGTCTTCTTCCTCCTCGTCATCATCAGATGAAAAATCAACGTTTTCATTACGTGCAATTCGGGCTTCCTTGATCACCTCTAGGTGTGCAAACCATTGGACAGTGTGCGTTCTCCTAAGATGACCTCTCTGGCCTCCGGTACCATAGTTGGTACCAAACTTACCACGACTAACTCGAAGCTTACAAATGCTACAAATGGCTATGTTTTCCTTTTTTGGGCAAATACTAAAGAAGTCCCAAACTGGAGACTTGAAATGTCTTTGGGGGCCGGAGGAGGCGGCGATACTGGTAGTGGTGGGGGTCCTGCTGCAAATGCCAGATGAAGTGGAGGATGTGGATTGCCGAACTTCAGTCCGTTTTGCACTTTCACCACTACTAATTGAGGTTGAGGTGGATGGAGGTCCCTTCTTGCGAGGAAGAAATATGGAAGCGGTAGGTGTTGGTGTACTAGTTAACTCCAAATCCAATGATTGTTGTGTTTCCATTGACTCCTCGTCGACATCATCATCACGCTCAGCAGCTTCTCGGGATAGGGTCAAAATGTCTCTTTGCTGCATGCCCGCTGGGGCTGCAGTGACCTTTATGATGACTGGCTCGTCGTCGTGAGAGGCTTCATCAGCAGCAGTATGCGTCACTTCTTGTTGAGCCTCATCACACTCCATAGCTATGAGTTTTTCGACGACCTTCCTTTTACGCTTAGGTATCTTTGTCAGATCATGGTGTGCCTCACTCTCAGACAGCCGTGGTGGCCGTGGTTCCCAATCATCATCCAGATCATCAGAAGGAGGTGGGCTTGAAGAAGATGTAGACACCCCCCTTGATCTTTTCCTTGCTAGGGATGCGGAAGACAATGAATGATCATCAGGAGGAGTGGCTTCCTCAAATGATACCTCGGTCTGATTGTCAATTTCCTGATGTGCCCCTACTTCGGGAGGAACAACTATTGTGGGCACTTGTAACCCTCGTTGCACCTCTGCTTGCGCATCTCCTTGCGCTGCCTCTCCTTCCACATGTACTTGGGCTTGTACTTGCACATGTTGTTGTTGTTGCGGCTGTGGTTGTTCAACACTTGTCAGATGAGTTACAACAACCTGTGTTGATTCAGGGACATTGCTGCTACTTTTTTGCGATGAGCCAACATCACTGGTCGATGGTGATTGAAGAAGTACATTGACTGCCTCTGAAGCACTCAAGGGCTTTGACTTAAGTTGGTGTGGTGGTGGAGGCACTGAGCCCAATAGAGCGGGGGTGCTGCTCCCAGCTTGGTCCCCAGCACATCCCGCTGCTGCTGCAGACGTACTTTTTTTTTTACTCCCAAAAAACGCGGCGGCCGGCACACCAGCCTACTTGGTAACTTGCTTCTTCTGCTCCTTACTAGCAACTTTCTTGCTAGAGGAGCTACGGAGACCTTTTTTTGGGGACAGCAAAAACACAAAAATAATTCCGCCTCGGATTTGGTCCAAACCACTTTTATCCGGTATTAGAGCTTCCCAGCAATGGCCCCAGAGCCGTCAACCCAGGAGAAAACGAGTAGAAGACCCCCAAACAGCCAAAGACCAAAAGTACAAAAATGGGGACTCAGTCATTTTTTTCCAAATTTCCCAAATAACTCCGCGCGCGCTCTGCAGCTAGGCCCTAACTCCCCTTTGCCACCATGGATTTGCTTCAAACCTCTTGCAAAGTAAAGTATCCATAGCCAGCAGTGCTCCCAGACCCCGAAACCCACCCACAAACACCAGGAAGCCCCCCATACAGGCCCCCGAGAACGCTACATTTAGCAAAATGTCAGAAATAGCAAAAAATAAATCGGCGTGGATTTTGTCCCAACCACTTCTACCCGGTATTAGACCTTCCCAGGAATGCCCCAAGACCCGCTAATCCACCCGCCAAAAAGCATAACACCCCCAAACAGGCCAAAAGCAACATCTCCTACTTACAATATTTCTCGGCCTTCGGTCCAAACGCGCTGTGTAGCTAGGCCATAAGTCCGGTTTGCCACCACGGATTTCCTGAAAAGCAAATGCAATCAAGATTAGAGTGTCCCAGCAGTGCTCACAGACCCCGAAACTCACCCACAAACAGACGGAACACCCCCTAAGAGCACCTCAAAGGCAAGCAAGTCAGCAAAACCACAAAAAAAATTCCGCCTCGGATTTGATCCAAACCACTTTTAGCCGGTATTAGAGCTTCCCAGCAATGGCCCCAGAGCCGTCAACCCAGGAGAAAACGAGTAGAAGACCCCCAAACAGCCAAAGAGCAAAAGTACAAAAATGGGGACTTAGTCATTTTTTTCCAAATTTCCCAAATCACTCCGCGCGCGCTCTGCAGCTAGGCCCTAACTCCCCTCTGCCACCATGAATTTGCTTCAAACCTCTTGCAAAGTAAAGTATCCATAGCCAGCAATGCTCCCAGACCCTGAAACCCACCCACAAACACCAGGAAGCCCCCCAAACAGGCCCCCGAAAACGCTACATTGAGCAAAATGTCAGAAATAGCAAAAATAAAATTGGCGTGGATTTTGTCCCAACCACTTCGACCCGGTATTAGACCTTCCCAGGAATGCTCCAAGACCCGCCAACCCACCAGCCAAAAAGCATAACACCCCCAAACAGGCCAAAAGCAACATCTCCTACTTACAATATTTCTCGGCCTTCGGTCCAAACGCGCTGTATAGCTAGGCCATAAGTCCGGTTTGCCACCAGGGATTTCCTGAAAAGCAAATGCAATCAAGATTAGAGTGTCCCAGCAGTGCTCACAGACCCCGAAACTCACCCACAAACAGACGGAACCCCCCTAAGAGCACCTCAAAGGCAAGCAAGTCAGCAAAACCACAAAAAAACTTCCGCCTCGGATTTGGTCCAAACCACTTTTATCCGGTATTAGAACTTTCCAGCAATGGCCCCAGAGCCGTCAACTCACCCGCAAAGAGGTAGAACAACACCCCCATAAGTGCTGAGTCTTTCTTCATTGGGCGTAAACCAGCCCACTGCTTTGATGGAAATAGGAGTCTGGAGGAGGAGGATAGAGGAGCATGTTCTTCTGAACTTGTGAACCTGAGGAATGCAGACTGCGGCACCTTCAAATCAATAAGCAAACAAGTGAAGACAGTTCTGCTGATGGGCTTGTTTTTGTGATTAGGTGATTAAAGTTTGAATTATATTAACTGTGCACAACAAAGAAAGACAGACACACAGGAATAAAAGTGAATAAGGACGAACAAGAAAGTTATTGATTCATTGTCTCATTTTCAGGGCTCGGTATCACGGTCCATGAATAAGAATAATGCTTCGTCATCATACTCTGCGAATTCAGGCAGGGTGAGCTCAGTGTCACCTGACAGAGAAGAAATTCCCTCATCTATGTTGCTGTCCACCTCGTCTTCATCCGGCGCGCTTTCTCGTACTCTGTAATCTGGTGGTATGAGGTGCTGATTCATCTTGATCATTGTTAACCTCTCCACATTTTTGGGCGAGAGGCGGCTCCGTTTGGGAGTTACAATGCCACCAGCAGCACTGAAAACACGTTCAGAAGACACGCTTGCGAGTGGGCAAGACAAGTAGTTTAAAACCAGGTTGGAGAGCTGTGGCCACAATTCTTTTTTCCCATGCCAATACGCCAATGGGTCAGCATTAAAATAGACCTCTGTTGAGTCATTCAGGTAGTCCTTCACCATCGAATCAAGGTTCTCCTCCAAGGTTCCTCCACTTTGCTTAGCTGTTGCTGTGACCTTTTGAGAACCAAACTAAAGCCGAGCTAGCCAATCCTCTTCAGCCTCCAATGTTACTGTTGTGTCTGGTGGTGCAGATGATCCGGTTGCCGGTCTCTTTAACGGCTGAGAGTTCACTTGTGCCGCAGCCACAGGTGCAGAAGTTGATTGTTGTGACTGGGGATGGCCTGCTGATGCTGATGTACTGCCTTTTCCTTCAATTTGCTGCCGTTCTCTTTCAAACCTCTTGGCTAAGGAGGCTATCCACTGTTTGTACTTTGTAACATCTTCATCAGCAAAAGGAAAGAATGCTTGGCCTGCCAGCGCCTTTTTGTAGCGTGGATCCAGAATAGTAGCACAAATGTAATGCTGGTTTGAGTGGATCATTTTAAGACGTTCATCACCTTGTAGGTGCTCTAATAATTTCTCAGCCAGAACAAAAGGGTCTTGGTTTTTCATCTTTTTCAAACACAGAACACACCTCCTTCAGTTGGTGCTCCAGCATGTACAACAATGGGATAGCTTTTCCCAAATTACAGTCCTCCTTGCTGACAGCACGCGTGAAGAACTCAAAAGACGAAGCATGTGTGTCAGGCTTTTAACTATGTTCCATTGCGCCGCACCCATCCTCAGGTCCTCCTTCTGAGCTGTACCCTGTGTTAAGAAATAGTGATCGAGTACCGTATACTGCTCATACAGAGGCTCAAGCATGTAGAAGGTTGAGTTCCAACGTGTTACCACCTCCTGGATGAGTGCTTTCACTGGCATTTGACGTTCATATAGCAGGCTCCTCAGATGATTCCGGGCCTTAAAAGAATGGCTGAAATGGTTGCACATTTTTCGGCAGGTGTCCACTACTCTGTACGCTGCACTGTCTTTATCACCCAAGAATTTTTTGACAACCAGGTTTATACAGTGCACCAAACACGGCACTCTGAAATAGTCACCCAGCTGCATGGCCTTAACTATATTGGCGCCATTGTCCGTGGAAACATAACCAACCTGGCGTTTTTTGGGGGACAGCCAGTCAAGGACCTTTGTGTTAAAGACATCCAAAATGTTTTGTGCTGTGTGATGTTTCTCCAAACCAAACATGGCTAGTGTTGCATGTTTCCGAGCAGCTTTAAAAACAATGTCCGGGTCAACACCTGCGTTTAGCTTTGCTTTAGCCCCTGAAAAAGAGACCCAGTGTGCAGTGATGCACATGTAATCAGCGCCTGCGCCACTGGTCCACATGTCTGTTGTCAGATCTATAGTGTGAACAGCACTCTTCTGCAAAGCTGCCCCAATCACCTCCAGAACATCTTCATGTAGTGCTGGAACCGCAACTCGGGCAAAATAGAACCGGCTAGGAACCTTCCATTTAGGGCAGAGCGCTGCCACTAATTCTAGAAAACCAACCCCTTCTACAAAAGAAAAAGGGAGAAGGTCCAGAGCTAGCATTTTAGCCAGCTTAGTGTTATACAGACGCGTCAGTGGGTGGTTGCGTTCATATTGCGCTTCTGTAAACAACATCTTTTTAATGTTGCCCTGGACCAAGCATTTACGGGATGCTGATGATGATGATATCTTCGACCCAGTTACGCTCGCTGATGAACTTTTTCGCATTGGTATCTCACTCTCTCCCACACTCTTAGTGTGGCTCACATGGGGTGTGCTGCTGGCAGGGGTACTGGGTGTAAGTGAAGTGTGTGACACGTCTTCTTCCTCCTCGTCATCATCAGATGAAAAATCAACGTTTTCATTACGTGCAATTCGGGCTTCCTTGATCAACTCTAGGTGTGCAAACCATTGGACAGTGTGCGTTCTCCTAAGATGACCTCTCTCGCCTCCGGTACCATAGTTGATACCAAACTTACCACGACTAACTCGAAGCTTACAAATGCTACAAATGGCTACGTTTTCCTTTTTTGGGCAAACACTAAAGAAGTCCCAAACTGGAGACTTGAAATGTCTTTGGGGGCCAGAGGAGGCGGCGATACTGGTAGTGGTGGGGGTCCTGCTGCAAATGCCAGATGAAGTGGAGGATGTGGATTGCCGAACTTCAGTACGTTTTGCACTTTCACCACCACTAATTGAGGTCGAGGTGGATGGAGGTCCCTTCTTGCGAGGAAGAAATATGGAAGCGGTAGGTGTTGGTGTACTAGTTAACTCCAAATCCAATGATTGTTGTGTTTCCATTGACTCCTCGTCGACATCATCATCACGCTCAGCAGCTTCTCGGGATAGGGTCAAAATGTCTCTTTGCTGCATGCCCGCTGGGGCTGCAGTGACCTTTATGATGACTGGCTCGTCGTCGTGAGAGGCTTCATCAGCAGCAGTATGCGTCACTTCTTGTTGAGCCTCATCACACTCCATAGCTATGAGTTTTTCGACGACCTTCCTTTTACGCTTAGGTATCTTTGTCAGATCATGGTGTGCCTCACTCTCAGACAGCCGTGGTGGCCGTGGTTCCCAATCGTCATCCAGATCATCAGAAGGAGGTGGGCTTGAAGAAGATGTAGACACCCCCCTTGATCTTTTCCTTGCTAGGGATGCGGAAGACAATGAATGATCATCAGGAGGAGTGGCTTCCTCAAATGATACCTCGGTCTGATTGTCAATTTCCTGATGTGCCCCTACTTCAGGAGGAACAACTATTGTGGGCACTTCTGACCCTCCATGCACCTCTGCTTGCGCATCTCCTTGCGCTGCCTCTCCTTCCACATGTACTTGGGCTTATACTTGCACATGTTGTTGTTGTTGCGGCTGTGGTTGTTCAACACTTGTCAGATGAGTTACAACAACCTGTGTTGATTCAGGGACATTGCTGCTACTTTCTTGCGATGAGCCAACATCACTGGTCGATGGTGATTGAAGAAGTACACTGACTGCCTCTTAAGCACTCAAGTACTTTGACTTAAGTTGGCGTGGTGGTGGAGGCACTGAGCCCAAGGGAGCAGGGGTGCTGCTCCCAGCTTGGTCCCCAGCACATCCCGCTGCTGCTGCAGGCGTACTTTTTTTTTACTCCCAAAAAACGCGGCGGCCGGCACACCAGCCTCCTTGGTAACTTGCTTCTTCTGCTCCTTACTAGCAACTTTCTTGATAGAGGAGCTACGGAGACTTTTTTTGGGGCCATCTTCTTCAGAGCAGGTCAGAACAGCAGGCCGCAGTTGCACGAGTTGCAGAGTTGTCTGAGGCCAGACGTGACGTCGCGTGACGTTATGCTGCACACACACCGCTGAAGGACTTCTTCCTGGCATTGGTGGTTCTCTTGAGTCTTGTGCACCTAAAAGCAATGGAAGACAGAGGAACATCAGTTCAGTTATACACCCCAAACAAAATCGAAAAAAAACAGAAAAATCAGCACAATCTCATGCCCTCCATGATGCTTACATTCAAGACACCTCACAGAAAGACTAGGCCCATGCAAGACTCAATACCCCTGGTGAAAAGGCCACAAGTACAGCCCCAAAAAACGAAAATCACTGAAAAATCAGCACAATCCCATTCCATCCATGCCCTCCATGATGTTTAAATTCAAGACACCCCACAGAAAGACTAGGCCCATGCAAGACTCACTACCCCTGGGCATAAAGGTTGAAAAGTAGGCAAAATGGTTGCAGGCCTAACAACACTGCCTGCATCCAAAATGGCCACTTGCCTCACAGCACATGGCCAGGGCCTGTAGCTGCACTCAAAATGCCCCCCAGCCACATGGTCTGTCCCTCCCCATGAACACTCCCAAAAATCGAAAAACACCGAAAAATCAGCACAATCCCATTCCATCCATGCCCTCCATGATGTTTAAGTTCAAGACACCCCACAGAAAGACTAGGCCCATGCAAGACTCAATACCCCTGGTGAAAAGGCCACAAGTACAGCCCCAAAAAACGAAAATCACTGAAAAATCAGCACAATCCCATTCCATCCATGCCCTCCATGATGTTTAAGTTCAAGACACCCCACAGAAAGACTAGGCCCATGTAAGACTCAATACCCCTGGTGAAAAGGCCACAAGTACAGCCCCAAAAAACGAAAATCACTGAATAATCAGCACAATCCCATTCCATCCATGCCCTCCATGATGTTTACATCCAAGACACCCCACAGAAAGACTAGGCCCATGCAAGACTCACTACCCCTGGGCATAAAGGTTGAAAAGTAGGCAAAATGGTTGCAGGCCTAACAACACTGCCTGCATTCAAATTGGCCACTTGCCTCCCAGCACATGGCCAGGGCCTGTAGCAGCACTCAAAATGACCCCCAGCCACAAGGCCTGTCCCTCCCCATGAACACCCCCAAAAATCGAAAAACACCGAAAAATCAGTACAATCCCATTCCATCCATGCCCTCCATGATGTTTAAGTTCTAGACACCCCACAGAAAGACTAGGCCCATGCAAGACTTAATACCCCTGGTAAAAAGGCCACAAGTACAGCCCCAAAAAACGAAAATCACTGAAAAATCAGCACAATCCCATTCCATCCATGCCCTCCATGATGTTTAAGTTCAAGACACCCCACAGAAAGACTAGGCCCATGCAAGACTCAATACCCCTGGTGAAAAGGCTACAAGTACATTCCCAAAAAATGAAAATCACCGAAAAATCAGCACAATCCCATTCCGTCCATGCCCTCCATGATGTTTAAGTTCAAGATACCGCACAGAAAGACTAGGCCCATGCAAGACTCAATACCCCTGGTGAAAAGGCCACAAGTACAACCCCAAAAAACGAAAATCACTGAAAAATCAGCACAATCCCATTCCATCCATGCCCTCCATGATGTTTAAATTCAAGACACCCCACAGAAAGACTCAGCCCACCCACCACTGAGTACCCCTGGGCAAAAGGCCCCAAAACAGCCCAAAAATTGAAAATTCCAAAATTGTAGTTGCAGCAACTGTAATGCCCCAAACAAACTTACTTGTGAAATTTCTAATCCAAAAGTGATCCAAAGAAAGTCAAAAAGGCCTCAAATCCAAATATCCAGCAGCATCCACAAAAAGTAATCCTTCCAGCTCCAGATCCAAATGAAAAGTGACCAGGAGATGGACAAAGCACTGGGAGGAGCCTGCTGGACAGGAACAGGAAGTTGAAGACTGTGGGGCACTTCCTTCCTCCCACCCCCCTCCCCAAAATGGACTCCTCGCAAAAAAAGTGCAGGCAAATGTCAATCTGAGGAGTTATTCAGATAAAAATCATCATTTCCAGAAGGTTTATGCTGCTTGCTGGTGGATTTCTTGTGCAGAATTGCAAATTTTATATTTTCGCGAGTGCGAGATTGTTGCTGCTCGCCGCATCTCCAAGCTCGCAATTGCGAAGTCCCGCGATACGTGATCACGGCGTACTCGCGTTGACAAACTCTCGCTGTGAAAGTTGGCAAGCCGCGATTACGTAATCGCGCTCGCCAAATTCTCGCGGGATCCCGCAGCAAGATCCAAAATGGTGCAGCACTCGCAAAATATCGAGAAAAACAACTCGGCAAACGCTGAATGACGGTAAGTGAACGCCACGCGCCGCAAAAATTGTATCACCCAGAAAAAAAATCCGCTCCGTGTGAATTTAGCGGATTTTGCGGGAAATCCGCGAATCTCGCGGATTGCGAATTTCCCGAAAATCCGCAAAATCCGCGAGCGGAGCGGATTTTACGCCCATGCTTAATGCAGAACAATGTCTTACATTCCCCCCAGTACAAAGGTCTGGGCCTAAATCCATCGTTTTTTTGCACTCCACACCACCCTAGGTCAGACAATGGCTATATGCAAATCAGCCTTGACCCTGTTGGGGTAAATATTTTAGTAATTTACCTTGATCGGAAGTTCTATAATATCAATAGGGTCAAGTATGAAGAGCAGAGTCCGTGGTGTTTCGAATAAAGGGTCTTTATTCAGTAACTCGAGTTAAGGGAGAGCTCCGTCACCTAAGGAGGATCGGAATAATCTCTAACTTTCATCAAAGAGGACTTGGTATTTATACACAGAAAAGAGGATGGAGCTTTCCTTGAGAAAAACTCGGATAGCTGTGTTTGCAACAATCCAGAAGTCAGTAAAAGTCGGATAGCTGTGTCACAATTTTACAGAAATCATAGCAACGTTACTGTGTCAAAATCATACAGATGTCATGACAGGAAGAAGCGTGACGGTGTCTTTAATCATAAGGAAGTCACGGCAGAAGCAGAGCATTGAGAATTAATCCTAGGCTGGTTCCTTAGATAAGAGAGAGAGAGAGAGAGAGAAAAAGAAGAACTGGTCGTTGACAGGATGTCTGATGTCGTGTCTTTCAGCAAATGGGGGATCTTCTTCTCGGAGTTGGTTGTCGTGGTTTAGCATAACGGGGCCTATTTCTCGGAATCGGCCTGATTATAGGGAAATGGTTACAAATGGGGGGGGGGGTCTTGTTCTCATAATGGGCTTGACCGTAGGAATGTACAGTTTGAGTGAGGAAGCTGTTTCTCTGAATCGTCCTAACCATAAGAATGTACCTTTGAATTTTAAGAGTAAGGAGAGTACATGTGCAACTTTTGTGTGCGCGTGATCAGGTTTTCTCGTGTTCTCGTTTGCTTGTTTTCCGACATGGTGGGCTCGGGGACGTGACTGAGAGGGTGTATGATGGGACAAAACTACGAGAAATAATCTTTTCCCACATTCCCTCCTTGTCCCATAATATACCCTTTAAAATTCTTCTTCTTATTAGTCTACTTCTATATTCATTAGGTCGTCTACTTGTTCCTGTAACATGATTCTTTCCTTTTCTTTCTTTCTGGACTGGGGTTTGGGAATGCAGGCAGTGGTACAGAAACTACAGAGAGCTGGGCCACACTGAATACAGAGGCAACAGGTGAAGAGAATGGCTAGAGCAAGACCTAGTATCGTAAGGATCTTCCACCCCCATGAGGACAGGAGGCCCCAGAGCCATCCCGTCAGGGACCAGGCTCCGGCGTCTGCGTCTAGCTTCTTTGAAAGTACATGAAGGCGGCAAATGGCAGCATATACTGAGGGAGCATTATCTAGAATGTATATACAGCAGCTGGATCCGATTAGTTCACATACACCACCACAGTCTGCTAATATGATATCTATGACCATACCGTTCTGTAACCTTATGAGTCTATCGGAAGCCATCTCAGCCATGATGTTGCTTAACGCACCAGCGGTCTCGTTTATGGCTCCCTGAACTACACCAGTTAGTTGTTTTATGTGGCGGCTATTGATCATGGGCCCCCAGAAAGGGATGATTCCTTTGAAGAAATCGCCAGCCTATTGATCCACTGTGTCTTCAGCATCCATGACCCCCCTTCGCCGTCTATTAATCACGGTCAGAGGATCACTTAGATGATAATCTGCTGGGGCATTGTAGGTAGGGGGGGAGGAGAAATGCAATCTAGCATTTCCTGGACCAGCCTTGAGCTAGCCACGTACGTGCGTGAGGTCCACAAATAAAATAAGTGTTGGGGGCGGTGGTCATTGTTGGGAAGTTTAAGTCAGGTAGGGTGTACGTTTTATTACACTCACTGTCTCCAATCTTCTGACCCTTGCCCTTACCTCTTACACAAAACAGGCCCTTATGAGGCACATCCCATCCTCCCTGCTCTGTCTGTCTCTTCTTCACTGAGAATGTTTCTCTAAAGGAGGTAAGTGTCATTAAAGAGGGAATAACTGGTGTTTTCACTATTATCTGCTCGTCCCCATGTTGCGGCGAAATCTACCATCTTTTGAACAGCGCGCACAGTCTTTGTTTTTATCTCGTTCCAGGTACTAGTGTTCTTGGTCTTGGTTTCAGGGAAGTTTCTAACAGAGGCGGAGAATATCATAGAGAGAGCATAGGAAGATCCAGCATAGCCGAAAGGGTGAGGGATAAAAGGCATACCTCCGTGTACGGAGTGTGGCATTAAGTCGCAGACCCAACAGTTGATTTTGTTGATAACTAGTTGGTGTTGATGGAGTGTGGAGATGAATGTGTTATTGAAGAATTCTTTTCTCCTACTTTCGAGATGCGGGGGAAGATCTACGTGTGAATGCATAGCAGTGTTGTTCAAAAGCGTAGGGGAAGAAAGTGGAAAGGCTAGATGAAGGAACCAACCTAGACAAGCCATGATGCAGAAAATAAGAATCATGATAGAGAGAAAAACAGGAACTTTGTTCTGTGATAGTTTTGCACAGTGAGTCTTTCTCTTCATGATTTCGGCTGCTTAGTCTGAGTAAAGTATGCGCCAGTGACCGGACACTCCCCAGCAACCGCTTCACCAAGCGTCCATCTTGGGCTTAATTAGCCACTGGTAGGTCGAGGTCAGGCACAAAGTCTCAAGTCTGTTTTGGATAAGATCGCAGCTGCGATTTGTACTCTTCTTTGGGCAAAAGTTCTGGAAGGGGTGAAATAAAGTCTGTCATTTCAGTGTCTTTAAAGTCTGATGGTTTAGTGTCTCTGGTCTCGGGATCAGCAACAGCGTCCGTAGGAGTTGGTCCGTGGAAGGGCTGGCAGTGGCTGACATGGAGCCATCCTTTACGTCCTTCGACTTTGACAGCGGTCCTCGTTGTGAGCAGCACCAGCTTGGGAGACGTCCACCTTCGTTCCAGAGGGCTGGTTCGGTCAAAATTTCTGATGAGCACCTATTGGCGTGGTCTTGTCTGGAAAAGCTGCAGCCACCTGTGAACGGCAAGAACGTAGTGCAGACATCAAAGAAGCCAAGTAATCTGTCAGTACATTTGCGTCAATATCAGTTAGCTTTTTAGGAGATGGGACACCCCAGATATTTGGAGGTCTCCCATATGTGATCTCATAGGGTGAAAGGCCCGTCCGAGAATGTGCCACCATTTGCATGTAGAACAGGGCAACTGGAAGAGCTGTCACCCAGTCTATTTGCTTGTCAGCTCATATTTTGGCCAATTTGGTTTTTAATGTCTGGTGGTGCCGCTCCACCCAGCCTGCTGCTTGGGTATATCTGACACAATGAAATTTCCAGGTGTAACCTAACAGTAGGGAAACCGCTTCCATAAATTTAGAGGAGAAAAGTTGTCCATTGTCAGAGTAGATGACTCTGGGCAACCAATGTCTTGGGAAAAATTCTCTAACCAATTGTTTAGCTGTCATTTGAGCACCATAGTCTGGGACAGGGTAAGCTTCAGTCCATCGGGTTAAGGTACAGACCACTACAAGGACATACTTGTATCCTCAACATCTTTCCATCTGGATATAATCCATTTGGAGGACTTCAAAGGGGTGATCTGGAGGGTGGAACCCTCCTTGTTCAACTGATATACTTTTCCCGGGATTGAACTGACAGCAAATCATACATGTTCGTACTTTTTGTTTGGCTGCTGCACCTAGATGCTTGTTGTGCCATATCAAATTCAGACTGTCTAACATTCCTTTTTCTCCTAGGTGGGCAGGACCTTGGGCAGTTTCTATCATTACGGGAACCATTATGTCAGGGAGAAACCATTTGGACTTGTCTTTGATTACCCAACCTTGATCTGTGTGTGTACCTCCCGCTTCCTCCCATTTTCTCTTTTTGGTCTCTGTGGCTTGGTTTTGGATGTCTACTCCATCTTTGGTGGGATCGATAACTGGACCGATAGTTCTAGTGATGTTTTCAGTGCTTAGTGTTCCTGTCTGAGCAGCATGTTTAGCTGTGGCGTCCGCCAGAGCATTGCCTCTAGTGATAGAGTCTATGACTTTGGTATGTGCTTCGCATTTTAGTATAGCTACTTCTGTGGGTCTGTGTTCTGCTTCTAGTAGCTAGAGGATAAGATCTCCATGTTGGATCTTTGTTCCATGAGAGGTTAGGAAACCTCTCTCTCTCCACAGAATGCCAAAATTGTGGACGACCCCGAATGCGTACTGTGAATCGGTGTAGATGTTGACTCGTTTTCCTTTAGACCACTCACATGCTTGTGTGAGAGCTATTAGCTCTGCTGCTTGTGCTGAATGTACGGATATCCTAGCTGCTAAGAGGACTGTGTTTTCTGTAGTGACAGTGTAAGCTGCTGAAAGTTCGCCTGATTGGAGGCGCATACAGGAACCGTCTACAAACAGTGTGTGTTCAGGTGTACTTAGAGGGACATCTGTAAGATCAGACCGGGAATTCGTGACTAGTTCGACTACCTCTAAGCAGTCGTGAATCTGATTGTCAACTGGAATAGTAGGCAGTAATGTAGCTGGGTTGAGGATATTGCATCTTTTGATGATGATGTGGGGTTAGAACAGAGTGACTTCGTAACCTGTGAGGCGGGCTATGGTCAAGTGTTGTGTCTGGGTCCTATTCAAGAGTAGTTCTACTGCATGTGGAACTTGTACTTCGAGAGAATGTCCTAGTACTATGGAATCACTTTGTCATATTGCTAGAGCTGTGGCTGCGACAGATTTCAAACAGGCAGGCAAACCTTGTGCAACAGGGTCAAGAGTGCTAGAAAAATAAGCACAGGGACAATGTTTGTTGGCTTGTGTTTGTGTGAGCACTGACAAGGCTGTACCTTCCTGTTCTGTGGCAAAGAGGACCAAAGGTTTGGCATAATCGGGTGTAGCTAGGACTGGTGCAGGACATAATGCTTGTTTAAAAATTTCCAAAGCAAAAGTATGATCAGGTGTCCATGGCAATGGGGAAGAGGTCGTGGTTGTTAACTGTATCAGGGGTTTGGCCAAGTATGCAAATTGAGGAATCCACTGTCTACAGTAGGGCGTGAGGCCAATAAAGGCACGGACTTCTTTCTGTGTCTTAGGGACAGGAATGTTAAAAATGAGTTGAATTCTTTCAGGTGTGAGTGCCCTACCCTCCTTTGACAGTAGGTGTCCTAGGTAGGCCACCAACTGTAAACACAATTGTAATTTCGAGGGTGACACCTTGTGGCCATGTTGTGCAAGGAACATTAGGACAATCCGTGATGCTTGTTCACATTCTGGTTCAGAGCGTGCGGTGATCAGTAGGTCATCGACATATTGTAACAATGTTATATTTGAGGGCATAACAATGTCATCTAACTGTCTTTTAAGTGCCTGACTGTAGATACTGGGACTTCCTGTGTACCCTTGAGGAGCTCTTGTGAAACAGAAGCTACGACCTTGTAGTGAGAATCCTAATAGGTACTGACTGTCTTGGTGTATGGGTACACTAAAGAAAGCGCTCTTCAGGTCAATTACAGTAAAGTGTGTGGCTTCAGGATCTATAGCTGTTAGCAGAGTACTGATGTCAGAGACCACAGGGTATTGTGGTACCACACACTTGTTCAATTCACGTAGGTCGACCACTAGTCAGTAAACTGGTGGTGCACCATCATCTGTTTTCTTTCTTACTGGTAAGACTGATGAATTACATATGTTGGAAGGTACTTCTCTAACTACTCCTTTCTGTATTAAGTCATCGATAATATGGATGAGGGCTTGTTCTGCATCTGGAGGTAACTTGTATTGTCGGACACAAGGTAGGACAACACCTTCTTTCAATGTGACCATGTGTGGTGTAATGTCCATGAACCCTACGTCAGTTGGATCTGTTGCCCATAATGTAGCAGGGATGTCTCTTAGTCTGATGTCTAATTCTTGTGTGGTAAAATGACCTTTGAAATCTCGGAGGAATAGTCGTATTCCTTCCGGGGAACAGCATATCACGGCACCTAGTTCCTTTAACGTCTGGATGCCAAGTAAGTTTTCGGGACATGACTTAGTAAGTACCAAATCAGTGGATGTTGTAAGAGGGCCAACTTGAAGTGATACTGGTTCAGAAACCTTATTGATGACTGGTGTACCTGAGAAACCCAAGGAAATACTATTTGAGCCAGAGAGGGGTACCTTGGGAACTTTGTTGTGCTGTACTGTCATCCTACTGGCCCCGGTGTCTATTAGGAATGTTGTTTCTTTACCTAAGAGGTTAGCATTTACATAGAGACCCTTTTGGTCGACCGGGACCGGGATCAGTGGACGACTGTTGTGTTCCTCCCAGCTGTCTCATAAAATTGAGGGGAATTCAGGATAGGATGACACTGGGTACTGATAGAGTTGGGTGGCAGGTGTAGCATCAGTCGGAGGAGCTGTTGTGGGAAAAGAGGGTCGTGGGGGATAGTTACGGGGTTGGGTCTTTCCAGTGGCAATATTATGTTGTAATACTGGACAGTCACGCACAAAGTGACCTAGCCTTTTGCAATAATTGCAAGTAACTTTTTCTTGTGACGTTTGAGCTTGTTTAGGGGTCTGTTGGATTGTATTAGTCTGTGCTACCAATACCTTCATTTTAGTATCCTTCATTCTTTTCTTTTCTTGTTCTTGTTCATCTCTAATCCTATTTTGGTGATATTGGAGCATTTGAAGTGCTTGTGAAGGGGAACTTGCTTGCCAAGTACTCTCTACCTTTAGTACTCTATTTCTGATCGAAGGCAAGGCATTTTCTACGAATTTGAAGACAAATAATCGACTATAGGCGTCTCCACCTGAGGAGAGGCCACTGTTGATGAGAAAACATTTCTCTAACCTTGTATAATAGTCCCCTATATCTTCATCTGGTTTCTGTTTGCATGCAGAGATAGCATCCCAATCTTCTTTCTTAGTGGTCAGTAACTGGGAGAGTATTTTCGGGAGAAGCGAGGGAGTTCTAGGTCTAGAGGTCCCAGGCATTGTCCAGCAGCACGAGTACTTTCTTCTGTCTCTAAAGCTGTCCATACTATCTTTTTCCCTTCTACCTCCCAATCTTTTCCTTTTAGTTTGTCGTATGTCCCTTGAGGTAGTAGGACTTTGAGGAGAATGTTGAGATCTTTATAGGTAAAGGAACCCATTTGAAGAATATCCTTGAGTTCCCTATGAAAACCCGAAGGATCTTTTTCATGAGAAGGGACGATTTTCTTCATTTCTAGTATTTCTATTTTTGTTAGGGGTGTGTAGACAAATGTTTGTTGTAGCTTTCCTCCAGAATCTACGACGGGATGTACTTCTCGGAGGGAGAACTGTCCTTGGTCATAGTGATGGGGATTTGCGTCTTAACCGTCTGAAAAGTATTGAACATACCGCTGTCGTAGGTCAAGGAAGATATTAAGGAATTCTTGTCCCCTGGCCACCCACCTCCCTTCTAAGCAGTCTTGTAAGAAAGAATGTAACTTTTTGGGCGGGAAACCACTATCTTCGTACATTGTAATGAGGTGTTGAACCATATAGATGCTTGCTAGCCTTTGAGATGTTAGAGGGATCGATAGAAACATTTGAGCGACTATATCAGGGCCATATATAGAGTATTGAGATACCCAATGGGTGATTGATCGGGCTAGTTCTTTTTCTTGGGTAGTGAGTGGAGGTTCGTCATCCATCCAATCATCTAGAGCTTCTTGTGTTCGTTGGAACAATCTATCTGTAGGAGCTGACAATTTCTTAGTTTTGATCTTGATTTGTCCGATATTCTGGGAACGAGGGATACAGGAGCGTACTGCTCCTTGAAAATGATTTTCTACTTCCCTGTCTGTACTCTCGTTCTCTATTTCCTGAGTAGGGGTGTCTTTTTGATGGAAGTCAGAAACCTTGCTTGTAAAGTGTGGAATAAAGAGATCTATCTCTTTTATTTTATTATAACTACCTGCAACCACTGCTTGATCTAGTTGTAATAAATCATCAGGAATTCTTTTTCCTGCACTGGCTATCATTCTGATGAAACAAGTGATCATGAATTGTGAGAGGCATTTTCTATGTGCTATGGGTCTATTTTTAATAGCTTCCTGTAGGGCTTCTAAATTTTCTCCTGTTCGGAGAGTTTTGTAGATCTTGTTCAAAAAATTTGCGACATTCGGCACCTCTCGTATACCTTCTAGAGCTTCTGGTAGACGAAGGGAGATATCTACTTGTGAACCTTCCCCTGGGGTCGGGTCGTAATCACATTCTAACATGGGTGGATCCCTGCTTGAGGTGTCAGAGATGGTTTCAATCGGGGTGACCATTCGTCTGGCTGTTATTTGATTGGTATAAGCAGGAGGAGGTTCCATTAAGTAGGTGGTAATGAAGTCTTTGGGAGCAGAAGAAGTTTTAGGACATGGGGGTGCTGTGGGAATACTAGGGTTACCATCGGACTCTGTCTTTTGTGAAAGGATGGGATACATTCCTGTTACGGAGGCCGAGGCCTCCCTCTTTAATTGTTCAAAATTAATATCCGCATTCTGTTCACAAAACTTTCTCATCTTACTTTCTTCTGACATTCTATTTGCTTTCTTTACTTTCTTTTGCTCTTTCTGTTCCCTTTGATGTGCTTCCTTTCGCCATAATTCAATATTCTCTAACATCGAGGGTCTTGCTTTCTTTTCCCAACATTTCTTTTCAACTGCCATGATACAATTCAAATCCCATGTGCCACTCTTTGGCAATCTAATCCCAATTTCTAAATCTTGAGTGTACTCTTTCCACAAATCCAAGTACAAAATGGCACCTATGCCATACTTGGTGTACATAAAGAAACCAGGAGTATCCTTTGGGGGGACTGGTAGATCTTGTTCCAGTAACTCCCTCAGGGTACCCAGTTTACATAACTTTGAAAACAAAGGCATAGTGACAACAAGCAACAAACAACAAAAACTTACATTTGATAACTTGATATATCCTGAGTATCAGAATACAAACATACTGTTTTCTAGAAACCTAGAACCCGTCTTGACCGTGCTCTGAAAAATTAGAACCCGTCTTGACCGTGCTCTGAAAAATCAGAACCCGTCTTGATACACCCCCAGCAGTACTCACCGAGGTGCAGAGAACTTGAAGATCTTGAAGATCTGGACACTGGACTAGTTGCGCTGCGCTCTTGGTCGGGGGACTTGGCGGGATTCTGAAGACCTCGGACTCTGCAATCTTCACAGGTTTCGGGCTCTGGGTCGAGACTTCCGCTGTCGTCCTCACCGCCTCGTATGGATGCTCAGACCTCGGTACAGCCTCTCTCAGACACGAAGGAGTTCATGCAGGAACACCCTGCAGCGTGCACTCTTTTGAAGTCCGTTGATGTCTTGAAGAGACCGGTTTGGGCCCGCATCACCGGCGTGTGGGGAGAAAGAAAAGTACCTGTTCGGGCGCCAATTTGCTGTGGTAAATATTTTAGTAATTTACCTTGATCGGAATTTCTATAATATCAATAAGGTCAAGGATGAAGAGCAGAGTCCGTGGTGGTTCGAATAAAGGGTCTTTATTCAGTAACTCGAGTTAAGGGAGAGCTCCGTCACCTAAGGAGGATCGGAAGAATCTCTAACTTTCATCAAAGAGGACATGGTATTTATACACAGAAAAGAGGAAGGAGCTTTCCTTGAGCAAAACTCGGATAGCTGTGTTTGCAACAATACAGAAATCAGTAAAACTCGGATAGCTGTGTCACAATTTTACAGAAATCATAGCATTGTTACTGTGTCAAAATCATACAGATGTCATGACAGGAAGAAGCGTGACTGTGTCTTTATTCATGAGGAAGTCACGGCAGAAGCAGAGCATTGAGAAATAATCCTAGGCTTGTTCCTTAGATAAGAGAGAGAGAGAGAGAAAAAGAAGAACTGGTCGTTGACAGAATGTCTGGTGTCATGTCTTTCAGCAAACGGGGGCTCTTCTTCTCGGAATTGGTTGTCGTGGTTTAGCAAAACGGGGCCTAATTCTCCGAATCGTCCCGATTATAGGGAAATGGTTACAAGTGGGGGGGGGGTCTTGTTCTCGGAATCGGCTTGACCATAGGAATGTACAGTTTGAGTGAGGAAGCTGTTTCTCGGAATTGTCCTAACCTTAAGAATGTACCTTTGAATTTTAAGAGGAAGGAGAGTGGATGTGCAACTTTTGTGTGCGCGTGATCGGGTTTTCTCGTGTTCTCGTTTGCTTGTTTTCCGACATGGTGGGCTCGGGGACGTGACTGAGAGGGTGTATGATGGGACATAAACTACGAGAAATAATCTTTTTCCACACTGTGCCTCATGGGAACAGTCCAGCCCGAACTACCAAGCCATGTCTTTCCTAGACCGGAATCAAGCATCCAAGGACCGGTTTCTGGCTATCAGCCTTCTTCAGCCTGGATAGCATGACTACAGTGATGTGGAGAGCCTGGGACTCACGTCTGAGCATACCCAGCACACTCGGGGTGAAAATTGCAAAAAACCACAGTAGATGGACAGAATGCAGAACAATGTCTTACATTCACCCCAGTACAAAGATCTGGGCCTAAATCCATCGTTTTTTAGCACTCCACATCACCCTAGGTCAGACAATCGCTATGTGCAAATCAGCCTTGACCCTGTTGTGGTAAATATTTTAGTAATTTACCTTGATCTGAATTTCTATAATATCAAATATGAAGAGCAGAGTCCGTGGTGGTTCGAATAAAGGGTCTTTATTCAGTAACTCGAGTTAAGGGAGAGCTCCGTCACCTAAGGAGGATCGGAAGAATCTCTAACTTTCATCAAAGAGGACTTGGTATTTATACACAGAAAAGAGGATGGAGCTTTCCTTGAGCAAAACTCGGATAGCTGTGTTTGCAGCAATACAGAAGTCAGTAAAACTCAGATAGCTGTGTCACAATTTTACAGAAATCATAGCAATGTTACTGTGTCAAAATCATACAGATGTCATGACAGGAAGAAGCGTGACTGTGTCTTTAATCATGAGGAAGACACGGCAGAAGCAGAGCATTGAGAAATAATCCTAGGCTGGTTCCTTAGATAAGAGAGAGAGAGAGAGAGAGAGAAAAAGAAGAACTGGTCTTTGACAGGATGTCTGATGTCGTGTCTTTCAGCAAACGGGGGCTCTTCTTCTCGGAGTTGGTTGTCGTGGTATAGCATAACGGGCCTATTTCTCGGAATCAGCCCGATTATAGGGAAATGGTTACAAATGGGGGGGGGGTTTGTTCTCAGAATGGGCTTGACCATAGGAATGTACAGTTTGAGTGAGGAAGCTGTTTCTCGGAATCGTCCTAACCATAAGAATGTACCTTTGAATTTTAAGAGGAAGGAGAGTGCATGTGCAACTTTTGTGTGCGCGTGATCGGGTTTACTCGTGTTCTCGTTTGCTTGTTTTCCGACATGGTGGGCTCGGGGACGTGACGGAGAGGGTGTATGATGGGACATAAACTACGAGAAATAATCTTTTTCCACATGCCCTCCTTGTCCCATAATATACCCTTTAAAATTCTTCTTCTTATTAGTCTACTTCTATACTCATTAGGCCGTCTACTTGTTCCTGTAACATGATTCTTTCCTTTTCTTTCTTTCTGGACTTGGGTTTGGGAATGCAGGCAGTGGTACAGAAACTACAGAGAGCTGGGCCACACTGAATACAGAGGCAACAGGTGAAGAGAATGGCTAGAGCAAGACCTAGTATCGTAAGGATCTTCCACCCCCATGAGGACAGGAGGCCCCAGAGCCATCCCGTCAGGGACCAGGCTCCGGTGTCTGCGTCTAGCTTCTTTGAAAGTACATGAAGGCGGGAAATGGCAGCATATACCGAGGGAGCATTATCTAGAATGTATATACAGCAGCTGAATCTGATTAGTTCACATACACCACCACGGTCCGCTAATATGATATCTAGGACCATACGGTTCTGTAACGTCATGAGTCTATCGGAAGCCATCTCAGCCGTGATGTTGCTTAACGCAGCAGCGGTCTCGTTTATGGCTCCCTGAACTACACAAGTTAGTTGTTTTATGTGGCGGCTATTGATCATGGGCCCCCAGAAAGGGATGATTCCTTTGAAGAAATCGCCAGCCTATTGATCCACTGTGTCTTCAGCATCCATGACCCCCCTTCGCCGTCTATTAATCACGGTCGGAGGATCACTTAGATGATAATCTGCTGGGGCGGTGTAGGTAGGGGGGAGGAGAAATGCAATGTAGCATTTTCCGGACCAGCGTTGAGGTAGCCACGTACGTGCATGAGGTCCACAAATAAAATAAGTGTTGGGGCGGTGGTCATTGTTGGGAAGTTTAAGTCAGGTAGGGTGTACATTTTATTATACTCACTGTCTCACATCTTCTGACCCGTGCCCTTACCTCTTACACAAAACAGGCCCTTATGAGGCACAGCCCATCCTCCCTGCTCTGTCTGTCTCTTCTGAACTGAGAATGTTTCTCTAAAGGAGGTAGTGTCGTTAAAGAGGGAATAACTGGTGTTTTCACTATTATCTGCTCGTCCCCATGTTGCAGCGAAATCTACCATCTTTTGAACAGCGCGCACAGTCTTTGTTTTTATCTCGTTCCAGGTACTAGTGTTCTTGGTCTCGGTTTCAGGGATGTTTCTAACAGAGGCGGAGAATATCATAGAGAGAGCATAGGTAGATCCAGCATAGCCGAAAGGGAGAGGGATAAAAGGCACACCTCCGTGTACGGAGTGTGGCATTAAGCCGCAGACCCAACAGTTGGTTTTGTTGATAACTAGTTGGTGTTGATGGAGTGTGGAGATGAATGTGTTATTGAAGAATTCTTTTCTCCTACTTTCGAGATGCGGGGGAAGATCTACGTGTGAATGCATAGCAGTGTTGTTCAAAAGCGTAGGGGAAGAAAGTGGGAAGGCTAGATGAAGGAACCAACCTAGACAAGCCATGATGCATAAAATAAGAATCATGATAGAGAGAAAAACTGGAACTTTGTTCTGTGATAGTTTTGCGCAGTGAGTCTTTGTCTTCATGATTTCGGCTGCTTAGTCTGAGTAAAGTATGCGCCAGTGACCGGACACTCCCCAGCAACCGCTTCACCAAGTGTCCGTCTTGGGCTTAATTAGCCACTGGTAGGTCGAGGTCAGGCACAAAGTCTCAAGTCTGTTTTGGATAAGATCGCAGCCGCGATTTGTACTCTTCTTTAGGCAAAAGTTCTGGAAGGGGTGAAATAAAGTCTGTTGTTTCAGTGTCTTTAAAGTCTGATGGTTTAGTGTCCCTGGTCTCGGGATCAGCAACAGCGTCCGTAGGAGTTGGTCCGTGGAAGGGCTTGCAGTGGCTGACATGGATCCATCCTTTATGTCCTTCGACTTTGACGGCGGTCCTCGTTGTGAGCAGCACCAGCTTGGGAGACGTCCACCTTCGTTCCAGAGGGCTGCTTCGGTCAAAATTTCTGATGAGCACCCATTGGCCAGGTCGAAGGGGGTGCTCGTCGGGCTTGGTCTTGTCTGGAAAAGCTGCAGCCACCTGTGAACGGCAAGAACAAAGTGCAGACATCAAAGAAGCCAAGTAATCTGTCAGTACATTTGCGTCAATATCAGTTAGCTTTTTAGGAGATGGGACACCCCAGATATTTGGAGGTCTCCCATATGTGATCTCATAGGGTGACAGGCCCGTCCGAGAATGTGCCACCATTCGCATGTAGAACAGGGCAACTGGAAGAGCTGTCACCCAGTCTATTTGCTTGTCAGCGCATATTTAGGCCAATTTAGTTTTTAATGTCTGGTGGTGCCGCTCCACCAAGCCTGCTGCTTGGGGATATCTGACACAATGAAATTTCCAGGTGTAACCTAACAGTAGGGAAACCGCTTCCATCAATTTAGAGGAGAAAGGTTGTCCATTGTCAGAGTAGATGACTCTGGGCAACCCATGTCTTGGGAAAAATTCTCTAACCAATTGTTTAGCTGTCATTTGGGCACCATAGTCTGGGACAGGGTAAGCTTCAGTCCATCGGGTTAAGGTACAGACCACTACAAGGACATACTTGTATCCTCGACATCTTTCCATCTGGATATAATCCATTTGGAGGACTTCAAAGGGGTGATCTGGAGGGTGGAACTCTCCTTGTTCAACTGATCTACTTTTCCCGGGATTGAACTGACAGCAAATCATACATGTTCGTACTTTTTGTTTGGCTGCTGCACGTAGATGCTTGTTGTGTCCTATCAAATTCAGACTATCTAACATTCCTTTTTCTCCTAGGTGGGGAGGACCATGGGCAGTTTCTATCATTACGGGAACCATTATGTCAGGGAGAAACCATTTGGACTTGTCTTTGGTTACCCAACCTTGATCTGTGTGTGTACCTCCGATTTTCTCTTTTCGGTCTCTGTGGCTTGGTTTTGGATGTCTACTACATCTTTGGTGGGATCGATAACTGGACAGATAGTTCTAGTGATGTTTTCAGTGCTTAGTGTTCCTGTCTGAGCAGCATGTTTAGCTGTGGCGTCCGCCAGAGCATTGCCTCTAGTGATAGAGTCTATGACTTTGTTATGTGCTTCGCATTTTAGTATAGCTACTTCTGTGGGTCTCTGTACTGCTTCTAGTAGCTGGAGGATAAGATCTCCATGTTGGATCTTTGTTCTATGAGAGGTTAGGAAACCTCTCTCTCTCCACAGAAGGCCAAAATTGTGGACGACCCCCGAATGCGTACTGTGAATCGGTGTAGATGTTGACTCGTTTTCCTTTAGACCACTCACATGCTTGTGTGAGAGCTATTAGCTCTGCTGCTTGAGCTGAATGTACGGATATCCTAGCTGCTAAGAGGACTGTGTTTTCTGTAGCGACAGTGTAAGCTGCTGAAAGTTCTCCTGATTGGAGGCGCATACAGGAACCGTCTACAAACAGTGTGTGTTCAGGTGTACTTAGAGGGACATCTGTAAGATCAAACCGGGGCTTTGTGACTAGTTCGAATACCTCTAAGCAGTCGTGAATCTGATTGTCAACTGGAATAGTAGGCAGTAATGTAGCTGGGTTGAGGATATTGCATCTTTTGATGATGATGTGGGGTTGGAACAGAGTGACTTCGTAACCTGTGAGGCGGGCTATGGTCAAGTGTTGTGTCTGGGTCCTATTCAAGAGTAGTTCTACTGCATGTGGAACTTGTACTTCGAGAGAATGTCCTAGTACTATGGAATCACTTTGTCGTATTGCTAGAGCTGTGGCTGCGACAGATTTCAAACAGGCAGGCAAACCTTGTGCAACAGGGTCAAGAGTGCTAGAAAAATAAGCACAGGGACAATGTTTGTTGGCTTGTGTTTGTGTGAGCACTGACAAGGCTGTACCTTCCTGTTCTGTGACAAAGAGGACAATAGGTTTGGCATAATCGGGTGTAGCTAGGACTGGTGTAGAACATAATGCTTGTTTAAGAGTTTTGAATGCAAAAGTATGATCAGGTGTCCATGGCAATGGGGAAGAGGTCGTGGTCGTTAACTGTATCAAGGTTTTGGCCAAGTATGCAAATTGAGGAATCCACTGTCTACAGTAGGACGTGAGGCCAATAAAGGCACAGACTTCTTTCTGTGTCTTAGGGACAGGAATGTTAAAATTGAGTTGAATTCTTTCAGGTGTGAGTGCCCTACCCTCCTTTGACAGTAGGTGTCCTAGGTAGGCCACCAGCTGTAAACACAATTGTAATTTTGAGGGTGACACCTTGTGGCCATGTTGTGCAAGGAACATTAGGACAATCCGTGATGCTTGTTCACATTCTGGTTCAGAGCGTGCGGTGATCAGTATGTCATCGACATATTGTAACAATGTTATATTTGAGGTCATAACAATGTCATCTAACTGTCTTTTAAGTGCCTGACTGTAGATACTGGGACTTCTGTGTACCCTTGTGCAGCTCTTGTGAAACAGAAGCTACGACCTTGTAGTGAGAATACGAATAGGTACTGACTGTCTTGGTGTATGGGTACACTAAAGAAAGCGTTCTTCAGGTCGATTACAGTAAAGTGTGTGGCTTCAGGATCTATAGCTGTTAGCAGAGTACTGATGTCAGAGACCACAGGGTATTGTGGTACCACACACTTGTTCAATTCGCCTAGGTCGACTACTTGTCGGTAAACTGGTGGTGCACCGTCATCTGTTTTCTTTCTTACTGGTAAGACTGATGAATTACATATGTTGGAAGGTACTTCTCTAACTACTCCTTTCTGTATTAAGTCATCGATAATATGGATGAGGGCTTGTTCTGCATCTGGAGGTAACTTGTATTGTCGGACATGAGGGAGGACAACACCTTCTTTCAATGTGACCATGTGTGGTGTAATGTCCATGAACCCTACGTCAGTTGGATCTGTTGCCCATAATGTAGCAGGGATGTCTCTTAGTCTGATGTCTAATTCTCGTGTGGTGAAATGACCTTTGAAATCTCGGAGGAATAGTCGTATTCCTTCCGGGAAACAGCATATCACAGCACCTAGTTCCTTTAACGTCTGGATGCCAAGTAAGTTTTTGGGACATGACTTAGTAAGTACCAAATCAGTGGATGTTGTAACAGGACCAACTTGAAGTGATACTGGTTCAGAAACCGTATTGATGACTGGTGTACCTGAGAAACCCAAGGAAATACTATTCAAGCCAGAGAGGGGTACCTTGGGAACTTCGTTGTGCTGTACTGGCGTCCTACTGGCCCCGGTGTCTATTAGGAATTTTGTTTCTTTACCTAAGAGGTTAGCATTTACATAGGGACCCTTTTGGTCGACCGGGACCGGGATCAGTGGACGACTGTTGTGTTCCTCCCAGCTGTCTCATAAAATTGAGGGGAATTCAGGATAGGATGACACTGGGTACTGATAGAGTTGGGTGGCAGGTGTAGCATCAGTCGGAGGAGCTGTTGTGGGAACAGAGGGTCGTGGGGGATAGTTTTCCCAGTGGCAATATCATGTTGTAATACTGGACAGTCACGCACAAAGTGACCTAGCCTTTTGCAATAATTGCAAGTAACTTTTTCTTGTGACGTTTGAGCTTGTTTAGGGGTCTGTTGGATTGTATTAGTCTGTGCTACCAATACGCATCTGAAGTGCTTGTGAAGGGGAACTTGCTTGCCAAGTACTCTCTACCTTTAGTACTCTATTTCTAATCGAAGGAAAGGCATTTTCTATGAATTTGGAGACAAATAATCGACTATAGGCGTCTCCACCTGAGGAGAGGCCACTGTTGATGAGAAAACATTTCTCTAACGTTGTATAATAGTCCCCTATATCTTCATCTGGTTTCTGTTTGCATGCAGAGATAGCATCCCAATCTTCTTTCTTAGTGGTCAGTAACTGGGAGAGTATTTTTGGGAGAAGGCGAGGGAGTTCTAGGACTAGAGGTCCCAGGCCTTGTCCAGCAGCACGAGTACTTTCTTCTGTCTCTAAAGCTGTCCATACTATCTTTTTCCCTTCTACCTCCCAATCTTTTTCTTTTAGTTTGTCGTATGTCCCTTGAGGTAGTAGGACTTTGAGGAGAATGTTGAGATCTTTATAGGTAAAGGAACCCATTTGAAGAATATCCTGGAGTTCCCTATGAAAACCCGAAGGATCTTTTTCATGAGAAGGGACCATTTTCTTCATTTCTAGTATTTCTATTTTTGTTAGGGGTGTGTAGACAAATGTTTGTTGTAGCTTTCCTCCAGAATCTACGACGGGATGTACGTCTCGGGGTTCGGGAACTGTCCTTGGTCATAGTGATGGGGATTTGCGTCATAACTGTCTGAAAAGTATTGAACATACCGCTGTCGTAGGTCAAGGAAGATATTAAGGTATTCTTGTCCCCTGGCCACCCACCTCCCTTCTAAGCAGTCTCGTAAGAGAGAATGTAACTTTTTGGGCGGGCAACCAGTATCTTCGTACATTGTAATGAGGTGTTGAACCATATGGATGCTTGCTAGCCTTTGGGATGTTAGAGGGATCGATAGAAACATTTGAGCGACTATATAAGGGCCATATATAGAGTATTGAGATACCCAATGGGTGCTTGATCGGGCTAGTTATTTTTCTTGGGTAGTGAGTGGAGGTTCGTCGTCCATCTAATCATCTAGAGTTTCTTGTGTTTGTTGGAACAATCTATCTGTAGGAGCTGACAATTTCTTAGTTTTGATCTTGATTTGTCCGATATTCTGGGAACGAGGGATACGGGAGCGTACTGCTCCTTGAAAATTATTTTCTTCTTCCCTGTCTGTACTCTCATTCTCTATTTCCTGAGTAGGGGTGTCTTTTTGATGGAAGTCAGAAACCTTGCTTGTAAAGAGTGGAATCAAGAGATCTATCGCTTTTATCTTATTATAACTACCTGCAACCACTGCTTGATCTAGTTGTAATAAATCATCAGGAATTCTTTTTCCTGCACTGGTTATCATTCTGATGAAACAAGTGATCATGAATCGTGAGAGGCATTTTCTATGTGCTATGGGTCTATTTTTAATAGCTTCCTGTAGGGCTTCTAAATGTTCTCCTGTTCGGAGAGTTTCGTAGATCTTGTTCAAACAATTTGCGATATTCGGCACCTCTCGTATACCTTCTAGAGCTTCTCGTAGACGAAGGGAGATATCTACTTGTGAACCTTCCCCTGAGGTCGGGTCGTAATCACATGCTAACATGGGTGGATCCCTGCTTGAGGTGTCAGAGATGGTTTCAATCGGGGTGACTATTTGTCTGGCTGTTATTTGATTGGTATAAGCAGGAGGAGGTTCCATTAAGTAGGTGGTAATGAAGTCTTTGGGAGCAGAAGGAGTTTTAGGACATGGGAGTGCTGTAGGAATACTAGGGTTATCATCGGACTCTGTCTTTTGTGAAAGGATGGGATACAGTCCTGTTACGGAGGCCGAGGCCTCCCTCTTAAATTGTTCAAAATTAATATCCGCATTCTGTTCTTGTAACTTTCTCATCTTACTTTCTTCTGACATTCTATTTGCTTTCTCTACTTTCTTTTGCTCTTTCTGTTCCCTTTGATGTGCTTTCTTGTCGCGTTCTAATCTAGGACCCCGATCAATACTGTGACCTTATGCCCATATACGGCTATAATCCATTTATACCCCTATAATGGCATGAACGATCAAGAGTGATATTTCAGAAACTTGTCTCTGGCCTAACACGATCAGAGCCACATTTCAGAATCTCTTCCTCTGCAGCTCATTAGAGCAAATGACACAGCAGAAGCCACTATCTAAGATTCCTAGATTACACTCCGAGTTCTAAAACAAGATAAAACTCAGCAACCTGGGAAAACCCCGCTTGCTATGTTTTGATTAGTAATAGAACTCTAATGAGCACTGATAGACGATCACTTCCTAGTGACATCTTTATTGACGTCTTATGTCCAAAAACTTACGTCAAACCAGGCACCTTTCAGGTATAAATATTACCAACGTTGCCTTAAGCAAACGCTGCCTCAACGACATCGATGATAGCGATGGTGTGGTGAATACAGGAGCAGAACAGCTGTCCCTTACAGAGCCCAGCAGATACAAGCTGCCCACGGACGCTGCCCCTCCTCCTCCTCGACGCGCTGAGAGAGACGCTGTCTTTTCTCCTGCCGAGAAAATCCAGCTCCGGCGTTTCCAGCCTACTCTTGCGAGTGACTGGGATATTGAGTCCTGGAAGGAGATACAAGACCTCCAACATTCTATTTCAGAGGTATGGTGTTGACTAAACCCTTAGAGAGAATTCCTGAAGCAAACCTTGGCAAAACCAACTTAACTAAAACTGCTACTTACTTACTCCCTCCCAAGTATTAGGCTTAGGTCAGGTACACTGGGGTAGGCGTAGTTAGAAGCACCAGTTGAGTACGTTAGCTAATGTATATATGAATGTATATATTTTATTCATTTTAACCATTGTATGGCTAAGAAACCATATCAATGCTTTTACAGTATTATTTCGCAATCCTCATTTTAGTGTACGCACTTTTTATAATAACTAGTCTTGCAATTGTGGCAATTCATTTCTCTTGCATGAGAAGAAAGACTGTTCAATAAATAATACCTTTTTATTTAAAACGCCTGTCTCTCTATTTATCTGCATCTTGGTGAAAGTAATATGCACAACTGACTGAGTAAAATAACTGTCTATTGTTTCACACGACTCTAGAGATTGACTCTTATTCTAAGGAGCAAAATTGTCATGTTTATGCGGTTGTTGGAAAACTGAATCCCTTCTTGTCTGAGCCAGGGGAGCTGATCGCTTCCTATTCAGTCAAGAAAGTTTCCAGTGACCTCTGAGCTAGTTGGTAACAAACCCAATTAAGTTTAGCATAGTCAGTAGAGACCTGGAAGACTGCACTTCTACGTCTATACTATTGTTTATGTTATTCCAATGCGCAGGGCATATTGGGAAAATAGGAACTACACTACTACCTTTCGCCATAATTCAATACTCTCTAATATCGAGGGTCTTGCTTTCTTTTCCCAACATTTCTTTTCAACTGCCATGATACAATTCAAATCCCATGTGCCACTCTTTGGCCATCTAATCCCAATTTCTAAATCTTGAGTGTACTCTATCCACAAATCCAAGTACAAAACGGCACCTATGCCATACTTGGTGTACATAAGGAAACCAGGAGTATCCTTTGGGGGACTGGTACATCTTGTTCCAGTATTCCCCTCCGGGTACCCAGTTTACATAACTTTGAAAACAAAGGCATAGTGACAACAAGCAACAAACAACAAAAACTTACTCTTGATAACTTGATATATGCTGAGTATCAGAATACAAACATACAGTTTTCTAGAAACCTAGAACCTGTCTTGACCGTGCTCTGAAAAATCAGAACCCGTCTTGACCGTGCTCTGAAAAATCAGAACCCGTCTTGATACACCCCCAGCAGTACTCACCGAGGTGCAGAGAACTTGAAGATCTTGAAGATCTGGACACTGGACTAGTTGCACTGCGCTCTTGGTCGGGGGACTTGGCAGGATTCCTAAGACCTCGGACTTGGTAATCTTCACAGGTTTCGGGCTCTGGGTCGAGACTTCCGCTGTCGTCCTCACCGCCTCGTATGGATGCTCAGACCTCGGTACAGCCTCTCTCAGACACGAAGGAGTTCATGCAGGAACACCCTGCAGCGTGCACTCTTCTGAAGTCCGTTGATGTCTTGAAGAGACCGGTTTGGGTCCGCATCACCGGCGTGTGGGGAGAAAGAAAAGTACCTGTTCGGGCGCCAATTTGCTGTGGGAAATATTTTAGTAATTTACCTTGATCGGAATTTCTATAATATCAATAAGGTCAAGGATGAAGAGCAGAGTCCGTGGTGGTTCGAATGAAGGGTCTTTATTCAGTAACTCGAGTTAAGGGAGAGCTCCGTCACCTAAGGAGGATCGGAAGAATCTCTAACTTTCATCAAAGAGGACATGGTATTTATACACAGAAAAGTGGAAGGAGCTTTCCTTGAGCAAAACTCGGACAGCTGTGTTTGCAACAATACAGAAGTCAGTAAAACTCGGATAGCTGTGTCACAATTTTACAGAAATCATAGCAACGTTACTGTGTCAAAATCATACAGATGTCATGACAGGAAGAAGCGTGACTGTGTCTTTAATCATGAGGAAGTCACAGCAGAAGCAGAGCATTGAGAAATAATCCTAGGCTGGTTCCTTAGATAAGAGAGAGAGAGAGAGAGAGAGAAAAAGAAGAACTGGTCGTTGACAGAATGTCTGCTGTCGTGTCTTTCAGCAAACGGGGGCTCTTCTTCTCGGAATTGGTTGTCGTGGTTTAGCAAAACGGGGCCTATTTCTCGGAATCGGCCCGATTATAGGGAAATGGTTACAAGTGGGGGGGGGGTCTTGTTCTCGGAATCGGCTTGAACCATAGGAATGTACAGTTTGAGTGAGGAAGCTGTTTCTCTAAATTGTCCTAACCATAAGAATGTACCTTTGAATTTTAAGAGGAAGGAGAGTGCATGTGCAACTTTTGTGTGCGCGTGATCGGGTTTGCTCGTGTTCTCGTTTGCTTGTTTTCCGACATGGTGGGCTCGGGGACGTGACTGAGAGGGTGTATGATGGGACATAAACTACGAGAAATAATCTTTTTCCACACTGTGCCTCATGGGAACAGTCCAGCCCGAACTACCAAGCCATGTCTTTCCTAGACCGGAATCAAGCATCCAAGGACCGGTTTCTGGCTATCAGCCTTCTTCAGCCTGGATAGCTTGACTCCAAAACGCACCTGCTCTAAATTAGGGGCGTTTTGGGAAAGTATTTTTGGCTATTTTAGTCGGGCAATTCAGAAACCATTTGCACCAATAGCAGAAGCTGCTCTTTTTGGCTTCACAAACCAAGGGTTTATTTTGAGTCGATGGGAGGGGTACTTACTAGCTATTTCTATGATAGTGGCTAGCTATTTAATCTTACAAAACTGGAAATCGCCGGAGGCTCCGCTCTATGCGAAATGGTTTAATAAAATGAGTGGCACCAAAAGTGTGAGGAAACATATGAAAAACACGTGGGGGCTACTAAAATAATTTCTGCGATCTGGGGTTTCTTTTCGGAGGACAGGATGTAAACTAATTTTTGATCTTTTTTATGTTGTAATTTAGTTAAAGAATATCATGTGCGTTATGTATCTATAAACTTCATTCTCGTGTCTATTTGTTTTTTCCCTATTCCTTTGTATATAATTTGTTACTTAACTATGAAGATGATTCCCTTTTGCTCTACTAAATAAAAAAAAATGTCTAGCAAACAATGTCTATCCATAACCAGTCAAATGTTCAGTAGTGAGGTGCTGTGCCTTTGTCTTATTCAAAAGCGTATCCACAGCATGGGGTACCAAAACTGTGAGGTCAATATCAAGTATGAGTCCAGCCGATTGTCTGATTGAAGTGTCCACAGCCACGACCACTCACAGACAGCTCAGGAGGGCTCTTGCACCAGGGTCAAGCACAACTGAAAAATAAGCACAAGGCCTCTGTTAATCCCCAAATTTCTGTGTTAAGTCAGAAAGTGGGCAACTGGCCATCTCATGAACATAAAGCACATACGGTTTCCTATACTTAGGTGTGCCAAGCACTGAAGCCGAGCACAGCATAGTTTTTAATTGCTCAAAAGATTGCTGACATTCTGGCATCCAAGGCAAAGGTTCATGCACTGCTTTCATTGTTAATGCAAGCAAGGGTTTGATCAGTAAAGAATAATTAGGGATCCACTGACATCAGTAGGAAGTACTATCTATAAAAGCACATACATCTTTTTGAGTTTGTGGAATAGGCATCCTGATATGGTACTGCTGCGCTCGGGGGTCAACCAACTACCCTCCTTCAACAGTAGATGTTCTAAATAGGTAACCTCCTCTCAGCAATACTGAATTTTCAAAAGAGAGACCTTATATCCATGATGTACCAAATGCAACAACAATTACACTGTAATGTCTTTGCAACTTTCTTTGTTCCGTATCAGAAGTAATTAACAGAACATCAACATACTGTACCAATACAATACCTGGAGAAAACGATAGCGAATCCAACTGGCTGTTTAATGCTTGACTATAAATACTAGGACTCTTTGTATAGCCTTGAGGAGCACATCAGAATCTAAAACTTTTGCAGGCCGCTGTCAATCCAAGCAACTACCTACTGTCTGGATGTACAGGAATACTGAAGAATGCATTTTTCAAATCAATAACAGAAAAGAACGTAACAGTAGATGGGATCATTGTTAAAAGAGTAATACTAGGGGGGAGGAGCTTAGCGAGCATCCAAGATGGTCGCGTGAGCACAGGGCTCCCCAGACCCCCGCCACTCCTCGCAATTTATCCTGAGGATATCCTGATTTCTTGGACGGCTCTTCGAAGATGAACCTCGACTGAGTCCATAACTCTTCTCAGAATTGAAATCGGACTTGGGTAATGAGGAAATATAAATTTTTGGTCAAGTTATGTTCCCTATCGTGTACCCCACCTACTCCATGTACGAGTTTAAAGTGCATGTAACTTCCCTCCTGTGCCAGCTATGAAGACGCAAATACATTTGCGTCCAACGTTAACATGTCCTCTTTCAGACCCACCCTGAATGGGTTGAATAGTCCGTTCCTAAGTATGCTATGCCAACGTCTTTTTATAAGTGTACTTTACACGTTTTTCAGCTCTGGCAAAGTAGGCCCGGAATTCTGCCATCGAGCCTTTTGTCTGCCTTCTGACTCTGAAAGCCTCAGCCCAGGCTGCCCCCGTACCTGTGAACTCTGCCTTACTTCCAGCACGGCCCACCGCGCTCAGCTCAGCCTGCTGCCTGCCAAGAATGAATTCAACCTTCGAGTTATCTGTTTCCCTCTCCGAAGATGCATTCCTGCCTACTAGTTTAAGTAAACATTCCCCCAGCTGCAGAGCAAAAGGGCCTGGCCTTACTGTTTCTGTGCAAGTAATTCATAGCCTCTGTTACCATGCTACCATGGAAGGCCCATGCCCCCACGCTTCTCATGCAGACACTTAGGCGCTTATACACGCACTCACAGTCAGTATAGAATAGCTTCTGCCCCAGAGACCTTTCCGCCCAGATAGTTCAGTTCCTAAACATCAGATATCAGATATGATAGAAGCACAAGTTGATCTGACATGCCAGACTTCTGTCTCTTTCCGTCAGTTTAAATGTCAAGTCCCCAGCACCCCCCAGCTTCACGTCAATCACACGTCATGCAGCTGCGCGCGCATCCAGGCTTCAGATTTCTGCTGACATTGCAAGATTCTGCTTATTGTTGCCACCCACTTGTGACACCTACCTGTGACGTTTCTCGCACACACTTCTATGTTCACGCCTAGTTCACGCCTCCTAAATACGTATCATGACCACGTGTGTGTTTTATCTTGTTTCTCTCAGCTGTTACGCCTTCTGCATTGACTTCTATTGTGTATATTAAGTATAAAAGTAATGTAATGTCAATAAAATATTGCTCTATCCCTTCTTACACCCCTGTGGTGGTAAGAATCCGATATCCAGTCATGACCATTCCTTTTTAAGGAATAAAACCCCTAAGAACTCTAACACCACGGACTCTGTTTTTTTCTTTCCGATTGAGTTATTATTGATTAAGTACTTACCTGCATAGAAATTAAGATGGTAAATTAAATATTTACGACATTTTGGCGCCCGAATAGGGACCCCTCCCCCACCTCACACGCCGGTTGGTGCGTTGCAAACTCTGTCCCCTGCCATCAGTTAGACGGAACCTACGCGTACCGGCAGGATTTCCTGTATCTCCCTCTGGCCCACGGAGGTGACAAAGACTGCAATTAGCACCCAGACGAGGCGGTGAGGAGCGCGGAGGATCCCGACCAGAGCCTAGCCGAAAGAAGCAAGGTCCGAGGTGTCAAGAGGCCCACCAGTTTTCCGAAGTATCCACGTGCCGAGTCGAGTCCGGTCCTGTCCAGTCGAGTTTTCCGAGGCCTTCTGTTTCCGTGCTTCCCGGTGAGTACCATTGCTGGGACGTATCTAGACGGGTTTGGGTACACAAGTCCGGTCTGCACTGTTTTAGACAGTGTATCTGTACTGTTTAGCAGTATATCCGATGATTCAAGTTTTTGCACTGTTCTCAGCAGTGTATCTGTGCTGTTTAGCAGTACATCCGGTATAGGGGGTAGTAATAAGTGTTTTTAAATGTCTTTTTCCATGTGATCAATGTCGTTGTATGAGTGACTGTTTTTATGTACATTATTGTGTTCTTGTGTAACTAGCTGTATTCAGTATTAAATAGCAAGGATTGAGCATTCAGTATTAAGTAAACAAGATGCCGTTTTTTAACAAGCTAAAGCAAATAGGAACTAGGAAAGGGATGCTAGAGGAAGAAATTCCTATCCCCCCTAGGGACACGCCTGAAAATTTCATGTATCAGAAGCATGGCATAGATGCCATATTGTATCTAGATTTGTGGGCCGATTATACTAAGCATCTAGACGAGAGACACAGATGGCCCGTTACCGGAACATGGGATGCCGAGTGCATCTTGAAGGTAGAAGAAGCATTATGGAAAAAGAAAGCCAGACAATCTCAGAAAGACGCCATAGAATTTTGGCGTAAGGAATCACATAAGCGTACAGAAAAAGCACTCCGTAGAGAAGACAGACTTAAAGAATCAGATAAAGCTCAAGAAAACGAATTAGTTACTGAAGGGATTCGAGTAAAATCAGAGCAAATAGACCGCGCACGAAACAATCTTGTAAATGGTATGTATCTTGTGGCCGAAGGTTCGCCTGAAGCCACTTCAGAAATACCGAAAAATCTGCCGCCACCATTAGTTCCAACTAAAGTAACTCACAGGACCACTAAAGACATATTCCTGAATTCCTATCTAGAGGATGTAGCTCCCGCTTACACCAATCTGCCTGTCCGCGCCCTGCCTAACGACGGGGACGGGGGTGGTAACCCGCCCCAAGATCATATTCCGCCAGTACCACAACAAGGTTCCCCCGCCCGACAGATTCCCCCTGTTCCACCACCTCCGCCACTTCCCGCACCTAAAATTAATCTACCGAAACAGCTTCTACCTGATCCTACTAAAAGACAAATTCAAGTACCGATACAGACTCCACAAAGAGATAACGCTCAAGCTTCAGCCTCAGGAGGCGCGTCCGGGGGTCCCCAGACCCCGCCGCCAACACGTAGATTACACCTCAAGGATATAAAGAATCCTTTTTTGCTCCAATCACCCCGTCTCGACTTACTCAAAGAACCGCTTCAAGTTTGCAGATACGACCCAGTACCTGGTAAAGATGATAGGATGTTTTTAGCATCACTACGCTTACGACAAGCTACCGATTACCTACTGTACTTCCCAGGAATGAAAGAGTACCTAGATAGAATATACAATTTTGTCCGGACTGGGGAAGACCCTGACAGTATTAAGGAAGCCATGGCATATCATAAAGTCGACACTTAATAAGAGAACGAGACAGGCCTGAGACAGACCAGGATGAATTAGATGGACTCAACAGGTGGGGTCAAAATATATCTGAAGGAAAACATGATAAAGGGGGTTGCATAGCCAGTATGTACAAGAAAATAAGAAAAGAAGTAATAGAGATACACAAAAAGGAAAAAGAAAAAGAGAATGCCTCCTCCGGGGAGGAGGAAGAACCTGAAGAACCAGAAAAGACTACAGATACAATAGCATATGTAGGTAAGGGAGCTTACCTTAGGAAAGGCATTCGTCCAGAAAGCAAGAGAGTTTTTCTCTCTGGCTTAACCAATCCGAATTCTACTGAACATCAGTTCCAGGAGACCGATAAAAGGCTTCGAGACCGAATGGGGTACCATGTACTCAATTCTATGGATGAACAAGAACTAGCTCGGTCAGCAGTATTATGGGCTAATAACCCGGATATATATAATGATGACACAGTAGCGCAGACATTCCTGAACCTTTCCCCAGACGAACAGAAATTAGCAGGTGTTTACATGATTCAGCACCTCCTCACGTTATACAGAAACCAACATTCTGATCCAGGTCCCTTACACGATACATTAGAAGAACTACTCATGGATAGATGGAGAGGTTTAAGCACCAAATTAATTCAAATAATTCTAGAACAACGCCACAGATATAACACTTTCATAAGCTCCGAATATGTTCCCGCTCCGCCCCCAGTAAGGAAAATGTACCATATGGAACGTCTGCATGGCATTGAAAGTCAGAACCCCTTACGAGAAGTGCATCCAGTTATGGGTGAGGATCATAACTTGAAACGTGTGTATGTACACACGCCTCTGACTAAGTTAGAACTGTTAGAAATGAAGAAACTAGTACAGTGTCATGATAAAGACCCTGCAGGTTTTCACAGAGAACTTAAAGACATGTTACTGATGGGGGATTACACATATGAAGATATCATGAAAATGTTAAAGGTACTGCTGCCCACGGGCATCTACGAGAAACTCAAGGAAAAAGAATGGGAGGTGGGAGAGAAAAAGATTGTATGGGCAGAAATAGAAGACGAAGAGAACAAACGTGTCCCAGGGGTAGGCCTTGGGGAGAAAACTAAAGCATTACCAGGTTTGATAGTACAGGTTCTGCCAAGATTATTGACAACTAGAAAGGAAGATTGGGACGCCATCTCGTCCTGTAAACAGAAACACGATGAAGATACTAGTGACTTCTATTCAAGATTCGAGAAATGTTTCATTATTAATAGTGGCCTTAAACCAAGTAGTGAGTCATACCCGCATCTTTTTGTATCAAAATTAGTCGAGAATTCCCTGCCATTAGTTAAGAACCGCGTGTACAAAGTTGAAAGTACTTGGCAGGCAAATACGCCATCCCAGATGTTACAGATGTTACAATACCATCAGAACAGAATTAGAGAAGAACAAGATCAGGAACAGAAACGCATGAAAGACACGAAAATGAAAATGTTAGTAGCCCAGTCGGTTCCAGCCGACGGTCAGAGAAAGGGTGCGACCCAGACAGGTCATTCCGCAGCTCCCGTTAAAGGGACATGCAATTATTGCAAGCAGCCAGGTCACTACGTACACGAATGCCCAGTTCTGAAACATAATATAGCGACAGGTAAAACTAAAGAAAGACCGCATCCGCCTAGACAAGACCATAACCAGCATCAGTCTTCACAGAATATACAGCCCATGCAGAATACACAGCCTACGCATGCTCCATCACATACAGCACAGACAGTATCGGTATCACCGCCACAGCCCATTGCCGCAACTCAGCAAGTTTCACAACAGATGTACCAGTATGTCCAGTCCGCTTATCCCGATTATCCACGATATACATGAAACAGCCTAGAGAGGGAAGGTGGCTTGCCTCTTATTGAGATTCCTGTAGATCAAGAGGGTCCTTATGTACATAGTCAAGTATTGGGAAAAGACAGAAAGTTTTTAATTGACACAGGGGCAAGTCGTACCACAATCAGTCATGATGAAGTTCCAGGGGCACCCCTCTCAGGCTCACAGAATGTTTCCCTTGGTTTTTCAGGACAGCCTATTGTAAATGAGGTATCGAAACCAGTTCCCCTGGCTGTGGGTCCATTATCACGTGTTACAGACCTGTTACTCACGAAATCATGTCCAGAAAATCTGTTAGGAATAAAAACATTGAAGGCTCTAGGAGCCGTGATCTGCTGCTCCCCGGAGGGAGTTAGACTCTTTCTGCGGGATTTCAAGGGTAATTATGTGTTACGTGAGTTTGATGTCAGATTGAAAAATGTACCAGATCACCTGTGGGCAAAAGGCCCAACTGATGTAGGTTGTATGCACATTACACCATACCGTGTTACACTCAAACAAGGTGTAGTTTTACCCAGAATCAGACAATACAAGTTACCACCCGATGCTGTAGTGGCTTTACTGGAAATCATTGAAGAGCTCATTGCCCAAGGAGTGGTCGTAGAAACCGACTCCAATATCTGTAATTCACCCATCATTCCGATCCTTAAACGTACTGATCCCAATGCACCGCCAGTATATCGGCTGGTGATTGATTTAAGAGAACTGAATAAATGCATTATTCCACAGTACCCTGTGGTTCCCGACATATCATCCCTATTGACTGCTATTGATTCAGAAGCAACGTTCTTTACTGTAATTGACCTCAAGAACGCCTTCTTCAGTGTACCTATTGATCCAGAGAGCCAATATCTCTTCGGATTCAGTTTAAATGGACGAAGTTTCAAATTTTCACGCGCCCCTCAAGGATTCACAGAAAGCCCCAGCATCTATAGCCAAGCACTGAAAAGACAACTTGATTGTATCATAATGCCAGTTAACACCGCTTTACTGCAATACGTCGATGATCTGCTGATCACCGCACGAAGTGAGCCCGAATATGAACAAGCATCACTGACAGTTTTACATTTTCTGGCTGACAAGGGACACAAGGTGTCTCCTTCGAAGCTACAATTCTGTGTTCAGCAAGTTGTGTACTTGGGTCACTTGCTGTCCAAAGTGGGGAGACAGCTCACTCCCGATCGCATTCAGTTAATCGTAAATATGCCACAACCTCAGACACAAAAGGAAGTGCGGGCCTTTATAGGCCTCACCTCGTACTGCAGACAGTGGATTCCCCAGTATGCATTTCTAGCCAAACCACTCATTCAGTTAACAACACAGGAGGCAGCGACTTCGACTGTCCTCCCTTGGACTCAGGAACATACACAGGCTTTTGAAGAATTAAAGAAAGCTTTATGTCAAGCACCAGTTCTAGCGACACCATGTTACAGCAAACCTTTTACACTTTTTGTTACAGAACGTGAGGGTACAGCATTGTCTGTTCTCACTCAAGATCAAGCAGGTTCACATAAGCCTTGCGCCTATTTTTCAAGTACATTGGATTCAGTAGCTCAGGCACTCCCTGCGTGCTTGAAGTCAGTAGCAGCAACAGCATTAGCAATCAGACAGAGTGACTCAATTATTTTAGGACATCCATTAACAGTTCAAGTTCCACATTCTGTAGAGGTTCTTTTAAACAGAACCCAGACTCAGCACTTGACTATAGCACGACTGACAGGTTATGAATTAACACTATTCCAGCCACACATAGAAATCAGACGCTGTAGCATTCTGAACCCCGCAACATTGTTACCTACAATTATGACAGATCCAACCCCGCATGATTGCATAGAGATCATTAATACAGTAACAAAACCTCGACGAGATCTAACAGATGTTCCACTGGAAAATCCAGACCTGACACTTTATGTGGACGGTTCATGCATGAGAACAAGTACAGGAGAATTAGTGGCCGCGTACGCAGTGACCACTGAAACTGAAGTTAAAGAAACACATCGTATTGACACACTGTCTGCTCAAGCGGCGGAGCTCACCGCTCTGACCCGAGCTTGTATTCTAGCCAAGAACAGAAATGTTAACATATACACTGATTCCCGCTATGCGTTCGGAGTCGTACACGACTTCGGCATGTTATGGCAAGAAAGAGGTTTCTTGACCTCTCATGGTGCCAAGATCCAACACGGTCCCCTCATTCAAGCACTGTTAGAAGCAATACATCTGCCTTCAGGCATATCCGTTATGAAGTGTAAAGCACATACTAAAGTTACAGATTCTGTTTCCCAGGGTAACGACCTGGCAGACCAGACAGCAAAACATACAGCATTGACTCACACCCAGACTACTGATGTGACAAAGACAATAGTACCAACTCAGTGTATGTCAGTCAGGGATCCCACCCTAGATGTAATCGATATTCAGACACATGCTACTGCAGATGAAATAAAGAAATGGACTGAACTAGGAGGGATCCAGACAGATCAAGGATGGGTCACAAAGGGAAAATCTACATGGTTCCTCCCCGACTCAATGGTCCAAAGTATGATAAATACAGCACATAGTCCTGCACATCTAGGAGAAAAAGCTATGTTAGACAGTTTACAGAATCTCTGGTACAACAAACACCTACGAGCAGCAGCAAAATAGAAAGTGCGTACTTGCATGATCTGTTGTCAGTTCAATCCAGGTAAAAGCGTACCTGTAGAGCAAGGTGGATTTCATCCTCCCGATCACCCTTTTGAAGTCCTCCAGATGGATTATATCCAGATGGACCGTTGTCGAGGATTCAAATATGTCCTTGTAGTTGTTTGTGCACTTTCTCGTTGGACCGAAGCATATCCAGTCCCAGACTATACTGCTCCGACCACTGCCCGGCAGCTGGTTCGAGAATTCTTCCCACGATACGGCCTGCCTCGTGTCGTGTACTCAGATAACGGACAGCCATTCTCATCCGAACTCATGAAGCATGTCTCCCTTTTGCTAGGATATCAGTGGAGATTCCATTGTGTCCGACATCCCGAAGCCGCAGGCCTTGTAGAGAGGCATAACCAGACACTTAAGACCCGCCTTGCCAAAATATGCCAGGAGAAAGGGGTCGACTGGATAGTCGCCCTGCCAGTTGCACTGTTCTATATGAGAATGGTTGCCCACTCGAGATCAGGACTATCCCCGTACAAAGTGGTCTTTGGCAGACCACCGAATATGTGGGGGACGCCCATTCCTAAGAAAATTACTGATGTTGATTGTAACATGTTGACAGATTACCTTGCCTCCTTGATGTCTGCACTCCAATCATGTCGTTCACAGGTTGCCGCAGCCTTTCCTGACGACACTGATGTAAAGCCGCATGATGTCCGTCCTGGCGATCTGGTCTTAATTAGGAACTTCGACAGGAAAAGTCCGCTGGAGCCCCGCTGGAAAGCGCCGAAGACCGTCCTTCTTACTACAAGGACCGCAGTGAAGGTGGAGGGCAGAAAGGGGTGGGTCCACACGAGTCATATTAAACAATGCAACAAACTGAAACCAGACCCAGACTCGTCCACCCCCACCAAAGACTGTATTAAACCTAGTGACTTTAAAGTACCCGAACGAGAGAAAACTCCCCAAGAGGAGTATAAACAAAAACTCCGATCTAGCAAGTCAGACAGTTTAATTGTTTAAGTCCTCCCCTAGGTGAATCGGTTAAATAGTTTCTGACATGTATCCCCTAGATCGAGATAGAGAGAGAGAGAGACAATTCAAGAAACGTACCTATTGCAAATCACTGCGTAGTCACTGTATAGTGACATTATTAATTATGTTTTTTCTAAGTCTTCTGATTATTGTTGCAAGTATACTGCTTCCCATCTATTACCCTATTTTCAAGCGTGAACAATCTGCTTACAATGTTTCTGCTGAACATTCTTTTAGTACATTACCCCCTCACAAATTATCTTACAGACTTGCGCTGCGCAACAACACATTCATTAGCATGTTACATCACTCCCATCAGACGAGCAATGCTACAAACTGTTGGATATGTGGCCGACTCCCTCCCCACCAGAAATACAAGGGAGTTCTGCCCCTCTTTCCGTATCCCTTCACTCACAATGGCTCCTGTGGTGCATGGAGTAGATTGATTAATTCTTTAGATTCTGATATTGCTGTTACCCGCGAAGGGGGCTGGGTTTGGGGAAACCTGAATTCAGTTCTGTTCGACGTCTGTTACCCTGATAAAAGTGGACGATCCGTTAGAATAGGAACTGATCTAGAAAACGAAGTATATGGATTAGGTAATTACACAGTTAACCTTATGATCCTTACTATTGAGTCCGAAGCTGCACCCATTCTCCCCGCTATGTCAGTATTACCAGTCACAGGTCATCTTTGTGTTAGAAAGAAAGGTTCAGTACACTTAGGTCATAGTAAATGTACTACTGTGGTCGAATTCACTGATGAGGGTAGGTCCTCATTTCGAGCTACACGTCATTCCTACTTTGTTTGTGGCCATACCGCATACATACGTTTACCTCCAGATTGGGATGGTACCTGTTACATTGCTTTCCTTCTGCCCCCTGTTTTCCTAGCTCCTCCTGATTATCATAGAAATACAAATCTAGTAAAAGATAGATTCCGAAGAGATCTCCCGATTGTCGACTATACTGAAACGGCATGGGAGCAATACACAGATTTTAATAAAGGATTCTTTTTCTTCACAGGTCCCGTCCAAAACAGCAAATTAATACGTAGATTAACTAGAACACTTGAAGCAGTAGTACATGAAACTGCCTCTGCCCTAGGTAACTTAACAGAGGAGCAGTCTGCTATGCGGATTGTTGTCCTTCAAAATCGTCTCGTTATTGACGTCATCTTGGCAGATAGAGGTGGAGCTTGTAAGGTCATCGGGTCAAGTTGCTGTGTTTTCATTCCAGAAAACACGCCATCTGTATACAAAGCTATTACACGTCTTCACAAAATTGCAAGTTTAATACATCAGAATCCAGGCACCTGGACTTGGTCCGGTTGGTTCTGGACAACGTTGACCGCTTGGGGATGGAAGATCCTATCCTTCCTAGGCATTGGCCTTGTCATAGTATTCAGTTGCTGCCTGTGCCTACAGTGTGGGCCGGCGATATGTGGACTGTGCGCCACATCGTGCATTGAACATTCCAGTTTTCTCTCAAACCGACAACGGAAGAGAGACGAGCAAATTATGTTACAAGAACAGACTGATCGATTCATGATGATCGAGATATCATGAAGGGTCCGTAGGGAACAAGGAGGGAATGAGGAAATATACATTTTTGGTCAAGTTATGTTCCCTATCGTGTACCCCACCTACTCCATGTACGAGTTTAAAGTGCATGTAACTTCCCTCCTGTGCCAGCTATGAAGACGCAAATACATTTGCGTCCAACGTTAACATGTCCTCTTTCAGACCCACCCTGAATGGGTTGAATAGTCCGTTCCTAAGTATGCTATGCCAACGTCTTTTTATAAGTGTACTTTACACGTTTTTCAGCTCTGGCAAAGCAGGCCCGGAATTCTGCCATCGAGCCTTTTGTCTGCCTTCTGACTCTGAAAGCCTCAGCCCAGGCTGCCCCCGTACATGTGAACTCTGCCTTACTTCCAGCGCGGCACACCGCGCTCAGCTCAGCCTGCTGCCTGCCAAGAATGAATTCAACCTTCGAGTTATCTGTTTCCCTCTCCGAAGATGCATTCCTGCCTACTAGTTTAAGTAAACATTCCCCCAGCTGCAGAGCAAAAGGGCCTGGCCTTACTGTTTCTGTGCAAGTAATTCATAGCCTCTGTTACCATGCTACCATGGAAGGCCCATGCCCCCACGCTTCTCATGCAGACACTTAGGCGCTTATACACGCACTCACAGTCAGTATAGAATAGCTTCTGCCCCAGAGACCTTTCCGCCCAGATAGTTCAGTTCCTAAACATCAGATATCAGATATGATAGAAGCACAAGTTGATCTGACATGCCAGACTTCTGTCTCTTTCCGTCAGTTTAAATGTCAAGTCCCCAGCACCCGCCAGCTTCACGTCAATCACACGTCATGCAGCTGCGCGCGCATCCAGGCTTCAGATTTCTGCTGACATTGCAAGATTCTGCTTATTGTTGCCACCCACTTGTGACACCTACCTGTGACGTTTCTCGCACACACTTCTATGTTCACGCCTAGTTCACGCCTCCTAAATACGTATCATGACCACGTGTGTGTTTTATCTTGTTTCTCTCAGCTGTTACGCCTTCTGCATTGACTTCTATTGTGTATATTAAGTATAAAAGTAATGTAATGTCAATAAAATATTGCTCTATCCCTTCTTACACCCCTGTGGTGGTAAGAATCCGATATCCAGTCATGACCATTCCTTTTTAAGGAATAAAACCCCATAGAACTCTAACACCACAGACTCTGTTTTTTTCTCTCCGATTGAGTTATTATTGATTAAGTACTTACCTGCATAGAAATTAAGGTGGTAAATTAAATATTTACGACAGTAACCGAAATTACGGCACTTTGAACTTTTGAGGCCCACCTGGAGGCTGTGCCGGGGCTTTGGCTACTTGCAGATCCGGGACAGAGTTGAACAACAACGGCAGTGGGGCCTCCTTGGTGGCCGCATCTCTACTTTCGGTTTCATTTCCGGATCCCCGCATGGTCTGATTGAGAGACCGTTTCGCCTGGCTGGGGACCAATCCAGCCCCCACTTAGTGTCTGAACTGCCTCCTCATTTTATCTGTTTTGGATCACATTGTGACTTTTTCTTGGTCATACGAGCCAGCCTTGTGGTTTTGTTGGCGCCCGGATTGCCGGCGGCCATTTTCACCAGGTCGCGTGGGCCCCTCCGGGGAGCAGTCTCCAGCATGGCGGGCAGGGGTGACGCCGAGAGGCGTAAGACTAAGACGTCTCTTCGTGGTGGACCGGTCCAGACTAATGTTATGGACCGGTATACTGAAGCCAAAGGCTCCCCTGGGCTTTCCAGTCGTACCCCGGAGGATGTCAGAGACGACCCTTCTGTTCCTGTTGAATTGTCCCTGCAGGACATTATGGGCGCCATCACCGGCATGAGGGAAACCATCGGCCAGCAATATGAGGCCCTGGCTAATAAAATCGACACGGTTGCCGTAGATGTCACTCTGATCAGGGCCGACCTGTCTAAAATAAACGAAAAAGTCAAATCGCTGGATCTGAAGACCTCCAGCCTCACGGCCGATGTGGCGGAACTCCAAACCGAACTTGGAAATTTGAAATCGGTGAATGACCAAATGTCCCATCGGCTGGAGGATTATGAGAACAGGGCAGGACACAATAACATCCGCGTCATAGGTGTTCCAGAAACCCCCAAGACTCACTCGGTGGACCTCCTGGTCAAAGATCGGATCCTCACCCATCTTGCCCCTTCTGGCCTGAGTAAATTCTTCGCTGTGGAGCGTGCACATCGTGTCCCGGGCGGTCAACCCAAGCCAGGCGCCCCTCCGAGGCCTATCATTGCGAGACTTTTCCATTTTAGAGATCGTGATGTGATTTTGCCGGCATCGAGAGTGCATGGCCCATTGAAATTTGAATACTCCTCGGTTAACTTCTTCCCGGACTTCACCCAACTTGTGCAAAGACAAAGGATGGGTTTTCTTGGGGATAAGCGACGTCTCCGGGACCTGGGCCTGAAGTACGCCATGCTTTTCCCTACCAGGCTTCGAGTGGAATATGAGGAATGGACCTTCTTTTTCGATCGACCGGACAGTGTGAGTGACTGGTTGGATTCCCTGCTGGGCTGAGGCGATCGGACGGAGCACCCTGGTGGTGCCGAGGGTGGTGAGCCTACGCAAAAGTGACTTTTTGGTCCCTGATTTCTGAACATTGGACTTTGCTCAGCTGGGTGCTATTTCTCTTGTGTATGTTGCCCTGTAGTAGTCTACTTTTGGGTGGTGGGTGGGGACGGGCCTCTTTCCTCCTCCGGGGTCTTTCTGTAGAATGGGATTGTTAGGGCGACAGGCACACTGCATTTTGGGGTAGCTCTTTAGTCTTCTGCAGGGGTGCAGGGAGGGGGGAGTTGTAACAGGTTTTAGTTGGGGGGTGGGGAGGGGTGTTTGTGTTTTCTTTTCTCAAGGCAGTGTATTGGTTCTTTCTCTGCTCCTGATGTCCTACTCTTCGTGGGGAGCACCATGCAGTATGGTTGGGAATGGGGGGTAGTGGGCTCAAGCTCATATCTTGGAACGTCAATGGTTTGGGTGATCGTATAAACCGGGGTGTTGTACTGCAATATTTACGATGTTTGTCCCCTGATGTGGTGCTTCTGCAGGAGACGCACCTAGTTGGCAATGTGTGTCACGCTATGAAGAGGTGGGGTTACCGATTGGTTGCGCACTCCGGATTCACCACTGGTTCTAGAGGGGTTGGAATTCTGGTCCGGACTTCCCTCCCCCTCGAGATTGATAATGTCACTCTTGATGACAGAGGGCATTACGCCGCCCTCACCGGTAGGTGGGAGGGCAAGACTCTCTCCTTGGTCACTGTTTACTTTCCCCCCGGCCTCCAGACCTCTACTTTCTCGGATGTTGGTCGGATGATGCTGGGGCTCCCTGATGGTCTTCTCCTTATGGGTGGGGAATTCAATTCGGTACTTTCCGGCGATTTGGATCGTCACCCCCCCGGGGACCTTCCCACGTCTCAATCATGGCTGGGTGGGTTCCTGGACACCTTTGGTCTGGTGGACTGCTAGAGGTTAATGCACCCGACACTACGTCAATACACCTTTCACTCTGGTGCTCATGACAGTCTCTCCAGGCTAGATTACTTCCTTATGCCCGCTGTCCAGTCCTCCTACATAGGGTAAGTTAGCCACTTGGCCCGGGGTATTTTGGATCATTCTCCTGTGTTGCTTCTTTTTGATACAGGTCTGCACGCTGCGGGCGGGTCGCTCCTATCAATCCCTGGCACTTGCGTAACCCCAAGACCCGCACTATCCTCATGAAGTCGCTTGACCACTACTTCCTGGAGAATGAGGGGTCGAGAGTCTGGAGGCTGAAATACTGGATTTAGAGGATGACCTGGACACGGGTGCCACCGGGCACAAACTCCACGCCCTTAGCTTGAAACAGGTTGATTATAAATCCCTTGCGACGGAGGCTGCTTAAACGATGTACAGAGAACAGCAAGGTAGATTGTATGATGTTGGGGATAAGGCGGGTAAACTGATTGCCTGGCTCGTTAAGAAGGAGAGAGCGAATCGTGTTGTCACTGTGATTCAAAACTCTGACGGTGTGGATGTGATTGACCCTGGTGAGATTGTGGAATGTTTTGCCGATTATTTTCGTGTGGTCTACTCCCCGGTGTCCGACAGAGACGAGGATGACTCTCGCTTTTTGTTGAGAGACATCGCGCTGCCCTGCCTGTCTGAAGAGGATCGGGAGAGTATGGATGCATCGTTGTCGGACGATGAGATTACGACTGCCATCCGTTCCCTCCGTTCCGGCAAAGCCATGGGGCCGAATGGCCTGCCCATTGAATTATACAAACTACGCCCGGACAAGGTCGCACCATATCTTCGTGATATGTTTACAGAGACGCGTGATCTTGGCTCCCTCCCTGGTGACCAGCGCCTGGCTACTATAGTGGTAATTCCCAAAGAGGGCAAACCTTGTGACCGTTGTGCCTCATATAGGCCTATCTCCTTACTGAATGCTGAGCCTAAGATTCTCGCTAAGGTCCTTGCTAACCGCCTCCTCACTGTTATTTGTGACCTGATCCATCCGGATCAATCTGGTTTCATTCCGCACCGGAACACTGCTTTAAATTTGCGCCGCCTTCATGGCATTCTCGCCAGGGCGGAGCTTCTGTCTGAACCGGCCATCTTGGCTTCATTGGACGCCACAATGGCCTTTGACACGATAGAGTGGCTGTACCTCTGGGCCACTCTTGAAAAGTTTGGCTTCGGTGCAGGATTTATCAGTTGGGTGAGGCTTTTATATACGGATCCGCTGGCTCAGGTGGTTGTCAATGGTAGGGTCTCCCAGTCCTTCGCTCTTGGGAGGGGTACTAGGCAGGGGTGTCCGCTGTCCCCCCTGCTCTTTGCTCTTGCCCTGGAGCCGCTCGCGGCCTGGCTCCGATGGGAACCCTCGATAAAGGGCATTCAGTGGACCCCTGATTTTGAAGACCGGGTTTCGTTGTACGCTGACGATATTCTTCTGTATCTTAGTTCCCCTCGCAAGTCCCTCAATGTCCTCTTTGACGTCCTAACTTCTTTTGGCAAAAACTCTGGTTTGATTATTAATTGGTCTAAATCGTGTGTTTACGTCATCTCTGGTGGCCTTCCTCCCTTGCCGACTAGGTTCCCCATTCAAATTTCTCACTCTGGTTTCAAGTACTTAGGGGTTTACATATCGTTGGACTCGGCTGCCCGCTACGAGCATAATCTCCTTCCTCCTCTCCGACGCTTAAAGCTTGACGTGGCTCGTTGGCGTAGACTGCCGCTGTCCCCACTTGATCGAGCAGCGCTGTTTAAAATGATGTCCCTACCCCGATTTCTCTACACACTACAGAACTCCTTTGATATTATTCCGGCGAGCTACTTTCGGGAGGTGGAGGGTTTACAGAGGAGACTTGCTTGGGTGCAGGATTTATCAGTTGGGTGAGGCTTTTATATACGGATCCGCTGACTCAGGTGGTTGTCAATGGTAGGGTCTCCCAGTCCTTCGCTCTTGGGAGGGGTACTAGGCAGGGGTGTCCGCTGTCCCCCCTGCTCTTTGCTCTTGCCCTGGAGCCGCTCGCGGCCTGGCTCCGATGGGAACCCTCGATAAAGGGCATTCAGTGGACCCCTGATTTTGAAGACCGGGTTTCGTTGTACGCTGACGATATTCTTCTGTATCTTAGTTCCCCTCGCAAGTCCCTCAATGTCCTCTTTGACGTCCTAACTTCTTTTGGCAAAAACTCCGGTTTGATTATTAATTGGTCTAAATCGTGTGTTTACGTCATCTCTGGTGGCCTTCCTCCCTTGCCGACTAGGTTCCCCATTCAAATTTCTCACTCTGGTTTCAAGTACTTAGGGGTTTACATATCGTTGGACTCGGCTGCCCGCTACGAGCATAATCTCCTTCCTCCTCTCCGACGCTTGAAGCTTGACGTGGCTCGTTGATGTAGACTGCCGCTGTCCCCACTTGATCGAGCAGCGCTGTTTAAAATGATGTCCCTACCCCGATTTCTCTACGCACTACAGAACTCCTTTGATATTATTCCGGCGAGCTACTTTCGGGAGGTGGAGGGTTTACAGAGGAGACTTGCTTGGGACGGTCGAGCACGCATCGCTCTCTCAAAACTAACTCTCCCCTGGTATGATGGGGACATCGCACTCCCAGACATCAGGAGGTATTATTGGGCCTCCCAGTTGTCCGCCATTAACCATGCTACATATGCACCCGGTCCGAATCCAGCGTTTGCGATGGATAAATACCTGTTGCCTGGTGGCGACTTCAACAGAGCACTCTACTCTTGGACAGCGGGGAGGAACATAACGGGACCCACTAAGATTGCAGTGCGTTTATGGAAGGATGCCAATGTGGCCATGGGCTGGAATGATCGACTGACGCAAGCGGCCCCTTTGTTTGCTTCGGAACGGTTGGGATGCCTCTGGACGACGAAAGGTTTCGAGAACTGGGACACGATTGGCATTAGTAGAGTGGGTGATCTTTGGGTGAAAGGTGCGGTCAAACCATTTGCGGAGCTTCAGAGTGAGTATGAGTTGAGTGAGCGGGAGTTCTTCAGATATGCACAGGTGCGTCACGCTTTACTGTCAGTCTTCACGGCCGGTACCACGGTCCCTGAATCTTCCCTGCTTGAGGACCGTATACTCGATGGTCATCTGCCCAACAGTACAATTTCCTTGATTTATAAAAAGTTAATCAACAATCGGGCAGATCACCTTGTGCGGCTCAGGGAGGCCTGGACCGGATGGAATTGGACGACGAGGACTGGCAGTCTGCACTATCCTCCCCGAAAGAGGTCACCATTCTGGCCCGTCTCCGTCTCGTCCAGCTCAAAATTCTTCACTGCGTGTATGTGACGGATCCTCGTTTGGTTGCTATGGGTTTTTCTTCGGACGGGTTGTGTAGGCGCGGTTGTGGAATGAGTGCCACTTTCCTTCATATCCTTTGGGAGTGCCGTGATGTAGCTGCGTATTGGCACGGCGTGCATGCTGTAATAGAGTGTGTCACAGGGGTTGCTCTGTTGACTGAGGCTCGAAGATATTTGTTGAATGTGTGGGAGCCGAATGACTACAACGTCCCTCAGGCCCGGTGGGTGGCACTTGGGAACATGATTGCCAAAAGGGATATTGCGCAGCTTTGGGGTTCCCAACGGCCTCCCACCGTGTTGGTATGGAAGGAGAACATGGATTGGTGCATGATCAGGGAGAAGATGGTATATTTGGCTAGGGGCAAGCCTAGGGCGTGGAGTAAGATTTGGGGCCAGTGGAACGCATACCGAGGGAACATATGTACGCCCCCCTTCGAAGACATCCCGGACACTTCCCTGTCCCCCTGACCTCTGAGGTTCCTTGATTACTGTATTCCTTACCCAATTGTCCTGACTTCCCCACTGCCTCCCCCCACTGGTCATCTCTATCGTCCTCCTGATTCTCTATCCTGGTATGGTAGGTCTCCCCCGTCTGAGCTCGACATCTTCTACAATGTTTCTCGCCTTGAGTTTTTTGTTCCTTCGTTCTTTTCTTTGTTCCTTTATAAAAACTTAAAAATACTTTGTATTCTGCATACCTCCTGTGTTGCCGAACGTGTATCCTGTACCTCTGCTGGACCTATTGGGGTCAACCGCTCCCTTTTGACTCTACGTAATTAATCTACAAGCACTAGCGGCCGGCCCCTGTGGTTGTAGGCCCATATCTGTAATGATTTTGTTTTGCACAATAAAGTTTTTTTTTAAAAAGAAAAGCGTAATACTATCAGGAACCACTGGAACTTGCAGTACCACTATTTTATTAACCCCTCGCAAATCAATCACAAAGCGATAGACATCATCAATAGCATCAGGGGAAACTAATGGTATCCTCTTAAGGACTGGAGGAATAGGACTATTAAAAATGTTGGCAGACGTTTCTTCAACTACTCCCTTTCATATCAAATCCTGAACAATCTGAAGAAGGGCTCATTCCCCTGCCTGTGGTATTTTATATAGAGAAAAGCGGGCAGAATATCATTATGTTTAACTTGTATAGAAACTTGTGGTATATGAAAGAGACCCACGTCTGTATCGCCTGTGGCCCATAGTGTGGGTGGTACCTGAGCAAACTCTTCTGGAAGGGGTGCATCCTGAGAAAAACACTGTCTAGTACTCACATCCGGGCCCATAGTAATATAGACATCATCAGGAGAACAATAAATAGTAGCATGCTACATATTTAACAAGTCCAAAATCAGCAAATTATCACCACAACCAGATCTTAACAAAAATGGAGACTCCACAATGAAAGGACCAACACTAAGTGCAAGGGGCTGTGAAATGGGGCTGAGAATCGGTACACCAGAAAAACCTACTGAAACATTATTTTAACCAGACAGGGCCGCCCCAGGAACCATATGTTGAGATATATAGCTTTTTGTCGCACCTGTGTCAACCAGAAATAACTCAGTCAAACCTTGCAAATCTGCTTTGACATAAGGCCTACGCTGATTGACAGTTATCTGATTTGGTCCCCCAACATGTACGTGGCTGTGCTAGCTGTAAGACATACCTGTCACATCATCAATATCATAGTCATCATGATAATACTGTCCATCTCTGAGTGGCTCACAGGAGCCGCAGGATTCTGATTTCCCACGGCTTCTACCACCAGAGGCACGTCCTCTAGGGGACAAAACCTGAAATCCCGGGGCAATGACTATGACAATGTCCTTCCTCCTTACAATACAAACACTCATTCTGTCTCAAGCATGTAATTAAAGGCTACCTAGTACGTGGGAGTTGTCGGGAAGAACCTCTCCATCCTCTGGAATTACCCTGGAATGCCTGCTAAAACAACACTTTCATTTTAAATCCCTATCATTTTATCAGTTTTATCCAGCCCTCATGGTCTCAATGCTCATAATATTGAACCATTGACGTATCATAAAAATAACATAAGGAGCTATACTTAGCAAATAGCCCCGATACCAATTACCAAGTAACCAGTCAGTTGGCAATGAAGAAAGTTCAATCGTTTATTATGCAAAACACTCTATAGAGGAGCCTCTCTCATCCTCACCCATCAAGGTGCGTGGAGAAGACTGCTGGCTTACATTCAAAACAGCACATATATACTTTCAGCATAGTACATGAAGTCACCATAAATGGAAAAACACTACTTGGCTCTTGGTCCTTGAGGAAGGACCATGTATCGCATACATGATTAGTTCAAATCTCTGCTTAGTTATTATTGGGGAGGTCAGGAGGGGTGACTTCCTTTCATCCCGGTGCCCAGGAGTGCAGGCACAGTGCCTTCAGGAATTCGCTTATCGCACCCAAAGCCAGATGCAACCTTGAGTCCCAGGGCAGGGAAAGAATAGCGTGCATTCAGCTGCTTTCAGTAACTCAACTGAACTTTGGCCTGACAACCACTGGAAGGTAACACGTAATTGCTGCTCTCGTGTCTAACATAAACAGAGGAAGATGGCGTCTGTATGGTTCTCGGCCTACTCGAAGTAAACAGAACACACGAACAGCATATACCCCTACCTACTAGCTAAAACAGATATAGGTTAGACTTAACGCATACTTACATTAAAGAGTAAATAGATACATCATGCTAACACAACATATATATATGGCTAATACCACTGACATAGGTGATCAGATTTTATCCCTCAGAACCGCCCTTTTAGCATGATGTAGCTAACTAACAGGGAAGTCAGTCTTCAAAAATCCCTTCATCAATCTTTATGGTATCCTTTATTTCCTTCTGCACTAATTGAGCTTTTACTTCTGCTGGGGAAGGACTAGTCACAGAGGAGGCAAGTTTAGTAGCACAGTAAGAGCAACAAGCGGGCCCACACTGTATGCAGAGGCAACAGGTGAAAATGAAACCAGCAATACCTGCCAGTACCATCAAAATGTTCCACCCCCAGGTGGACAATAGACCAAAACCAACTTGATAAAGACCAGGTACCAGTATCTGCATGCACTTCAGATGCCAAGCGATGCAACTTCTGAATGGCCAAATGAACAGAAGGAGCGAAGTCAGGAATATACACGCAGCAGGAACTGCCGATCATGCGGCATGCTCCTACTCGATCAGCCAAGTTGACATCTAAAGCCATACGATTCTGAAGCGAGACGAGTCACGTAGCTTGAAGCTCTACAGTTAAAATGGTCAATATACCTGCAGTAGTATTGATCACTCTTTTGACAACCCTAGACAGACGTCGTACTTCCTTACTAGTGATAATGGATCCCCAAATAGGAAATACTCCCTTCACAATATCAATAAAATGCTGCTCAGGTGTATCTGTTTGATCTATTTGATCTATTTCAGTGGTATCTATATCTCTTTAATTTCTAATGAGGGGCAAACTCCGCTTATCTAATCGATGATCCTTATGATAATTAGAAGGGGCTATATATACACTGGAGGGTACAAGAAAGACAAATAGCAACGACCAGCCCAACCACGAGGTAGCCATTTGTATGCATTTTCTCCTCAGATGAAATATACATTAGGGGGAGTCAATAATGGGGGACTACTGAAGGTACGCAGTCGATAAGTATAATTACATTGACTTTCTCCTACTGAAATGTATCCTGCTCCCTGAACAAAGAAGGCCGAAGTACCATTTAATATGGGCACCGGTATTGCTTTGTCATCTGTAACATTTCTTTCCTGAAACTGCTGAAAATACTGGGTAAAATTGAATTATGCAAAATCAAGGATTTCAGCTTTCAACCAGGTGACGTTTTCATGTTCAGTATACAAGTTCATCCATGTATTTGGATCTAAAGACCCCTCCCCATCATTTCCCTTCGGGTCAAAACCTTGGTGCATTTCTATATATGCTAAAATCATCTCATAGTCCTTCTCCGAATATCTTTGGGTATCTACTGTATAATGCATATGCATCATTGAGACTAACTTAAACCATGCTTCACAGCTTCCTTCACGGGTAAAGAGATAAATAGATCACGTTTATACATAACGAAGGGCAGGAGGCCACAAACCCAACAATTTGGAGTATTCGTAGCACTATGTGTTTGATGAAGCATTTCCACAAATACATTTTTCGTATAAGTCTGACGGTGCCTTTCTTTATGCAGGGCCAAAGTATAAAATATATGTTCTGGATGCGGGGTAGTTGTTCCCAAGACAGTATGCATAGGATGATAATATTCCAAATATACAAACACACTCATTAATATTATCAACAAAATCGTTATTGTGACCACAAAGGCTATTTTGACACGCATGGTCCAACTAGAAAAAATGGGCATATATGCAGGGTAATAATGGGGTGCAAGAGGACGTTCCTCTTCGGGAACAAAACGAGCAAAAGGGTACATGCCAGCTAAAAGTCCACAACTAAACTCGGGCAATGCAGTCCAACCTGCCAGAGGGTGCTTCTTTCCTGTGTCCGTCTAGAGCCTCACAGGCAGGCTCCTATTGTTCATCACAAAGAAAACCAAAACAGCTCTCACACAACCCTTGAAGAAACACAACCTGGGCCCCTTTACAGGAAATTCAGTCTTTCTTTCTGAACAGAGCAAATAAAATGTTCCAGGCTCTCAACGTGTTCAGTCCAGTGTCTCACTCAGTACCCCAGAAAGGTTTCTAAGAAACACTATTACTGAAGTTTGCCCTATCTCCTTCCATCTTCACCTGGGGTACCGTGTTGTTTTCTGGACCACAGGTTGTATTGAATATGGCCAGGCGTTTCCTGATCAGGGAACAAAACAGAGGAGGGTGAATCCTATGCAACAGGAATATCATGAACCTCTCGTTCAACTGCAGGGGCAACAAAATATGGGGCAATTATTGATGCAGATGACAAAACCTCTTCCGAGCCCAGTGTTCCTTCTCCTTGCCCATCTCCGAATTCCAGGGCATCAGAAAAAGGAGCAAAGCGAGGGGCTCATTCCCTCTCCTGGGTCAAAATTTCTTCCTGGTTCTGCTGATCATACGGAAGCGTGAAAGGCAATTTCTTTATGTGGGAGACATGTATCCAATGTCTCTTGTCGTCCACCTTCACCGCCATTCGCGTGGCCTAAAAGAATTTGGTAAGGCTTGGACCACCCAGGGTCCAAGCTGGATTTTGTCAAACATTTGACAAACAATATCCGGGGCCCTCCGGCAGGGGCTGCAACACTGCTGACACCTGTTGATGAATGGAAAGGAGATCTTTAGTCAAAGCATACAGATAATCAATACCACAGATTGTTCTGGGTCTTGGGACACCCCAAACATTAGCTGGTTGTCCAAAGACAACTTCATAAGGTGATAGACCAGATCGGGAATGTGGGGTAACTCGTAAGGACATCAATGCTAATGGTAGGGCATTGAGCCACTTCAGCCCAGTACCTTCCTGAATTTTGGCCAATTTCAATTTCAAAATTCCATTATACTTCTCCACCAGTCCCGCAGACTGTGGGTGTCGGGCCGCATGAAACCTCAGATTAATTTGCAACCCATTACAAACATGTCTAATAAGATCGGCATTAAAGTGTCCCCCGTTATCTGTCCAGATCACCCAAGGCAATCCAAAACACAGGAAAAACTCTTTTATAAAGCTTTTGCTGTTGCAAAGGCAGTGTTTTCTTTGGTAGGGTAGGCCTCCGCCCATTTACTAAAAGGCGAACACCACGACCAGGACATACTTTAGAATATTCACCGGCTCCAGTTGGATATAATCCATTTGGAGCCCCTCAAAGGGCAAAGATGGTGGAGCAAAGTTCCCACTGAGAACAGGTTCCCTGCCTCCTGGCTTGTGTCGTAAACAAACCATGCAATATTGAACCAAATGGGCAGCAGTCTTAGGGATATTAGGATTATTCCACATAGTATCCAAAAGCGCACACATGCCTTTTGCCCCGATGTGTGCTGACCCATGTGCCATGGTTACAACAGCATTAATCAATGCATTGGGCAACAACCACCTCTGTTTTTCCGTCAAATCAACCCAACAACCATTTTCATCTAATCTCCCACCTTCTCTTCCCAATGAGCCAATTCAGTGGATGTAGCTTCTTTCTGTATCTCTCGGACACTCTCCATGGTATTATCAAACATCTCTGTTTCCGTAACCCATCTAGCAGAGGTAGTTACAAACATCGAAGATATTGTAGATTTTGCAGTTTCCTTCATTACCTGATCAGCAAAAGCATTTCCTTCACCTACTGCATCTACTACTGCTTTATGTGCACTGCATTTAACTACAGCCACTTTCTCTGGTAACATCACTGCTGTTAGTAATCGTAAAATCAAAGGGCCATGTTGTATTCTTTGACCATGGGAAGTGATTAAACCCCTCTCCGCCCACAGCCGGCCCAAACTATGAGACACGATGAAGGCGTATTGGCCATCAGTGTAAACGTTTACCCTCAATCCTTCACTCAACTCACAGACCCGGAGCAATGCCACTAACTCAGCTGCCTGTGCTGACTAATGGGGTACTCGAGAAGCCTCAACTACAGTGTGGAGGGTCATAATCGCATATGCAGTTGTTGTCGTGCCATCTGGTAACTTGAAACAAGAGCCATCCACATACAATTCCCCTTGGGGGTCAGATAGAGGAATGTCTGTGAGATCTACCCATCCCTTCGTCTCTTCTTCTGTCCGAAATATACAATCATGTACGTCGTTATTTTTCTCATCCGAAGGGAGGGGTAGCAATGTGGCAGGATTCAGAGTGGTACACCGCTTAATTGTAATATGGGAAGCAAACAAAGTCAATTCATATCCAGTAAGATGCTCACTCGTAAGGTGCTGGGTCTTCGTATTGTTCAATAATGTATCCACAGCGTGCCGTACCATCACTGGGAGGTCAGTGTTCAGAATAAGCCCTTCTGACTGTCTAATGGCCACCGCAACTGCAGCAGTAGCTCTTAAACAGCTAGGAAGCGCTCTGGCGACGTTATCCAACACCGCCGAGAAATAAGCACAAGGTCTTTGCTTACCACCAAATCCTTGCGTAAACACAGAAAGCGAACAACCGTCCACCTTGTGTACATAAAGCACAAAAGGTTTACGGTAGTCAGGACTACCCAACACGGGTGCAGAGTAAAGCGCAGATTTCAAAGAGTCAAAGCTTCCTGACATTCATCAGTCCCAGGTAGAAGTTCATGCACATCTTTAATTGTTAAGTACAAGAGAGGTTTAGTGAGAAGAGAAAAATTAGGAATCCATTGACGACAATAAGAGGTTATGCCAAGAAATGCACGAACATCACGCTGAGTACGAGGTACAGACATATTAGAGATGGTAGTCACACGTTCAGGGGTTAGTCTCTTCCCCTCTTCCGACAGTAGATGACCAAGATAAGTCACCTCTTGTCGACAATATTGGAATTTAGAGAGGGATACTTTATTACCATTAGCAGCCAAATGAGACAATAATTTAACAGTGGCTTCCTTGCAGCTGTCCTCAGTCTCGGAAGCCACCAACAGATCGTCTACGTACTGGAGGATCACATTACCAGGGGGCAGGATCAATTCATCCAATACCGCTTTCAAAGCCTGACTATAAATACTAGGACTCTCAGTGTAACCCTGGGGAGCACGGGTAAACCGAAAGCTGCGCCCAGATAAGGAGAAGCCGAAAATATGACGGCTATCAGGATGGATCAGAATGCTAAAGAAGGCATTCTTCAGATCGATAACTGAGAAATACTAAGCAGTGGGAGGAATCATAGTAAGAATCGTAGTGATGTCATAAACCACAGGATACTGCAGCACCACTATCTTATTAATTTCTCGCAAGTTAATTACAAAACGGTAAGTATCGACATGGTCAGAATCACTTCCAACAGGGGCCTTTTTCAAGTTCGGCAATATAGGACTATTGCATATATTGCCAGCTGTTTCTTCCACTACACCCTTATCAATCAGGTCCTGGATAATAGCGAGCAGAGCCCTTTCACCAGCTTGGGAAATTTTGTACTGAGGTATGCGTGGTAAACGAACATTAGGTTTCAAAGTAATAGAAACAGGCGGAATCCTTAATAGACCGACATCTGAATCTCCGGTCACCCACTGGGTCGATAGCAGCGAGCTCCGGAGGAAGGGGTTAATTTTTAGTAAAGCATTGCAGTGTATGTTTACCAGGAGATTGTACGGTTAAACAAATGCCATCAGGGGAACAATGAATCTTCGCATGTAGTTTCTTCAGCATATCCAACCCTAATAAGTTTTCTCCGCAATGCGAAGTTAATATAAACAGAGTGTCCACTGTGACCGGACCAATTGTAAACGGAATAGGTTTAGAGATTGGGCTCACCACCGGGAGTCCATAAAATCCCACTGAAACATTATTCTGCCCGGACAGAGCAGTCCCTGGGACCAGAGAAAGAGCAATCAAGCTATTCATCACACCCGTATCAACTAGAACATTTTCAGAAGTCCCCATCAATCGCCCTCTCACATAAGGCCCTTGCTGATCAACAGGTTCTGACACCTGACCCCTACTCTGTCCATGGCTGTCCTATGTATAACCATACCCATCGGTCCCCTCAAACCCACAATCTTCATTGTAATGCTGCCTCCCTCTCGCATTATCAAAGTAATTCTTCTCTGACTCACCATGCGATGCTTCCTCTCTTTGCATATCACTTCGATCCACACCACCTCGACCTCTTCCTCTCCCTCTTACTGCCCCATTCTGAGCCAGCCACAATGAAAACTGAGCTGGCCAATGCCCTTCCTGTTAACAGTAAGAGCATTGGTTTATTCCCAAAGCAACAGATGGAACTTGTAGGAAGGTGGATACCTGACTATGGTTACCCCAGATTTTTTGCCTAATGTTTAGCTGGTTTTCAACTTAGTTGGCCTGGGATCCTGCTGATCAGGGTCCCAGGCTATCTGCTCTCTCTGTAAAATGTACTCCATGTACCCTAGGTACATCTCCAATTGGAAATTGGGTCACCTTATGAGCCCCTGTACGGTGTACTAAAGGTACCAGGGCATAGGTGCATCCAAGGCCTACCAGGGGCTGCAACATATCTTTTGCCACCCCTGGCTGGCCATCCAAAATGACACAACTGGCTGATCACTCAGCTGGGGCAAGGTGGTGTAATCATCCCTTGCTTAGATATAGTATACCTATATCTAAACCTATATCTGGACACATATACACCTATAAGTCACTCCTATGGCAGGCCTTAACAATCCTGGAGGCAGAGTGCTTGGTTTTATGTGAGATGGGGCTCTAGCATGAGCTGAGCCTGTCTGCAGCTTTCGGAACCATGTCCCTTAGCTGTTATGGGATATTGCCAAACCATATACTCCTAAGTGCATTATGAACCTCGCAGTTCACTGCTAACTTTAGTTTGGCTTTATCAAAACATGTCGTGTAAGGTGTCATACGCTTTGGAATACTACCCCCTCACCAGTCCTGGCAACGGGGGTAGCATTCCACCCTTCTAGAGGGAGAAGACATGTTACTTTCCTTAAACGCGGTTAATTCTAACCAGAGCCTTAGCATCACAAAATGGATGCTGCTGCCACAGACACAAGTCTGGCCTCCTCCTGCTGACCTAAACTCTGGCAGGGGAGGCCTGGACAAAAGGTTTCCTGTCACAGGGATGTGTTACACCACCCCAGACAGGGGATAGTGGATTGGGGCAGGGAGGGCTAAATGAAACTAGACACTTCCTGGAGCGCACAAGGTGTCCCAGGCAAATCCCAGTTCAAACCGGTGCTGGGGCACTCCAGCCCCAGCTCTGGCATTAAACTGGACAAAGGGAAAGGGGTGTAACCACCGCCTTCCTAGGTCCCACCCATAGATGGTACCTAGCATGTGATCCAGCTCCTTGATTTGGAATAAAGGTAGGAGCTGTGCCAATGCACATCAGATCATCTTGACTGTAACTTTGAAACAAAACTCTGGACCCTTCGACATCCTACTACTCGTAGAAGACTGAAGAATCTCCCTTGTGGTCAAGGAGTGGCCACCCTGTGCAAGCAGGCACCATCAGCGCTCAAAGGTTTTCTTTGCTGTTGCTCCCGCTGGAGCTCGAACGACAGAGACCGACAAGACCTGGACTCCCAGATTTCCAACAGCTTGATCCACAGCCTTGCAAAGCTGAGGCCCGTGGAGGCGACGTGAGACGTGTGACAGGCCATCTTGGAAAGCCAGCACAGTGCTTCCGTGCAGCTCCTGAGGTCCCCTCGAAGCTGTGCATTAGGGTTTGAGAAGCCCCAGCTCCGAGGAGCCTGTGCACCGAAGATCACCTCTCCACACTCACCGAGTGCTGCGTGGGGCCCTTTTGCACTTTTCCTGCTTGACATGTTGTCCGGTCACTTGCCTGTTGGCTAGTGGCCTCTGTGACAACGATCCATCAAAACTACACTGCTTGTCTGGTTTCTCCAGACTGGCCCCAGCTCCCCTGAAAAGGAGCCACTGATCTGACCTTCCAAGTCCGATCCAGAAAACATCTTTGAGTCCTGCGCGGGTTGCATTTGCCAAGGCTTGGTGACTCCGATTTGAGAACCGACACCGCCGACAGTGAGAGCCTTTGTGGGACAGCTGGTGTCCACCAGCTGGTCATCCTTGATCCTTCCTGGTCCACGTGGCAGTGGAGACAAACTACTCAACAGCGCCTAATCGCAACCCGACACTGCCTGGTTCTGTCCTGGTTCCATCCTGGTCACTGGCTAGTGACCTAGACTCTGTCCCCTCTGCTTTCAGGTACTCTACATCTTCGATCCACCCTTAGATCCAACCGGACTCTTCTCTCCTGGTCCCCTGCAGCATCTTTTCCTCCAGGCTCCATAGAACTCCACGAAGAAACCTGACGCACTTTGGCACCTATGCACCCGCTTCCTGTGGGTGAGGTAACAAGGGTACTCTGGTGCCCCTGTAGTGATTTACATCCCTAGTGCCCTAGTTTCAAGTGGATAAGTTCTAGTCAAGTTGGAAGTCTCCTAAACCTATAGCTTCGGATTTTTACGCACCATTGACTTGTATGGTAAACGCGGTTGCCTATAGACACTGCACCCGCATCCTGTGGGCCTCCTATGTCCTAACCTTCGTTAGTCCAGTGTAGGCCCAGCGATTCCCAAGGCCCTAGGCCTCTTCATTGTTCATGATGTGGTACTTATACCACTTTCTTAATATATGGTTTGAGTGGCCACCCGGCCTATCCATAATTGTGCAGTTTATTGTATGTTATACTGTGTTCTTTGTTTAACGCTTGTGCTTCTGTGCTCATAAAGAGTATAGGGGATTATTCTAGAAATAAATACATATATTTTATAATATATAACTTGTGTGGTGTCCTTTCATTTGGTATTTAAAGGATTGCATATGGTAAAACAGCTGACTTCACATGCCCTCTTGAATTTAGCCTAAGACTGCTTTTGTCTATAGCTGGTCTATAAGGTTGACTTACAACCAATCATCATAAGGGTCGTTTGGACTGGTGCAAGGTGCTCACTAGAATTAGTGATCATCATATACCAGGCCAACTTCTCACAGACCTCCTTCTCGTCCCGTTCCCGCCCCCCTCAGGACGGGTCCTCTAACGCCTCGATCTCGACCTCGACCCCTGATAACTTGCTGTAACAATACTCTTGTCTTGAGGTCCTTTACTTTCTTTTCTGACTTATCCTTTCTTTCATTTTCCCTATGCTCTTAGTACTGAGCCATGCTCAGTATAACCGAAGGTATGGAAGTTGTCCATGTACTCTCAGCAGTTTGTAGCCGCGCGGAGATCTCGGGTAACAGATTTGTCACAAAACGATTAACAAATAATCGCACACCGCCTTCTCCTGACAAGTACTGTTCACTAAAATCAATAAATACCCCCTCGAATCTGGTAAAGAAATCTGAAACGCTCTCATCCTTCTTCTGTTTGCACGCTGTCAACTTGTCCCAATCCACCATCCGAGGCGAAAGCAAGGAATGCATGTAGGTAATAAATCGTCCTGGCAGAGCCAAGATTACAGGTTTAGGTTTATCACCAGGCTTTCGATCCTTGTCCCATTCTTTAATCTGTTCCCAAGTCCTTTCCAACTCCGTAGCATGATCCTGATCATGCACCTGGTGCCATACATCAACAGGGACTAGTAGACAGAAAAATAACTTGATGTCAGCTAGGGTCATGACAGCTGAAGAGGCCGCCTCAGTGAGCTCTTTATAGGTAGCAGTAGGATTTTTACGGGGGTCGGGGAGTTGCGACTTCAGGGAACAGACCTCACTCCTTTTCCAAGGGGTATAGACCCATTGCTCCTGAAATCGTGCTTCCTCTCGAGCTCTAGTCACTTGATCCTGACCATTTCTTAATTCTGGTATTTCAGGATGGTAAATAGGATGAACTTTCCACATAGGATGCTGGGAATCCCAATTTGGACATTTCATGTGCAGCCACCCTCAATATTTCACTAAAGTCTCGACATTCCTGTACACATCTTCCAAACCTAATTCAAATTGATGAGCCCGGTACAGAATATCATACATTGCTTGAGGGGCTCTACCATCCGGGAAACACTGTTCCCATAAGGAAATCAGACGGGTAGCCATATGCTCCAGGGATTGCTGCTGCATAACAGGTTCATAATCTCTAAGAGTACTCCATATATCAGTTATAGTATACACAGCATTCCGCATCCATTGGGACGCCTGATTCGCAACCATCTGTTTCTTGTCCAAACCTACTTCTGATCGAGTAAACAACTGTTGTGCGCCAAGATCCCTCGGCTCACGAGAGGGAGTTTGGTCAGCTGGGGTGGGGGTCGTGCTTGAAGACTGAGGAACCCAAGCTGGAGAAGGGGGGGCCAAAACAACTGTGGACGCAGTGGGAGAGGGAATGCATCGGGCACTGAAGTAGCCAATCCGAATGCTAAAGGAGACAAAACAGAAGAAGTTCCCATAGAGGCATGGGAAGAGGATACTACGGGGGCCGATGCCATAGGAGCCGGGGCTGGAGTCAAAGGGACCACAGGATATATGCGCTGAGGGGCATAAGGGGGAGGTGGACGCACATCTAATAAATCCTCTATTTCATCCTCTGGCTCAGTCCTAGTTACATAGCTTTTATCTGCAACCTGAATTGTCTATTTGTGCAATCAATGTTTTTCTCAGTCTGATCCTTATCGTAAGCTATAGCTTTCTGTGTGATCGTCTGGCCTCCTTACATTTTACATAACTTCTCTGCCCTAATGCTTCTACGCTTTGCTTCCTTCTGCCACATATTCAAAGAATCAAACATTGCCTGTCGACTTCGTTTGGAAAGGAATCGATCCAGTAAGTAATGTATTTTCTTCTCATCGAAAGACCCGGTTAAAGGCCATTGTAGTTGCACATTATCTTTAGTATATTTATGCCACAGTTCATTAAATAAAATAGGTGAAATGCCTGGTGGGGCAGGCTGACTATCATCCAATTGCGTGCCTTTTCAGCGACAGCAACATCCAAAACACAATTTACTAAAACATGGCATCCTTATTCACCAACAGTTCAATCTCATTCAGAAAAGCACTCTTTCAAACATGGCCATGTTCAGATATTCTCAACCTGCTATTCATCGTTCAAAGATAAGAAGTGCAGACAAAACAATACATACATGAGTGCATTCAAAGGAACAGAAAGTTCAAAACGACATGTCTTTTCCAAAATAGAAGAACGGAACCGGTTGACTCCTGTTCATGGAGAACTAATGAACTCAGATTTCCATACCGACAAATACCAAAATCAGGCAGTTCAGAGACTACCAAGAGACCGTTGGACAGGAGTTAACCACATACCAACCTACAGACCATCCTGCAATCCTCCTGGTTCACCCTTTGGACTCTCTGACTAAGCCCGCTGCCTTAGCATCGCTTCAGATGTGTCCCGAAGGCTACCCAGGTATAATCACAGGCTTTTCCGAGAGCAGTCTGGCTGGGTGTGTACCACACAAGCCACACCAAGGCGTCCGATCGCTGTCTCTTTTATTCACCAAACAAGTCTGTGGAGCATCTGCCCGTGCAGCCACAATGCTGCCCCGTCAGACCCCCATAGTTCTCCGTGGTACACCGACCACTAAATCCAATACAGTTAACTGCTTCAAAGCACCGCTCAACAGTGCATTGCAACAGACACCAATCACAATTCACTCACCTGGTTCACGCAGGTACAATTGCGTATTCTCCACTGCTGACTCCTGAAGACCAACACGGTCAGCTCCTGGGTTACACCCGTAGGACTCCGGCGAAGGGTCACTAGCAGCTGTGACTCCCTGATCACGCGAGCGGAGGAAGGAAGAATTTCTGGTCGTTCCCCCCCCCCGTCCAGAGCTCCCCTTTCTTTGTCCTTTCTACCCGGTCACGGGAGGATAACCCCACTGCAGAGTCCCACCAGAGTCGCCAACTGACGTATCATAAAAATAACATAAGGAGCTATACTTACCAATAGCACCAATACCAATTACCAAAAACCAGTCAGTTGGCAGTGAAGAAAGATCAATTGTTTATTATGCAAAATACTCTATAGAGGAGCCTCTCCCATCCTCACCCATCAAGGTGCGTGGAGAAGACTGCTGGCTTACATTCAAAACAGCACATATATACTTTCAGGATAGTACATGAAGTCACCGTAAATGGAAAAACACTACTTAGTTCTTGGTCCTCGAGGAAGGATCATATATGGCACACATGATTAGTTCAAAGCTCTGCTTAGTCATTATTGGGGAGGTCAGGAGGGGTGACTCCCTTTCGTCCCGGTGCCTGGGAGTGCAGGCACGGCGCCTTCAGGAATGCGCTTATCGCACCCAAAGCCTGATGCGACCTTGAGTCCCAGGGCAGAGAAAGAATAGGGTGCATTCAGCTGCTTTCAGTAACTCAACTGAACCAGGGCCTGACAACCACTGGAAGGTAACACGTGATTGCTGCTCATAGGAAGATGGCGTTTGTATGGTTTTCGGCCTACACTAAGTAAACAGAACACACAAACAGCATATACCCCTACCTACTAGCTTAAACAGATATAGGTTAGACTTAATGCATTCTTACATAAAAGAGTATATAGATACATCATGCTAACACAACATATATATATGGCTAATACCCCTGACATAGGGGAAATCTGATTTTATCCCTCATCATATTCAGAATAGCAGAGAGAGAAGACGTAGACCAAGTACTTTCAGACGCCTGCAAACAAGTCATTATTTCAGGAAGAAGATTAGTGACAAACCTGTCAACAAACAAACAAACTCCTCCCTCCATGGACATAGCCTGCCCACTATAATCCAAAAACATATCTTTAACCTGGTAAAAAAATCAGATTCACTCTCATCCTTCTGTTGACAGGCCGTCAATCTATCCCAACTTACTTTCTTACGTGGAATACGTGTATGCTTATATGAAATAATACCATGAGGCAAAGCAAGTATCTCAGCTAGTGGCTTATCTCCTGACTTCCTTTCTTGATCCTATCCCTTCATTACATCCCATGTACCACCCAACTCGGCAACATGATCTTGAGTATGCATCTGCCGCCAAATATCGGCCATAACAAGAAGACCAAAAATAATTTCAATATCAGTGAGAGCCATTACAGTAGAAGAGTTTGCTTCTCTTAATTCATTATATTAGGTGGTGGGATTTTTCCTAAGATCTGGCAGAGTAGCAATAAGGGCTAAAACCTCACTTCTTTTCCATGGAATATAAACCCATTGCTCCTGAAAGCTGGCAGCCACTGTGCTGATCCCTCAATGCAGGTATTTCTGAATGATAAATGGGGTGTACTTCTCGCATAGGGAACTGAGTTATTTGAGTAGGACTCTTATCATACAATTGACCTCTATACGAGACTATAGTAGAAATATTGCTCCTGGGGCTAAATCAGTAACATATAGGCGGTCCCAAATATCAAATAATATTTTGGAAGCCTCTGACTCAATGTGTGTTTGCCAAAGATCAATCAGTGTAACAGACATATGTTGAAGGGCATGCTGTTGTAAAGAGGGCTCAAAATCACGTATAACTTGCCAAATATCCTCCGCACTATAAATCACATTCCAATCCCACAACATTGCCTGAGTCGCAATTAACCTCTTCTCGGCCTCCCCTACTACAGATCGCATCAATGGGCCTGTTAGTTCCCTAAATCTCACCAAATGCCTGTCCTCAAAACAACGTACATGGAGTATCAGCATCAAAAAACATCGGAGGATGAATAACCGCAAGAGGAGGAGTGATGGGTGTAGCAGGTAGAACTTTAGGCAATGATTGCACCGGAGAACAAAGGACAAAGGGCACAAGAGTCAGCACAGTGGATGTAACAGAGGTCACAGTCATTAAAGATGGTGAGGGAAGAGAAAGAATAGGGGGCACAGTAACTGGAGCTGTGGGTACAGCAGCCGTAGATACAGCGGCAACTGGAGCGGACAAAACAGATTGCTGTGGCTGCAAAAGAACAATGGGATATATCTTATGTGAAACATAGGGAGGTGAATGTTGAGTATCTACGAACTCCTCCACAAAAGTATCATCTTCCACTTTGGCCACATAGGACTTGTCAATATGTAACCGAAATCTCCTATCCTCACATTCTATTCCTTTCTCCTCTTTCATAAACTACAGCTTTCTGTGTAAGAGTCTGCATCCTCCATGTCCGTATGTCTTTCTCGATTTTTAACCGCCTTTGCTTAGCTTCCTTCTGTCAAGTCCGAAAAGAAACAAACTTTGGCTGTCTACTTCATCCCTTAAACAACTGTTCCTGTAGAACCCAATTTTATGTTCATCAAAATAGCCTATCAGAGGCCAGTGCAACTCAGCATTGTTCTTCGTATATTTGTACCATAATGTACTAAACATAATAGGGCCAAGACCATGTTTCACATAGATATCAAAATTAGGACTACCTTCACTAGGCACAGACTTAGCTTATTTCAACTGGGCATCTGCAGAACAACAACGACAACACAAACTCCAAATTTTACTCTACTCAGACCAGGCATTGCAAAGGAGAAAAAAAATCATTATTTTTACCTAGCAAAATATTTACAAACACTTTTTGTCAAGACAGTCTTTAGACAGTAAGAAACTCAAACCACAATGGCACCATATCCACGTAAAACCAAAACAGACTCACCTGATATCAGAAGTACAAAGAAACCAATTCTCCACTGCCAACTCTTCAGACCAGTCAAATTGAGGGTTTCGCCAATCATGACTCCAGTCAGGATGATCGCTAGGTGAGGCACCCTTCAGTGGGAAAAAGGCTGCAGCTGAGAGAAACGGAAACGGAAACGGAAACTCTTCGAGAAGGGATCCCTGTACCGTCCCTCGGACCACCTCTTAGCCTTCCATACCAAATGAAGAGTCAGAGAAACAGTGGAGAATATATCAATAATTGTTTATTCAGATTCACTCAGAGTGGAGCTTTGTCTGCACAGTCTCGAATTGGTACAGAGGAAATTAAAGACCAGCAATCAAAACAATACATTATGTACAATTCATACCTGGGCAAAGACACGCCCACAGTGGAATTTTCCAGGCAGATGCAGCTGGACAGTGAAATACAAAAAAAAAGGTTTCAGTTCTTGTGTCATACACAACCTAGTAAAATCCAAGGTCATTTCACCCTGCACCTGCCACCAGACAAGTGGGAGAGGGCCTCTATCTTGTGGTAAAGCTATGCACTGGCACCAACATCTCATTATTGCAGAAACAAAACTTAACAGAAACGTTTCTCAGAAACAGTAAAGAAATAGTTTCAATCATCTTTTAAAATGGCGTCTGAACAGAAAAGGGTGCTGCAAATGCTAAATTATATAGAGCACTGCATAAGCATTCACAGGTGCCTGAATCTCTGAGTGGGTCTATGAGTGGGTGTGTAAGTGTCTGAATAGAACTGTGAGTGTGCATTAATATCTGAGTGGCTCTGTCAATAAATATGTAAGTGCATGAATAGGTCTATGAGTGGGTTTGTATTTGGTGGTTAAGAATTTAAGTCGGTGCATGAGTCTGTTAGTAGGAGCACAAGTCTCTGAGTAGATCTCTGAGTGAATGCATGAGTCTTTGATTGGGTGTCTGAGTCAGTACATAAGAATAAGAACAGGTCTGTGAGTGAGTGTGTGAGTGGGTCTGTTGTCATGATGTGTTTTATCTAGGAACCCAATTCAATATTGTGACCTTATGCCCCTATACGACTATATTCAATAAATATCCCTATAATGGCATAATAATCAGAGCCATATTTCAGTAAATCGCCTCTGCAGTCCATGACACAGCAGAAGCTACTTCCTTAGATTCCTAGAGATTCCTTTCGACACACCAAACCCCCAGCAACCGGGGAAAGCCTCGCTTGCTTTGTTTTGATTTATAATAGAACTCCTGCGAGCACTGTAAGAACGACCAGTTCTTGGTGACATCTTTATTGACGTCTTATGTCCAAACCTTACATCAGACTCGGCACCTTTCAGGTATAATAATAATTCTTTATTGTTTGATTATTTAAAATCTTACAATGTTTCCAATACAAAAACACATTCAATAAATACAATAGAATAAAAGCAATTATATCATAAAAATTTCTTTAAACAAATATTTATAAAAACATTTTTCTAATTTATTCTCCCAGTTTTATAGATGCTATCTTTAGGAACTTTACAAAGGCAGCGTTCATGACTATATCATTCGAATGTAGACAGACTTTCAATGCCTGTCTACATGTCCTTGTTCCACGCATATTAAAGTGAAGTTTAAGTATAGCGCATCTTTCGTTGCGGAGTCCGGGACAGATACATAAGAGGTGGACAATATTCTCTTCTCCACCTTTACAAAGTCTACACAATGTGCTGCTGTTGGTTTTTTTCCACGGCGGGGCATGACTAAGGCCTGGTAGAATCCCAAATCTTGCTCTCACCAGACATTGTTTACTTTTTTCAGACCAAGGTATTTCCAGATATTCCTCTACTTTCTTTTTTTCATATCCATTTATTGCGGACCATGAGTGTTTTCTTTTTGCCAGCAAATCTTTGTCGTTTACAAGTGATAGGTGGTTTGTTGTTCGATTTACTATTTTTTTTAAAGGATCCATTGCTTATCGTATTGTTCCAGATGGGCGTTAGTGCAAACTCTTTTAATGCATCATTGAGGTATTTCCATGCAGCTGATCTTGTGTTCTTATCGTGGTCATTTTTAATCCTCTACCACGTTTTAATAAATTGGCCTTTTCTTGCAAAAGCTTGATTGTTTAACCCGAACTCCAGTCTAATTTGAGCTGGTGAAGCATTATTTGGGAGATAGAAGAGAGTTTTATATATTTTGGAAAGGACCTTGTTTATCAATTCTGCATCCGTCCCCATTAATGCCTCACTGCCATATGTTATTGTTGGGAGCAATTTAGCCCCTATAATTTTCAAAAGAGGATGATAGGTCAGATTTCCAAGTGATCTCTGTGCTATTTTAAATGCTGCAGTTAATGAGTTAGCTTTCCTTTGTATGTCCAGTTTTTGTAGTTTATAGTTTCCTTTTTGGTCAAATAGTACACCCAAGTACTTGTACACTTCTATTTGTTCTAGTTGGGTATTTTCCATGTAGCATTTATTATTTTGTCTCAGTTTTGTGTTCCTAGTGACAACCAAGATTTTTGTTTTGGTTTCATTTATTACCATTCCATTTTCCTGGGCATACAGAACCGTTCTGTTAATTAAGCGCCGAAGTCCGATTTTAGTATGGCTTAGAAGGATGGCGTCATCTGCATACATTAGGTTAGATATCAGTTTATCCCCTAACTTCGGCGGATGTGCATTAAGTTCGTCAAGGTTCCCTGATAGATCTCCTAGGAATAGATTAAAAAGGAGGGGGGCCAACACACATCCCTGATTTAGCCCTTCTGTTGCTGGAATCTCCTTTGTTAATGATGGACCATCCCCCATCCTTACTTCTACCCAGGTTTTACTGTGTAACAGTTGAATCAGTTTTAATAGTGCAATTGGAATGTCTTTTTCAGGTATAAATATACCAATGTTGCCTTAAGCAAACACACGGTGGTGATTCTGGAGCAGAGCAGCTAATCTACTTACCGAGAGCCCAGCAGAAGCGAGAAGCCCACGGACGCTGCCCCTCCTCTTTGACGCGCTGAGAAAGACGCTGTCTTTTCTCCTGCCAAGAAAATCCAGCTCTGGCGTTTCCAGCCTACCCTTGTGGGTGACTGGGATAGCGGGTCCTGAGAGGGAGATACCTGACCTCCTACATTCTATTCCCAAGGTACAGTGCTGACTAAACCCTTAGAGAGAATTCTTGAACAGATCCTTGGCAACAAACCTACTTAACTTAAACTGCTACTTACTTACTCCTTCCCACGTATTAGGCTTAGGTCAGGTACACCGGGGAAGACGTATTTTAGAAGCACCAGTTGAGCATGTTAGCCTATGTATATATATGTATATATATTTTATCCATTTTAAAAAGTGTCTTATGGCTAAGAAACCATATCAATGCTTTTACAGTATTATTTCATAATACTCCTTTTACTGTACGTACTTTACTTTATAACAAGTATTGCAATTGTGGCAATTCATTTCTCTTGCATGAGAAGGAAGACTGCTCAATAAATAATACCTTTTATTGAAAACGCCCGTCTCTCTATTCTCTGCACCCTGGTGAAATTAAATATGCACAACTGACTGAGTGAAATAGCTGTCTATTGTTTCACACGACTCTAGAGATTGACTCTTATTCTGAGGGAGCAAAGTTGTCATGTTTATGCGGTTGTCGGAAGCTGAATCCCTTCTTGTCTGAGCCAGGGAAGCTGATCACTTCCTATTCAGTCAAGAAAGTTTCCAGTGACCTCTGAGCTAGCTGGCGCAAACCTAAATTAAGTCTAACATAGTCTGTAGAGACCTAAAAGACCTTATTCCTACGTCTAAACTGTTGTTTATGTTATTCCAATGCGCAGGGCCTATAGGGAAAATAGGAACTACACTACATGGCGCCCAACATTTGGTAAGGTGATAAAACTAACGCAAGACGTTAGAGTAACTCAGTCGTGCTTTTTCACACAGACCCTTTCTCCCGTAAATACTCCAATAGACGTCTGGAGTGGGTAAAAGGTTAATATCCACCAGAACTTAGTAGGAAGAGATTCCTATGTAGAGTTTCTGGTTTAGTCAACGCTGAAGGATACAGTGTTCCAAAATATTGTGCACCTAATCTTTTGTTTCCTTGGAAACCTGCTCTGCAAACTCTCATTAAAACAATGTCAGACAATGGCGATAACAACAAAACCGATGAAGTCGCAGTAGATGCGAATCAACAGGGTTTCGATGTTACAAGGTTTAATGAAAATGAACCGGGTGCAATTATCATCCCGGCAAACATAAGAAAAACTATAACTTTAAAACTTATAGAAAACGGACTGTCATCACGAGGTGGTACAGTCATTTTCATGATAGAGGCACACGAATATCGGCAGACAGAGGTATTCTATTCATGGATAAACTTTCCAGCGGCAAACGCCACAACACACGAATTCCACTATTACAAAATAGAGGAACCACCGGAAGAATATACTCCTTTCGAGGATATTGAAATACCACTAAATTACCAAGAGCACCTACTCTGGTTTAAAGGCGCCCTAAAACATAATCATCACATCACCAGGCTCGGTCCACTAGGTAGACCAGGAGCAACATGGATGGTTCTAGCCAGCTACACACCACATCCAGACATTGAAAAAATGTCAAGAGAAGAACTTTTAGCACAGCTGAAATTATTAATTAAAATACACAGACAGTTAGTCCAATATGTAATGCGGACTGCAACAGTCCAAACAGCTGTTAATATTCCACAGCTGACCCCTCATCAGGGGAACACAAATAAAATTACACCACAGAACATACAATCATGTCTGGGAAAAACACCCGCAAAACTGGAACAAATTCCATTCTGGCTGGCACAGAAAATAACTCAGATAGAGGCAGTATTCCCAAATACTACCCCTATTGAGAAACACAGAATTCTGACTATCTGCCTTCCAATGGGGGTCGCACCATATGTGGAGGACTGTGACACTTGGGGCACAGTCTTTGCTTCCATTTACACAAAAACACATGGTGTTCCGTCCATGGCGGTAATACAAGATGTGCTAAAACAGATTTAGAATGAATACGGTCCAGAACCTGCTTTATTTCTTGGTATGAAATTACTGAAAGACTTCAAGCAGGTCTCGGCTATAATATTAGCCAACATAAAAGGAGAAGCAGCATCTGTGGCGATCCACCAAAATTTGAAAGAAACAGATATAACAGATTAACCAATTGAGCTTTCCAGAATCATAGAAAAATGCTATGAAGAACTAGGTAGAGATAGTTTGGGTGGGAAACCAGTAAAACCCCAACTACTTGAAAATCCTGAAAAAATATTTATTAAAAATAATCTAAACACTCCTAAAAAGAGCTGGGATGGAAATAAACAATCCACTCCCAAAGAAAAAGGTTTCCAGTCCAGAGGAAGGTCTCCTCGGCGGAGAGAAAGAACACTAGTCTCCCCAAAGGGAGCCCTCTGAAAAAAGATACAACCTTAGAAATAGGGATAATTTGAAAAAGCCTGATAGATATCAAGATATTGATACACGTCCCTCTCGATCTTTTTCGCAGAAATCTGAAAGAAGAGTACTGTCAGAACACAGGGAAGAGCACGCCAAGTCCAATGACAAGGAACCTGCTCAAAGTAAAAAATTACAATTTCCAAGAAAGAAGGTAGCCAGTATTAAAGTAATCAAACATGCAGAGGATACTGAGGACACAGCTGAAAAACGGAGAGTGGGCACAGACAATGCTAGACAGCGCAGCAGAAATCAGCATAGCTCGCAAGATCCTGATGAATCATCTGGAGACAGTGGACATGAATGAATACATTCAAGTAGAAACTGCAGATACCAGAGTTAGCGAACCTCATAAAATATACAAAATAACATTGCGTATAGAGGGAGATAAGACTAGGAAAATAAGGGGTCTGTTTTGGTATAACATCTCAAAAGGCTATAACATCCTGTTAGCTGAGAAAGATTGGCCCCCAGAGTTTGTCAGGGAGTGCCCTCATGGCGAAGAAATGATTATGCCTGCCTTCTCAAATCATATTCCAATTCACAGAAAATATATATATGCAAGAAAATGGGCAGTAGCCCAAGCACCTGCATTATATAGGAATCATGTAGGATGGGATGAGGACTCTCCTCCTCACAAAATCCAGTTAACATGTCAACCTACTGCACAAAGGCAGTACCCGATTAAGCAAGAAGCTAAAAAAAACAGGTCAAGGAGATTTTAGATCAACTTGAATACCAAGGGGTGATTGAAACATGCACCTCTCAAATCAACAATCCTTTGTTTCCTGTCTCCAAACCAGACGATTCATATCATCTAGTCTTGGACTACAGACACCTTAACTCATGTTGCGAAACATTTGCAGTACAAAATTCGCACAGTGCGGCACTAATGAATAACATAGTTCGCAAAAAATACAAAACAACCTTAGACATTTCTAATGGATTCTTTTGTCAAAATATTGCACCGAAAAGCAGGTACTTGACCGCTTTCTCAATAATGGGGTCACAGAAAATTTCTGTAGGCTCCCACAGAGATTCAAGAATAGCCCAGGGTTATTCTCAGCCAGAGTAACAGAGTTACTACAAATGTATGATGATGAGGCATTATCTTATGTCGATGACATCCATCTCACAGACGATGACTTGGATACTCACTTGAAAAGAGTGAACACCCGCCCAGTGGGGTGGCACAACTGGGATAACATGCCCCCGATGTGATTCTGCTGAAGCAGATATCGTGCATATGTTTTCTCAGTGTCCACAATTGTTTACCTTAAAAATGGCTATTGAAGTGTTCTTTGTTAAAGCACTTAGGATTAAGATTAAACTGACAGATGAATTAATTATATTGGGGTGGGGGACACGGCAGCTGCTATGTCAGTAGAGTTTACTTTTGTTTCACTTGCAGTCTATCGTATATGTATAGCAAGAAATTGGCTGGACAAGGCTCCCCCCTCGTTTCAAGTCTGGATTGCAAGCCTTTTATCTATATAAAATTTGGAAAAAGCAATCTATGAGAGGAAAAGTAGGAGAGCTAAGTTACTAGGTAACAGAATATGGCAACCTATCACTAGGTGGAAAAATAGTAGGTTAAACCTAGGATAGTGTATGGAAGGTTGCCAAAATATTTTACAATCATGTATAGATTTGATGAAACTTTTATGTCACAATGTATCAGAATAATGTTGCAATGTACACAATCATCTGTAAAACTGTTATGTGCTGTAACATATACAGGAATACGTGGGAAAAATTTCTGGAAACGTTTAATAAAAATAATTTAAAAAAAAAAATGAAAAGAGTGAACACCATAATACTTGGGTTTGCAGCAGAGGGTTACAAATTCAACTTTAAAAAGTCACAAATTGCCCATCTAACAGTCCTATGTTTAGGATACGAATTATCAAGTGAAGGCAAAAGCCTAGCAGACAACTTCTTAGAGAAGTGCGCTGTACTCCAAGCACCAAAAACGCTGAAGAACTTACAATCGATTCTAGGCTTCCTGAATTTCGGAAGAACTTACATTCTAAATTATGCAGAGAGGGTTAAACCTCTCTACGAATTAATAAAACCTGATTTTAAACCAATGAACTGGACTCAAAAACACACAGAAATTTTGAGATCACTGCAAACAGACATGTTAGCTAAAACAAAATTAGAAACACGTGATAATACACGCAACCTTGTAATCAGAGTCATCCCAGGAAGATGCGGATTCACGTACCTGACCTCTAATGAGGGAGAAACGGTACCAATAGCTTAGAAATCACATTTGTACACACAAGCAGAAAAAACATTCAGTCTTACAGAAAATACTGTAAAGGCAGTTCAAACTGCTGTGGCAAGAGAACGAGCCCTAGCCCAAGGCAAAAGAATAACTGTTTTCACAGCAGAATCAGCCTTCGAGGCGCTATTCAGCCCAGTAAATCTAAAAACAGTGACATTAGATCCAAAATGGAAAAAGTGGGAAAATTCTCTTGATACAGAAAAAGTGACATACTATTATGTCCCGAACATGAAAAAACTGAATGATTTGAAATATGAAGAAAAATATCCTCTGCCAATCGAAATTCTGCCTCTCCAACAATACTCTTCTATAATCTATACAGACAGATTTTTACAGCATTACAATGTAGATGATAAATCCTACAATGCAGCCTGCGCGATTGTTAAAGGTCGTTGGCTCTGCGGTAAATTCAGACCAAAAATAACAAAAACTGAATCACTGAGAAACTGTTCGGCTCAGCGAGCTGAAATCAGATCTTTAAAGATGGCATTTGAAAATGCAGAACGTGAATTCCCGACACTAATAGTGTGCGATTCGCATTTCTGCGTCAATTCTTACAATAATGATTTGCAGAACTGGGTTCAAAATGATTACAAAGATGACACAGGTGCCACAATCAAACATAAAATGCTTTGGAAACAAGTAGTTCTTTTACAGAAAGAACTACAAAAGACTCACGTGATACACACTCTGAGTCATCAACGTGATGGCGCTCACGTTGCAGGGAATTCATTGGCTAATACAGCCACAGCGGAAGCACCTCAACGGGCTTCCGTAGCCACAAAAAACCTTTCAGAAAAATACATAGACGGCGAAACCATGCTGGCGGTAAAAACGTCTTCAAAAGGCAACTGTGCAGCACTACCCGTGAACTATCCACTCAATTATACATACATAATTGATGCAAACTCCGTTCCTTTTGCTCGAATCCCTGGAGTGGGGGTTAGGGTAATTCCAAACACGAACCGGAGAGTCTTATTAATATCAGACGCACACATTGGTGAAGGTCCAAGGCACAAGCAGATGAAGGAATCTCTGACAGAATTACAATCGGAATACTGGTGGCCGGGGATGAGCCTGCAACATTATAAATTTGCAAAGAGCTGTCCAGACTGCAACAGAGACCGAAGTAACAAGTCAACCGGAGTATTGCCATGGCCCTTTCTGTAGTTAGCATAAGGCTATCTATACGTAAAATCCAGCGTCCTATTAATTCCTTTTAAGACTAAAATCACATAAAAATGTGGCCCCAGTGCTCGGCTGACGCCAGAACTGTTATAAAAGATTTGCAAGTCTTTATCGGCACATACGCAATTGCCATGCTTCATTCTGACCAGGGTCCTGCTTTCAGCTCTTGAGCTTATAAGGAGGCCATGACCAGCATGGGCATTGGGTTACGGTTCTCTTGTCCCTTCCATCCTGAGGGAAACGGGGTTGTGGAAAGAAAAAACCGAGACATAAAGCAATCTAAAACGGCAAAGGTATTAGGTTCGGTTGATGGGTGGGCCCAGCATTTAACAAGTGTCCAACGTAGTCTTAATAACCTGCCAAGAAATTCTCTAAAAGGTTTCAGCCAGTACAAACTATTGTTCGGAACTAGAATGTATGTTCAGGACTTAGAAATCATGCTTCAGTGGTAGAAGATAAGAAAAAAATGCTTTGACATCAAAGATCGATTGGCTGTTTTACAGGACTTAAATGAAACAAGAAAAGCCCTGAGCAACATAAAGTTAAAACAGCAGCCAACAACCACTGAAGACACACCACCTGTCCCAGCAAGACCTGTCTGGATTCCAAAGATTGGGGATGTGGTCAGGGTCAGAGAGAAAATAGAGGTGAAGAAGGAATGTGGGCCTTCTTACAGAAAAGCAGTACCTGTCATAGCAATCAACGGATCAAGATCAGTTGTACTACTGCCCCTTGCTGGTAAAAAGGAGAACCGAGTTGTATCCATCGACCTGGTAAAACCCCAATTTGGCCAATAATAAGTAGTAGGCCCAGTGGACTCCCAAGAAATAGCAGAATACCAAAATTTGCTACAATCCAAGAGGTTCAAACTGAGAGACTAATCAAATTTGATAAACCTGCAGTGAATAAAAAAAGGACCATATAGAAATGCCATTCAACTTGTGCCTCTTGAAACCCAAATTGAAACAGTTCGTCAAGAAACACCAGTCTACAATGATGTAGCATCAGAATGTGCTAATGAAAGGCAAATTGAAAAAACAATTCCACCAATTGACAGAACTGCATCTGGCTACTTCATCAATTTTGATAACTTTTCTGAAGATCAAAGTGAGCCTGAAGTAACGCCAGCAGCAAACACTTTTAAAGACAAAGCAATAGTACTCTTCCATCAACTCAAAGATACCTATCTTATTTCTCCATAGTTAGAATTTTGGATTGTGCTAGGGGTATTTTTCCTCCTGCTTTGGCTCATCATGGTACTTTGTTTGGGAAAATTCATTGAGGGAAAATACAGTACAATGGACACAGCAAGTCAGAACATCAACTTAGTTCAGAAGCCACACAAGTCATCTCACATCGAGAAAAGAGAACTATCATCAGTGAATGTCACAGCCATTCCAATACCCGGCGGGGTAGTTTTGGGACAAAACAGATTACGATATATATGGACCGGTCGAACTCTTGAAATATCCTCATCAGTTTAAGGTTTCATTAAGGGACTTTGTAAACCAAGTATATTCTCTGATGATTGGGACTTTGAAAGCATAAATAATATGATGTCAGATTTATCTATGTCAGCAAAATTTACAGAACATGATTATTTGCAAGGTTCATCGAATTATGAACAGAATAATTGTTATACCACTATTTGCATAAATCTGCTCAACCTAGAAATGTTTTTAAATATAATCAATGGGAACATTGTGCAACTCCACCTAAAGCAGTTCAAAAACATTCTATGAGAAATTCCAATACTTCTCAGGGTTTAACACAAGTGATGCAGAAACATTTTATTATAAACTGTTAGATAAAACAGGGACAAAAACCATGCTGACAAATACTAAATTGATCTATTCGGAAACATTTTATGAAAAAATGATTACATCTGGTTTTGATTTCTGGAAAAACAACATTGAAACAAAAACCATCTGGGGTACAAAAGAATGGCAGGTACAAGGCCTAGAAGCATTATTTCGAGCCTGCATGATACCAGAACAAATAATGTTCTTGAATGACACCGTTCAACAAACTACCTGTTTTGGCCTAGCCAAAATCAAAGACTTAAAGAAATCGTCTATTCCAAAGCCAATACCTGATAACACAACCACAGATATTGAGATAGACATATCCAACATTTTACATCAAAATAGAACACATCCTGATTGGAAAAAGTGGTTAATCTGGCCAACAGACACAAATAAATTTCAAGATAAATTCCTGAACAAAATACAGGGGTTAAAAATGACCAGACCAGACCCTAGATACTCCCAGAGACAACATCCAGGGATAGTAACAACATACAGTTTAGGGAAACTATGCCTTGAATGGCTACAAACATCCACACTGGCACAAATTAAGCAACACTTGTCTTTACTTAAAGATGGTGCTGACTTGCGCGATTTCATAATGGGATCACGCAAACACCGTCAAAAACATTTCATAGCGGCCAGTATATACGCTGCTTACAACGAGGCATGGAAAGTGACTCAAATTGAGACAGCAGAGAAAATACGAGAAATTGATCGCATTAATTTGGAAAAATCACTTTCTGTTGTGGACAAAGGGTTAATGACTCTGTCCTCCAGAATATATTCACTGGACAGTATTGTATCATCTTCTATAGATATAATAGATCAGGACTTGCTAATGTTACAACATGGTCAGTCCCAATTACGTTCTATTGTACAGCTAGGCTGGACGTTGCAAAACCTGCGTTCAGGCTATGTGCCTTGGCGTTTAATCAACACAACGTCATTGTTATGTATCTTTAACCTTACTGATAAACAAATCAGTTTGGCACAGAAAGGAGCAGACTATACGATTCTGAGCATTGAAAACTTGAGAGATTACCATTGACAATGTCAGAAAGACCTGTCATTGAATGGATGATACACGGGATTATCACAATTCCGATAACAACTTTCCAATTTAAAAAATGCCAAGAGTATATACCAGCAGGCCAGTATGAAAGGTTGGGTAAAGGGTACATTAAGTCAACATGGAAATCCCCTTATACACACACATGTTATAGTGACAAAAACCAGAATGTATTTATTAGTGGTAATAATTGTAAACAATCACTAAGCGGTATACTTCTGTGTCAAGGTATTAATTTACATGGGGCCTGTGAGGGGACTTCAAATAACCTTTCATGCCACCAGCACGGCACACCTGCAACACAGATAGAGCCATTCTTTAGACAACTTTCTAACAGGAGTTACGTTCTAATAACGGACCACAGCTGTTGAGGCATGGTGCCAGGGAAAGCATATCTCTTAAGTGTTAGTTCCATGATCACTTGCTGTATGCAAGCATGGTATCCTAACGGCCCTGGAGACTCAAAGGCGACGATTTGGCCTCAGTTGAATATCTCTTCTATACGAATTGATACTTTAAGCAGAATGAAGTCTGTGCTTTTACAGACAACAGTGCCCATCACGTCATCAAAGGAAACGTATGATCTTCAAGTTGCAAGGACAACGGCAGAGATACATACACTTTTATCAACTAATTGCCCTGTGCATTTCGCAGAAATGCTAAGCCAAATCCTAAATATGTCAGATGCCAGTGGTATCTCAAATGTATTTAAGACAATTTTTTCGGGACTGTTAACACCCTTAGAAGCAAGGATGGAAGAAACGATCCTAGCAATACGCTACCGGGACCGCATAACTAAAGTCCTTGGATTAGCCCGGCTAAGAGATCTGAATATGACCTTGTTTCTTTCATTCAGACCTATATAGCAGAACTGCATCTTACCTGTGCTTCGATGTATGCTATGCGGAGAAGAATGCGTGTTAGACACCTGTCTTACACTACAATCAGCAGTACCAATGGATGTCGATACTTTGCTAAGTCCAGTAACGGCTCATGCATCGTGTTGTCCCCAGCGGTTACCAATCCTGATGACGGCATTCGTTGAGACTTCTGCACTACGATTAGGTGGTGGCAGTGAAGCAAGGAATGAGAGCAACATCACCCAGGTACGACCTTCTGTGAGAATTGCTGATCCTGAAATCGATGATAGCAATCATTCTCACGACTGCCCGGTTACAGCATTATCATCCTTGGTCGAACTTTCACCTGAAGCTGTAGACTGCTTTTTTGCACATCTATCTGAAGCCATGTTCTCCCCTGAACCAAAAGAATAGCTTTTAAGCAAACCGGCACACAGCGTTCCCATGAACTCTGAATTCGGCCTTCAGCTTTGAAAAACAAAAGCTACTGAAAACATTTGGAACTATTTTTTCCCCTGAAACGAAATTATTTTTTCATAAAATACCAAAATATTTACCTTTTTTTGGCACTTGTACTCTGCTTGAAGTAGAACTATTCATAAAGAACAGGGCTTCTATATTTAGCAAATCTAGAGAAATATGTTACCGCAGCCTATAGCACACTCACAAGCAATTTCATTTATTTGTGATGAAATAGTCTCGACCTTCTTTTCTGTAAATTAAGAGACATTTCATGTGTAATTTTCGCAAATTATTCAACTGAATATATATGCAATTTTTTTGAATGATTACACTGCTTAAAAAACAGACAGTACCTATAACGTTCCGTGTATTTCGCATACACCATTTCGAATGCAAAATGTATTTTGGGGTGGGTTGGAATACACATGCATCTATATCGCTTAAGTTTTTAGTAATTGATGGACATAAAACCGTGGAATGGGTGATGTGTTTTATCTAGGAACCCGATTCAATATTGTAAACTTATGCCCCTATACAGCTATAATCAATAAATATCCCTATAATGGCATAGTAATCAGAGCCATATTTCAGTAAATCTTCTCTGCAGTCGATGACACAGCAGAAGCTACTTCCTTAGATTCCTAGAGAGCACACCGAGTTCTTTCGACACGCCAAATCCCCAGCAACCTGGGAAAGCCCCGCTTGCTTTGTTTTGATTTGTAATAGAACTCCTGCGAGCACTGTAAGAATGACCAGTTCTTAGTGACATCTTTATTGACGTCTTATGTCCAAACCTTACGTCAGACTCGGCACCTTTCAGTTATAAATATACCAACGTTGCCTTAAGCAAACACACAGTGGTGATTCTGGAGCAGAGCAGCTAATCTACTTTCCGAGAGCCCAGCAGAAGCGAGAAGCCCACGGACGCTGCCCCTCCTCTTTGACGCGCTGAGAAAGACGCTGTCTTTTCTCCTGCCGAGAAAATCCAGCTCCGGCGTTTCCAGCCTACCCTTGCGGATGACTGGGATATCGGGTCCTGAAAGGGAGATACCAGACCTCCTACATTCTATTCCTAAGGTACAGTGCTGACTAAACCCTTAGAGAGAATTCTTCAACAGATCCTTGGCAACAAACCTACTTAACTCAAACTGCTACTTACTTACTCCTTCCCACGCATTAGGCTTAGGTCAGGTACACCGGGGAAGGCGTATTTTAGAAGCACCAGTTGAGCATGTTGGCCTATGTATATATATGTATATATATTTTATCCATTTTAAAAAGTGTCTTGTGGCTAAGAAACCATATCAATGCTTTTACAGTATTATTTAATAATACTCCTTTTACTGTACGTACTTTACTTTATAACAAGTATTGCAATTGTGGCAATTCATTTCTCTTGCATGAGAAGGAAGACTGCGCAATAAATAATACCTTTTATTGAAAACACCCTTCTCTCCATTCTCTGCACTCTGGTGAAATTAAATATGCACAACTGACTGAGTGAAATAGCTGTCTATTGTTTCACACGACTCTAGAGATTGACTCTCATTCTGAGGGAGCAAAGTTGTCATGTTTATGCGGTTGTCGGAAGCTGAATCCCTTCTTGTCTGAGCCAGGGAAGCTGATCATTTCCTATTCAGTCAAGAAAGTTTCCAGTGACCTCTGAGCTAGCTGGCGCAAACCTAAATTATGTCTAACATAGTCATTAGAGACCTAGAAGACCTCAGTTCTACGTCTAAACTGCTGTTTATGTTATTCCAATGCGCAGGGCCTATAGGGAAAATAGGAACTACACTACAGTCATATGTTAAAAATAAGGCTGGAGGGAAACACTGCCATTTTGCATATACACAGGTCTTTTCTAAAGTTACCTTCACTTTTTACACAATGACTTCTGAAAAACATTTGCATCTGTGACAGTCAGGATTTGTTTCTTGGAAACTATACTTGCTTATAGAATCAGCTTCACAATAATACTATCAGGCTACCTTGATACCATGTACACGGTTTATACATAGGTTGTGCAAATGTGCTTGTTATTTCCATACATATGACAACACAGCTGTCTATAACACACAAACAATGGCAGCATGATCAAGATCTCAGACCAAGGCAAGGATGCATTTTGTTATAAATAAACATCAGTTTCCAGGTGTTGCCAGAGGAGCACTTTGCTGTCATTGGTGAGGTCTCTACATGTTGATGCATTGGCCCAGGAGCCAGGTGATATGTCTACGAGGGGTGTTCAACTGGTGACCATGATGGGAACCTACATTCTTTCCCTTCAGTTAAGGAGGTTGGATCATCCAGGATGGGGCTTCTTGGCAGTACACACACTCACACACCCTAGACACTGAGGTTAGGGGATGCATAGTAGAAGTACACAAGATTTCTTTTTTGCTAACCATTTTTTATTACTTTTATGAGACACTAGCAAAAAAAATAACAGTATCAGCTGTGTTTACAGTTATGAATACATGGCAAAGACGAGAACACATTACCCCAGCGTATAAAATCCAACAACCTGAGGAAGACATCTTCATACCCACCACACTTCCCAGTTGCATGGTAAAAAAATCAATCCTCCACCACCACAACCTATTTGCCCCACATTCTATGAAACTTCTTGGGACATCCCATGGCTTCATGCAGGGCTGTTCTGCCGCAGCGTAGCAGTCCACCCCCCTGTGCCAGCGAGACATGGTGGAAGTGGTCGAATTCAGCCAGTTGGCAGCAATGTCTCTTTTGGCCACCCTCAGTGCTGTGTTTAGAAACAGTTTTTCAGCCCTGGTACTGTCCAACCCCTCGGTGATGCCCAGGAGCACATTCATCTGGTTAAGAGGGACCTCCCTGCTCAGAACCTCCGTAAGCTCCCCTGTTACTGATTCCCAATAGCGCGTGATTGCGGAGCAAAGCCACACCTTGTGATAAAAGTCAGCTTGCGGGTGGGTGCAGCGGGGACAGAAAGCATCGGGACAGAGCCCAGCACGGTGGAGACGCGGTGGCATGAGATAAGCAGTGTTTAGATAGTATACCTGAACTAGACAAAACCTTGCTGCGACTGTGACTGTTTTGGGAGCCATCAATGCCTATTTGCAGTCTGCGTCATCTAGGGACCCAAGCCAACCCTTCCACCTGTCCCTAAGTTGAGATAAGGAGTTGGGGGTGTTGTTTTTTGTGGGGGGGCGGTAGATACAAGAGATCCCCCCTTCCCCAAGTTACCGGTCATGACCTGAGCATCAGGCCGGCTGTATTCGGGCAAGGAGGTACCCTTTGAAGTATGAGATTTGAGGGCATAGCGTAGCTGCAGATAGCAGAACTGGGAAGAGTGGAGGGAGTATCGGGTCTGAAAGGTGCATGTGTGGGTCCCACTCCAAACATCCCCCAGTAATGATATTCCAATGAGGTCCCATGCTCTAAATCCTGAGAGCTTAACAACCTCCTGGAGCCTTGTACCACACCACGTGGGGGTATATTGGGTGAGTTTATCTGCCCAGTTTATGTGCGCAGGGAGGCCCGCCAGGCCAGAACCACTCCTTGTGTGACCTCTGGGAGAGTCTGGGAAATGATGTTTCATATATTTGAATGGCGGACAAAACCAGGGTGTGTAACTCCAGGCGATACGCCGGGTCAGACCAGCATCCATTAAACCAATCGTGTATGGTGAGGAGCCGAGTCGCCAAATAATAAAGGTATAGGCTTGTCATTCCAAGACCGCCATCAAAGGGAGGGATCCAGCTTTGAGCGAAGGCAATCCTGGGCTTCCGACCTCCCCACAGAACTTGGTGGTCAAGGTGTCCATCTCATGGAACCATGATCTTGAGAAGTAGAGGTGCGTGTTCTTGAGCATGTCAAGGAACCTGGGCAAAATCTTCATTTTAAATAAGGCTATTCTGCCCATAGGGTTTAGTGGCAGTGTTTGCCATTTGAAGAGATCAGCGTGGACTCGTTTCACTAACAGGGAAACATTGGGTGACCAGGCGAGGTCGGGGAGGAGGGCTACCCAAATCCCTAGGTACTTGAAGGACTGTCGCTGAAGATGTATTGATGACTGCCAATGGAAGCACTCCCACATGAGGTGAAGGGGGACCAGGACAGATTTGGGTGAATTCAATCAAAGGGCGGAAATGCGCTCAAAGAGACTCAGGACCCGGAGGCATTGCGGCCTGGACCGAGCAGGGTCTGCTAAAAATAGCAGAATGTCCTCGGTGTAGGGTGCTATCTTGTCCTCTTTGAAGTCGCCCATCTCCATCCAATCGGAAAAGACATGCGAAGGGCTCCATCGCCAACGTGAAGAGGAGTGGCAAGAGGGGCATCCCTGCCTCGTGTCCCTCCTGATGGAAAGGAGATGTGATAAAGCTCCATTGACTAGAACTTGGACTCGCGGCTTACAATAGAGTGTCTTGACCAGGTTACGGAAGGGTATCACAAAGTCCATTTCCGTCAACACCTCTTCAAGATATCGCCAGTCTACCGAATCGAACGCCTTCTGGAAGTCCACGAGAAGAAGAGATAAGTAGGGGCTCAGCTGGTGTTGATTTGCTAGAGCAAGGTGGAGGCATCTGAGGCAGTTTTTAGTTCCTCGAGAAGGCATAAAACCATGTTGGTCAAGATGAACCAATTTGGCCAGGTATGGTCATATGTGGTTGGTTGATAACGGAGGGGAATATTTTACTCTCCAAATTAATGAGGGAAATTGGACAGTAGTCAGAGCAATGGTTTGAGGGAGGCTGAGACTTAGGGATCACCACGATAGTGGCTAAGTCCATCTCAGGACGGAATGAGCCGCAATCTACAGCTTCTCGTTACATTTCCAGATGATGGGTAACCAGAGTATCCCGAAAGGATGCATAGAACTCCTGGGGAAGGCAGACTGGCCCGGATGTCTTACCCGCGGCCATGCAGGATATGGCTTCATGAACCTCCTCTGGGGTGACTGGAAGGTCCAGCGCCTCTGCCTCAGACTCACTAAGTTGCGAGAGAAGGAATCCTTCCTGCTGGAGAAGCTCTGAAAGCGAGAGAGTGGGAGTCTGTGCACTATAGAGAGCGGCATAATAAGTGGTGAAGCATTGGGCCACTGCTGCAGGGGCGAGGTGTAGCGCTCTATCCGAGTCGAGCACCTCAGGGATGATGTGGTTGGCCATAGGGTAGATAGCCAGGTGTTGAAGAAACTTCCCATTTTTATCTCCCCACCCGTACACTTGTGCCACAGAAGACCTCCATAGCAACTTGGCAGCCTCCAGGGAAGGCTGTCTAATCTCATCCCTCAGAAATGCCAGCCTCTTGTCCCGGGCTTCGGTCCTCTCCTCCGGAGGTTGAGTCTCCAGCTGGACCTCCTGGGCATCCAGGCAAGTGAGTCAGGAGTCTTGCGCCGCACGTTTAAGCTTGAGTTTGCACTTCACAAATCCTCAAATGGTGGTTTTACCAGCCTCCCATAGGGTACCAGATGAGAACACAAACCCTGATTAGAGGAAAAATAAAGATGAAGCTCGGATCCCACCTGCTCTCTAAATTCTTTTCTTGGAGGAACCCGGCGTTAAGCCGCCAGATTGGGCACAACAGGAAGGTCTCTGATCTGCATTGCCACCGGGAAGTGCTCTGATAGGCATCTGGGAAGGGTGGTGATAGCCTTTACTGCTCGGCAGTCCACGGCTGGCATGAAGACATAATCTAGTCATGCGTGCCTGGGAATGCCGAGGTATAGGTATAGAGTCGAGTTGTTGGGTGCCAGAGTCTCCAAGCATCCCTGAGGCCTAGATTGGCAGCCCAGGTCAATAGGAGGCCAGACTCGGGAATCCTGGAGGAGGAAGGGGATATGGCAGTGTCAAGACTAGGGCCCATGACTGCGTTGAAGTCCCCACCGATGACGGTCATCCCCATGGGCAAGGCAGCAACCAGTGAGACTAGTCGCTTAAGTGTAGACCTCTACACACACCCACTAACCCCACGCTATAGCTTTATCCCGAACGGCACCTGCCATCATTACCGGTTGTACGGCCCCTATCTCACTTTGATTAGGTCAGTGAATATCTTTATGGGTGTGGTGATGAGCAAATATATCTCTCAATGGTACATGTCCAACAAAGTAGAAAAATAAAAGGCATTGTATGTGACAGTTGTTGCATAAAAATACGTATACATAAGACTCAGTGATTGTATGAGTCACTGTATGGATACCTGTATACTTGTAATAGTGATTTTATAACACACCAAGTATGAGTTACTATCTATATGAATACATGAAGTGGTGTTTGTATAAGTGTGTAGCTGCGTAAATGTAAGTATGATCCATTGTTTGCATAGGTGAGTAGGATGACTGCATAAGTGAATAGGATGTGTGCTGGTGTATAATGTCGATATAGAATGTGAGAAGTTGGCCTGGTATATGATGCTCACTAGTTCTAGTGATCACCTTGTACCATGCCAAGCAACCCTTATGATGATTGGTTGTAAGTCAACCTTATAGACCAACTATCCTAGAGGTAGCGTGGACAAAGCAGTCTTAGGCTAAACTCTATAAAGGCATGTGAAGCAAGCTTTTTTACCATACACAATCCCCTTGAATACCAAATGAAAGGACACCACACAGATATATATTGAAAATATATATATATTTATTTACTACAAATATCCCCTATACTCTTTATGAGCACAGAAGCAAATGCGTTAAAACAAAACACAGTTTAAATATACAAAAGTTGCACAATATGGATGAGCCCTTGGGGCCACCTAAACCATATACTAAAATAGTGGTATAAGTACCACCAATCGGAAAGGAAGTAGGCCTAGGGCCTGGGGAATCACTGGAGCTGTTCGGGACTAACAGTGAAGAAGTCGGGAAAGGCCCGCGGGACTCGGGTGCAGCGCTGAAAGCACACGCAACGCCAATGCAAAGTCAATGGTGCGTAAAAGTTATAAAGTTACTGAAAAGGGAACCTTCTGGATGACCTAGAACCTAGAAATTTGGAACATAGACACTAGAGGTGTATTGCTACACAGGAGCACCAGAGTGACAGGGTTACCTCACCCACAGGAAGCAGGTGCATATGTCTCAAAGTGTGTCGGGTTTCGTCGCGCTAGTCTATGGAGCCTGTAGATGAAGATGCTGCAGGCGGGTCGTTGAGGAGAGTTCCGGTGGATCCAAGGGTGGATCTGAAGAGGTGAAGACCTGAAAGCAGATGGGACAATGTTCAAAGTCACTAGCCAGTGACTACCGTGGAACCAGGATGGAACCAGGCAATGTCGGGTGCAAACAGGCGAAGAGGTGAAGATTGTCTCTGCAGCCACGTGGACACGAAGAGGTCAAGGACATCCAGGCATCGGTCACAAGCTGTCCCACAAAGGATCTAGCTGATGGTGGTGTCGGCTTCTTGATCGGTGCAAACAGGCCTTGGCTAATGCAAGCTACGCAGGAAACGATGCAAGCTTCTCACTCAGACCAGCAAGGTCAGAGCGGGTGCTCCTTTTTACAGGAGTGAGGGCCAGTCTGGAGCAACCAGACCAGTGGTGTAGATTTTGGGTTTCATTGCCAAGATGGCCACTAGCCAATGGACTAGTACCCAGGATGGCGCGTCAAGTGGCAAAATGCAAAAGGGCCCCACGCAGATCGTGGAAATGGTGGGGGGCTGATCTTCGGTGCAGATGCTGCTTGGTGGTGGGGCTTCTCAAACCCCAAAGCACAGCATTGAGGGTGCCTCGGGTGCTGCGCAGTCATCTTCTCGTGAGTCTTTCAAGGTGGCCGGTCCCATGTCTCTCGGTGCCTCCACGGGTCTCTTCTTTTCAGGGACTGTGGATTGGGCTCTGAGATATCTGGGAGTCTGGGTCTCGTTGGGCTCTGGGCTCGGTCTCCAGCGGGAGGTGGTGGCAAAGCAGACGTTGAGTTGCTGGATGGTGCCTGTTTTCACAGGGTGGTCACTCCTTGGCCACAAGGGAGATGCTCTTCAGTCTTCTGTGCAGCAGTATGTCGAAGTCCAGTTTTCTTCTTAGTTTCAAGTTGAGTTCAGGATGATCTGAAGTTTTGGGACACAGCTCCTACTCTTATTCCAAATCTGGGGGCCGGATCACCTGCTAGTTCCCTCCTCTGGGTGGGACCAGGAAGGGGGTGGTTACACCCCCTTTCCTTTGTCCAGCTCCACGCCAGGACTGGGGCTGGAAAGCCCCAGCACCGGTTTGGAATGGCTTAGGCACGGGGACACCTTGTGTGCCCCAGGCATGTCTCATTCTATTCAGCCCTGTACTACCCAATACACAAAATCCTGTCTGGGGTGGTGCTCGCACCTCCCAAGGCAGGAAACTCTTTGTCCAAGCCTCCCTCGCTGGAGGGACTCCCAGCAGCAGGAGGTCAGACTTGTGTCTGTGGTGGCAGCATACATTTTGTGATGCTGAGGCTCGAGTTTAACTTTAACCGGGGTTCAGGTTATGTACATGTCGTGTCCCTCTAGAAGGGTGGAATGCTACCCCCGTCGCCAGAATTGGCGAGGGGGTAGTATCCCAATTCGTATGACACCTTAATCGACATGTTTTGATAAAGCGAAACCAAAGTTAGCAAGTAACCGCAAGGATTATAATGCACTTAAGAGTATATGGTATGGCAATATCCCGGAACAGCTAAGGGAATTGTTCCCGACAGCTGCAGATGGGCTCAGCTCATGCCAGAGCACCATATCACATGAAACCAAGCACTCTGCCTCCAGGATTGTCGAGGCCTTCCATAGGAGTGGCTTATAGGTTAACATGTGTCCAGTTAGGTTAGATATAGGTATACTATATCTAAATAAGAGGTGATTACACCAACTTACCCCAGCTGATTGATCAGCCAGTTGTGTCAAATATGGAGGCCAGGCCAGGGGTGGCATAATACATGCTGTAGCCCCTGGTAGGCCTTGGATACACCTATGCCCTGGGTACCTGAAGTACACTGTTACAGGGGCCTATAAGGTGAACCAGTTCCAATTGGGTATGTACCTATCCTGAATAGCAGGATCCCAGGCCAACTAAGTAAAAAACCAGCTAAACACCAGGCAAAAAGTTTGGGGGTAACCATAGTCAGATATCCACCTTCCTACATAGATGTATTAGTATATTTGATAATGTTCTATTGATCAGTGACAGCATTTATGAGTGAATCTATAGGTAAGTGTTTAGATGTGTGTGTAGATCTAGGAATCAGTGAGAGGGTTTTTTGAAACTTGTATTGGTGTGTCAATGGTTTTAAATATGGTACTCCATATTTTATAATGAGTGTTGAAAGGTTATACTACTGTATGATGAGGTGTATCTGATTGCCAAGTGGATGATATCATCAGTGATGTCATCAGTGATGTCACTGACCATGTCATGAATGATGTAATATGTGACATCATCAGCAGTGGATTGCGGGCCAAGAGTTATAGTTAGTACAACTAACTATAACCGAGGAATTTAAATGGTTTCGTATAGGTGAAATGTCCAGCTAACTATAACACCCCTAAAACCTATGGTTTTTTCAGTGAATTTCTAAGTTTTTTTTAAAAACTAATCCCTAACTATAATAGGAAAAACATTTGAAATTCACTGAAACCCATGCTTTTTTCGGTGAATTTCAAAGGTTTTATAAATGATAATTCCTAACTATAACATGTCTGAAACCTATGTTTTTTCAGTGAATTTCAAAGGTTTTGTAAATGACACTTTTTTGCCCCGCTGGGCCCTTTTTAAGCCCCCACATCAAACCTAGGGGGTCAGGGGGGATCTACCCTGCCCCCTTATATTCATTTCCCCCTTTGTTTTGGCCACCTCTTGTGTCTCGATACTACCGAGACACAAGATGGCGGCCGCTCCGGACTATTTCGAATGTTTACAGACACCCAGGAGCCAATGAGATTTACATGCGCACCTCGCGTGTCGCGTCCGGGGCGCTCCCCGGAGCACGTACCGGGGCGCGCTTACAGATATATATATTTTTTTGAACCTAAATTACTCAAAATCCACTGGAGCACATATCTTGAGACATAGCAAAGGCACATCGGGCTACCAGTCCCTACAATTTTGCCAAATTTGGTTGAAATCCATTCAGCCGTTCGGGCTAAAAGTGAAATCGACCGCCCTATGGAAATTAACATGGGGAAAACGCGTTTTGGGACCCCCCTTTTATCTCGGCCCCCGCTTGACGAATCCCCCCTAATCTTTCAGGGAAGGACCGGAACGCCGCAAGGCCATTTTGAGGAAATTTTCAGTCAGATTCGTCAACCGGTGCCAAAGTTATTCCAAATAGAATTTCGAGATTTAACATTGAAAAAAATCCTAACTATAACTACCTACTGGCGACCGCCAGTAGGTAATATATATATATATATATATTACCTACTGGCGACTTAGGATTTTTTCTCTATGGGCTTTTTGAAAATTCTATGTCTAATAACTTTGGCGTTTGTGGATGGAATTGGCTGAAATTTTCAGGAAAATGGAACATTTTGTTTCTGAGCAGCCCCTTTAAATTTGCGGGGGGTTCGTCAAGGGGGGGCCGAGAAAAAAGGGGGGTCCTAAAACGCGTTTTTCCCATGTTAATTTCCATAGGGCGGTTGGCCTCACTTTTAGCCCGAACGGCTGAATGGATTTGCACGAAACTTGGCAAAATTGTAGGGACTGTTAGCCCGATGTGCCTTTGCTAGGTCTCAATATATGTGCTCCAGTGGATTTTGAGAAATTAACGTTCAAAAAAAGATATATATATGTAACAGCGCTCCGGGCAGCGCTCCGGTTCGCGTACTTGACGCGAAACGGAACTTCGCGAAGCGAAGCTGATTGGCTCTCCGGTGTCTGTCAACATTCTAACCAGTCCGGAGCGGCCGCCATCTTGTCTCTCGGTAGGATCGAGAGACAAGAGGAGGCCAAAACAAAGGGGGAAATGACCATAAGGGGGCATAGTAGATCCTCCCTGACCCCATAGGTTTGATGTGGAGGTTTTAAAAGGGCCCCGCGGGGCAAAAAAAACATTTTTTTTTTTTTTTTGCGTGGTAAGCTCCCGGTTCGCGAACCGGGAAGCGGCCCGGGGAGCGTACTATGAGGAAAAAAGAATGATAGACTTTTCAAATATTGTATGTTAATTGATTGTTTGTTTTGTTGATTTTTTTTATTTACTATGTAACACAAAAAAGTTGCACAGTATATTTTAAGTCTCATTTTATATTATATCTTTTGGGTACTTTTTCAGCATTTTCAAATAAAAAAGAATAATGTCTCAAACAATTTTAACTTATAAAATTTAAATTTATTGTTCTGATTTTTCAAAATCTAAAAGAATTTGTAACATTAATTAATCTGGTATGTCGTCATTTTCATTCCATGATTCACATTCTTCAACACATTTAATTAATTCTTCGTCTACAGTGTCATCCAAAAAGTCTGTTTCTTCTTTTTCTTCGTTAGGATTGTTTTCAATCTTAATTTGAAATGAAATTTTAAATTCATTCTGTTGTGCTTCCATTTTCTTGCTGTAAATTGCATAAAAAATTAATATATCAGTAGAGATAGGGCACTGTTGGGTTTAAGTTCAGAGAGGTACTTGTGAGTTTATAACGGAGAAGTTATCTTTGGGCACTGTATGGTTTCAGGCGTGAAGTAGTACTATTAAAAAGTGCCTGTGAAGAAGCCTAAGTAAATTCATAATTATATCATAGAAACCTAAATCAATCCATAATTATAATAAACAAGCCTTTCTCAATGTGTAACTGTTACAGAGGGACAGTATATAACTATCTGAAAATGTTTTCCCAAATTAATTTAAAGTGCATAACATAGTTCTCCATTCAAATTTATAAAATAACATCTTACCTTTAAAAAGAAGTTGAAGTTATTAGTGAGAATCCTATTGAAATGTACACCAGGAAGTAGTAGTCAAAATGGCTGTGTTTCCTTCTCTTCCTTTATATGTATTCAGGTAAATAACCAATCAAATGTCAGGTAAAAAAAAATTGAAAATGAAAGTAACATTTTCATTGGTTGTCAATTCCAACACTTCAGATATGTTTTGTGAAGTAATTTACCTCAGGGTATTTAGAGAGGTCTACAGGCTAAATGGCTAAATGGAATTCCAAACAAATTTATGAAAATGGTAGGGATTGGTATGTAGTATGAGCTAATCTATATTTGGTGAAAGTGTTTCCAGTCGTTTTTCTGTAAATTACTTTCCCACCTTTTTTAATGGAGCGCTTCCCGGGGAGCGCCCCGGTACGCGAACCAGCAGCGTTACGGGAGTCCACCATTTTGTGTTTCAGTCAAATTAAGATACAAGATGGAGGGCAAATAATGTTCAGAATGGGTAGAAGGGGGCACGGTAGACGTATCTTGACCCCCTAGGTTTTCTGAGGGTGGCTGAGGAGGCCCATATGTGCGGGAAAAAAACATTTTTTTTAGAAATTTCATGCGGTTAGCTTCCGGTTCGCGTACCGGGTAGCACTCCGGGGAGCGTACTTTGTTGAAAATTAGTGAAAAAAGTTAGAGTAAAATAATAATTGTGAGTGATCAGATGTAGGGTAGCTCTGAGAAGAGCTTTTGGGTTTATGGTACATTTAGGTACTTATAAGTAGGTACCAATGCACAGTCTTAAATTCCAAATGAAAATTCTGTTGCCCTCATCTGAGAAGTGAACTCCATCTCCTCTGTAGATATCTTGCATGCAGTAACGCAAGTTATTGTTGTACAAGGAGCCCATTCCATGGTCTCTCATGTAAGCTGAAACAGATTTGTTTACATGCTTCCTCGACTTCTCAATTTGTGGACAAAATTGGTTCGACTACCTCCATTTCTGTCTTTGGCATATATTTGAATATACCAAGGCAGTTTGAGGAAAAAGTGCCATTAATTGCTCAAAGGTGTCCTTTAAAAGCATTTCCAGACCTACCCCAGTCAAAGTGTCCAAATCATTACCTCCACAGTGCACAATTAACAGGTCAGGTTTTGGCAAATGCATAAAGGTTTTCACCAATGGTATCAATTGGTGACATTTTAATCCTCTGTGGCCAAACCACTTAATTTCCACATCTTGTAAATTGAGGTTAGGTAAATTTCTGTTCTCAGAATACCTTTGAGCCCAGTAGATGTAACTATGTCCAACAATCCAGACAGAAAACATGGTGAGAGAAGGTTCTGCTGCAGTCAGATGAAGTCTGGTAATGAAATGGCAGTTGAAACAGTAGGAGTTTGTAAAGAAAAAAAACTGTGGAGTTTCAGTGCTAATGATTCACTAGCAGTGATTGGTGGATTCAAATTTCTGAAAACGGAAAGTTAGGGTGCATGGATGTGTTCTTTGAAAGATGTAATTTGAATGGTCAAGAAAAAATCATTTAATGAAAGATTGCACTGGAAACGCAGGTGCACTGAGAGTTCAGAGTTCAATTGAAACATTGTTGTGTGAACTTGCAAACATCAGAGGTCTTTCAGGAGGTGGTTGCTATGCAAAAAAGGCAGAGAGGGCAGAGGGGGGAAGGGTTTTGATTTGAAAAAAGTGAGGGAAGAGTTTTGATTGGCTGACATGAGAGATATGTGTGATGAATATCAGCATTTCTGTGCTTTCTATAGCTGCAGCCTCTGGAGTGCATACCCTTTGTTCTGCTGAAGACAATTTGGTGTATTTCTGAGACTGTTTTGAAACTCATAAAGTATTTGCTGAGGTGAGAAAAGATTTATTTAATTTAGATAGAGAATAGTATGCTTTAAGGAGAAAATTATGAAGAAAGTTGTGTTTTTAAAATGTTGCTTTGTCTCAAGTGTTTTACAAATAGATTTTGTTTCTTTGAGAAATTGTAATTGGAGATAATGTGAAGTATTAGTACTGACAGGGTGTTTTTGTACATAGGAGCTGTGCAGTGTTTTCAAATTATGACTTGAAAATCATTTTTGAGGAAAAGGAATGCTTTTAAAATTTATCACAATGAAATAATGGTGTCTGCTTCTTTATAAGGCATTTGAGTGTCTCTGATGCTATTTTTCCCATTTTAATTTAAGAGCTTTCTCCGTGGGGCAAGTTCCTTGTAAATATGCTCCCACCTGTGCTTGGCAAATTTAGATTTTGATTCTTTGAGTTACATAGCCATGTTAAAAGTGATCCAAAAATGGTGCAAGGGCAATCAAAAAACGCTTTCATGTGTCTTAAGGACGTTTTAAGGCATTTCCTCTTAAATGTAGGTATACAATTGATTTATATGCTGTGTTTAAAAACGATTTTTTGAAATCAATTACATTTCTGGATATGTACTGCTAGAGCTTCATAGGTTGTTTGGGGCATATTTATAAGGCATTTGAGTGTCTGTGATGTTATTTTTCCCATTTTAATTTAAGACCTTTCCCCGTGGTGCAAGTTCCTTGTAAATATGCTTCCATCTGTGCTTGGCAAATTTAGATTTTGATTATTTGACTTACATAGCCATGTTAAAAGTGATCCAAAAATGGTGCAAAGGCTTTAAAAAAACACTTTCATGTGTCTTAGGGCATTTTAAGTCACTGAGGACACACAGGTGATGTTATTGTGAAATGAGGAAAAGAAACTCCACATTTTTCAATTACATCACCTGTGTTTCCTAAGTTTACGAATAACATTGTGCAGATGAACTTTAGGTCTGTCCACGGACACAAAAGAGGTCTGGCCTTTGTTCAAGAGTGAAGTGGACATGACTTACTTCATTGGTAGGCCTTCACATGTATTATCTCCTCAGTATTCTTCAACAAGCGTAAAATTGATCTGCAACCCTGAGTAGGCCTCACCCTAAACAAACCTCTGGAGAGGCCACACCTTATCGTCATCCTGAATCAATCATTTAAAATGTTAGGGACAGATTTATGATAGGTGTATGCCTCTTTTGCGCCACTGTGCGTCAGTTTTGTGACTCAGTGGCGGGGCAAAAGATTTGCTATGAGGCGACAAAATTACAAATTGATGCATCTAGGCAGATGTGTCATGCTTTAAAAAACCCGTGCCACATGAAACCGATGCAGCAGTGATGCAAAAGATGCACCATGATGCAAGACAGGCCTCACTTCATCTCCAACAAGATAAGAAGCTGAGTCTTCTGTAAATGTCAAATTGTTGTATACACTGCTCAACTTTTGTGTACTCTTTGATATGCTAGACTCCCTCTGCACTATCAGATACCTAAGCAAAGGAAACACAGGTGATGTCATTGTGAAATGAGGAAAAGAAACTCCACATTTTTCAATTACATCACCAGTGTTTCCTAAGTTTACGAATGACATTGTGCAGATGAAGTTTAGGTCTGTCCACGGACACAAAAGAGGTCTGGCCTTTGTTCAAGAGTGAAGTGGACATGACTTACTTCATTGGTAGGCCTTCACATGTATTATCTCCTCTGTATTCTTCAACAAGTTTAAATCTCATCTGCAACCGTGAGTAAGCCTCACCTCAAACAAACCTCTGGAGAGGTCACACCTTATCGTCATCCTGAATCAATCATTTAAAATGCTAGGGACAGATTTATGATAGGTGTGTGCCTCTTTTGCGCCGCTGTGCGTCACTTTTGTGACGCAGCGGCGGTGCAAAAGATTTGCTATGTGGCGACATATTTACAACTTGATGCATCTAGGCAGATGTGTCATGCTGTAAAGTCCCGTGCCACATGAAACCTGCGTCAGGTTTCATATAGGTGTTTTGTTGCAGGGTGGGCATTCATTTGCATGAAAGCCCTATAAAACTAACACAGTGAAATTTAGAAGATTTCACTGAGTCAGCTTTATAGCATTCCTGAATCAAATCCTTATGGCTGTTTGAAACAGGCATAAGGAGTGAAGCACCATGCAATGTGTGGCTTCCTCCTGTGCATTGCAGTAGACATGTCGTGTTTACGACGTGACTCGTGCAATGTGATGCTTTTGCGGCACAGATGCGTGACGCATCTGTGCTGTTTTTACTCAATGGTGCTCCACATTGTAAATGCGGCACACCATGGGTAGCAGAGCAGTGGTGCACGTTAACTGGTGCATCCCTGGGGATGTGCCAGTTAACATAAATCTGCCCCTTTACATTTAAGTATGTGCAGGGGACACAGAGTCGGTGAGGCTTATCCAAGGTTAAGAAGAGATGAGTCCTGTTTACTGAAGACTTGGACATAGGCCTCACCTCTTCAGCATCGCTGGACATGGCTAAATAATAGCTGCAAAATGATACTCTTGTTAAACAATTTTACTAATATAGTCTCTGAGATTTGTGTCTTAGTCTGCAACATCTCATTGTTGTTCTCTTTTTTTAAAGATAACGACAACATCAAGCATGAGTGATATTGAGCAATCAGTTGATCTCGATCTTATCGTTGAACTTGTCATTGAAACGTCAGTGGAAGTAGATCCCTTAGATCATTTAAATCCTGAGGATGATGAAGAATATGATGAGAATGCCGATTTGTCAGAATTGTATGACTTAGGGTGGGAAGCTGATCTGCTTGAGCCTATGTAGTAAAAATGTAAACCGTTTCATTTAAAATTAAACAAAAGTTCAAAAATAGTTTGTGTGTAGTGTCTTTATTAAAATAATCAAATATGCTCATAAAATTAGTTCAGATTCACATATAAAACAACACAGGTAAAATGTAGAAGCATTCAATTTCTTTGCTACTATTTGTCATTTCTAAATTTGCCAATGCACTAAAAATTGTTCTATGTTAAAATAACAAGTAGGGTGTTACGTTTTTGATGACTGTTATTGATTTACTGTTTGGTAATAGTGGTTAATAACATTTTTTATTATATTTTACCACAGATTCAACTGCAGATCATTTCAAAATTTGAAAATGCCAACTAAGAATCGAATTAGAAAGGCTACAAAACGTCAAAGACAGCAGGTCCATCAATTACTGCAGCAGTCCTCTACAAAAAAAACTTGTCAAGTCACCAAGAAAGCACCGGGTAAGACCACGAAATCATTCATAAGAAATATTTGTAGTAAAAAAAGTATTACTACAGAAAATGTTTCAGTCCAGAAAAAGAGAAGCAATTTAAACGGAAAGGAAAGGCCAATCAAAAATGTTACTGATAGAGCAATAGATAACTCTGTGCATGATAGTAGAAGGAAACAACAGTTTAAAACGAATGTTCCGCAACAGGATAATTGGCAATTTGTTAAAAAATATTAAGAAAGGTCAACAGAAAGTGGTTTTTTATAAGAGAAAAAATAAAGTTGAGAAAGTTATTGATCAGGCATTTGAAATTAAATGAAAGTTATTTATTTTGATAATCAATAGAATTAGGAAGGTAAACAAGGCAATTTATGATTTCAAAAGAAATAGTAGATGGAAGAGAATAGTTAATCGTAGTAATTTTTGTGAATTTTTGTCCGGAGAATGGATGCATAGTTCAAGTTGTGAGGCATTTTTTAATGAGGAGAGTTATTTCCAGGATAATGATTTGGTGCATGCAGTTGACACCAGTGGTCGAGCTTATGAAGTGAAAGATGGTTGTCCAGTTGAAAAAGAAAAACTTGTGACAACAGAGACAGAAGAGGTGTTAGGTAATGAGGTTTTAGGAAGACGTCCTAAGGGTCCTGTGTACACCTGGAAGTGTAGTAGTATTTGCAGTGTGCGACAGGATTCCATCAATTTGCTTTGTGATTTTGTACGGACATTTAATAAGAAAAGTTTGAAGCAGAAAATGAAGTTGTTGCAAGAATTAGATCCTTGCAGAGTGAGAGAAGTGACAGGTTTGCATGGTCATTCACTGGCTTGTCTTTCCAGGAGAGTATGCCAGAGTGTTTTTCATCATTTCAGGATGCTAGCAGTGCATCATAATAAAGTGAGGAAATTAGTTAGAATGTTGTATTATGCTAAGAGTCCAGCAATTATGCTTAAACAATTATGTGCTGCTCTTTTGCATGGTTCTGAAATAGATGTGAAGAATATTTGTGAAGAAATTGAGTTTTGTTACTTTGGAAGTAAAGAGGAGAATGTTGAAATTGACCCAGAAGAAGAGGGTAATGTGGAAGATAGTGTACAGGTTTCCAGTACAGATAATTTTCAGAAGGAAATTGCCACGTTTCAGCTAAAATCAAGTGAGAGGCCTAATTTCACTTGTGTGTGTTGTCGACGCACTTATTATAAGAATCAGACTAAGTTAGTGGATTTATATGCAAAAAGTGAAAGGGAAAATAATAGTGAATGGCAGGATTTTGCAACATACTTAATGGTAGAAAATTGTTTTGATTTGGGATCGGATCAACGTGTGTGTACTTATTGTTGTAACAAATTAAATCAAAACTAGATGCCTGCTAGAGCGGTTCATAATAATCTGGAATTGGTTGAGATTCCTTCTGAATTGAAGGATTTAAATACTTATGAATCTATTTTGATTCAAAGTATCCATCCCTTTCAGGCTATTGTAAGAATGGAGATAAAGACAGGGAAATTGCCTCCATCAGATTTACAGAGAGGATTAAAGGGAAGAGTTGTTTATTTGCCTCTAGATTTGAACAAAAACATTAACACAATTGGAGTAGAAAAAGTGGAAGAGGAACCTCTGGTTATCTTAGTTAATGGGGTTCCGACAAAGAATAAGAAAATATGGCAAGATTTAGTGGATGTTAGGAAAGTCAAAAAGGCAACATTGTATTTGAAAAAAAATAATAAGTACTATAAGAATGTATATGTTGCAGAAGAGGAAGTAAGTGAGGAAGAGGATAGCGATTTGTGTGCTGGCCAAATTGAGAAAGTAGAAGCCTCTAAAAGTGAAGAAATATATGAACATTATAGTGTTCATCCTTTGCATTCCAAGGAAGTCATGGGGAATGCTATTGAGTTGTTTCACATGAAACAAGCCAAAGGGAGTCCCATTAGTGTTTGGGAGGAAAGTTTGGAAGCTCAGTGTTTCCCACAGCTATTTCCAACAGGTCAAGGAGGAAGATATGATGAGCGACCGCTTCAAATTCCTGCTTCTGAATACCGGACTTTACGATTGTATGCAGAAGATGCTAGGTTTCGACAATGCATTCCCTATTTGTTTCATCTCCTGTTTGAAAGCGATCTGTCTGGACTGTCATATGCAGTGAACCACATCTTGAAAAGTGGTATACAGATGCAAAACATCTCGGCAAGTGACTTTATGGATAAAGTCAATGTCCAAGACAGTATTTTGGATTCTCACCTAATTAATCTCATGGCGTGTCAGCGTGGTACTAATGAGTACTGGTACCGTCGTCATGGTGATTTAAAATGTATGCTGAGGAACTTAGGAACTCCGACATGGTTCCTCACTCTGAGCTGTGCCGAGTATGGCTGGGAAGACTTACTTGAATTTCTACGAGAGGCAAATGGAAACATTGAAAACATCGAATTCAAGACACCCGGAGAACTGTGCTCTTTGGATCCAGTCAATGTATGCAGGTACTTCAATCATAGATTTGAAGCTATGATGTCTTTCATTATGAGTAAGAAGAATCTACCTCTTGGAGAGGTGTTGGATTTCTTCTGGAGAAAGGAGTACCAAGCAAGAGGTGCTCCTCATATACATATGCTGCTGTGGATCAAGGATGCACCTAAATTTGGAACAGATCCAGAAGACTTAGTGATGAGTTTCATACAACAGTATTCTACGTGTGCTGTTCCAAACGCAAAGGAGAAGAAAAGCCTAAGAGAACAAGTTCTACGTTTCCAAAGCCATCGTTGTGGAAAGTACTGTCGTTGTAAATTCAGAAACAAAGACAAGTTCTACACCAAATGTAGTTTCGGCTTTCCACGACCGGTGATTTCTAAAGGAAGAGTAAACAGTTTGATGTCTTCGCTGCGACATAATGTGATGAAGAAATCACCTAAAAACACATACAATTTAAAGAGGAACGAAGAGTCCAAGTACATCAACGACTACAACCCAGTGATTTTGTGCATGTGGAATGCTAACATGGATATACAGTTTGTGGCTGATAACTGTATGGCTGTGGCTCTGTATGTGACATCTTACATCACCAAAAAAGAAAAGACAGAATTGAAGGATATATGGGAGGACATTTCCCATGAAAAGAGCCTCAGCAAGAAGTTGTACAGTTTCAGTCTGAAGATGTTGTCGCATCGAGAAATCGGAGCTTACGAATGTTCTGACCGGTTGTCTTCAGCAAGTCTCTATGCCAAATCCAGGAGTATCGTTTGGGCGAGTCTTGGTCTTGCTGCAACGCGTAATCGAGTTCTGAAACCTGTGCGGGAAATTGAGTATTTGGCGGAAAAGGAGCCAAACAGTACCGACATTTTGAAGACCAACATGTTGGATACATATTATCCAAATCGAAGCAGTCACCTTGAGAATGTTTGTCTGTATGAGGTTCTACAAAATTACATATTCAAGAGGAACATCAAAGAAGATATTGAGAAAGGAGTGTATGCTGTAATTGGATGTGAGGGATGTCTGGTCAAGCAAAGAAAATGCCACTTGGTAAACCATTGAAAATTGAGTGGCGAATCTCCAGAAAAAAGGAGTTTTTCTATTTAGCACTCTTGCAACTTTTCAAGCCTTGGCGTGCAGAAGAGGAACTGCTTGGAGATTTCCTCTGTTACGAAGACTCTTTCACTGCCGCCAAGGAGACCATAGAATGTCCTGCTTTTCCCAAATATCTAGAAATGTTGACTTTGGAAATCGAGCAGGAAGCAACGATTGCAGCCGAGATTGCCAGAGACAGTTCTCAGAACAGTCAGAGTTCTGTTTCATTGAGTCAGGATCCACTAGGAGGACCTGTTATTGAAAATGAAGCTGCCACTGCTATGAATGAAGTGGAAAGAGCCATGGCACATGCTCAGGAGGATACGGTTAACTTAGAAGACTTGGAAAGACAACTCAACGTTGAGCAGAGGAAAATATATGACGAAGTTACCAAGCAAATTGATCATGGATTAAGTCATGAGAAGAAAGAGTGCTCATGTACGTCGTTGAAGCCTGTCCGACTGTACGTGAGTGGAGAAGCGGGAACTGGAAAAAGTTTCCTCATTAAAGCAATTTCCTGTTATTTGCAGGAAAGGACTGAGTCATCGCAGTCTTGTGTTGTCACCGCTCCAACTGGACTGGCAGCACATAACATTAAAGGTATTACTTTGCATCATCTACTGATGCTGCCAGTGGAGCATGACAACAAATTACAACACCACAAGTTATCTGGAGATGCTTGTTGTGAAGTTTCAAGAGTCTTGAGGAAAATGAAACTTCTTATCATTGACGAAGTAAGCATGGTTTCCAATGTCATGCTTGCTTTTGTGCATTTGAGAATGCAGGAAGTTCTTAAAACAGAGTATGATGTGTTATTCGGTGGCAAACACATCATTGTTTTTGGTGATCTTCTGCAGCTGACACCAGTGAAAGGACAACCAGTGTTTAAACTGCTTACACATGAAGATACTAAGAAGTGCCTAGGGAGCATTGGCACCGTTAACATATGGTTAAACTTCAGTTATGCTGAGCTGCGTGAAAATATGCGTCAGGCGAAGGACGAAGATTACAAGAATATTCCTGTTTGCTTGGCATATGCGGTGACAATCCATAAATCGCAAGGTTTAAGTGTAGACAGTGCATTGGTGAATATTGGCAGTTCTGTGTTCAAGGAGGGTATGGCGTATGTGGCATTGTCACGAGTTAGAACTTTATTGGGATTGTACTTGATTGAGTGTGATGTCACAAACATTTGTGCGGATCTAGATTGTGTTAAGGAATACAATAGGTTAAGAAGAGAGTATGCACCACATTTGCCTCAATATCCTTTGTTTGAGAAACGTGTGGTAGGCCGGAAACGAAGAAATGTGACCAATAGAAGGGAGGGTGTAGCAAAAAGACGAAAAGTCGATGAACCTGAAATTATAAGCAGAAAGAAAATGGATTCTGTTGAAGATGTTGTTGGTTTTCAATTTGAAAACAGTTCTGGTGTCAACTGCTATGCTAATGTAGTGGTTAATGTTTTGTTTTCTCTATTAAATGTAAAAGAAGAGATTGTGATCGATTCGGATCAAAGTTTTTGCTGTTTGTTGAATTCTGTGTTAGAGAAATGTAGCGCTGATAGAACAAGAGTAGAAAGTGTGTCTGAAATTCGAAATCTGTTAGACAGATGTTCAGGTCAAACACAATTCTCTCAAAATATTCAGCAAGATTGTCAGGAGTTTTTAATGTATATGCTTGATGTGTTGCATGCTGAAGGTGTAGATGTAGATCACCTGTTTGGGCTTTCTTATCAATGGCAGCATGACTGCGAGAACTGTAGGGTATCAAGTACTACTAGTGTAGACTCAGAAAGATTTATATATTTAACTTTGCCAGACAGTAAATCAGTGTCCTTTAATAAGCTAGTAAAAGCAGCTGATCACAACATGGAGTGTAGCCAATGTAAATCTGAAATGATGTCAACATTATTTATACGAAGATATGGCCAGTATGTCATTTTAATGTGCCAACGATGTAGGCCTGATGGAACAAAATTGACAACTTTAATAAAAAATGTTGTTGCTTCGCAGTTGTCAATATCAGGAAGGACTTTTGTAACTGCAGCAATTATATATCATGACGGTCCTTCAACAACATCAGGACATTACACAACTTATTTAAAGTCTAGAAACGGCTGGTCATTCTGCAACGATTCTGTTTTAACTTTCAAAAAAAAATTGCCGTATGACCTTAAAAATTCTTACCTGGTGTTTTTAAAACCAAAATTTTAGGGAAAGAATCTCGGGATGTGCTTTGAGGAATTTCAAGAGGTTCATGGAGTAGAGGGAATGTAAGTCAGCAATGCTGTCTAGATTATTGGTCCAAACTTTTGATTATAATGTCATTTTAAAAATCCAACTATATAAACCTGATGCAAGTAAGTCTGCTTCATAGTAAGCAGTATCAGTGTCATAGGAAATGTAGAACATGAGTGAGCAAGAAGGGTAAGATATTAGTAGTCCAGGATTGTGAAAGTAATCTTGAACGTTTTCTTTCTGAAAGTTGCGAAAATAGAAAATGACGGGATTTGCTTACAAGAATTCCAAGAGTTGTAAATGGCTCTTACATGATTTGGCCTTGTGGAAACGTGTGGTAGAGAGCGAGAAGTCTTTTATCGTATGTAACATATTTTTCAAAACGATGGAGGTTTTCTTTCAGAAAGTGGCGGGCTGAAAATATTAACAGCACAACAGATGTCCTATGAACAGCTGTTCATAGGACATCCTTCGACGTCATGGAAAGTAAGTTAATTTTAAGGAGTTTTGAATTCTGATTTCTTATGTTGTATGGGTTTTTTAAACACAATCATTTTGATTGTGTTTTTTTTCCCCGCTGTTACATGATGAATACCTTCAAGTCACTGATTTTAGTGAAATTTGATACATTCTGAGAACAGCAAAAATAAACCATTTAACATGTATAATTAATTCTGTACTTTTTGTACTTATGATATACATTTAGAAATGTGTAGTAGACATGGAGAAGCTGAGGCTTCTGTAAGTGTCAAAGTTGTTGCATACAGTGCTCACATTCTACGTAGTCTTTCATATGATAGACTACATTTCCACAATGAGATACCGAAGCAATGTAAACACAGGTGATGTGATTGTGGAATGAGCAAAAAAAATTGCACGTTTTTCAATTATATTACCTGTGTTTCCTAACATTACACATCACATTGTGTAGATGAGGTTTAGGCCTGTTCCAGGAGACAGAGGAGGTCTGACATTTGTTCAAGAGTGCAGTGGACATGACTCACTTCGTTGGTAGGCCTGCACATGTATTATCTCCTCTGTATTCTTCAACAAACCTAAATTTCATCTGCAACCCTGAGTAGGACTTACCTGAAACAAATCTGTGGATAGGTTACACCTTATCGGCATCTTGAAACAATCATTTAAAATGTTAGGGTCAGATTTATGATGGCCGTGCGCCTCTTTTGCACCGCTGTGGGTCACCTTTGTGTAAAATATGCACCATGTTGCAAGATAGGCCTCAGTTCATCTCCAGCAAGATACCATCAGTTTAAAATGTATATAATTAGCACTGTGTAGGGGGCATGCAGAAGCTGAAGCTTCTGTAAGTGTCAAAGTTGATGCATGCAGTGCTGCACTTCTGGGTACTGTTTCATATGCTAGAGTACATCTGCACAATGAGATACCTAAGCAAAGGAAACACAAGTGATGTGATTGTGAAATGAGCAAAAGAAATTGCACGTTTTTCAATTACATCACCTGTGTTTCCTAAGTTTACGAATGACATTGTGCAGATGAAGTTTAGGTCTGTCCACGGACACAGAAGAGGTCTGGCTTTTGTTCAAGAGTGAAGTGGACATGAGTTACTTCATTGGTAGACCTTCACATGTATGATCTCCTCTGTACTCTTCAACAACTCGAAATTTCATTTGGAACCCTGAGTAGGCCTCACCTCAAACAAACCTCTGGATAGGACACATCTTATTGGCATCCTGAAACAATCATTTAAAATGTTAGGGACAATTTTATGATGGCTTTGCACCTCTTTTGCGCTGCCATTGCATCACTGTTGTGAGACAGCAGCAGTGTAAAAGATGCACCATGTTCCAAGATAGGCCTCACTTCATCTGCATCAAAATACTGTTAGTTTAAAATGTATATCTTTAGGACTGTGTAGGGGGCCTGGAGAAGCAGAGGCTTCTGTAAGTGTCAAAGTTGTTGAAAAACTGTTTGTCCTTCAATCTTTTCCCTTGTCTTTTCTAATTTTTAAATACATGTTTTAATATTTTTCAAATGTTTGTTCTCTCTTTCACAGATTGAAAGTATAAAAATAAAAAGTGAGTAAGTTAACGACAATTATAAGGTAAATGTTTTGTACTCTTTTCGTTACATTTCTATCACATTCACCTACTATTAGTTCCACAGCTTCTATAGGGCTTCTGACTATAGGGCTTTAAACAAAGTTTAACTAACTGTGGCGATTTGGTGCTGTGCCCGTGGCTTTTAGGTCAATGTGCAAGCGCATTGACCTAAAATGCGCGTGCACATCACCAAATCGCTGTCTGTTCCCTCAGCCGCACTCCTTCCACACCTTTGAAGTGAAGCTTAGCTTCACTTCAAAAGCCCCGGCTGCTTCACACCCTCATGCCGCTCTCCCCGCTCCGCCCCCTCCCCTGCCCGCCGTGTGCATTTCTCCTCCTCCTTCCCCTCCCCACAGCAACGCCACTCACACACGCAATGCCACTCACACACGCAACGCCACTCACACACGCAACGCCACTCATACACGCAACACCACTCACACACGCAACGCCACTCACACACGCAACGCCACTCACACACGCAATGCCACTCACACACGCAACTCATCCACGCAATGCCACTCATCCACGCAACGCCACTCATCCACGCAACGCCAATCATCCACGCAACGCCACTCATCCACGCAACGCCACTCATCCACCCAACACCACTCATCCACGCAACGCCACTCATCCATTTGCAAAACCAAAAGGTCAAACTCTTCTATTGCGAGACCTATTGCATTTTCAATGCTTGATTCTTTCACTTCCTTATCTATTTTGTTTTTCACAATTATATCCTCTTCCATCTTTTCTTCGGTAAATAAATCTATTAAACAGCATCTCTGGTTTAGTCCCTATTTCTTTTAACATTACTCTCTGTTTACTTCCCTTATACTTACTCTTCTTTTTTTTAAAAACATTTTTTTTGGTTAGCTCCCGGTTCGCGTACCAGCGAGCGAACCGGGAAGCGAACCAAAAGAAATAGAGCTTGCCAGAGTGCTAAACATTCTAGCAATTTTTTTTATAAAGGGGAGGTAGTTCTGAAAAGAACTTTTTTTTAATGTTTTTGTTGTTTTATATATTTTTTTTAATTTTCTGAACATTTTTTGTTTTTTTTGTATTTTTTGAACAATTTTATGTTTTTTTTGGTTTTTTTGGAGGGGAAAGAACAAAAAACAGGCATTGGAAAGGGCTCAACAGGAGCAAAAAAAAAATTTTTTTTTGGGGCGTTTAGAGCACTTGTGATTTTCAAATGCTCTCTTTACTAAGTTAATGCTCATATTGGCACATGAAAGTAAGGTACCGCAATATATACAGACAATCTTCATGTGGACAAAGTTTTCCTGTATGTTTGGCACTGTTTCCCGTGCCTCTGGCCCCGACAGAGATATCTGTGTTGATGTCCAGGCCACAGGAGTTGGTGGGTTGTCCTGCAGGTCACGCATCTCTGCCCGGCTGTAATTTAGAGGATGCCACCTCTGCATGTGACGGTGCATAGTATAGTTGCCGTAACTATACTTCTTATTTGTGCCTCTAGATAAGTCCTCTTTGCATATTAGGCACGTCACATACTGAGCATTAACTTTTTTCTGTCCTTCAGGAAATGAAAAAAATTGCCAAATGAAACTATTTTTATGATGAGATACCTGGGGCTCCTCTTGTAAAAACTGTGGTGCCTGTTCTTCCTCTTCCTCTTCTTGATCCTCTTCCTCCTCTGTGTTGGCAAGGAACTGTGGAGGTGGTCCTCTCTTCCTATGAGGAGGTGGTGGTGGGGGTCCACCAGCTGAAGCTACTAGTGAAGCCATTTTCCACTGAGCAAAATAGGTCTTCCTTTCACAAAGTTGAAAGTCAGAGTGAGAAAAAAGGTGGGGGCTTTCATCATTTGGGAAAAAAAATAGTTCTAAACCAATGAAAAGTGTTATTTTTAGGTCACCTGACCTAGCCTTACATCATTAGGAAACCAAAAGTGAAATGAACCAATGAAAAGTTTTATTAACAAGTCACATGACCTGTTACGCTTATGTTACGCGCTGCGCGCCGCGCCCCGGATCGCTTCCGGGAAGCTGCGCTTCGCGCCTCTGTTCGCGGTCCGGAGCACTTCCGGGTGCGCTAACGCGGCGCGTCATAAGATGCATTACGCGGCAACGCGATACGTTGTGATTTCGCGACGCGCCCCGGATCGCTTCCGGGGAGCTGCACTTCGCGTCTTAGTTCGCGTACCGGAGCACTTCCGGGAGCGCTAACGCGGCGCGTCATAAGACGCATTACGCGACAACGTGATATGTCGCGCTTCCGCGACGCGTCACGATGTTGATTTCTAACGCGGCAGTTGCGCAAACGGAACGTTTACCGGTTAGCGGACCGGGTCGCGGCATAAAATTGAGCTAACGGAACGCTTCCCGGTTCGCGAACCGGGAGCGAACAAAAAAAATATTAAAAAAAAATTATTAATAAACATATAAAATATATTTTTGGATTTAAAGAAGAATACATTTTACAGCTACAGATATTAGCTTTTAAAAAACCAATGAAATTCACTGAAAAAACCATAGGTTATAGACCATATATAGTTAGGAATTAGCATTTACAAAACCTTGAAAATTCACTGAAAAAACCATAGGTTATAGACCATATATAGTTAGGAATTAGCATTTAAAAAACCTTTTTTTACTCACACAAAACCAATGAAATTCCATACATAGTTAGTTGTACTAACTATATATCGCGCACCCGCAATCCACTGCTGATCATGTCACATATTACATCATTCATGACATGGTCAGTGACATCACTGATGACATCACTGATGACATCTCAAATGACATCACTGATGACATAACTGATGACATCTCAAACGACATCACTGATGACATCACTGATGACATCACTGATGACATCTCAAATGACATCACTGATGACATCTCAAATGACATCACTGCTGACATCACTGATGACATCTCATTTGACACTACTGATCACATCACTGATGACATCATTCATGTGATAATACAATGAACCTCTTCAGACTCTAATATAACCTTAGATCCACTCAGGGTAAACAGACACTCACAGACTGTCACTCATCCATGGAGTTACTCACACACCTAGTCAGTCATGCAAAGAATTAATCACACCTCCATTTCCTCAACTATACAGTTATACACACCTTACTTATTCAAACATATAGTAACACATATTTACTCTCTTATACAATCCCTGATACAAGTTCACAATGATCCATACAGACACTCACACAATCACTGGCTCTTATGCACAGTTATTTATATATGTCAACTCTCACATGTACTGTGTTTTACATATGTACTTACTTTGACATGTAGCACTGAGATATCCATTCACTCACCAATGCACTCAGTGAACCGCCCATACAGCTGTTTCCACATGCACCTTTGAACCCATACATCTAGTAAATCAACTGCTCACACATCTATGCACAGAGTCATACACCTCCCAGCCACCCACACACACACTTAGTCTCCCATACAAATACTGGGGCAACCAATCAATAACCCATATAGTTACTCATGTAGCTACTGATCTACACATGCAGCAGTTTACAGAACAACAGACATAATGATGCACAGTTTAGTCACTAACCCATGCACTCAGTGATACATATTTAATCACTCACTCATACAGTCAGTCATGCACCTACTAAATCCTTCATCAGGACACTTATACATCCACTCATTCTTCACTATGTAAGACATATTTTAACTTTACAGAAACATACAGTCACTGGATGTTGTCATCAGTGATGTCATCAGTGATGTCATTTGAGATGTCATCAGTGATGTCACTGACCATGTCATGAATGATGTAATATGTGGCATGATGAGCAGTGGATTGCGGGTGCGCGATATATAGTTAGTACAACTAACTATATATGGAATTTCATTGGTTCTGTGTGAGTAAAAAAAGGTTTTTTAAATGCTAATTCCTAACTATATATGGTCTATAACCTATGTTTTTTTCAGTGAATTTTCAAGGTTTTGTAAATGCTAATTCCTAACTATATATGGTCTATAACCTATGGTTTTTTCAGTGAATATATATATTACCTACTGGCGGTCGCCAGTAGGTATATATAGTTAGGATTTTTTCCCTATGGGATTTCTGAAAATTCTATGTCTAATAACTTTGATGTTTGTGGACGGAATTGGCTGAAATTTTCTGGAAAATGGCACATTTTGTTTCTGAGCAGCTCCTGGAAATTTGGGCGGGTTTCGGCAAGGGGGGGCTGAGATAAAAGGGGGGTCCCAAAACGCGTTTTTCCATTGTTAATTTCCATAGGGCAGTTGGACTCACTTTTAGCTGGAACGGCTGAATGGATTTGCACGAAACTTGGCAAAATTGTAGGGACTGTTAGCCCGATGTGCCTTTGCTAGGTCTCAATATATGTGCTTCAGTGGATTTTGAGAAATTAACGTTCAAAGTAAGATATATATCTGTAACAGCGCTCCGGGCAGCGATCCGGTTCGCGTACTTTTCGCGTAACGGAACTTTGCGCGCAGAAAGCTGATTGGCTCTTCGGTGTCTGTCAACATTCTAAACAGTCCGGAGCGGCCGCCATCTTGTCTCTCGGTAGGATCGAGAGACAAGAGGAGGCCAAAACAAAGGGGGAAATTACCATAAGGGGGCATAGTAGATCCTCGTTGACCCCCTAGGTTTTATGTGGAGGTTTTAAAAGGGCCCAGCAGGGTAAAAAAAAAAAATATATTTTTTTTTGCGTGATGAGCGCCTAGTACGCGAACCGGAAAGCGTTCTGGGCAGCGTACTATAAGGATAAAAGAATGATAGACTTTTCAAATACTGTATGTTAATTGTTTGTTGTTTTTGTTGGTTTTTTTTGTTTTCTTTATTTTTAAAGTTTTTTTTTATTTTGATTGTGTTTCATAATCCATTAAACTTTCTAACATTTCAGTGTCAGAAATTTCAAAATTGAATATAGGGTGTAACATGTTCTCATTTTGAAGCAGGTTATCCACTGCTTCAACACATTGCAGTAGTTCCTGGTCTCTACTTTGATCCATGAAATCATCAATTTTTTCTTGGCTGCTCTCCTCCAGTACAATTGAAAATTTAACTTGTTGCTCGCCTTCCATTTTGCCTGAAATTATGATTAAAAAAATATATATTAGTAGAGATAGGGCACTGTTGGGATTAATTTTAGATAGGCAGTTTTTATCAGTGAATTTTTCTTTTGGCAGTGTATAGTATCAGAGTGGAAATAGGACTATAAAAAAGTGTATGTGATTTAACGAAGACAAGCCTAACTCCATTCATAACTATAACAGAGAAGTCTATCTAAATACATAACTACTACAGAGGGATAGTATATATCTATCAGAAAAAGTCTACCATATTAAGTTATAGTGCACAATAAACTTCAGTTTTAAAAATAACAACTTACCTTTAGAAACAAGTTGAAGTGTTTGGTAGCTATTCAAATGTGATGTACAACAAGAAGTAGCAGTCAAAATGGCTGTGTTTTCTTCTCTTCCTTTATATATATTCAGGTATATAACCAATCAAATGTCAGGTAATAAAAGTAGAAAATGAAAGTAACATTTTCATTGGTTGTCAATTCCAACACTTCAGATGTGTTTTGTGAAGTAATTTACCTCACGGTACTTAGAGAGGTCTACAGGCTAAATGGCTAAATGAAATTTCAATCAAATTTGTGAGAATGAAAGGGATTGTTATGTAGTATGAGCTAATCTATATTTGGTGAGAGTGTCTCTAGTCGTTTTTCTGTAAATTACTTTCCCACCTTTTTTTTGGACCGCTTCCCGGAAAGCGGTCCGGTCCGCGAACTAGGAGCGTAACGGGAGTCCACCATTTTGCGTTTCGGTCGAATTAAGGTATAAAATGGAGGGTAAATAATGTTCTGAATGGGTAGAAGGGGGCACGGTTCAAGTATTTTGACCCCCTAGGTTTTCTGAGGGTGGCTGAGGAGGACCATATGTGCGAAGAAAAAACTTTTTTTTTTAAATTTTGCGCGGTTAGCTTCCAGTTCGCGTACCGGATAGCGCTCTTTGAGCGTAGTTTGTTGAAAATTACAGAAAAAAGTTAGAAAAAAATAATAATTGTGTGTGATCAGATGAAGGGTAGCTCTGAGAAGAGCTTTTGGGTTTATGGTACATTTAGGTACTTATAAGTAGGTACCAATGCACAGTCTTAAATTCAGAATGAAAATTCTGTTGCCCTCATCTGAGAAGTGAACTCCATCTCCTCTGTAGATATCTTGCATGTAGTAACGCAAGTTATTGTTGTACAAGGAGCCCATTCCATGGTCTCTCATGAAAGCTGAAACAGATTTGTTTACATGCTTCCTCGCTTTCTCAATTTGTGGACAAAATTGGTTGGACCACCTCCATTTCTGTCTTTGGCATATATTGGAATATACCAAGGCAGTTTGAGAAAAAAGTGCCATTAATTGCTCAAAGGTGTCCTTTAAAAGCATTTCCAGACCTACCCCAGTCAAAGTGCCCAAATCATTACCTCCACAGTGCACAATTAACAGGTCAGGTTTTGGCAAATGCATAAAGGTTTTCACCAATGGTATCAATTGGTGACATTTTAATCCTCTTTGGCCCAACCACTTAATTTCCACATCTTGTAAATTGAGGTTAGGTAAATTTCTGTTCTCAGCATACCTTTGAGCCCAGTGGATGTAACTATGTCCAACAATCCAGACCTTAAACATGGTGGGAGAAGGTTGTTCTGCAGTCAGATGAAGTGTGGTAATGAAAGGGCAGTTGAAACAGTAGGAGTTTGTAAAGAAAAAAAACTGTGGATTTCCAATGCTAATGATTCATTAGCAGTGATTGGTGCATTTCCATTTCTGAAAACAGAAAGTTAGGGTGCATGGATGTGTTCTTTGAAAGATGTAATTTGAATGGTCAAGGAAGAAACATTTAATGAAAGATTGCACTGGATACGCAGGTGCACTGAGAGTTCAGAGTTCAATTGAAACATTGTTGTGTGAATTTGCAAACATGAGAGGTCTTCCAGGAGGTGGTTGCTATGGAAAAAAGGCAGAGAGGGCAGAGGGGGACGGGTTTTGATATGAAAAAAGTGAGGGAAGAGTTATGATTGGCTAATATGAGAGATATGTGAAATGAATATCTGTATTTCTGTGCTTTTAATAGCTGCAGCCTCTGGAGTGCATCCTTTTTCTTCTGCTGAAGACAATTTGGTGTATTTCTGAGACTGTTTTCAAAACTCAAAAAGTATTTGCTAAGGTGAGAAAAGATTTATTTAATTTAGATAGAGAATAGTATGATTTAAGGAGAAAATGATGAAGAAAGCTGTGTTTTTAAAATGTGGTTTTGTCTCTAGTGATATACAAATAGAATTTGTTTCTTTGAGAAATTGTAATTGCATATTTGGTGTAGCATTCTGACATGCAGTAACACAAATTATTGTTGTACATGGAGCCCATTCCATGGTCTCTTATGTAAGCTGAAACAGATATGTTGTTTTTAAAAACGATTTTTGAAATCAATTACATTTCTGGATATGTACTGCTAGAGCTTCCTAGGTTGTTTTGGGTCATATTTATAAGGCATTTGAGTGTCTTTGATGTTATTTTTTCCTTTTTAAATGGAAAGTGTTCCTCATGGGGCAAGTGTCTTGTAAATACGCTCCCACTTGCGCTTTGCAAATTTAGATTTTGATTATGGGAGTTACATAGCCATGTTAATAATGTCCAAACAATGGTGCTAGGGCATTCAAGAAAACGCTTTCATGTGTCTCAAGGACATTTTCAGTCATTTCCTCTTTAATACAGGTATACAATTGATTTATATGCTGTGTTTAAAAACGATTTTTGAAAGCAATTACATTTCTGGATATGTACTACTAGAGCTTCATAGGTTGTTTTGGGTCATATTTATAAGGCATTTGAGTGTCTTTGATGTTATTTTTTCCTTTTTAAATGGAAAGTGTTCCTCATGGGGCAAGTGTCTTGTAAATACGCTCCCACTTGCGCTTGGCAAATTTAGATTTTGATTATGGGAGTTACATAGCCATGTTAATAATGTCCAAACAATGGTGCTAGGGCATTCAAGAAAACGCTTTCATGTGTCTCAAGGACATTTTCAGTCATTTCCTCTTGAATACAGGTATACAATTGATTTATATGCTGTGTTTAAAAACGATTTTTGAAAGCAATTACATTTCTGGATATGTACTGCTAGAGCTTCATAGGTTGTTTTGGGTCATATTTATAAGGCATTTCAGTGTCTTTGATGTTATGTTTTCCTTTTTAAATGGAAAGCGTTCCTCATGGGGCAAGTGTCTTGTAAATACGCTCCCACTTGCGCTTGGCAAATTTAGATTTTGATAATGGGAGTTACATAGCCATGTTAATAATGTCCAAACAATGGTGCTAGGGCATTCAAGAAAACGCTTTCATGTGTCTCAAGGACATTTTCAGTCATTTCCTCTTGAATACAGGTATACAATTGATTTATATGCTGTGTTTAAAAACGATTTTTGAAATGAATTACATTTCTGGATATGTACTGCTAGAGCTTCATAGGTTGTTTTGGGTCATATTTATAAGGCATTTGAGTGTCTTTGATGTTATGTTTTCCTTTTTAAATGGAAAGCGTTCCTCATGGGGCAAGTGTCTTGTAAATAAGCTCCCACTTGCGCTTGGCAAATTTAGATTTTGATTATGGGAGTTAACTAGCCATGTTAATAATGTCCCAAAAATGGTGCTAGGGCATTCCAGAAAACGCTTTCATGTGTCTCAAGGACATTTTCAGTCATTTCTTCTTGAATGCAGGTATACAATTGATTTATATGCTGTGTTTAAAAACGATTATTTGAAAACAATTACATTTCTGGATATGTACTGCTAGTGCTTCATAGATTGGTTTGGGTCATATTTATAAGGCATTTGAGTGTCTATTATGTTATTTTACCCTTTTTAAATGGAAAGCGTACCTCATGGGGCAAGTTTCTTGTAAATACGCTCCCACTTGCGGTTGGCAAATTTAGATTTTGATTATGGGAGTTACATAGGCATGTTAATAATGTCCCAAAAATGGTGTAAGGGCATAATCAAAATCTAAATTTTCCAACCGCAGGTGGGAGCGTATTTACAAGAAATTTGCACCATGAAGAACGCTTTCCATTTAAAAAGGGTAAAATAACATAATAGACACTCAAATGCCTTATAAATATGACCCAAAACAACCTATGAAGCTCTAGCAGTACATATCCAGAAATGTAATTGATTTCAAATAATGACTTACTTCATTGGTAGGCCTTCACATGTATTTTCTCCTTTGTTTTCTTCAGTGAAAATCTTATCTGCAACCATGTGTTGGCCTCACCTCAAATAAACAAAACAGGTGATGGACCGAATGTGGATCAATGACACACATTCACCCCAGTCCAAAGATCTGGGCCTAAACAAACCTTTAGATAGGCCACACCTTATCGTCATCCTGAATTAATCATTTAAAATATTAGGGAGTGATTTATGATTGTTGTATGCCTGTTTTGTACTATTGTGTGTCATTTTTGTGATGCAGTGCTGGTGCAAAAGATTTGCTATGTTAAATAATAAGTAGGGCATTAAGTTTTAGATGACTGTTATTCATTTACTGTTTGGTAATAGTGGTTAATAACATTTTTTATTATATTTTTCCACAGATTCAACTGCAGATCTTTTTTTAATTTGAAAAATGCCAACGAAAAATCGTATTAGAAAGGCTAGAAAACGTCAAAGACAGCAGGATGATGTTTTATTGCAGCAGTCCTCTTCCCCAAATACTTTTCAAAACACCAAGAAAGCTCCGGGTAAGAGCACAAAATCATTCTTAAGAAATATTTTTAGAAAAAAAAGTATTTATCCTAAAAATGTTTCAGTTCAGAAAAAGAAAAGCAATTTAAATGGAAAGGAAAGACCCATCAAAAATGTTACTGGTAGAGTAAGAGATAACTCTGTGCATGATAGTAGAAGGAAACAACAGTTTAGGGACATTCGAAATCGAATGTTCCGTAACAGGATAATAGTTAATTTATTAAAAAATATTAAGAAAGGCCAACAGAAAGCAGCATTTTATAAGAAGAAGAAAAATGTAGAGAAAATTATTGATCATGCTTTTGAAATTAAGCGAAAGTTGTTTATTTTGGTAATCAATAGAATTAGGAAACTAAGCAAGGTAATTTCTGATTTCAAAACAAAAAGTAGATGGAAGAGAGTAGTAAATCGTACTAACTTTTGTGAAGTTTTTTCCGGAGAATGGATGCATAGTTCAAGTTGTGAGGCATTTTTTAATGAGGAGAGTTATTTTCAGGATAATGATTTGGTGTTTGCAGTTGACACCAGTGGTCGAGCTTATGAAGTGAAGGATGGTTGTCCAGTTGAAAAAGAACAACTTGTGACAACAGAGACAGAAGAGGCGCTAAGTGATGAGGTTTTAGGAAGACGTCCTAAGGGTCCTGTGTACATTTGGAAGTGTAGTTCTATTTGCAGTGTGCAACAGGTTTCCATCAATTTGCTTTGTGATTTTATACGGACATTTAATAAGAAAAGTTTGAAGCAGAAAATGAAGTCGTTGCAAGATTTAGATCCTTGCAGAGTGAGACAAATGACAGGTTTGCGTGGTCATTCACTGGCTTGTCTTTCCAGGAGAGTATGCCAGAGTGTTTTTCATCATTTCAGGATGCTAGCAGTGCATCATAATAAAGTGTGAAAATTAGTGAGAATGTTGTATTATGCTAAGAGTCCAGCAATTATGCTTAAACAATTATGTGCTGCTCTTTTGCATGGTTCTGAAATAGATGTGAAGAATATTTGTGAAGAAATTGAGTTTTGTCACTTTGGTAGTAGAGATGAGAATGTTCAGATTGACCCAGAAGTAGAGGGTTATGTTGAAGATAATATACAGGTTTCTAGTACAGATAATTTTCAGAAGGAAATTGCCACGTTTCAGATGAAATCAAGTGAGAGGCCTAATTTCACTTGTGTATGTTGTCGACGCACCTATTATAAGAATCAGACTAAGTTAGTGGATTTATATGCAAAAACTGAAAGGGAAAATAATAGTGAATGGAAGGATTTTGCCACATACTTGATGGTAGAAAATTGTTTTGATTTGGAAGTGGACCAACGTGTGTGTACTTATTGTTGTAATAAATTAAACCAAAACCAGATGCCTGCTAGGGCAGTTCATAATAATCTGGAATTGGTTGAGATTCCTTCAGAATTGAAGGATTTAAATACTTATGAATCTATTTTGATTCAAAGTATCCATCCCTTTCAGGCTATTGTAAGAATGGAGCCAAAGACAGGGAAGTTGCCTCCAACAGATTTACAGAGAGGATTAAAGGGAAGAGTTGTTTATTTGCCTCTAGATTTGAACAAAAACATTAACACAATTGGAGTAGAAAAAGTGGAAGAGAAACCTCTGGTTATCTTGGTTAATGGGGTTCCGACAAAGAATAAGAAAATATGGCAAGATTTAGTGGATGTTAGGAAAGTCAAAAATGCAACTTTGTATTTGAAGAAAAATAATAAGTACTATAAGAATGTATATGTTGCAGAAGAGGAAGTAAGTGATGAAGAGGATAGCGTTTTGTGTGCTGGCCAAATTGAGAAAGTAGAGGCGTCTAATAGTGAAGAAATATATGAACATTATAGTGTTCATCCTTTGCATTCCAAGGAAGTCATGGGGAATGCTATTGAGTTGTTTCAAATGAAACAAGCGAAAGGGAGTCCCATTAGTGTTTGGGAGGAAAGTTTGGAAGCTCTGTGTTTCCCACAGCTATTTCCCACAGGTCGAGGAGGAAGATATGATGAGCGACCTCATCAAATTCCTGCGTCTGAATACCGGACTTTACGATTGTATGCAGAAGATCCTAGGTTTCGTCAATGCATTCCCTATTTGTTTCATCTCCTGTTTGAAAGCGATCTGTCTGGACTGTCATATGCAGTGAACCACATCTTAAAAAGTGGTATACAGATGCGAAACATCTCGGCAAGTGATTTTATGCATAAAGTCAATGTCCAAGACAGTATTTTGGATTCTCACTTAATTAATCTCATGGCGTGTCAGCGTGGTACTAATGAGTACTGGTACCGTCGTCATGGTGATTTAAAATGTATGCTGAGGAACTTAGGAACTCCGACATGGTTCCTCACTCTGAGCTGTGCCGAGTATGGCTGGGAAGACTTACTTGAATTTCTACGAGAGGCAAATGGAAATATTGAAAACATTGAATTCAAGACACCTGGAGAACTGTGTTCTTTGGATCCAGTGAATGTATGCAGGTACTTCAATCATAGATTTGAAGCTATGATGTCTTTCATCACAAATAAGAAGAATCCACCTCTTGGAGAGGTGTTGGATTTCTTCTGGAGAAAGGAGTACCAAGCAAGAGGTGCTCCTCATATACATATGTTGTTGTGGATCAAGGATGCACCTAAATTTGGAACAGATCCGGATGACTTAGTGATGAATTTCATAGAACAGTATTCTACGTGTGCTGTTCCAAACGCAACGGAGAAGAAAAGCCTAAGAGAACAAGTTCTACGTTTCCAAAGCCATCGTTGTGGAAAGTACTGTCGTCGTAAATTCAGAAACAAGGACAAGTTCTACACCAAATGTCGTTTCAACTTTCCACGACCGGTGATTTCTAAAGGAAGAGTGAACAGTTTGATGTCTTCGCTGCGACATAATGTGATGAGGAAATCACCCAAAAATACATACAATTTGAAAAGGAACGAAGAGTCCAAGTACATCAATGACTACAACCCAGTGATTTTGTCCATGTGGAATGCTTACATGGATATACAGTTTGTGGCTGACAACTGTATGGCTGTGGCTCGGTATGTGACATCTTACATCACCAAAAAAGAAAAGACAGAACTGAAGGAAATGTGGGAGGACATTTCCCATGAAAAGAGCCTCAGCAAGAAGTTGTACAGTTTCAGTCTGAAGATGTTGTCGCATCGAGAAATCGGAGCTTACGAATGTTCTGATCGATTGTCTTCAGCAAGTCTCTATGCCAAATCCAGGAGTATCATTTGGGCGAGTCTTGGTCTTGCTGCAACGCGAAATCGAGTTCTAAAACCTGTCCGGGAAATTGAGTATTTGGCAGAAAAGGAACCAAACAGTACCGACATTTTGAAGACCAACATGTTGGATACATATTATCCAAATCGAAGCAGTCACCTTGAGAATGTTTGTCTATATGAGGTTCTACAAAATTATATATTCAAGAGGAACATCAAAGAAGATATTGAGAAAGGAGTGTATGCTGTAATTGGAAGGGAGGGATGCCTGGTCAAGCAAAGAAAATGCCAATTAGTAAACCATCGAAAATTGAGTGGCGAATCTCCAGAAAAAAAGGAGTTTTTCTATTAGGCACTTTTGCAACTTTTCAAGCCTTGGCATGCAGAAGAGGAACTGCTTGGAGATTTCCTCTGTTATGAAGACTCTTTCACTGCTGCTAAGGAGACCATAGAATGTCCCGCTTTTCCCAAATATCAAGAAATGCTAACTTTGGAAATTGAGCAGGAAGCAACGATTGCAGCCGAGATTGCCAGAGACAGTTCTCAGGACAGTCAGAGTTCTGTTTCATTGAGTCAAGATCCACTTGGAGGACCTATTATCGAAAATGAAGCTGCCACTGCTATGAATGAAGTGGAAAGAGCCATGGCACATGCTCAGGAGGATTCAGTTAACTTAGAAGACTTGGAAAAACAACTCAACGTTGAGCAGAGGAAAATATATGATGAAGTTACCAAGCAAATTGAGCACGGATTAAGTCATGAGAAGAAAGAGTGCTCATGTACATCGTTGAAGCCTGTCCGACTGTACGTGAGTGGAGAAGCGGGAACTGGAAAAAGTTTCCTCATTAAAGCAATTTCTTGTTATTTGCAGGAAAGGACTGAGTCATCGCTGTCTTGTGTTGTCACCGCTCCTACTGGACTGGCAGCACATAACATTAAAGGTATTACTTTGCATCGTCTACTGATGCTGCCAGTGGAGCATGACAACAAATTACAATACCACAAGTTATCTGGGGATGCTTGCTGTGAAGTTTCAAGAGTCTTGAGGAAAATGAAACTACTTATCATTGACGAAGTAAGCATGGTTTCCAATGTCATGCTTGCCTTTGTGCATTTGAGAATGCAAGAAGTACTTAAAACTGAATATGATGTGTTATTTGGTGGCAAACACATCATTGTTTTCGGAGATCTTCTGCAGCTGACACCAGTAAAAGGTCAACCTGTGTTCCAAATACTCACCCATGAAGATACCAGGAAGTGCCTCGGCAGCATTGGCAACGTCAATATATGGTTAAACTTCAATTATGCTGAACTGCATGAAAATATGCGTCAGGCGAAGGATGAAGATTACAAGAATATTCTACAAGATATTAGAATTGGAAAAGTGACTGAGCATGGGAAAGAAGCTTTAAATGCACGATTACTGTCAAATTTATATCCCGAACAAGAGATTGTGCCTGAGAATATTTTTCAGAAAATTACTGAGAAGAAATCCGGAATATGTTTGATGCCAACTCTTGCAGAATGTGCCATCTTCAACAACAAAATGTTGAATTTAGAAAAGCAAGAGATTGTGAAACTTGAAGCTATTGACAAAATAGAGCATATGGGATCAACAATTATTTTGTCAGAGAATTTGAAATCAAAATTGGATTCATTAGAGAAGACTATATCTAAAACTGCGGGTTTTGAAAAGACTCTGAATGTGTGCTTAAATTGCCGAATCATTTTGAGAAGGAATTTACATGTTGAAAGAGGTCTGGTAAATGGATCAATGGGTAATGTTGTTGATTTTGAGAAATACAGAAATAGAGATGGAATAGAATTTTTAAAAATTAAATTTGATGGCATTGAGGAAGTACAGCTAATTGGTCGTTGTTCTGCTAGGTTTTTGCTTGTTAAAGACTTATATGTTCGCCGTAAACAGTTTCCTGTTTGCTTGGCATATGCGGTGACAATCCATAAATCGCAAGGTTTAAGTGTAGATAGTGCATTGGTGAATATTGGCAGTTCTGTGTTCAAGGAGGGTATGGCATATGTGGCATTGTCACGAGTTAGAACTTTATCGGGATTGTACTTGATTGACTGTGATGTCACAAACATTTGTGCGGATCTAGATTGTGTTAAGGAATACAATAGGTTAAGAAGAGAGTATGCGCCACATTTGCCTCAATATCCTTTGTTTGAGAAACGTGTGGTAGGCCGGAAACGTAGAAATATCAGTAATAGTAGGGAGGTTGTAGCAAAAAGACCAAAAGTCAATGAACCGAAAATTGTTAGCAGAAAGAAAGTGGATTCTGTTGAAGATGTTGTCGGTTTTCAATTTGAAAACAGTTCTGGTGTCAACTGCTATGCAAATGTAGTGGTTAATGTTCTCTTTTCACTAGAGAGTTTAAAAGAACAGATTCTGTTGAATTCAGAACAAATTTTATGCTGTTTGTTGAATTCTGTTTTTGAGAAATGTAGCACTGATCGAACAAAAGTAGAAAGTGTGTCTGAAGTTCGTTATCTGTTAGATGAATGTTCAGGTCAAACAGACTTCTCTGAAAATAATCAGCAAGATTGTCAGGAGTTTTTAATGTATATGCTTGATGTATTGCAAGATGAGGGTGTAGATGTAGATTACCTGTTTGGGCTTTCTTATCAATGGCAGCATGACTGCGAGAACTGTATGGTATCAAGTACTACTAGTGTAGACTCAGAAAGATTTATATATTTAACTTTGCCAGACAGTAAATCAGTCTCCTTTAATAAGCTAGTAAATGCAGCGGATCACAACATGGAGTGTAGCCAATGTAAATCTGAAATGATGTCAACATTATTTATACGTAGATATGGCCAGTATGTCATTTTAATGATCCAACGATGTAGGCCTGATGGATCAAAATTGTCAACTTTAATAAAAAAATTTGTGGCTTCTCAGCTGTCAATATCAGGAAGGACTTTTGTAACTGTAGCAATTATCTATCACGATGGTCCTTCAACAACATCAGGACATTATACAGCTTATTTAAAGTCTCGAAACGGCTGGTCATTCTGCAATGATTCCGTTGTAACTTTCAAAAAAAAATTGCCGTTTGACCTTAAAAATTCTTACCTGCTGTTTTTAAAACCAAAATTTTAAAGAAAGAATCTTGGGATTTCCTGTGAGGAATTGCAAAAGGTTCATCAAGTAGAGGGAATGTAAGTCTGCAATGCTGTCTAGATTATTGGTCCAAAACTTTTAATTATAATGTCAATTTAAAAATTCAACTATATAAACCTGATGCAAGTAAGTCTGCTTCATAGTAAGCAGTATCAGTGTCATAGGAAAAGAAGAACATGAGTGACAAAGAAGGGTAAGATATTAGTAGTCCAGGATTGTGAAAATAATCTCAAATGTTTTCTTTTTTAAAGTTGCGAAAATAGAAAATGACGGGATTTGATTGGAAGAATTACAAGACTTGTGAATCGCTGCAACATGATTTGGCCAAGTGGAAACATGTGGTAGAATGTGAGAAGTCTTTTCTTGTATGTAACATATTTTTCAAAACGATGGAGGTTTTCTTTCAGAAAGTGGCGGGCTGAAAATATTTATAGCACAACAGAGTGGACGCTGTTCATAGGACATCCTTCGACGTCATTGAAAGTAAGTTAATTTTAAGGAGTTTTGAATTCAGATTTCTTAGGTTGTATGGGTTTTTTAAACACAATCATTTTGATTGTGGTTTTTTTCCCCGCTGTTACATGATGAATATCTTCAAGTCACTGATTTAAGTGAAATTTGATACATTCTGAGAACAGCAAAAATAAACCATTTAACATGTATAATTAATGTTCTCCTTTTTGTACTTATGATATACATTTAGAAATGTGAGGTAGATATGGAGAAACTGAGTCTTCTGTAAGTGTCAATTTTAATGCTTACAGTGCAGTACTTCTAGATACTGTTTTTTTTTTTAAACTGAGTACACTTCACATTAAAGAAACCTCTTGAAAGGACACATCTTATTTGCATGCTGAAACAATCATTTACAATGTTACACACAATTTTATGATGGCTTTACATCTCTTTTGCGCTGCTATTGCATCACTATTGTGAGACATCAGCAATGCAAAAGAAGCACCATGTTCCAAAATAGGCCTCACTTCATCAGCATGAAGATACTGTTTGTTTAAAATAAATATCTTTAGGATTGTGTAGGGGTCGTAGAGAAGCAGAGGCTTCTGTAAGTGTCAAAGTTGTTTAAAAACTGTTTCTTCTTGAACCTTTTCCCTTCTTTTTTCTCATTTTTAAATACATGTTTTAATATTTTTGGAAATGTTTGTTCTCTCTTTTACAGATTGAAAGTATGAAAAATGTTCTTTAAAAGTTAACAAGAATTATAAGGTAAATGTTTTCTACTTTTTTAACTCGCATTCCACTGCTGATGATGTCACTGACTATCTTTACATGTATTATCTCCTCTGTATTCTTCAACAAGCATAAATTTGATATGCAACCCTGAGTACGCCTCACCTTAAACAAACTTTTAGAGAGGACACACCTTATCGTCACCCTCAATCAATCATTTACTCTATCACATTTAACATCTATTAGTTCTACTGCTTCATTTCTTTAATCCTTACTTTCCTGTGTTTGCTACTTCTCTCATTCCTTTCTCTATTACTTAATTATTCTACTCCTTCCAATATTTTTCTCAGTCCCTCTCTTCTCATACTTCTTCATTCTTATTCACTCATTCTGTCTCTATTAATGTTACTGTTTCTGAATGATCTTAAAAAATTTTTAAAACAAGAACAGTAAGTATAAGGATAGGAAACAGACATTTATATTTCAAGAAAGACAGCTATAGGAAGTCAACAAAAGATACTGTTACTCGCAATCCACTACTGATGATGTCACTGACCATATCAAAAATGATGTAATATATGACATGATCAGAAATGAATTGCGGGTAACAGTATCTTTTCTTTACGCCCTATAGCTGTCTTTCTTGTAACATAACTGTTTGTTTCCTTTCCTTATACTTACTGTTTTTTAAAAAAAAAAAAATTTTTGGGTTCGCTCCTGGTTCGCGTACCGGAGTGCGAACTGGGAGCGAACTAAAAAAAATAGAGCTTGGCAGAGTTCCCAAAATTCTACCAATTTTTTTTTATAATGGGGAGGTAGTTCTGAAAAGAACTTTTTTTTTGGTTTTTGTTGTTTTAAATTTTTTTTATTATTTTTCTGAACATTTTTTATATTTTTTTGTTTTTTTCTGAACATTTTGTAATTTTTTTTATTTTTTGGGGGGAGGGGGGAAACAAAAATGATTCATTGAAGAGGGCTCAACAGGAGCAACAAAAAAAAGAAGAATTTATTTTTTGGGGCGTTTTGGACATACATGATTTTTGATTGCTCTTATTATAAGAGTAATGCTACTTTCTCGGTAGCATAATATTTGATTGCACGACACGCACACTTGTTTCACTTCTCCCATGTCCATTTGAATATTCGGGATCAACTCCCTTGCTTCTGGTCCCGAAACTTCTGGCACGACCGATCTTCTGGCTATTGTTGGGGGATTTTGTTGTTCGTCCCGAAGCTGAGCAGCACTATAATTATTTGGGTGCCACCTACTCATGTGCCTGTGCATTGTAAAATTTCCAAAACTATATTTTTTGTCCGTCCCCCTTGAAAGGCGTTCATCACAAATACGGGAAAAGACATATCTTGCGTTGACTTTCTTTTGCCCTGTTGGAAATTTAAAAAATTGCCAGATGAAATTTTCCTTTCTGTTGTACCTCCTGGGCTCCTCAGGCAAAAACTCAGGCTCTTCCTCCTCTTCCTGATCTTCCTCTTCTTCAAAGATTGGTTGAGTAGGTGGTCCTTTCTTTCCATGAGGAGGTGGAGGTGGTGGTGGGGAAACACTACCAGAAGCAACAACTGAAGCCATTTCTCTGGAATGTAAAAGGGTCTTTCTCTCACCAAGATGAAAGTCAGAGTGAGGAAAGAAGGAGGGGTTTTCATCATTTGGGAAAAGCAAAAGTTCTAAACCAATGAAAAGTGTTAATTTTAGATCACATGACCTAGTATTACATCATTAGGAAACCAAAAGTGAAATGAACCAATGAAAAGTCACATGACCTGCTGTCTTTACGTTTCGCGCTTTGCGCCGCTTTCCGGACCGTTTCCGGGTCCGCTAACTTGGCGCGTCGGATGACGTATTACGCGACAACGCAAAATGTCATGATAACGTAACAGTTACGCTAAAGGAACGATTACCGGTTCGCGCACCAAGTCGCGGCTTTAAATTGAGCTAACGGGAAGCTGACCGGTTCGCGGACTAGGAGCGCAACAAACATTTTTTTTTTTTAAATGTATAAAAAACATGTAAAATATATTTTAAGATTTAAAGAAGAATACATTTTACAGATACAGATATTAGCTTTCAAAAAACCATTGAAATTCAATGAAAAAACCATAGGTTATAGTCCATATATAGTTAGGAATTTGCATTTACAAAACCTTGAAAATTCAATGAAAAAACCATTGGTTATAGAACATATATAGTTAGGAATTTGCATTTACAAAACCTTATTTTACTCGCATAAAACCATTGAAATTCCATATATAGTGAGATGCACTAACTATATATCGCGCACCCGCAATCCACTGCCGATGATGTCACATATTACTTCATTCATGACATGGTCAGTGACATCACTGATGACATCACTGATGACATCTCAAATGACATCACTGATGACATCTCAAATGACATCACTGATGACATCACTGATGACAACTCAAATGACATCACTGACAACATCACAGATGACATCATTCATGTGTTAATACGATGAACCTCTACAGACTCTGATATATCCTTAGATACACTCAGTGAAAACAGACACTCACAGATTGTCACTCATCCATGGAGTTACTCATACACCTAGACAGTCATGCAAAGAATCAATCACACCTCCAATTCCTCAACTATACAGTTATACACACCTTACTTATTGAAACATATTCTAACACATATTTACTCTCTTATACAATCACTGATACAAGTTTTCAATGATCCATGCAGCCACTCACACATTCACTGGCTCTTAAACACAGTAATTTATATATGTCAACTTTCGCATGTACTGTGTTTTACATATGAACTTACTTTGACATGTAGCATTGAGATATCCAATCACTCACCAATGCACTCATGCACACAGTCAACCACCCATACAGATGTTTCCACATGCAGTTTTGAACCCATACATCTAGTGAATCAGCTGTTCACACATCTATGCACAGAGTCACACACCTCCCAGCCACTCACACACATACTCAGTCTCCCATACAAATACTTGAGCAACCAATCAATAACCCATATAGTTACTCATATAGCTACTGATCAACACATGCAGCAGTTTACAGAACAACAGATATAATGATGCACAAATTAATACAGTTTAATCACTAACCCATGCACTCAGTGAGACACATTTAATCACTCCCTCATACAATCAGTCATGCACCTACTAAATCCTTCATCCAGACATTTATACATCCACTCATTCTTTAATATGTAAGACATATTTTAACTTTACAGAAACATACAGTCACTGGATGTTGTCATCAGTGATGTCATCAGTGATGTCACTGACCATGTCATGAATGAAGTAATATGTGACATCATCAGCAGTGGATTGCGGGTGCGCGATATATAGTTAGCGCATCTAACTATATATGGAATTTCAATGGTTTTATGCGAGTAAAATAAGGTTTTGTAAATGCAAATTCCTAACTATATATGTTCTATAACCAATGGTTTTTTCATTGAATTTTCAAGGTTTTGTAAATGCAAATTCCTAACTATATATGGACTATAACCTATGGTTTTTTCATTGAATATATATATATACTAGCAGCCCGTCCCGACCTTGTCCGGGAGCAATCAGGCTTAAGGACCCCCGCCCGCCCCGGCCCCCACCCTGACATTGTCCGTGGGTCCCCCGGAGTAGCAGCCCGTCCCGACCTTGGCTTCAGGGCCCCCGCCCGCCCCGACATTGTCCGTGGGTCCCCCAGAGCCTTACCTCATCCGCCGCACCTCCTCGCGCTCCTGAGTTCACCGGTCTGCCGCTCCTCGCCGCTCCCCTCCGCTCCTCCCAGCCTGTCCGCCGCTCCTCACCGCTCCTCCCCGCCTGTCCGCTGCTCCTCACCGCGCTCATGTCCGCCGCTCCTCCTCGCGCTCATGTCCGCCGCTCCTCCTCACGCTCCTGGACGTCGCTCCTCTTCGCGCTCCTGGACGTCGCTCCTCCCCGCGCTCCTGGACGTCGCTCCTCCCCGCGCTCCTGGACGTCACTCCTCCCCGCGCTCCTGGACGTCGCTCCTCCCCGCGCTCCTGATGTCAGCACGCACGTCGCGGCCGGCACTACTTCCATTGGACTACTTTTTATTTTTCTTGTAAATGTTTTAAATAACGTATCTTTTTTAAATTTATATAGCCTATGTCCATCTGCACACCCTGACAATTTCAACGATGTATCGGGTGTGTGGATTGGCACTGTGGTTTCCGAGTTTACCCGCCTCAAAGGTTCAAAGTTCTTCCTTTATAATAGTAGTATATATATATATATATATATATATATATATATATATATATATATATATATATATATATATATATATATATATATATATATATATTCACTGAAAAAACCATAGGTTATAGACCATATATAGGTAGGAATTAGCATTTACAAAACCCCGAAAATTCACTGAAAAAAACATGGGTTATAGACCATATATAGTTAGGAATTAGCATTTTCAAAACCTTATTTTACTCACACAAAACCATTGAAATTCGCATATATAGTTAGTTGCACTAACTATATATCGCGCACCCGCAATCCACTGCAGATCATGTCACATATTACATCATTCATGACATGGTCAGTGACATCACTGATGACATCATCCAGTGACTGTATGTTTCTGTAAAGTTAAAATATGTCTTACATATTGAAGAATGAGTGGATGTATAAGTGTCTGGATGAAGGATTTAGTAGGTGCATGACTGACTGTATGAGAGAGTGATTAAATGTGTCTCACTGAGAGCATGGGTTAGTGACTAAACTGTCTTAATTTGTGCATCATTATATCTGTTGTTCTGTAAACTGCTGCATGTGTTGATCAGTGGCTATATGATTAACTACATGAGTTATTGATTGGTTGCCCAAGTATTTGTATGGGAGAGTGAGTGTGTGTGTGGGTGGCTAGGAGGTGTGTGACTCTGTGCATAGATGTGTGAACAGTTGATTCACTAGATGTATGGGTTCAAAACTGCATGTGGAAACAGCTGTATGGGTGGTTGACTGTGTGCATGAGTGTATTGGTGAGTGAATGGATATCTCAGTGCTACATGTCAAAGTAAGTACATATGTAAAACACAGTACATGTGAGAGTTGACATATATAAATTACTGTGTATAAGATCCAGTGAATGTGTGAGTGGCTGAATGGATCATTGAAAACTTTTATCAGTGATTGTATAAGAGAGTAAATATGTGTTAGAATATATTTGAATAAGTAAGGTGTGTATAACTGTATAGTTGAGGAAATGGAGGTGTGATTGATTCTTTGCATGACTGACTAGGTGTATGAGTAACTCCATGGATCAGTGACAATCTGTGAGTGTCTGTTTACACTGAGTGTATCTAAGGTTATATTAGAGTATGAAGAGGTTCATCGTATTATGACATGAATGATGTCATCAGTGATGTTGTCAGTGATGTCATTTGAGTTGTCATCAGTGATGTCATCAGTGATGTCACTGACCATGTCATGAATGATGAAATATGTGACATCATCTGCAGTGGATTGCGGGTGCGCGATATATAGTTAGTGCAACTAACTATATATGCGAATTTCAATGGTTTTGTGTGAGTAAAATAAGGTTTTGTAAATGCTAATTCCTAACTATATATGGTCTATAACCTATGGTTTTTTCAGTGAATTTCAATGTTTTTTTAATAGCAAATATCAAAAGCTTTAAAGTGTCAAGTACGTGGTAGGTAAAAACATTTTCGTGTTTTAAACATGGCTCTGGGAAACCGTGGAACTCGGACGCTTGACTGCTAGGGCATGGGCCCCATTCCCAAAAGAGTCCCCTCAGCCTTGAAGATTCTACAACAGTCACCGGGACCCCCGACTCCCGTAATCTTCCGGTGGGGAGCGACTGCCATGATTGCTCGTGGAATGGCCACGACGTAGCCACGAGATGGTGGTGTTCTCATGCTGACGCCAGCGTCAGTTTGAAACATCCAGAAACACTGTAGACTACCAATTCGATCACTTCCGGTGGAGCCCTAACGTGACCCAGTAGAGAAGAACTTGCCCTCCCCTCTTTGACTGATGATTCTTGTTGCCTGTCCCTTCTGTTGTCATTTAACAGAACTTTTTGGACTACTGAAAGGGGTTGTGTTCCGACCACTGGTACGAGATATTTTGACTATATTCTGGACCTGCGTTGTCGCGTAATGCGTCATATGACGCGCCGCGTTAGCGCACCCGGAAGTGCTCCGGTGCGTGAGGCGCAGCTTCCCGGAAGCGATCCAGAGCGCGGCGCGCAGCGCGTAATGTAAGTATAACAGGTCATGTGAATTGTTAATAAAACTTTTCATTGGTTCATTTTACTTTTGTTTTTCTAATGATGGAAGGCTTGGTCATATGACCTAAAAATAACACTTTTCATTGCTTTCGAACATTTTTTTTTCTTAAATGATGAAAGCCCCACCTTTTTTTTTCTCACTCTGACTTGTAAAGCAAAGGACCCAGATGCATTTACAGTTCATCACTAACAATGTTCCAGGTTAATGTATTTTCCCGGGAAATTTACAACTGTCCTGCAAGTAAAATATTCCTATTTCGAAAAAAAGGGCGTTTCTTCGTCCCACGAGGGAGCCGTTGAAGAAAAGAGGCTCGGCCTGCTGTCTTAGTCGCTGATAGGCATGAATATCGGATTCTTATCGATCACTTTATGTTGCAGGAGTGGAAAACACAACAGCCCTTGACCATTTATCTTTACTGCGTTCCTGCGTATTATACCTTTTAACCGTCATGTAATCGGGCTGCTTTATTTCACTTGCCTTTTACTGATTCAAAAACAGTGGCTATTATTCAAAACTTTACCAATCTAGGTACTACTACCATGTTTTGTTTTAAAAACCTTTATTGTGAAAATGTCAGTATACAAATACGGGCCTATAACCACGTGGGCCGGCCACGGAGCAAACTGGAATCGTATATGATGAGGGGACATTTACACTGTAAAAGAACGTAACGGGCGGGCCATTAGGTTGCAAGAACTAAGGTGTCTAACGGTTGCGGAATCGGTGGACGTACATTTTATAATTAAAGTACGACAGAGCCAGTTACAATAAAATTATCTAGATATACATTTGCGGGGAAGTACCATGGGTGACGTTAATTCGAACTTTCAATAGTACAGTAATCAATAACACATCAGAACTTAATATCAATAGGGATGTCCAAATGTTCAATCAGTACTCGTCCCCGCCCGCCATGTGCTTCAAAACTGCATACGTATCTCGTGATATCAAGGTTGGGCAACCAGTACACAACAAGGAGTTACGAGTCCCATTTATACCGGCGCCATTTTGGGCGAGGCCCGGCAGTTCCAGGATATAATCAAAATGTCTCCACCAACCAGCGGTCGAACCAGAACACCTTTCAGCAGTCCAAAAAGGTTCCGTTAAATGACAACAGAAGAGATAGGCAACAAGAACAATCAGTCAAAAGAGGGGACGCTTTCGGGAATGGGGCCCATGCCCTAGCAGGCAAGCGTCCGAGTTCCAAGGTGTCCCAGGGCCATTTTAGTGAACCAGGCCCAAATCCAAAGAACCGGCCGCCATTTTGAGAGTCCTGTTGCAGCCGCCTATCGCTGCAGCCGCAAGAGCGGGTGAAACTCAGCTGGATGGCGAGTGAAACGCTAAGAGGCGCCCAACTGCAGATGAGGTGCCTCCACCTGGGGAGTCGGGAGAGGCCCGTTTGCGCCACCTCCCCCCCCCCTTCGGGCACCCCACGCCGACTTTTGGCGCAGCATTGTAGGATGGCCAAACCAGTACAACAACTTGCTGGACACCACCTCGGTGCCTACCGGATCTCGGCGCGTTGTGCTGCCTTTGGCCTACTGTAGCAGCAAGTGCGGGCGCAACTCAGCTGGACGGCGAGTGAAACGCTAAGGGGCGCCCCACTGCAGATGAGGTGCTTTCACCTGGGGAGGTGGGAGAGGCCCGTTTGCATCACCTCCCCCCCCCGGGCACCCCACGCCGACTTTCGGCGCAGCATTGTAGGATGCCCACACCAGTACAACAACTTGCTGGACACCACCTCGGTGCCATCCGGATCTCGGAGCGTTGTGCTGCCTTTGGCCTACTGTAGCAGCAAGTGCGGGCGCAACTCAACTGGACGGCGAGTGAAACGGTAAGGGGCACCGCACTGCAGTTGGGGTGCCTCCACCTGGGGAGGCAGAAGAAGCCCATTCGCGCCGCCTCCCCCCGGGCACCCCACGCCGTCTTTCGGCGCAGCATTGTAGGATGGCCACACCAGTGCAACTTGCTGGACACCATCTCGGTACCATCCGGATCTCGGCGCGTTGTGCTGCCTTCGGCCTATTCGCACATCGGTCCGCTACTGACGCCGCCTCACAGGCCAACGGATTTTGTAGGCTTTTTATAGCCCAAAGCCGCATAACAGGTCATGTGACTTGTTTATAAAACTTTTCATTGGTTCATTTTACTTTTGGTTTCCTAATGATGGAAGGCTTGATCATATGACCTAAAAATAACACTTTTCATTGGATTGAAACATTTTTTTTTCCCAAATGATGAAAGCCCCACCTTTTTTTTTCTCACTCGGCAATCCAAAAAGGTTTCATTAGAAAACAACAGAGGGGACAGGCAACAAGAGCCATCAGTCAAAAGAGGGGAGGGCAAGTTCTTCCCTACCGAGTCACGTTGGGGCTCCACCGGAAGTCATCGAATTGGTAGTCTACAGTGTTTCTGGATGTTTCAGACTGAAGCTGGCGTCAGCATGAGAGCACCACCATCTCGTGTCTCCGTCGTGGCCCGTGTAAATTGTGTGTCTTGTAAAGCGCACTGCTGCCCGCACCGCAGGCCTCGTAGCGCTATAGACCGCTGGGGAACCCGTCCTGGCTTTCCCTGTGTGATAGTCCCTCCTGGGAGTCTCCAAGGTGAAACCAGGCATCCCCGGCGTTTGTGGGGGGCCGTTGTGGAGATGAGGCAAGCTTAATGCCCAGAGTTGCCGAGGGTGATCCCTGGTTAGAGTAGGCACCAAGGTGAGAATTATTGAGTCCGCTGATCCTGGTCCAAGACCCTGCTGCGTCGGGAATCGAACCCTGGTCCCAGGCCGTTCTCTGCTCTCGGGTCTGCCACCTCTAACCAGTGAGCCACACCACTCCATTCCGCAAGCAATCATGGCAGCCGCTCCCCACCGGAAGCCTGCGGGAGTCGGGGGCCCCGATGACTTTTGTAGAATCTTCAAGGCTGAGGGGACGCTTTCGAGAATGGGGCCCAAGCCGTAGCGGGCAAATGTCCGAGTTCAAATGTGTCCCAGGGCCATTTTAGTGGACCAGGCCCAAATCCGAAGAGCCGGCCGCCATTTTAAGAGTCTTGTGGCAGCCGCCTATCGCTGCACCGCAAGAGTGGGCGCAACTCAGCTGAATGGCGGATGAGGCACAGTGCCGCAAAAGCGGGCGCTAAACAACTGGATGGCGACTGAAACGCTAAAGGGCGCCCCACTGCAGCAGAGGAGCCTCCACCTGGGGAGGCGGGGGAGGCCCGTTCATTCCACCTCCCCCCCGGGGCGCCCCGCGCCATTTTTCGGCGCAGCATTGTAGGATGGCCAGACCAGTGCAACAACTTTCTGGACACCACCTGGGTGCCGTCCAACTGGATGGCGACTGAAACGCTAAAGGGCGCCCCACTGCAGCAGAGGAGCCTCAACCTGGGGAGGCGGGGGAGGCCCGTTCGTTCTGCCTCCCCCCCCCCCGGGGCGCCCCACGCCGTTTTTCGGCGCAGCATTGTAGGATGGCCAGACCAGTGCGACAACTTACTGGACACCACCTGGGTGTCGTCCGGATCTCGGCGCGTTGTGCTGCCTTCAGCCTATTCGCACAACGGACCGCTACTGACTAAAAGACCAACCAAAGCAGCCCATTGTTGCTTTGAGATGGATGTTGCAGCAGGCTGCCATGTAAATAGTTGTTTAAATTTTTTTTTAACGTGTTTACTTTGTTGGAGCGTTGTATATATTTATAAGTTATTAAAGTGTTATAATCCTACTACTTTGTTGGAGTGCTATATATTTTTAATGTGACACATAATTATGAAGACTTTGATGTACAAAAAGGCATCCCTGGAATCTTCCGCTTTAGGCTCGGTCCCACACACCCTTACAGTGAGAATCCCCTCCCCAATCACAATACAGGACCGTTATCAGATAGTAGGAACGCGTGTGGTGTGACGGATCTCATGAGGTGGGGGCCTTGATCTACTGTAACTCCTTTGAAGAGGGGTGATTCTTTAAAGTTGGGGCCATAAACTACATCCGCACGGCTAGGTGATAGCCTGGGACCGGCCTGGACAATCAGACACAGAGGAAGAGGAGTGTCAGAGGGTGCGGTAGTGAATAAGGTGAAAGGGAGGTGTCGGGCGGGCACAGGGTGTGATTCTCAGGGAAAAGCAGCGCAGATGGGGGGAGGTTTATGGCCCATGCATGAGAGAGAGCGGGGGTGACCAGTGCGTGGGGGAGATGCTTGGGAGGGTGGGGAGCCATGCTGAGGATCGGCGGCGCGCAGAGAGTGGGTCTGGTCAAGGCTTCTAAAATGGCTGCCGTGCACGACAAAAGTGTGGCATTGGAAAAAAGGCAAGATGGCGCAGACAATGTTTATCAATACGGATTAATTTATAACAATTATTTTTAACAAAATATTTACTCGCAGTGACAAAATGGCGGTCAACACTTCCTGATTTCCTTCGAATCGAACGTTAACAGACATCACGCAGCAAAAAAAAAAAAAAACGCTCACGCGCAGCCGCTGGAAGACATGTATCAACATATATGAGCATCCTCAGCCACCCTCAGAAAACATAGGGGGTCAGGATACGTCTCCCGTACCCCCTTATACCCATTTCTCACATTGTTTTTCCTCCATCTTGTAATTTAATTAAAACGAAACACAAAATGGCGAATTCCCATTTCACGTCCCGGTTCGCGAACCGGGAAGCGCTTCTACCGTGAAAAATCTATTTTTTTTATTTGCCCCACGGGACCCTTTAATAACCCCAACATCATTCCTAGGGGGTCAAGAGGGGTCTACCTCGCCCCCTTTCATTAAATTCCCCCTTCGTTTTTCTCCTCCTCTTGTCTCTCGATCCTACCGAGAGACAAGATGGCGGCCGTTCTGGACTGTTTAGAATGTTGACAGACACCGGAGAGCCAATCAGCTTCCATTCGCAAAGTTCCGTAACGCGAAAAGTACGCGAACCGGAGCGCTACCCGGGACGCTCTCACAGATATATCTGCTTTTTAAAACGTTAATTTCTCAAAACCCACTGGAGCACATATATTGAGACCCAGCAAAGGCACATCGGGCTAACAGTCCCTACAATTTTGCCAAATTTCGTGCAAATCCATTCAGCCGTTCGAGCTAAAAGTGAGGCCAAACGCCCTATGGAAAAATGAACGGGAAAAATGCGTTTTGGGACCCCCCTTTTTTCTCGGCCCCCCCTTGACGAAACCCCCCCAACGCCAAAGTTATTAGACATAGAATTTTCAAAAGTCCCATAGAGAAAAAATCCTAACTATATATACCTACTGGCGACCGCCAGTAGGTAATATATATATATATATATATATATATATATATATATATATATATATATATATATATATATATATATATATACACACATCAAAATCTTTCCAGATACAGGACCACACTCCACTGCCGATTAGTTATATATATATATATATCCACACTGGTTTCAAAAACAATGTAATGGGCTCAATCCAGCCGCAGGACCGCCAAGAAACAGGAGACCCAGATTTCCGTGAGCAATTATTTTATTTCTGCAACGGACAGCATATATATATTCACCGGATTCCTTCTTCAATTCAAGGAAGCACGAGCCACACCGATCAGGTAAGTTCAAAGACTTTTATTCTTAGTTCTAGGGCACAAACGACGCATTTCGAGCACACAGGCATATATAAGTATAGAAAGATAGATAGATAGATAGATAGATAGATAGATAGATAGATAGATAGATAGATAGATAGATAGATAGATAGATAGATAGATAGATATTCACTGAAAAAAAACATAGGTTTCAGGGACATTATAGTTAGTTGGACATTTGACCATATAAAACCAGAGAAATTCACCTGTTATAAGTTAGTTGAGCTAACTATAAATTGGGCGCCCACAATGCACTGCTGATGATGTCACATATGACATCACTCATGTCATGGTCAGTGGCATCACTCATGACATCTAAAATGACATGAATCATGACATCACTCATGACATCATCCAGTGAATGTGTGTTCCTGTAAAGATTAAATATGTTTTATATATATACACCAAGGTGTACTGAAGAATGAATGCATTTAAAAGTGCTTAAAGGAATTGTTTGGTATGTGGTTTACTGACTGTATAAGTGAGTGGTTGATTGTGTCTTACTGAATGCATGGGTTAGTGACTTAGCTGTGTAAAAGTCTTTATTAGTCTCTGCGGTGGTGGATAAGCAACTGCATGGGTTGCTGAATAACTACATGAGTGTCTATATAGGGTATTGATTTGGTGTCTGAGTAGCTGTATGGGTCCCTGAGTGTCTGTGTTGGTGGGTGCGTGGGGGTGTTATGAGTCTGTGCATAGATGTCTGAGTGGGTGAATCAGTGGTTGTATGGATTAAAAAGTGCATCTGGGAAGAACTGTATGGGTGAGTTAGTGTGTGTATAGGTGTGTTGATGAGTGAATGAATGTCTCAGTGGAATATCTGTCACTAACTACAGATGTTTTAAGTACTATATGTGAGTGTTGCAGTATATGTGAGACTAAGTTATTTGAATAGTGCGTGTATAAATAAGTGTCTGCTCCTATTAGTAATTCTATAAGACAGTAAATATGTGTTAGTATCTGTATAAATAAGTGATGGGGTAAGTCTACAAATAACGAAGTTAGTGTACATAACTGTATACTTGAATAAATAGGTATGTGATTGATTCTTTGCTTTACTGACTAGGTGTGTGAGTAAACCTATGGAGGAGTGGCAGAGTGTGACTGCATGTATATATGTATGAGTGCATATTATAGTCCTGTATTGATGAGTAACTACAAGTCTAAGTGACTGGATGTGTGTGTAGGCCTAGGAAATAGTGAGTGGTATGTAGTATATGCCATTCTTGTGTGTATGGTTTCAGAAATAATAGTCGGCATTTTAGAATGGGTGTAACAAAGTTTATATTAGAGCATCATTATGTGCATCAGAGTCCAGGAAATTCATGGTTTTATCAGTGAATTTCTAAGGTTTTTTAAATGCTCATTTCTAAGTATAACGTCCCTGAAACCTATGGTTTTTTCAGTGAATTTCTAAAGTTTTTTAAATACTAATTTCTAACTATAACGTCCCTGAAACCTATGTTTTTTCATTGAATTTCAAAGGTTTTTTAAACATCTTACTACTATTTGTCATTAGTACTGTTTTTTCTAACTTTATGACTACATAAAATAAACTGCAAAAGTGCTATGTAACGTAATACATTTCACAACTTACAATGAGTTTTTAAATAATACAAAACATTTTAAAAATCAGATAACACTTTTTCTCCCTTTTTTGCTGTCATCAGCTACTTCACTATTCACAGTGATGTCAGTGTAGTTTCATCACAAACAGCGGGGAAAAAAACAATCAACTAGATTGTAAAAAAAAAAACATCCCTAATTCTCGCACATATAATACAAAATCAAAACAAATAATACTACTTCAAATGTTCAAATCTTATCCTTACTTCGTGGTCTTGTGCACTTCTCCCAATACACCAGATAATGTATCAAACATTTTGCTTTAAAAGCATCCAGTATGAATTACTTGAAGATCTTTACACCTTCCCATGAAGCCAAATGGTGTATCTCAAATCTTTGTTTAAGAAATATCAAGTATGAGTTGGGTAATTCATAAGGCAATCTCCGTTTCATTTCCAAGTGTGTATCGTTATAGTGACTCCAACCAACATTACACTTTAAATAAACTGTATAATGCCCACTTGTAGTAGTACTACTAGTATGGAAAACAATAGCAACTGTTGCAAACGTTCTTCCAGAAATAGATACTTGATTAGCAACAACATTTTTAATTTTTGTTTCCACTTTTCTTCCATTTGGTCTACAGCGTTGCAGCCTTATAATCAAATATTTTCCATATATTTGTAGGCATATTATAGATAGCATTCTTGATTTACCACGAGAACACCTCATCTCATGATCAGCTTCTTTTACTAATTTGGAAAATGGTACGGATTTGCAGTCAGGTTTTGTTAAATATAAAAATCCTTCTTTGCCAACTATAGTCCTTGAAGTTAATAAACACTGTTTACATTTATGTTCCCATTTGTAAATTAGTCCAAATAAATCCTCAATCTGAATACCTTCATCTTCTAGTACTCCAAGCATAACCATCAGAAATTCTTGTGCATCTTGCTGTGTATTAGCACTTAACGTTAAAGATCCAGTACATGTATACAACAGTTGGCAAATACCAGAAGCAGAATGGATCTTACTTCTATCAGTTCTCAATTCTTGAAATAAAGTGTAACTGGCCAAACATAATGTTTTTTCCTGACTTTCCATAATTTCACCATAAACATCTTTAAGATAAAAAATAACATTTAGAATAACATTACAATAGCAGTTGATACCACGAGCATCTTCTAATTAGTATCCAACATCATCACTTGTTTGTATTTTCTGCTTCTTTACATCTTTTCTTTTCTCTTGCTTTTCTTTCTGCTTTTCAACCATAGTTAATTCTTCAACATGTTTGCGTTTTGTACACACAACACGTTTCTCATAAATAGGATATTCACCTAAATGGGGAGCATTAAGCCTTCTCAAACGATTCTACTCTCTTACACAATTAACATCAGCACTAACCTTGTTCTCATCAAAATCAATTAAATACAAACCAGACAACGTTCTAACTCGACATAATTCAACATATACCATTCCATATTCAAACACAGTTCTTCCAACATTTACCAAAGCATTATCTACACTTAAACCTTGTGATTCGTGAATAGTTATAGCATATGCTAAACAGAAGGGAAACTGTTTTCTACGAACATACAAGTCTTTTAAAACGTACAGCAGAACGTGCAATCTGTCTTACCTCTGCAATCTGATCAAATTTAACTTACAAAAATTCAATTCAATTTCTATTTTGATATGTCACAAAATCAACAACTTTCCCCATTGCTCCATTCACTAAATCTTCTTCTACATTCAGATTTTGCTTCAAAATTACCGGACAGTTTAAACATACATCTACATTTTTTCCTACGCCAGCAGTTTTTGATACATAATTTTCCAAGGAATCCAATTTAGTCTGTAGTTTTTCTGAAAGAACAATTGTTATTCCTTGATGCTCGATTTTATAAATAGCTTCAATGTGAACTATTTCTTGATTTTATAATTTCATAAGCTCTCTATTAAATGTATAACACTCTTCCACTGTAGGCATTAAGCAAACTGTAGACTTTTTTTCTTTCATTTTCTTGTACATTACTTCTGCTGGTGTGTTTTCATTTGTAAACAAGTTCTTTAGTAGATGACTTTGAAAAGCTTGTTTCCCATGTTTGCTTAGAAAACCAATTCTTACATCTTATAGAATATTTGCATAATCTTCATCTCTTGCTTGTTGCATATTCTGAGTGAGTTCTTTATATTCAAAATGTAACCACAGATTCACATTTCCAATACTTCCCAAAGATTGCTCAGTGTCTTCATGTAGAAGAGTTTTTAAAACTGGTTCTTCTTTTACAGGGGTTAGTTGTAGCAGATCTCCAAATACAATTAAATGTTTTCCCCCAAAGGGAACATCGTAATCTGTTTTTAATACCTGTCTTAAGTGTACAAATGCAAGCATTAAGTTTGAGACTATGCTCACCTTATCAATAATTAAAAGTTTTATTTTCTTCAGCACTCTTGACACTTCATAAGAATCTTCTCCAGACAACTTCTGATATTCTAATATTTATTATCATACTCAACTGGTAACATCAATAAACTATGCAAAGTAACTCCTTTAACATTGTGTGCAGCTAATCCAGTTGGAGCTGTTACCACACAACATCAATGTGAACCAGTAGTTTTTTTAATACAACTGGTCAAAACTTTAATTAAAAAACAGTTACCTGTCCCAGCTTGACATCTCATGTGCATCAGAAAAGGTTTAAAAGATGAACATACACATTCTTTTTTTCATGCAGAAAACCATGATCTATCCGTTCTTTCACTTGCACAAATATTTCTTTCTGTTCAACATTTACTTGTTCTTCTACATTTTCCAATGTAATATTCTCCTTGTGTGCTTGTTGCATTGCAATTTCGATTTCATGCATAGCAATCACTGCTTCATTTAGCAGCATTCGTTGTCCAAGAGGATCTTGACTACATGGACCACTACTTTGACTATCTTGAGAACTTTCATGAGCTATTTAAGCTATAATAGTCTTTTCCTGTTTAAATTCATCATTCAAAATGTTTAAATATGTAGGGAAAATTGTACATCCAATGCTATCTTTACAAGCATTAAAAAAATCTTTGTAGCAGTCAAACTCTCCAAGTAATTCACTTTCACTATGCCATGGTTTAAACAGTTGCAGAAGTGCTAAATAGTAACATTCTCACTTATCTGGAGTTTCCCAACTAAGTTTCTTGTGGTTTATAAGATTACCCTTTCCATGTTTTACTATGCAAACATGACAACCAACTACTGCAAACTTTCCTTCTTTTAAATTCTCTAACATTTCTTTTGAAACTGTAATGTTGAAGTACTTTATACAGACGTGACATTTTTTCGGATAGTATGTGTCCAACATATTAGTTTTCAGAATGTCTGTACTCTCTGGCTCATTTGCTGCTAATTGTTCAATTTCTTCCAATGATTTCAACACTCTATTTCGTTTGCAGGCAAGATGTAAACTTATCCAAATGATTCCTCATGACTTTGAATATGAACTTTAAGAGAACAAGCGGTCTGAACATTGATAGTATCCAATTTTTGGTGGGAAAGCATTTTCAAAGTAAAGTTGCACAACTTTTTTACCAAGACTATTCTCTTGTGCAATTTCTTCCCACATTTGTTTCATCTCTGTTTTTTTTAATGATTTTCTTACGTATGATGTAAGATAACGTGCAACAGCAATTGAGTTATCTGCAACATACTGGATGTCCATGTTTGCATCCTACATTTTCATACATACATACATAGATAACTTTATTTTGGTCAAAGACCATAAAAGTGCAAGTAAAATACATACAAAAGAGCACAAGTCAGTAAAACAATAAATAGAAGACAGGTCAATATTAAAAATAGATTAAACTAGATAGTTATCAAGATCTGAACGTTTAAAATTCATATTTGGACTCAATTAAACACAAACATTTATCCAAAACCTTTCATTCTACGCCACATGCCAAATAGAAAACGCGATACGGCAAAAATTATGGGGGGGGTGAGTATCATACGTTAAGACCCTACATGCCTGAATATAATATCTGAACCCTAGATTCCTGCATACCAGAATCAGCCATCATTTCCTTATAGTTTCGTACACAGGGCAAAAAAACATAACATGGCAAACATCTTCGCACTTATAGTTACATGCCGGGCAGGCTATATTTTCTGATTTTGCCCATTTACAGGTGAATGCTCTGAGTGGTAGACTGCCATGCCTTAAATGGATGTAAAGCTTCCTCGCAAGGGGTGGATAGATTACATCTAAGAATTCCTCCGCTCGCAATTCAGTTTTCACCAAGAGGAACTCTACTGACAGTCTTCCTAGGGAACCTGATCTCTGTAAGGCTAATAAGTTCTGCTGCCTCAGCTGACTTTTGAGTTCCAGTTTGGATATCCCCAGGCAACACACCTCCGGGGTCTCCCAGAACTCAGATAAACCAATCCGGATGCTAAGAGTCTTGATGTGGTGCAGCCACGGAATGTTCTTGCCTTTTAGAAGAGCCCAGACCTCTAAAAATTCCTCTCTACATGGTGCCAGTTCAGGCACTTACCAAAGTCTCTTCCAGTAGAACATGGGCCGTGCTACTACTAGTTCTTCTATTGATTCCAGCCCCAGGTCAAGTCGTAGAGGAATGAGTGGTGTGCTTGGTGGCAAGCCCAAAAGGCTCCTCATAAAGCCCTGCTCGACCCTCAGGAGATTAGATGTATTTTTATGGCCCCAAAGTTCTGCACCATAAGTCGAGGCCATTCTGGCCTGGAGTCGATATATTTCAATGACCGGGGCTGCCAGCTTGAAATCCAAAAATCTGTGGACTTTGTTAATGCCCCCCATTACTTGGGATAACCTAAGAGCTGATTTGGAAATTTGGGAACCCCAGTCAAAATTTTCTGTCAAGGTAATGCCCAGATAGACAAAAGTCTTAACTCTTTCTAAGGCAGAACCATTGAGAATGGGGTTCGGGCTGGTCTGCTTTGGGGGAATGAAAATGATAAACTTGGTCTTGTACAAGTTTATCTCCAACCCTCGTGAAGCACAAAATGCTGCAAAGCCGTCCAGCGTGCGCTGGATGCCCGATGATGTTTTAGATAACAACAAGGTATCATCCGCAAACATCAGAGTGGGCCCCCCCGTGTGGTCAGCCTAGGGGCGTCATTGTCAATTACACCAGTTACATGGTCCACAAGGCCATTGATGTAAAGCCAAAATTACTTTAGCGCCAAGACACACCCCTGGCGTACACCCTTCGAAACGGGGAAATGCAGAGAGATCCCCGTGCCTCCCACACCTAATTAGGATGTTCAATAGATCGGATGGGAGACCCAGTTCTGCTAAGACTTTCCACAATTTTTCCCTTGGAACTAGGTCAAAAGTGGCCCACAGGTCAACAAAGATGAGATAGAGGCTGCCACCCTCCACTCTCACCGTTTATCAAAATATTTGATCCAAAGTTGAAATACCCATCCTAAACCCGGCCTGGAGTGTGGTCAGTATCTCATTTTCTTCCATCCACCCCTGGATCCTATCTAGGATGAGCCTTCCCATTAGTTTCTGTGCGGTGTCTATGAGACTAATAGGCCTGTAGTTTGATGGGGTTAATGGGCAGCCTTTCTTAAAGATAGGGACGATCTTGGCTCCAAGCCAAGTATCTGGCGGGTCAATCCCTCTAAGAATTGCATTAAACAAAACCACCAGATACGGTGCCCATATTTTGGGTTGGGATTGAAATAAATCCCCACTGATTTTATCTAGGCCGGGGGCCTTGTTAGGTAATAGTCTTGCTATTGCAGACTCGACCTCCTTCAGGGCAATTTCTTCAGGCCGTTCTAGATGATACACGTCCCCAAAAAGCCGGGAATCCTGCCTCCGATCACCATTCAAGGACCCCACCAGTCGATACTCGTGGCTGGGCCACGGGACGGCCAACAGGGATCATTCCACAATTTCCCTTAAGACCAAATCTACCGTCCCCACCTGTGTATGCTCCTGGGGAGGATCGGGATTAGGAGGGAGTATGATCTCTTCGCCCGCATTGGCACCGAAGTGCGCTTCCCACACTGCGGGTGCTATATTCGGGGTTGTAGCCATTCCTCCCCCGCTCACACCAGAACTCACAATAGTCCAAAACAACTTGGAGTCCTTTTGTGAGAGTGCAGATCTAAGCTCCTCCCATCTGTTGTCCTCCCATTGCTTCTTTCCCCTGATAATGGCCGTTTTATAGTCCAGGCGGAATTTCCTAATGTTAATTCTATCTTTATTTTTTTATTGCAGAAAGCTAATTTTTTTTTGCTTTCCTACAGGCGGTGTCATTCCAGGGATGTGTCCTGGCCTGTTGGGATTTTTCCCTTCCCACAGGACTAAACACATCCACAAGCCTGACAGCTAGCTGTTTATGAATTTCCACAGCTCTACCCTGGGAGTCTAGATCCAAATTGCCAGTGCCTATATCCCCCATATCTGTTAGCAGGGGTATTGCTATCTGGTATATTTCAGTGAGTTTAATGGGGGAGTCCTGGAGGTAGGGCAATTTAGCCCTCCGCCTGTTGTTAGAAATCAAAAGTGGCAACAGCGGACCGTTAGAATCAGGAGCAGGGTTTGTTAGCCCAAAACTCCCAGGTTTGAGTGTTAAGACAAGGGCATTGTGGTCACTATCTTGTCATGGGTGGACCCTAAATTCCAACAATTTATCCCAATGTCTGGCTTCTATCATTATATAGTCGATGATAGAAGTTTTCCCCAGTCTATTAAACGTGACTGATCCCGGTCTGTCGGGCTCCAATCTCCCTTTACAAGCCCGCAGAGACGTTGAGAGGGAGAAAGACTTAATTTGAAGGACCAATAGGGTCCATGCTCTGACAGTAGGGCTCTGCGGATCGGGAACATGCCAGAACCGGTCCTCATCGTCCAGCTCTCCCATATCTGAAATCACGAGGTGCTCAAACTGGCAGTTGAATTCGCCTCCAACTATTAGGGCGACTAAAGGGTCGAGTGACTGTATAACCTGCTTTAATGTTTCAATAGTATCGGATTCTTGACCACTCTTAAGAGGTCTTGAATAGATGTTTAATATGGCCACCTGGGGCCTATCTTGAGGTGTTAAAATTACGCATTGGACATCAAGAGAGTTAGTTGGTACTTGAACTGCATGGACACCCAAATGCGTGCCCACCCATATTGACAGGCCACCCGAGGGTCTCCCCTACCCCTAGTTGTCGCCAGGATATCAAAAGTGGCAAAGCTGGCCCTCACACTCTTCTCCAGTGCCCATGTTTCCTTTATCAGGCAAATGTCGTCAAAATGACTGGATAGTAGTCATTGATGTACTTTGACACTTTTGTTCTTTTTAAGTTGTAAGTGTTCTTTGGAGATTTCCGAGTTATTGTGTGCCTTACAGAAGAAAAAAAAGAATTTACGATTTCTTTACAAATGACTGGACGAGGAAAACCAAACCGACATTTGGTGTAAAATTTTCCTTTAGACTTATATTTTCTTCTGCAATTCTTTCCACAACGGTGACTTTGGAAACATAAAACTTGCTGTCTCAAGCTTCTATCTCCTTCTTCTCTTGGGATCTCACATGTCACATACTGTTTGATGAAAGACAATACTGTTTCATCAGAAGCATTTCCAAATTTAGGTGCATCCTTGATCCATAGTAGCATATGTATATGAGGTGCACCTCTTGCTTGATACTCCTTTTTCCAAAAGAAAACAGTAACTTCTCCAAGAGGTGGATTCTTTTTATTGCAGATGAAAGATATCATAGCTTGAAACCTATGATTAAAATATCTGCACACATTTACAGGATCCAATGAGCACAGTTCACCAGGAGTCTTTATTTCAATTTTTTTTTTAAATTGGAATTTGCTTCTCTAAGAAACTCAAGCAAATCTTCCCATGCATACGCTGAACAGCTAAGTGTGACAAACCATGTTGATGTACCTAAGTTCCGTAAGATACACTTGAGTTCTCCATGACGATGATACAGATACTCATTTGTTCCACGTTGACATGCCCTCAAATTGATTAACTGTGCTTCTAAATTTTCATCTGTTTCTTGAACTTTCTCCACAAATTCTTTTTCAGAAAGAAGCGATTGATGAACTCCAGTTTTAAGTATGTAGTTCACTGCATCTGAGAGAGAAGACAGATCACTTCAAACAAAAGGTGAAATATGTAGGGAATGCACTGTTAAAATCTAGGATCTTCAGAATATAATCTTGTTGACCGATATTATGAAGCTGGAATTCGTACAGGTTGGTTATCATATCGTCACCTTCTCCAGTAGGAAACAGCTGTGGAAAACAACGAGCGTCCAAGCTTTTCTCCCATACACTCATTAGAGTTCCCAGTACTTTTTATAATTTGCAATGACTCAATGCTACTTCCTATCACTTCTTTTGAATGCAAAGGACGTATTGTATAATGTTCATAAATCTCTTCAGTCCTTGACTTGTCCACTTTCTCTATTTGACCACTTAAAATTTCAGATTCATCTTCTAAACGTATTACCTGTTCATCCACATTTACTTTTTTGTAATAAATATTGTTTTTCATAAGATATAAGGTAGCCTTTTCAACTTTATTAACATCCACAAATTCTTGCCATATTTTCCGACTCTTTGTTGGTACACAATTTACTGAAATACCTACTGCCTCATTTTCCTCTTTCTCTCCAGCAATAGTTTCAATGTTTTTCTTAACATTCAAAGGTAAGTACACCACTCTTCCTTTAAGCCCTCTTTGCAAGTCTGTTGGTGGCAGTTTACCTGTTTTAGGCTCCATCCGAATTATAGTTTGAAAAGGATGAACAGAATTAGTACTGACTCATATGTATTCAATGTGGCCAGTTCCTCTGAAATAGCTACTAATTTTAAGTTATTATGTACTTCTCTGCTCTAGCAGGCATTTTGTTCTCTTCTAATTTATTGTAACAATAACAATATTGTAACAATATTTACATATACGTTGATCACTACCTAACTCAAATCGACCTTCAACAAACAAGTAAGTTGCAAATTGTTACCACTTAACATTGTTCTCCTTTTCACTTTTCAAATACAAATCAACATTCCTACTTTGACTTTTATAATGATTACATCGACAACAAACACAAACATAGTTTGGTATTTCAGAGCACACTATATTACACTTTCCAATTTCTTCTTCAAACTGATCAGTGCTAATCACTTTCTTATCTCCTCCACCATCTGTAATTGTCAAACTTTCACTATCTATGAACTGCTCTTCTGAACCAAAATATTGCATTTCAATATCATTACATTTTTTGTTAACATCTGATAAAGAACCATAGAAAAGAGTTGTATTCAGTTTACTTAAACATAATGCAGGACTTTTTACATAGTACAGTTTCCTTACAAACTTCCTCATTTCTGAATGGTGAACTGCTAACATCCTCAAAGGATAAAAACACTTTTACAAACTTTTCTTGAAAGACAAGTCAGAGAACGCCCATACTTCTCAGCATATTTTCTTACATTACATGGATCTAGTCCTTGTAACAACTTAATCTTCTGTTTAATACTTTTCTGAGTATATTCTTGAAGCAAATTTTGCATTATATCAATGGATTCCTGTTGAATAATACAAATACTACTACAACTCCACTAATACACAGAAGCTTGTGAACGTTTCCCTTGCACTTCTTCAGCTATTTACTCTTCTGCACTTTTACCGACCATTTCCTCCTTTGGAAGAGGACAACCATCCTGAACTTCATAGCAATGACCTCCAGTATGAACTGAAAATGATAAACTGTTTTCCTGGAAGTAACTTTCCTCATTAAAAAATGGCTCAGCAGTAGAAGTATGTCTCCAATGTCCACTAAAGATTTTGACAAAAGTTGGTTCTGTTCACAAGTCTCTTTTTTCTACTTTTGTCTTTCAACACTTTGACTATTTTATCCAACAGTTTGATTCTCTTCAAAATCCGAATGAATAACTTCTGTTTTAAATTGAAAGCAGTATCCACTACACTTTCAATACTCTGCTTCTCTTTGAATTGCAACAGTTTCCTAATATATTTGCAGCATGTTTTCATTCAATTCTAAATCACTCTAGATAGAAAAAGTCTGTGACGAATTTCATGAAATTGCCTTAGTCTCTGAGCAGCAGATACCACTTCTTTATCGTGTTTCCTTTTCCTGGTATTTGAAATTGAACTCTGCTTTACCTTACTTGAAAAATTCTTCTTTTTGCTTTCTGTGATCTTTTTTTCATTAAATGTTCGTAATATTTTTTTCAAAAATTGTCTTCTACTTTTAGTAGAACAAACTGTTTCTGTACAACTCCCATATTTTTCTAATTGAATATTGTTTCTTTTCCTTAAATATATATATATATATTTTTTTTTCAATTCTTCTAGGTCTTTCCAAATTTTAATCCAAACAAAATAATTTTCTGAAAAACAAAAAATAGATTAAATTATTTTTCACATTTGTTCACTATGTTAAAATAATAACATACAATTACAAAACTTCCACTAACGACTTCCAGACCCAGTGCTGCAACGTGATGTAGCATGATAGAGGAGCACTAGGATAATAAGTAGTGCCATAGAACATACAGAAAGTATGTATTTAATTATTTATATACACCTTTACAAATTAGATGTAACTGCACTACTGTCAGGTCTTCCAAGACTGTGACTGGCCAACTCTACACAATTTGTGCCCTAAGAACCAAGAAATTCCAACCAAAGGGAGAACTTTGCTCTCTGAACCACCGCTGGAGTTCTGCCGTTCACAAGCGGAATTCCAAGATGGCCGACGACCGGTGAGAAGAGTCGGCGGTCTGGTTGCTATCTCTACACTCAGGTGCTAGCGGTTAGGTGAAGTGTGCAATCCCATCCTACTGCGCACTTCACCTGAAGCAAAAGGAGAATTCACATCTAGTTTTCTGAGCTCCGCATATTTCTTGTTTTTTCCCTGTCTTTTGTCGGGTCTTTCTTACCCCTTAGGTAGGTCTCCTCTGACCCTTGTTCCCTTCCCTTTTTGTGTCTTTTCCCCGTTTATTTCATTGTTGCCGAGAGCTCATTAGGACCTTGAGTACAGAGTTGCATAGAGAAGACCGCGTAGAGTCTTCACTTACCTCACGCTCCAGTTAATCCGCATGAAGAAGTTCGAGGGCTCTCGTTTTAGAAAAGACAAAGAGACATATAAGTGGGTGCAGTTTTTTTTAAGACAATTGCTTGTTTCAAGAAGAAGTTTACAGAGACAAACTCGAGTATTAGAGAGACTATATTTAGAACAGTAGAACCTTGAATTCTAGAAGACAAGAAAAGAAGTACAGGAACAAACTGAGATTTTGAGACACAATACTTACCAGTGAATTTCGTGGTTGATTCCCTTCATACAAAGAGTGCCTGTAAAGTAAAAGAAGAGTTGCTGAGTACACCGGAATTGAGATAAGAATAATAAGAAAGAAATCATTAATACAACTAACAGCCAGAACAAGGGTAAGAATAAAGGGCAAGGAATTAAATAGATAAATAGGGAAACACAAAGACTAGAAACTAATGTACATGCATTTGCAGGTAATCAACTACAGGAATAAACACACAGAAAGAATAGAAACCTGAAGAGCAGTACTAGCCTCCGGAAGTTAGGTAAGAGTTAGAGTTAGCATCTTTGAGAGACAATAGAGTAGAGAGGAAAGTGTTTAATAATTATTCTTTTGGTTGTATTAGGATTTCTACAGCTTAGCCAACTAGCGAGCAGAAATACAAGAAGCTGAGGAACATTCCAGAGCAGCCTCTTCTCTGTTTGTTATTTTATTCAAATTCCCCTTTCCCCCTTTGGGGTCTCCTTGAGAGTCTAGTTTTCTATAACAGTCTCTGGGTATCCTAGAGGCGGAATTGGGAAAAGAGAAACTATTGTTCCTGTTTCCTGTTCCTGTGAAAGTTGCCGTAAGAGTTCACTGTAAACCTTGACAACTACCGCATATTTTCACCTCTCCGCTGCACCCCACCACCCCACAGCACTTTCTCTGTAACCCACCGCAGATAACTTTATAGATAGTATTTTTTAAAATTGTAATCTATATTATCAACAAAACAGCACACACAAAAATGACCATTATTAGCCTAAAAATGTAATCTACAACTTCGCAAACATAACACTGCAACCAGGGCTTTAAGTGGGCGGGTTTCTGTGGGGGTCTGACCACTAGCACTTTATTTTGGGGGGCCTCGAAACAGGTCTTTATGGGGCACTTTTTTCGGGCCTCACAAAGGTAATCGTTTTTTTTTTCTTTATTCCACTGTAGTGAGACTGTGAGAGCATGCACATTGTTCACTACTTAGAAGTGAAGACATCATGCCAGGTGACTTGCATTGTAGGAGAAGGGACATCCTTTAAAGAGAGCCCTTTTCTCTCAGGATTTCCCTTCTCTTTTTGCAACGCAGGAGCAACATCATCGTGGGATGTGAGGTTCCGTGACGATTTGAACCCGTGTTTTCAATATTGTCGGAAATACATAATATTGGTATCAGCGAACCGCAAATGATCCATTTAGCATATCCTGGTGTTTTCGCTATGCTACGAGCAAGAGTACTCCTGTTACAAACATATTTCCGATCTACCCATGGCATCCATCTTAGATCATGGCAGCCATTTTGTGTTTCTTGCCCTCACATACGCAATAACCTCTGATCACTTCATTTCAATTAAGGACACATAGCCTTAGCCGGCGATTCACCTCTTTAGTGACACGTGCACCTTGGAACAGAACACGCTGTAGCTGCATGACTCGACAAAGGCTGCCTCCTCTGCCCGAGGCTAGTCCTGCTATACTGGTTCTTGTGGTCGTTGGCCTGATCATGATTAGGCGGCCGAAGCTGGTAGCCTTGCCCATTTACAACCCACAAACATCCCTTATCCTGCTTTTCTATCTTCTGCACCTGGCTCTGCTCCTTTCCTTCTGGGCCTTTATTAGGGGGAGGCAACGAAATTTACGATGAGGCGGTCCGGGTCTTGAATGAAAAGTTGACATGAGATTATGATGGAAAAGTGGGAACCCCTCGTTCGTAATGTTTTGACATCAGATATTGTTGACGATTCCGGTGCAAAGCCAAATATTTATTGTTTAGGACACAAAGGTTTGGGAATGTACTAACATGTAAAGAATTTGCCCGAAGCCTAATATTTAGTATATAAGGAGCAACCCACTTTGTACAAATCGAACAGGCTCCTAGATACTGCCCATGTGTAGTTTCTGTGACTTCTGTGTCCCTGCAGTAATAAACCTTTGGTCTTTGACGCCACCATTGAGAAGCCCGTGTTTCTGTTTATTTGTGCACCAAGACAGGTGGAACTCCGGGGTCTTCGGGTGTTGTTCCCTGACACCTCTGGACGGAACCAAAAAGTCCAGAAACTCCAATTGGCGCCCAACGTGGGGCGACGTCATTCGGTACCGGTCCAGAAGCCTGAAGAGTTCGAGAAGCTTTGTGTGAAGATTCCTGAGGGAGGCGCCCCACTTCATCGATCCCGGCATATCGCAAAAGTGGCCCGAAGTTCTCTTCCACAAGGGTTCCCGTTCGGACGGCTGCAGTGGGCCGTTGCCTTGACCGTCGCCCTGTCTTGGACCCGAGGTGCAGTCCTTAGTACGGCGAAACGTGACGGGTTTCTCCTTGGTGACGTCTTCAGTACCTCAGTTAAGTATTTAGTGGTTGCTCGTTGGTTACTTCGTGAGGGTTGTTAAAATCCTTTTTGGTTCTTGGTTTGGTTTGGTTTCGTAAGATTATCACTGGTTGTCCTGGTTACGATAATCTATTGGTTTAGTTTGGGTATCGATACATCAGTTCGCTTTTGGTAGGCCTAAGTTCTTGGTTCAAGTGCACATATCTGTTTCTTGTTTTGTTCGTTCTGTGTTCCGGATTACAAAATGGTAAGTCGGAAAAATTGTATGTTGTCTTGTTTTGGTTGCAACAGTGATTCACGATTGGAGGACTCATGTCTGGTTCCTCCGATTGGGACTCCTCTATATGATTTGTATTGTAAGTTTGGTGTGGGTCCTATATCTTATAATGAGGTGTGGGTCCGCTATACGGAAAAGGATGGTGTCCTTAGTTGGCCACTGCATGGTAGTTTTGAACCCGAAATCCTTGATAATTTGGAAGCGAAATTGTTTTGGAAGAAAGCCCGGCCGGCAATGTTTGATTCTTTCCGTTACTGGCGAAAAGAATCCAAACAGAGAGAAATTAAAAGGTTGAAGAAAGAACAAAAAGAGCAAGAGTTGACTCTAGAACAGGCTGTTAAGCAGTTGCAAGTCAACGAGTCTGAGAAGGCCGTAGAGGTGGCCATTAGAGAGCATAATTTAGCGATCGACAAGTGCTATCCTGCCTTGCCGTCGAAAACAACTAAGATCGTAGAGGACCCCGAAAACGATCCTCTGTTGTCTTACTTGTTACAGTCACCTCCACCGTATGCACAAGGTGCTATGGCTCCGCCTGTACCGAATGTTCAATTGCCGGTTGCTGGACAACCTGGTATTCCTGCTCCTGCACCCCAGAATCAAGCTCCTGTACCTCCTATAATTAATGTGAATATTCCTTCGGCACCTCCACTCCCTGGGTTGCTGGCTTCTTTACCTATACCTGTATCGCTTACACCTCCTGTTTCACAAGCTGTCTTACCTGATACTCCTACTGTCCCGCTATCTATTCCTACTGCTTCTGTGTTCTCTACATCTGCTAGTATTATGACTCCGCTTACTGTTCGTCGAAGAATCACTGATTCCGTCTCTAATATTCTGTCTCCTTTCTATAAAACCTTAATTAAGACTCTTGCCTCTGACTCTGTACAAAGACGCAGTCAGCTTCCAAGCACTGAGGAACGGGGAATCTTGGATTCCACGGCTCTTAGATGGATTTCGAAGAGTAGGAGATATAGTACGAGAGATGTACTAGATACTTTTATGCAGTGGAAGGAACCAACGCAACAATATGTTTTTGACGAGATGTGCTCCCTGTTGCGTGATGAATTAGAAGAAGATGATTCTGAATCGAACCTAGAAGAATTAATTAATGTTCAAAAAGAGTTTGCTGCAGGTATGATAGTGGGTCAAGATATAAAAGAAGCGATGGAACTGATTTTAAGTTTTAGAAATGATCCATCTCTTCGTTCACCGAGAGACTTAGAGAAAAGTAGTACGAAACGGACTGGCCAATATCCAATGAGGGAGGTTCCTCCTATTTGGCGCGAAGCTGTGCAGGCTGATGCGGCCCATGGTATTGCAGCCGCTCCGGCGCAATTCCAGAGAGTGTGGATACACATTCCGTGGAAGCGAGCCGAAGTATTGGCAGTAAAACAGGCCTTGCCAGATCCGCGTAAGAATCCTGCCGGATATTATAAGGAGTTAGCACAAACAGTTGAGGCTTGTGTTATGAATCTAGCGGACATCGACATGTTATTTGGGAATGTAGTTCCGCAACCAATTTGGGCTAAAATTCGTAGAGAGAATTATCCAGTTGCCCTGGGTGGTGATTGGGCAGCTATCATTGCAGCAGATGGTCAGCAAATAGGTGGTTCCAAACCCGAACCTCTAATTGCTAATCTTCCAGGTAGGATAATTGACTTAATGAAGACTCTGATGCCAGCACTGCGCGTTAACTGGGACAAGTTGTCCGCATGCAGGCAGAAGAAAGACGAAAGTGTCTCCGACTTCTTCACGAGGTTCGAAGAGACTTTTGTAGATCACAGTGGTCAGGATATGAGCACAGAAGGAGGACAGAGATTATTTGTCGATAAATTTGTACACAACTTGCTACCAGAGCTCTGCAACAAATTGAAAGATTCCGAGAGTGCGTGGGCTGTCTCTACAACTGCGCAAATACTTGCAACTGCACAGTATTATGAAAATAGGGATAAAGAGGAAAAAGAGAAATCAGATAAGAAAACGAAAGATTTAAAAACTAAAGTTCTTTTGCAACAGGCATATCCGCCTCGCACGAATCAGACTAATACGCAGCAAGGGTCATATCAAAGGACAGATTATAGTTCACCGAGGCCACAATATCAATGGAATCAGTGTGCATACTGTAAGAAAGAGGGTCACTATAAGAATGAGTGTCCAGTCTTAGCGCAAAATAACGCAGCAGCAGCTCAGAGAGATTGTGGTGGTTTTGTGCAGAATTCTAGAGGTCGAGGACGAGGTGCTATGCCTCCACAGACGAATGATCACCCTTCCAATCACTTTGATCAACGAAATGGACAGTCTGCCCAGCAAAATAGATCTCAGCAGTATCATGTTGAAGACTATTGTGAAGTGGATGAGGGATTTCAGCAAAATGGGTACTAGGACAGCCATGGACAGAGAGAGGGAGTAGTATCAGTTCCAGTGGATCAGAGTGGGCCTTATGTCGCAGTAGCAACATCAGGTGTAGTCGAACCGTTTCTGTTGGATACTGGTGCAGCAAAAAGTTCTATCATTCATGCGAAACTCCCTGGCGCACCTTTGTCCGGCTTAACAAATGTTTCTGTAGGTTTTTCAGGCGCCCCTGTTTACAACCCTGTATCTGGTCCTTTGTCTATTTCTGTTGGACCGTGTCAATTGAAAGCACCCTTGATTTTGACGACAGGCTGTAATGAAAATCTACTTGGTTTAGACTTGTTAAAACGCCTATATGCGACATTGCACTGTTCTCCGAAAGGAGTACAGCTTACATTGGGTAAAAGAATCACCTCTCCGATGTACTTGTCAATGGATGCACTCCCGCCAGAGCTACGTTCACTCCCTGATACTCTTTGGGCGACTGGTCCTAATGATGTCGGCCTTTTGGAAATACCACCGTATGTAGTCACTTTGAAAGCAAATGTAAAATTTCCACGAATTCCCCAATACAAAATTTCTAGTGAAGGTGAACGTGCACTTTTATTGATTGTACAAGATTTGATTAAGAAAGGTGTGGTCGAAGAAACTAGAGGAAATGTTTATAACAGTCCTGTATTACCGATTTTGAAACAAACTGATCCTACAAAGCCTCCAGTATATAGATTTGTTATCGATCTCAGAGAGGTTAATAAAATCGTGATTCCACAGTTTCCTGTGGTCCCAGACATTACTGCCCTGTTAACATTGATTCCTGCTACAGCTACATGGTTTTCAGTCATCGACTTGAAGAATGCCTTTTTCAGCATTCCGATAGCCGAGAAAAGCAGGGATATTTTCGGCTTCTGTCTAGGAGGTCGAAGCTTCAGGTTCAAACGCGCTCCACAAGGCTATTGTGAGAGTCCGTCCATTTACAGTCAGGCATTAAAAAGTCAGTTAGATTCTTTTGTACTTCCTCAAGGTTCTGCCCTAGTGCAGTATGTAGACGATCTTCTAGTGGCTGCCGATGACAAGGAAACTTGCAAAGCAGCTACGATTTCGTTATTGCATCATTTGTCCAATTTGAATCACAAGGTGTCACCTTCGAAATTGCAATACTGCTGCCAAGAAGTGACCTACCTAGGTCATCTCTTGTCAAAGGAGGGAAGGAAGTTGACCCCAGAGAGAATAAAAGCAATTACTCAGATGAGTGTTCCCCGCACCCAGAGAGAAGTACGTGCCTTTCTAGGTATTACCTCTTACTGTAGGCAGTGGATCCCAAATTTTTCTCTTTTAGCGAAACCATTGGTAGCTTTGACTGGGAAAGGTGTTCCGAGTCCGGTGCCATGGTCTGATGAATGTCAGGAGAGTTTTTCTGAGTTACGAAAAGCATTGTGTTCAGCTCCTGTATTGGGTACACCCGACTACAGTAAGCCATTCACGCTCTATGTTCACGAAAGAGAAGGTTGTGCGTTGAGTGTTCTGACACAGAAATTCGGTGATAAACAAGGCCCCTGTGCGTATTTTTCATCAACATTAGATCCGGTAGCTAGAGCGTTACCTAGTTGTTTGAGAGCTACAGCGGCAGCTGCAGCTTCCATTCGACAATCTGCTGGTTTGGTGATGAACAACATGCTAGTGGTTATGGTTCCTCATGCTGTGGATACACTCATGAACAGAACCAAGACACAACACCTTACCAGTGCTAGATTATCTGGCTACGAGCTGACACTGCTAGCAAGTCATATTCAAATCAAAAGATGCAACATATTGAATCCAGCAACCTTGTTGCCGACTAATCAAGAGTCGAGTGATTCCGAGCCCCATGATTGTTGTTTTAGAACTGAGGAAGAGACAAAGGGACGAATTGATTTAAAAGACACTCCATTATCAGATCCAGATGGCACGTTGTATGTGGATGGATCATGTTTTAAATTGGAGAATGGTGATGTGACCGCTGCTTATGCAGTAACAACTTTGAGTACGATTGTGGAGACTGCGAGAGTGAGTCAGAATTCTGCCCAAGCTGCAGATTTAATCGCTCTAACAAGAGCGTGTGTGTTAGCAAAGGGAAAGAGAGTGAATGTGTTCACAGATAGTCAGTACGCGTTTGGCGTGGCCCATAGTTTTGGCCGTTTATGGAAAGAAAGAGGTTTTATTACGTCCCATGGGACTAAGATTCAACATGGTCAGTTAGTTAACGACTTGTTGGAATCTCTAACCTTGCCGATTGAAGTTGCAATTGTGAAATGCAGTGCTCATAAAGCAATCACGGATGATGTTGGTCGTGGGAATGCTTTTGCTGATGAAACCGCTAAACAGACAGCTAGAGATATGATGAGTAGAATGTATATTGCTACGTCTGCAAGATGGATTTCCGAGTCTGGAATGTGTGAGGATACAGTGGAAAGTGTGAAAGAGATTCAGAAAGAAGCAACTGAGGAGGAAAAGCGTGCATGGAGAGAGAGTACGGGTAAGTTGGATTCAAGTAGGTGTTGGATTGATTTGTCGGAACAACAGCGTTGGATGTTGCCTGATGCGTATGTGCTTGCAGTGGTGACAATGGCGCATGGAGTAGCGCATATAAGCTCTAAAGGAATCTGTAAGATGTTGGCTCCAGTTTGGAAGAATGATGGGATCAGTAAATGTGCAGAAAGAGTGGTGAAAAATTGTATGGTATGCCTGATGCATAATCCTGGCAAGGGAACCCCAACTCCTGCTGGTCACCTCGCTCCTCCTTCCTGCACTTTTGAAGTAATTCAACTAGATTTCATACACATGGATCGGTGTAACAATCTAAAATAAGTCCTGGTGGTAGTCTGTGCATTTTCCAGATGGATCGAAGCATATCCACTGAAGGACAATACTGCCCTATCAACTGCCAAAATTCTTCTCAAAGAATATTTCCCTAGGTATGGAATGCCACGGATTGTATGGTCAGATAACGGAAGTGAGTTTATAGGGAAAGTTATGCAGAGTGTGTGTGCCGGTTTGGGCATTAAACAAAAGTTCCACAGCGCAAACCATCCCCAGTCTGCTGGTTTAGTTGAGGGTTACAATGGCACCCTCAAACTAAAGCTAGCCAAAATACAGGCATCCACGGGTTTATCCTGGCCAGACGCACTACCCTTGGCTTTGTTATCCACGAGAGCGACTGTGCATTCTAGAGTAGGGCTTAGTCCATACGAAATTGTCTTTGGCCGTCCCGCTAATATTTGGGGAGTGCCAAGGCCAAAGGAGTTTTGTTCTCTAGAATATCCAATGTTGATTGATTACCTTTACGACTTGACTGCTAAATTGAGTCTTATTCACCAACAGGTTTTCGATGCATTGCCAAAGCCTCCGGAGAGTCCAGGCCATCAGCTGAAACCCGGCGACCACGTTGTGGTACGAAATTTCGCGAGGACGAGGAACCTTCAACCCAGATTTGTTGGCCCCTTCCAGGTGCTGCTTGCAACAAGAACTGCTGTTCGTGTGGCTGGTCGCAAGCATTGGATCCATGCGACACACGTCAAACGTGTACCTCTGCCACTTCCTTACGACGACTGGGTTAAGAAGGGAATTGGTGCCTCTGAATGCGAGCAAACACCAAAGTTTGTCCCTTTTAGCGATGCCGAAGTGATAACTGACACTAAGAACTCTGACTCTCCTCCTGAAAATACTTCTTTGACTCCTGAACACTTGCCCTCTGCATCAGAAGAAACTCTGCCATCTGCGAACTTGAACATTGCAAACTTTACCGACACTACACTGTTTCCTGATCAAACGATTCCTGCAAAACTAAGATACAACTTACGACCTCGTAATATGGACAAATAAAGCAGGAAACTGCCAATTTTCTACACATTTGAAATTTTAACACTTTGCCTTCAGCCAGGAAGTTTGCTATTGTTTTATTGTTTTCAATTGCCTTGCCGTCTGGGTAGCCGTAGGGTCGTGGCTGTGTGCCTAGTTGAATCTGCAGGGATCAGACACAAGGTCGATCTTTCTGTTAGTTCTGGGAACTCCCAGGGCTGATAGAGGCATTTTCATCTACGTACACATCATCAGTGGTCGCGAGCGGATTGTAGAAGATGGAGCTTCCTGCGCTGCAACGAGAAAATGTGATTCATGTTCGCAGAAACAGACTTTACAGAATCCTCCATAGTAAATGTTTTTTGATGCAATGTGCTATTACATTTTTAATTGTTTTAATAACGTTGGTGGGTGGAATCGTCTTTGGTATAAATTTGATCTTTGTGCCAGTAACTACAGTACCTTCCCCTGATCCTGCTACTTCTACTGTTTCTTCTATACACTCTTTTCACTCGTTTCCTGAACATGAGCAAGCTCGACGCTCAGAATTTATCAATAACACTTTTGTACAGCTCTTGCACCAACACCAACTGGTAGTTAACACTACAAACTGCTGGGTGTGTGGCTTGATACCCCACACTATGGATAAAGGCATTCCCTATCTGGTTTTGCCTTTTAGCTATAATGGATCATTTCAGGCCTTTCAAACCATCTTTTCTTATGCCCTTGAAACCTATCCTCCGCGTCCACCACGTTCCACTAAATATAACTCTGTCAACAAAGCTTTAGTCCAGGGTATTATTGATATGATCAAGGATGTCAATAACACTCCATCTTACTCTAGAGACGAATTACAAGTATATTTGAGTTGGAATTCTTCAGAGTATCGCCTTAGTTTGGGAGAAAGCAAGCGTAAAAGCTCAACTCCAATCTGGGTTGTACCTCACCGAGGTCAGGTCTGTTTGCAAGGTAATGGGAGAAATCCAAGAGCTCAGCTAGGGAGGAGTGAGTGCGTCGAAACTTACGTGTTTCCGTCTAACTCCTCCCCTGCTTTTCTCACTGCTAGGGGTACCTACTTCATCTGTCAAGATAGAGCGTATACATGGTTGCCTGCTGACTTTTCAGGGTCATGTTATATTGCTCGGTTGTTGCCTCCAACATACACTGCTTCATCTGATTATCACAAAACCAGAGTAGCAAGAGGTGTCTTCAGCAAGGAAGATACTGCTGGTCAGGAAGCTGGAGACTTCTTCAAAGGTTTCCTTCCGTTCTGGGGGCCTATGGCCAATAGTAGAAACATACGTCAGCTAACACGGGTAGTTGAATCTACTATTACCGAAACTGCTGGTGCCCTTAGCAACTTGACAGCTGAGTTTCAGGCGGATAGACTCATGACGTTGCAGAACCGTATGGTTTTAGACGTAATACTTGCAGATCGAGGTGGGGTATGCAGAATGATCCAATTGAGTTGCTGTGTCTTTATTCCCAATAATGCTCCAACAGTTTATGAGGCGATCTCTAAGCTACACAAGATTTCCGACTCTATTCATGTAGACAAGGGAAACTGGTCCTTCATAGAGTGGTTGTGGACTCTGATATCAGCGTGGGGATGGAAGGTTCTGATGGTCATTGGTGTCATCTTAGTATTCCTATTCTCATGTTGCCTGATTATCCAGTGTGGTTCAGCTTTGTGTAGTCTTTGTGCTGCAACCTGTTTTAGAAAACCACCTGCGTTTGGAGAAAAGGCACGAGAAAGGATGATGATACAACAACATGTCATTGACCTAATGAGCATAGAACTAGATTCTGACATAGACTGAGTAATTGCCTATGTAAGGGCAAAAGGAGGGTCTGAGGTTCTGTGACAATTTGAACCCGTGTTTTCAATATTGTCGGAAATACATAATATTGGTATCAGCGAACCGCAAATGATTCATTTAGCATATCCTGGTGTTTTCGCTATGCTACGAGCAAGAGTACTCCTGTTACAAACATATTTCCGATCTACCCATGGCATCCATCTTAGATCATGGCAGCCATTTTGTGTTTCTTGCCCTCACATACGCAATAACCTCTGATCACTTCATCTCAATTAAGGACACGTAGCCTTAGCCGGCGATTCACCTCTTTAGTGACACGTGCACCTTGGAACAGAACACGCTGTAGCTGCATGACTCGACAAAGGCTGCCTCCTCTGCCCGAGGCTAGTCCTGCTATACTGGTTCTTGTGGTCGTTGGCCTGATCATGATTAGGCGGCCGAAGCTGGTAGCCTTGCCCATTTACAACCCACAAACATCCCTTATCCTGCTTTTCTATCTTCTGCACCTGGCTCTGCTCCTTTCCTTCTGGGCCTTTATTAGGGGGAGGCAACGAAATTTACGATGAGGCGGTCCGGGTCTTGAATGAAAAGTTGACATGAGATTATGATGGAAAAGTGGGAACCCCTCGTTCGTAATGTTTTGACATCAGATATTGTTGACGATTCCTGTGCAACGCCAAATATTTATTGTTTAGGACACAAAGGTTTGGGAATGTACTAACATGTAAAGAATTTGCCCGAAGCCTAATATTTAGTATATAAGGAGCAACCCACTTTGTACAAATCAAACAGGCTCCTAGATACTGCCCATGTGTAGTTTCTGTGACTTCTGTGTCCCTGCAGTAATAAACCTTTGGTCTTTGACGCCACCATCGAGAAGCCCGTGTTTCTGTTTATTTGTGCACCAAGACAGGTGGAACTCCGGGGTCTTCGGGTGTTGTTCCCTGACACCTCTGGACGGAACCAAAAAGTCCAGAACTCCAGATGATTACCAGACAGACCACCAGGCACGTAACGCCCATTGTCCTGGACTCTCTGAGACAACTTCCGGGGCACACACACAGAGCCACACCCGAGTACTTCACAGGTCTTCAAAAGATAATTTTTTTGTAAATGAGAGTCTGTTCTTTTTCACCCCTGTTTACAGACCCTACATCCCCACTCTGCCTATTGCTGAAAGAATTAGGCTCCCCCTAAATTTCACTCTGGTTGTGCCTCCTGAAACAACCAAAAGCATGAGCCTGCTCTGCCCTTACACACTGTCTTGTTTTAGTGCTAAGAAAACATACGCTTTGCCTTATTCACTTAGTTCTCACAACCCCTAAACATAAAAGATATGCAATTACTTTTATATTCCAATCCTGTGCTTCACATGGAAATATAGAACTGCAGGTTCTCACCACCCCAAATTAGCTCTCTGGTATACTTTCTCAAATGTAAGAAGTACAGGTATTCAGTATATGTCTGTCACGGCAACTTTTAAACAGTGTACCTATATACAACTTGATAAAACTTTATGTTTCTAAATTAACGTCTTACACTGAAAAGCTCCTTTACATTTCTTTTGCTAGATGTACCTTTGTTTAAAACACAACCAGAGAAGGGTGGTGAAGTATGCTCCACAAAAAGCAACTCAAAGCTGTGTTGTTCTTTATAAGAAACATCTGCCTATCAGTGCTTATCGCCAGCCTTTTCGACCCCTTAAGAGGCTGGGTGGATGAGTATAATATGTCGTATTTAGGATTGGGGCGGAGGATGCACGGAAATAAGAACATATAGTTGAATAAAGGGCGATTGGATGCATGGCATGATGCATCAATAGATAGATACATGGATGGATGTATCAATGTATGGATGGATGGAAGGATGAATGAATGCAGGGACCAGTACTTATGATAGACGGGTGGGCTGATAGATGCTTAGGATTGGTTCTGGAATAGATGTTCCTATGCAAATATAGGCATATGGCTGCATGAATGGCACAGTGCTTGCTATAGGCGAGTGGGCTCATAGATGCTTAAGATAAGTGCAGGAACAGATGTATGTATGTATAGAAGTAGGAATGTATGCATCAATTAAAAGATAGTTGAATGGTGCAGTACTTAGGATGGATGGATGCTGGGCTTTAATTGGGCCGGGTCTGAGGACCGGCACTTATTTTCAGGGAGCCTCCAAACGGGTCTCTATCGGGCTCTATTTTTGGCCCTCTCAAAGATAGGCAATTTTTTTATTGCACTGCAGTGAGAGCATGCACATCGATGTGCGCATGCTTGTTTTGCTCACTACTGAGAACTGGACACATCATGCTAGGTTACCCACATTGTAGAAGGAAGGGAAATCCTTTAGAGTATTTTTTTTCTGAACATAGGATAATTGGAGAGGATTTTCTAAAGAACACAATGATACTTATCTCGATTTAGACCACAGCCCTACTGGCATATCCCCCACCTCTTTAACAGCTTTGCACCCTCTTTTAGAGCACCCCCACTATTTTCTCCCACTTAGAACCCTGACTACACCTTTGTAACAAAAAACAGTGTAAGCTTCCATTGAAATCTACAATGGCACTAAGTTTCATAATTTGCCATCAATGATGGCAGCCTTCTACCACAGTGCAAGAGTGTCTGTCAGCATGAAGATTTGCTATCCACAGAAATGTTGTGTAATTTGTGTAGCTGTCTGCTGGAACACTCATCACCAAAACGTATTAAAACATGGTAATTTGCCAGAAAAACATATACCATACCATACAGTGATTCATAAATGGGCACACTGCCACTGCACCATCCTCTTCCCCATCCTTCCTTAACCTTATAAAAGAAAGAGCCACACCAAACCTAGTAGACACACTATAGCAATACAGAAACTTAATTTCAACAACTGTCTGCCGGAACGCTCATGAGCAAAGCATATTAAAACATGCAAATTTGCGACTAAAACAAATACCATGCCACAGGGTGCTTTATAAGTGCTCCCAGTGGTACTACATCACCTTTAGTAGCTCAACATCTGCATGTTACTAAATTCTGTGGTTTAATGACCAATATACCCACCTTCCCCACACCCACCCCACCCTTGCTTAACCGTACGAAATTAAACAGAAACCCCCAGCATTTCTAGTAGCGCCACTTTACCCATACACAGGCTTAATTTTAACAGGTGTGTGCCGCAAGACTTATCAACAAAAAGTATTCAAACATGCAAATTGAGGGTAAAACATAAACCAACCCATAACACGGTTAATAAATGGACCCAGTGGCACTAGATTACCTTTACTAGCTACATATATCCACATTACAAATATCTGTGTTATAATCAGCAACATACCCACCTCCCTCACGCCTGCCGTTGCCTAACCCTACGAAACCAAACAACAAGTCCCAGCACTCCTGTTAGCGCCACTACAGCCATACATAGACTTAATGTCAACAGGTGTCTGCTGGAATGCTCATCAGCGAAAGCTATTAAAACCTGCAATTTTGCAACTAAAACATACACCATACCATCAGACGGTTTATAAATACTCACAGTACCACTACACCACCTCCACACCCACCCTTGCTTAACTTTACGCAATAAAAGAAAGGGCCCTAACAAACGTAGAAGCGCCACTATAGCCATACAGAGGCTTAATTTCAACAGATGTCTCCTCCACCCCTGCCGCTGCCTAACCTTACAAAATCAAACAACGAGCCCCAGCACTCCCATTTGCGCCACTACAGCCATACATAGACTTAATGTCAACAGGTGTCTGCCGGAACGCTCATCAGCAAAAGCTATTAAAACCTGCAATTTTGCAACTAAAACATACACTATACCATCAGACGGTTTATAAATATTCGCAGTACCACTACACCACCTCCACACCCCCCCTTACTTAACTTTACACAATAAGAGAAAGAGCCCTAGCAAACGTAGAAGCGCCACTTTAGCCATACAGAGGATTATTTTCAACAGATGTCTCCCTAAACGCTCATCAGCAAAACGTATAAAGCCATGCAAATTTGCGGGTAAAACATATACCATGCCATTGGGTGCTTTATAAGTGCTCCCAGTGGTACTACATCACCTTTAGTAGGTCGACATCTGCATGTTACTAAATTTTATGATTTAATCACCAACATACCCACCTCCCCCACATCCACTCCCCCCCTTGTTTAACCGTACAAAATCAAACAGAAACCCCCACCATTCCTAGAAGTGCCACTATACCCATATAGGACGTTAATTTTAACAATTGTCTGCTGGAACACTTATCAGCAAAAATTATTAAAACATCCAAAATGGAGGATAAAACATAAACTATCCCATAACATGGTTTATAAATGGGCACAGTGGAACCACCTTTACTAGCTAGACATCTATATGTTACTAAATGTAGAGTATATAGCAGGGGATGGGGAGAGTAAACAAAGTTCTAATTCCCACATTTTTGATTTACCATCCCTTTACTGTATCTATATTAAAGACATTAAATGGAATGAATAAATTAATGAATGTCTCAAAAGGGATAATGAAGCTGAGCATCTGTAAATCTCAGATCACTTCAACACCTACATATATCCAGCACAGGGACACAGCCTAACAAATAGTATCACTTAAAATCACATGTAGTTCTGTAATGTCAGCAAAGTCATACAGAAAATATCCCACACATTTTCATTTCTTTCTTATCTCTCACACATGTATAAAACATCTGTTCCAAAGAAGCATTCCCCAACCACTTCTATTCCATAAGAACAGACAAAAATTAATACGTTTACTACCATATATTTTAGTATATCTACCTTTTTATTAATCACTAGTAAGAAACTACAAAAACTATTAACTATACCCAAATGCAAACCAGAAACCATTTTCAAATGATATCTCAACCAATGATCAAATGACTCAAACTATGCGTACATATAAAAGGAACGTATCACTTTTCCTATCTCCATTTCCTCCCCATGTAATCTCCAAACACTGTAGACGGTCTCACAGTACAACAACCAACCTCGACTTACATTCAAATCTACCTCTCAATGTCAAAAATTAGACCACAGCCTGCCCACATAACATTTCTGGGTTTCCTTTTATCGCTTTTACCTTAATAACACATACATCTCATACCACCACCCCACTATTTTCACAAAAAGTATAATTTACAAATGTGGGGCATTTTGTTTATCTCGCCCGAATACATTACAAACCCAAAATAACACTGTACCTCATTTTCAAAACCATACAGTCCTATAAAGATGACAAACTACACTTATTCTTTATGAAAATTTCCATACATATATAAAGTACTTATTTAACAACAGGTCAAGTTTTTATGCATATTTTATAACCAATATCAACACCAGACTTTAATACCAGTATATTACTTTGAAATAAAAGAAATACTTTCAAACTTAAAAACATCACCTCAAATACTTAAGCACTAATACAGAACACATAACACACCTTGTTCATTTCTAACTCACCTTTGTCGCTGTTATCCAGATTTCAAATGTCACACATGCATACAATTCTTTCTTTGTCACATAGTACATGTAAAGCACCGATTTCATCAAGGATGGAACCAGGAATGACATAATTTCTCTGTCGCTCCACACATAAATACATGTAAAGAACTAATCAGAATACTTCATTCCTTCAACCACATTTCAAAACTTATCTCCATTGGTTAATTTTGAATTTTCCATACGAAAGGTACTTAAATTCCACGCCACATACAGGTCACAAGTTCAACCTATTTTATCACCACACTTTCTGGAACATTCTACGACACCTGCAGGTTAAAAGTTCATCAATTTGTAACCTAACGATATACTTATGCAACATTTTATCGAACATTTAACAGCACTTGCAGGTTAAAAGTTCACAATAGGGTCAGTAGTTCATCAGCTTTATCTCCAACTCCAGCAGCACCTCAGCTTATGCACCCAGCACCAACAGACCCATAGGAGTCAGTGCTTTCCACTGTACAAATACCAAATTAATTTCATACAGACAAATTTACCTTTGCACTCCCTATATAACACCCCCTAAGCACCATACACACTTTACAATGTTTGAAACAAAAAGTTCCTTCGAGTAGGTATAACTACATGCTGACACTACTTGGACACATGTGGCACAGCGGCCAGAACACATGACTTCAATCAATCAATCAATCAGGAGTTTGTTAAAGCGCGACTACTCACCCCTGAGGGTCTCAAGGCGCTAGGGGTGGGGGGGGGGGTGCAGGTTCCATTCCATCAAGGAGGGGGTCTGTCGAAGAGCCAGGTTTTGAGGTTTCTTGCGAAGATGGGGAGCGATGTTGTCTGTCTGAGGTGGAGCGGAAGGGCGTCCCATGCTTTGGCCGCAAGGAAGGAGAAGGAGCGGCCTCCCGATCTGGTCTTTCTGGTGCGAGGGACCACGGCGTAGGAAAGCTGGGCTGATCGTAGGGTCCTTTGGGGTGCGTGGAATTTGAGTCGGCTGTTCAGGTATGCTGGTCCGGTGCCATGGAGGGCCTTGTGTGCGTGGGTGAGCATCTTAAAAGTGATTCTCACCTCGACGGGGAGCCAGTGGAGTGTGCGCAGGTGCTGGGAGATGTGGCAGTGTTTTGGCAGGTTGAGGACCAGTCTTGCGGCGGCGTTCTGGATGTTCTGTAGCTTGCGGATGAGGTTTTTGTTTATTCCGGCGTAGAGTGCGTTGCCGTAGTCGAGTCTGCTGGTGACCAGGGCATGAGTGACTGTCTTTCGGTGTTCGAGGGGGATCCATTTGAAGGTCTTACGAAGGAGGCGGAGGGTGTGGAAGCAGGAAGATGAGACAGAGTTGATCTGGCGGTCCATTTTGAGCTCGGAGTCCAGGATGATTCCCAGGTCGCGTGCGTGATCTGTGGGGGTTGGCAGGTTTCCGAGGGCGGTAGGCCACCAGGTGTCGCTCCAGGCGTCGGGGTTTGGGCCCATGATGAGTACTTCTGTTTTGTTGGTGTATAGTTGTAGGCAGCTGTTTTTAATCCATTTGGCGATGGCTTCCATGCCTTCTCGAAAGTTGCATCTGGCGGTTTTGGGCTCGTTGGATAGGGTGAGGATGAGCTGGGTGTTGTCTGCGTATGACACGATGTTGAGTCCGTAGGTTCTGACGATGGGGGCAAGTGGAGCCATGTAGACGTTGAAGAGCGTCGGGCTGAGGGAGGAGCCCTGGGGGACTCCGCAGGTGGTAGTTGTGGGGTCCGAGAGGAAAGGGGGGAGTCTGACCCACTGCGTCCTGCCGGAGAGGAAGGGGCAGATCCAGTCGAGGGCCTTGTCCTGGATTCCTGCATCGTAGAGTCTGCGTATTAGGGTGCGGTGGGAGACTGTGTCGAAAGCCGCTGATGGGTGGAGGAGGATGAGGGCTACTGTTTCTCCTTTGTCCAGTAAGGTGCGGATGTCGTCTGTTGCGGCGAGCAGGGCGGTTTCCGTACTGTGGTTTTTTCTGAAGCCGGATTGGGAGGAGTCGAGGATGTTGTGTTCTTCAATGAATGTGGCGAGTTGGCTGTTGATGGCTTTCTCTAAGACTTTCGCTGGGAACGGGAGCAGGGAGATGGGTCTGTAGTTTTTGAGGTCGGTGGGGTCCGCTTGAGGGTTTCTTCAGGAGGGGGTTGACCTCGGCGTGTTTCCAGTCGTCGGGGAACGAGGCGGTTGCCAGAGAGCGGTTGATGGTGTGACAGAGCATGGGTGCGATGGTGTTGGCGGCTCTGTTGAAGATGTGGTGGGGGCAGGGGTCCGTGGGGGCCCCTGAGTGGATTGACATCATTGTCTTCGGTGGTGAGGGCTGTCCAGTCATCAATCGCTGGTTTCCGGGTGTCGGGGGTGGTTGGTGAGGGTTCAGTGTGCTGGTTGTCTTCGTCGAAGTTGTCGTAGATGCTCTTGATTTTGTGGTGGAAAAAGATGCTGAGTTTGTCGCAGAGGTCTTGTGAGGGAGGGATGTCGGTAGACTCGCTGGTGGGTTGGGCAAACTCCTTGATGATGCTGAAGAGTTCCTTGCTGTTCTGTGCGTGGGTGGAGATTCTGTCTTCAATCGCTTTTGTCCTCGTTTCTCTGATGAGTTGATGGTGGGCGTTGGTGGCGGCTCTGAAGTTGTTGTGGGCTTCTGTGGATTTGGTGTTTCTCCAGGTCTTTTCGAGGCGGCGGCATGTGCACCTGGACTCTCGAAGTTCGGTGGTAAACCATCTGGCTTTCTTGGCACGGGTATTGTTGTTTTTCTTGAGGGGGGCTATGGTGTTGGTGCTGTCCAAGATCCAGGGTTCGGGCTGCGGTGTTGGGGTCGTCGTTTTCCACGATGGTTGGGGTGGAGTTGTTGAGTGAGGAGGTGAGCTGGTCATCGGTGATTTTGGTCCAGTTTCTTTGTGGAAGCAGGTGCTGGTGTCTGTGGATGGTGGGTGTTCTGAAGGTGAAGTGGACGCAACAATGGTCGGTCCATGGGAGTTCGGTGGTGTGGCTGACGGTGATGGAGTTTCCTGTAGTGAAGAAGGGGTCGAGGGTGTGTCCTGCTGAGTGCGTGGGCTCGGTCACGATCTGGCGGAGTCCAATGTTGTGGAGGTTTTCCAGGAGGCATGTGGTGTTGGGGTCCAGTTGATTGTCGAGGTGGAAGTTGAGGTCTCCCAGCAGGGTGTAGTTGGTGGATGCGATGGCCTGCGGGGAGACAATGTCTGTGATGGAGTTGGCGAAGGGTCCACGGGGTTGAGGAGGATGCATTGCAGGGTCTTCGGTTCGGTTGTGTTCTTGTGGACGGGTTGTGCTGGATCTGTGTTCTTGGCGGTGCTGCAGGTGTGCCAGCAGCGGTGACAGCTGAAGGGTCCATGGGTGTCGGCTGGTGATGCTAGCTTGCAGTTGTTGTTGCAGCCTGGGTTGAGTGCGTGGAGTGCTGCTGGGTCGTAGCGTTGGCGGGGCGGAGGTCCAGGGTTCCTGGTGCTGGTCGCGGACGTGCTTGCCTTTGACGCGCCTTCGGTGCACCAGCGGCCGCCAATAAGTAGGGGTAGGGGTCGGGGGGGCTGGACAGCTGGGAGGCGGGAGCGGGGAGGGAAGCTGGATTGGGCCGGTCGCGCGGGGGGGGCAGCAGTGGCGGGGAAAGGTAAGGGGAGGAAAGAAGGGATAAAGAAAAAAGGGAAAATAAGTAGAAATAAGGCACAAAAGAGCAGAGATGCAGAAAAGAGCAGAAAGGTGAAAGATAGAAAGGGTAGAAAAATGAGTGAAAACGAGTGAAGGAGCAGAGGGAGAGAAAGGGAAAATGGGCAGAAATAAGGCACAAAAGAGCAGAGATGCAGAAAGGTGAAAGATAGAAAGGGGAGAAAAACGAGTGAAAACGAGTGAAGGAGCAGAGGGAGAGAAAGGGAAAATGGGCAGAAATAAGGCGCAAAAGAGCAGAGGTGCAGAAAGGTGAAAGATAGAAAGGGGAGAAAAACGAGTGAAGGAGCAGAAAGAAAGAAAGGAGACAGAGGTCCACTGGACCACCAGGGATGAGGCACAGGGAAACCTGCGGGTGGAGGAGGGCCTCGATCATCAACACTCAAGAGTGCAGGGGCACCTCACTTAATGGTGGAGCTGCGAGGGTGGGAGAGCAATTTCACTGACAATGAGTCAGTGGTCTTGCTCGCCTGTCCCCGCAGTGGCCGCCATTAAGTAGGGGTCGGGGGGGCTGGACAGCTGGGAGGCGGGAGCGGGGAGGGGAGCTGGATTAGGCCGGTCGCGCTGGGGGCGAGGAGGGGCCACAGGGGCAGCAGCGGCGGGGAAAGGTAAAGAGAGGAAAGAAGGGATAAAGAAAAAAGGGAAAATAAGCAGAAATAAGGCACAAAAGAGCAGAGATGCAGAAAAGAGCAGAAAGGTGAAAGATAGAAAGGGTAGAAAAACAAGTGAAAACGAGTGAAGGAGCAGAGGGAGAGAAAGGGTAAATGGGCAGAAATAAGGCGCAAAAGAGCAGAGATGCAGAAAGGTGAAAGATAGAAAGGGGAGGAAAACGAGTGAAGGAGCAGAAAGAAAGAAAGGAGACAGAGGTCCACTGGACCACCAGGGATGAGGCGCAGGGAAACCTGCTGGTGGAGGAGGGCCTTGATCACCAACACTCAAGAGTGCAGGGGCAGGGGCACCTCACTTAATGGTGGAGCTGCAAGGGTGGGAGAGCAATTTCACTGACAATGAGTCAGTGGTCTTGCACTTCACAGCATATGACACACAGTTTAGGCTCACTCTTTCATCCCAAGTCTGGCAGCAGCTCAGCTTAGCACCGTGAGACTCTAGACAATACCTCTCATATTTTTCGAATCCCAGACTCTCAGACCAGAACGGGTCAGTAGTTCATCCTAGTAGGTATAAACACATGCTGACACTACTTCCACAGCTGTAGAGCAGCGGCCAAGGCACATGACTTCGCACCATAACACACAGTTTGGGCTCACCCTTTAATCCCGGAGTCCCGCTCTAGCTCACCTTGGCTAGCGAGAGAAAGTGACTAAGTCAAGTGTCCACCAGTGCTGCATGTGCATCCGAACAATTAATGTCAGTCTGATGGCATACTGGGATTGTGAGCCTGCTCCTACCCCGCTAACCCAAGACAGTTACTAGGTAAAATACCATATAGGTCGCGATTGACAGCATCCGCCTTAGCTTTGGCTTTTTTCAACACCCATGCCGGGTAGTCACGGTGTTTGAAACGATCCAGCATTTCCTTGGCAATCTGCTGGTAATTAGCATCCGTGTTACAGTTTCTCCTTGCCCTCAGCAGTTCCCCAAAAGGGATGCTCCACTTGAGCGGTTCCGGGTGGCTGCTGAGGTCATGGAGTATACTGTTACCAGCAGTCTCCTTCCTGAAAAGTGAGGTGTGTATCTTGTTGTCTATGATGTCAATCCTGACATCTAGATACTCGGCTTTAGTTTTACTGATGGTACTGGTCAATTTGATGTTTCTGTCATTGATGTTGAGAAGATCAATAAAAAGGGAGGCTTCCTCTTCCTCTGATCCCCTCCACACCAAGAAGAGATCATCAATGTATCTCCACCAGGTGGCGATATGGTTCACCTGGTCTGCCAGCGATGGGTCCTCGAAGATCTTCTGCTCCCAATGCCCCATGAAGTGGTTCGCAAAACTTGGGGCAAAACAAGAACCCATCACTGTACCAGTCTCCTGTTTGTAGATGTTATCATCGAAGAGGAAAAAGTTGTTAGAGAGACAAAATTCCATCATTTTAAGGAGCATTTTGCTATGCTCCCTGAAACGTAGAGATCGATTATTCAGGAAATATTTACAAGATTCCAGGCCCTGTTGATGATTAATGATGGTATAGAGGGCCTGGACATCCATGGTAAGAGAAGAAAGTCTTCATCCCATCTTTGATTCTGGAGTTTGGCCAAGAAATCTTTGATGTCTTTGATATAGCTGGTTGAGCCTTGGACCCAGTCCTGTAGATAATGATCTACGTACTTGGATACGTGTTCAGCAACACTGCCTCTTGAGGAGACAATGGGTCTCCCAGGGGGATTCTATTTACTCTCATGATTTTTGGGTAGGAGATACAGGACTGGGAGGGTGGGGTTGTTGTTCTTCAAATACCTATACTCCTCCCATTCCAGTATGCCTTTCTCCCTCCAAGTCTCCAGTTTTTCCCACAGAACACCTACACTGTTGTTATACGAGTCAAAGTTACTGGCGGTATAAAAATTACCGTCAGAGAGTTGTCTCAGGTCTTCGGCTACATATTGTTCTCTATCCAAGATGACAATATTGCCCCCCTTGTCGGCGGGGCGTATGACGATGGTATTGTCATCTGTGAGAGATTTGAGTGCCTTTCTCTGGGTCATGGATACATTGCCACGCCCAAAAATGCGCTTCTTGTTCTTGGCCCTATAGGTGCTCTATTGTTTACTGACACATTCATGAAATGTGTCAATGGCGTCATGTGCCATAGTCAGGATGAATGTGGATTTGGGCTTGAAGCCAGAGGCTGTGATACTGTCAGTGATGAAGCCTGCCTTGCAGAGGAGCTGTGTATTGCTGGTACCTGCTTATCTTATCCTATCTTAAGAGTAATTTGTAAAGAGCACTGTCGCCGAAGCTTCCTGGCGCTAGAGACAGAGTGAGTGAGGAGGAAGTACGGGATGCGGGAAGCCTAACTGAGGGGGGGAAAAAGGTGCGTTTTTAGCAGGTTCCTGAATTTAAGAAGGGATGTAGAGGATTTGATTGAAAGGGGGAGGCGGTTCCAGAGTGCAGGAGCCAGATGGGAAAAGCGGCGGCAGCCACATTTTTTGATGGTACTGGGTTTTCAGTTTCCAGTCATACTTACTTTTAGGACACCTTGATTTAGCTTTGGGAACGAGTTTTGTTATGCCAGTGGCCCATCTTGGATTAATCCGGGGTATGTCACCTAATAACTTGACCATTCTGATTTGTGGTCTGGACTGATTTGCATCTATTATTAATTGTCCCTCAGGCTGAGACCTATATGGTATTTTACCTAGTAACTGTCTTGGGTTAGCGGGGTAGGAGCAGGCTCACAATCCCAGTATGCCATCAGACCCACATTAATTGTTCGGATGCACATGCAGCACTGGTGGACCCTTGAGGTAGTCACTTTCTCTTGTAGAAGTGTGGCTCAATGGTTAGAGCGGCAGACCCTGATGCAGAGGTCTGGCCCGGGACCAGGGTTCAATTCCCCGCCTCGTGGGTCTTGGGCTCAAAATTCCACGGACCTGATAATTCTCGCCTCGGTGCCTATTCCAATCATGGAGTCCCACTCTGCAACTCTGGGCAATAGCTTGCTTAATCTCCACAACGGCCCCTACAATGCTAAGGATGCCTGGCCTCCACCTTGGGGGTGCCCAGGAGTGGACGCCTCACAGGGAAAGGCAGGATGGGTTCCACAGCGGTATTCGTACAAGCGCCTTGAGACCTTTGCGGGTGAGTAGTGCGCTATACAAGTATCAATTTCTCTCACTAGCCAATCACATGCGCCGCTTAGCTAGATGTAGTGTTCCTGCCTTGGTTGTCACCATGACTACCGCTATTACCTCTTTGTCGGCGCTCATCAAATTTTTCTGCGCACCTGTTTTCTTGAGTCCTGATGCTAATCTTTCCCTGTGACAATGGTTTACCTTCTCCTATTGTTTATGCATTCTGCTGTGTCCCGCTGTACACTTTAACTCACATTGATTGTGTTACAAACCAGCCAATTGCACTTGTATTTGACTGTTCTAAGATGGCTGCCACGATTTCAACTGGAGACTATTGTCCACTGTTTATGTTTACGGCACTTTTCTAAATGTATTTTTGTTGTGCATGCTTTGCACGGCACTTACGTGATCAAGGCTTCGAGGAAGCCGAAACATGTAGTAGGTGTTAATAAAGACCCTTGGACCCTGCTGAACTGTGTGCTGTTTTTGGGACTCTGAGAGCATGGTATATACATTTTGTATCATTGAATTTATATATATATTTCCTACTGGCGGTCGCCAGTAGGTATATATAGTTAGGATTTTTTTCCTATGGGATTTCTGAAAATTCTACGTCAAATAACTTTGGCGTTTGTGGACGGAATTGGCTGAAATTTCCAGGAAAATGGCACATTTTGTTTCTGAGCAGCCCCTGAACATTTGGAGGGGTTTCGTCAAGGGGGGGCCGAGAAAAAAGGGGGGTCCCAAAACGCGTTATTCCCATTCATTTTTCCATAGGGAGGTTGAAATCACTTTTAGCTCGAACGGCTGAATGGATTTACACGAAACATGGCAAAATTGTAGATATGGTTTGCGTGATGTGCCTTTAATATGTCTTAATATATGTGCTCCAGTGGATTTTGAGAAATTAACGTTTTAAAAAACAGATATATCTGTGACAGCGCTCCGGTTAGCGCCCCGGTTCACGTACCTGACGCGTAACGGAACTTCGCGAAGCGAAGCTGATTGGCTCTCCGGTGTCTGTCAACATTCTAAACAGTCCGGAACGGCCGCCATCTTGTCTCTCGGTAGGATCGTGAGACAAGAGGTGGAGAAAAACAAAGGGGGAAATTAATGAAAGGGGGCAAGGTAGACCCCTCCTGACCCCCTAGGAATGATGTGGGGGCTATTAAAGGGTCCTGTGGGGCAAAAAAAAAAAAAAATTTGATTTTTCGCAGTAGAAGCGCTACCCGGTACGCGAACCGGGTAGCTCACCGGTAGCGTAACGGGAGTTCGCCATTTTGCGTTTCGGTCGAATTTAATCACAAGATGGAGGAAAAACAATGTGGGAAATGGGTATAAGGGGGCACGGGAGACGTATCCTGACCCCCTAGGTTTTCTGAGGGTGGCTGAGGAGGCTCATATATGTCGGAAAAAAATTTAATTTTTCGCGCGGTTAGCTGCCGGTACGCGAACCGGATAGCGAACCGGGAAGCGTACATAAGTGAAAATTAGTGAAAAAAGGTACATTCGAAATTTAAAAAGAGTAATTATAGTTAAGGTAGCTCTGAAAAGAGCTTTTGGGTTCTGTGTAAGTTCTAGGTACTTATAAGTAGGTACCAATACACAGACTTAAATTTTGGATGAAAACTCTGTTCCCCTCATCTGAGAAGTGCACACCATCTCCTCTGTAGATATCTTGCATGTAGTAACGCAAGTTATTGTTGTAGATGGAGCCCATTCCATAGTCTCTCATGTAAGCTGAAACAGACTTATTTACATGCTTCCTCGCTTTCTCAATTTGTGGACAAAATTGATCGGACCACCTCCATTTCTGTCTTTGGCATATATTGGAATATACCAAGGCAGTTTGAGGAAAAAGTGCCATCAATTGCTCAAAGGTGTCCTTTAAAAGCATTTCCAGACCTACCCCAGTCAAAGTGCCCAAATCATTTTCTCCACAGTGCACTATTATGAGGTCAGGGTTTGGCAAATATAAAAAGGTTTTCACCAATGGTATCAATTGGTGACATCTCAATCCTCTTTGGCCAATCCATTTGATTTCCACATTTTGTAAATTGAGGTTGTGTAAATTTCTGTTATCAGCATACCTGTGAGCCCAGTGGATGTAGCTATGTCCAAGAATCCAGACAGAAAACATGGTGAGAGGAGGTTCTGCTGCAGTCAGATGAAGTGTGGGAATGAAATGGCAGTTGAAATAGTAGGAGTTTGTAAAGAAAAAAAGCTGTGGAGTTTCAGTGCTAATGATTCACTAGCAGTGATTGGTGGATTTCCATTTCTGAAAGCAGAAAGTTAGGGTGCATGGATGTGTTCTTTGAAAGATGTAATTTGAATGGTTAAGAAAAAATTATTTTAAGAAACATTGCAGTGGGTTAGCAGGTGTACTGAGAGTTCAGAGTTCATTTGAAACATTGTTGTGTGAACTTGTAAACATGAGAGGTCTTCCAGGAGGTAGTTGCTATGGAAAAAGGGCAGAAAGGGCAGAGGGATGAAGGCTGTTGATTTGAAAAAAGTGAGGGAAGAGTTTTGATTGGGTGACATGAGAGATATGTGTGATGAAATACAGCATGTTTGTGCCTTTGTTGGTTGCATCCTCTGGAGTGCATACCCTTTGCTCTGCTAAAGAAAAATTGGTGTGTGTCTGAGACTGTTTTGAAATTCAAAAAGCATTTGCTAAGGTGAGAAAAAATTCATTTAATTTAGATAGAGACTAGTATAGTTTATGGAGAAAATAAGGAAGCCAGCTGTGCATTTAAAATGTTGTTTTGTGTCAAGTGTTTTCATTATTTTTTCCAAAAAGATTTTGCTTATTTAACAAATTATAATTATAGATAATGTGAAGTATTAGTACTGACAGGGTGTGCTTGTACATAGGAGCTGTGCTGTGTTTTCAAATTATGACCAGAAAATCATTTTTTTTAAAAAAGAAATGCTTTTTACATTTATGAGAAGGACAACATGGTGTCTGCTTTTTTAAATAAATATTTAACTTCGCACCATGAATATGGGAGAATAATTTGCTTGTTTGTTGGTTTAAAAACTTGTTTCTTAAAGTCATTTAGGTTTCACAATATGTTCTGCAAGAGTTACATAGTCAACATGGGGGCATATTTACAAGGCTTATGAGCCACATTCACGTCATTTTCCCCATTTTAAAAGTGAATTTAAAGATGGTGCAAGGTCCTTGTAAATACACCTTCATGAGTGCTTTGCAAATTTAAGTCATTTTCCCCTGGTGCATGTGCCTTGTAAATACGCCACTATGTGTGCTAGACAATTTTAAGTTACTTTTCCCATGAATCTGGGAGACTAATTTGCTTACATGATGTGTTTAAAAATCGTGTTAAGGTGAGAAAAGATTCCTTTAATTTAGAAAGAGATTATTATGCTTTTTGGAGAAAATAAGGAAGTCAGCTAGGGTGTGCTTGTACATAGGAGCTGTGCTGTGTTTTCAAATTATGACCAGAAAATCGTTTTTTTTAAAAAGATATACTTTTTACATTTATGAGAAGGACAACATGGTGTCTGCTTTTTTAAATAAATATTTCACTTCCCAAGCTGAATATGGGAGAATAATTTGCTTGTTTGTTGGTTTAAAAACTCGTTTCTTGAAGTCATTTAGGTTTCACAATATGTACTGCTAGAGTTTCATAGTCACTATGATAATAATGATATACATTTAGAACTGTTTAGGGGGCATGGATATGCTGAGGCTTCTGTAATTGTCAAAGGAGGAGAATTATGTACATTGCACTGCTGCATACAGTCCTCACCTTCTGCGTACTCTTGGATATGCTAGACTATATCTGCTCAATGAGATACCTAAGCTGAGGAAACACAGGTGATGTGATTGTGAAATGAGCAATAATATTTGCACGTTTTTCAATTACATCACCTGTGTTTCCTAACATTACTAATCCAGGGAGACAGAGGAGGTCTGGCCTTTGTTCAAGAGTGCAGTGGACATGACTCACTTCATCTGTAGGCCTGCACATGTATTATCTCCTCTGTACTCTTCAACAAGCCTAAATTTCATCTGCAACCCTGAGTAGGCCTCACCTCAAACAAACTTTTGTGACTGCAAGACCTGCCTTTTTGCTTCTGGATATTTCTTGGTTTTACCATGGCTGCCAGACAATCCAGCATACTTCTTGATAGGCCACACCTTATGCTGCTGCAAGGGCCTTGTAAATACGCCCTCATGTGTGCTTGGCAATTTTAAGTCACTTCCCCCTGGTGCAAGGGCCTTGTAAATACGCCCTCATGTGAGCTTGGCCATTTCAAGTCACTTCCTCCTGGTGCAAAGGCCTTGTAAATACGCCCTCATGTGTGCTTGGCAATTTTAACTCACTTCCCCCTGGTGCAAGGGCGTTGTAAATACGCCCTCATGTCTGCTTGGCAATTTTAAGTCACTTTCCTCTGGTGCAAGGGCCTTGTAAATACGCCCCCGTGTGCTTGGCAATTTTAAATCACTTCCCCCTGGTGCAGGGCCTTGTAAATATGCCTTCATGTGTGCTTGGCAATTTTAAGTCAATAACAATAACATCAACAATGTCTGATGTGGAGCAATCTCTAGATGTGGAACAATTTCTAGATGAGGAACAATGTCTAGATGAGGAACAATCTCTAGATGTGGAACAATCTCTAGATGAGGAACAATCTGTAGATGTTGATTTAAAATTATATAAAAGTTTTCAAAAACACCCTGTGTGAAGTGTTTTTAATATAACTGTGAAATAGAGTCTCGAAATTAGTTGAGATTAACATATAACAGAGCACAGGTCACATGTAGAAGCATTCCATTCCATTGCTACTATTTGAGATTTTTAAATTTGTCTATGTTGTTAAATTACTGTAAGTAGAATTGACAACTAGTGTGTTAATTGTTTGCCTACTGTTATTGGTTTACTGTTTGGTAATAGTGGTTAATAACAATTTTTTTTAAAAATTTCCACAGATTTAACTGAAGATCTTTTGAAAAATTTAAAAATGCCCTCAAGGCAGAGGAAACAAAAAGAAGCAAAGCGACTTACACTCCACCTTGGTAAAGATTTGCAGTAGTCCTCTACTATAAAATAGTTTCAAGTCGCCAAAAAAGCTCCGGGTAAGAAAATAAAATCATTTTTAAAAAGAATTTTAAGACAAAAAATACCACTATAGAACATGTTTTAGTTCAAAAGAAGAGAGACAATTTAAAGGAAAAGGAAAGGCCCGTCAAAAAAGTTTCTGCTAGAGCAGGAGATATCTCTGTGCATGGCAGTAGAAGGGAAAATCAGTTCAGGGACATTCGTAGCGAATGTTCCGCAACAGGATAATTGTCAATTTGTTAAAAAATATTAAGAAAGGCCAACAGAAAGTGCCATTTTATAAGAAAAAGAAAAATGTAGAGAAAATTAATGATCAGGCTTTCGAAATTAAGCGAAAGTTATTTATTTTGGTAATCAATAGAATTAGGAAACTAAACAAGGTAATTTATGATTTCAAATCAAATAGTAGATGGAAGAGAGTAGTTAATCGTACTAATTTTTGTTAAGTTTTCTCAGGAGAATGGATGCATAGTTCAAGTTGTGAGGCATTTTTCAATGAGGAGAGTTACTTCCAGGACAATGATTTGGTGCATGCAGTTGACACCAGTGGTCGAGCATATGAGGTGAAAGATGGTTGTCCGGTTGAAAAAGAAAAACTTGTGTCTGCAGATGCAGAAGAGGTGTTAGGTGATGATGTTTTAGGAAGACGTCCTAAGGGTCCAGTGTACACCTGGAAGTGTAGTAGTATTTGCAGTGTGCGACAGGATTCCATCAATTTGCTTTGTGATTTTGTTCGTACATTTAATAAGAAAAGTTTAAAACAGAAAATGAAGTTGTTGCAAGAATTAGATCCTTGCAGAGTGAGAGAAGTAACAGGTTTGCATGGGCATTCACTGGCTTGTCTTTCTAGAAGAGTATGCCAGAGTGTTTTTCATCATTTCAGGATGCTAGCAGTGCATCATAATAAAGTGAGGAAATTAGTGAGAATGTTGTATTATGCTAAGAGTCCAGCAATTATGCTTAAACAATTGAGCAGTGCTCTTTTGCATGGTTCAGAACTACATGTGAAGAATATTTGTGAAGAAATTGAGTTCTGCTGCTTTGCTAGTAAAGAGAACAATGTTGAAATTGACCCAGTAGAAGAAGGTAATGTGGAAGAGAGTGTACAGATTTCTAATATAGATAAGTTTCACAAGGAAATTTTCATCTTTCAGGTGAAATCAAGTGAGAGGCCTAATTTCACTTGTGTGTGTTGTCAACGGACTTATTATAAGAATCTGACTAAGTTAGTCGATTTATATGCAAAAAGTGAAATGGAAAACAATAGTGAATGGAAGGATATACTTGATGGTAGAAAATTGTTTTGATTTGGGATCGGACCAACGTATGTGTACTTATTGTTTTAACAAATTAAGCCAAAACCGGATGCCTGCTAGAGCGGTTCATAATAATCTGGAATTGGTTAACATTCCTTCTGAATTGAAGGATTTAAATACTTATGAATCTATTTTGATTCAAAGTGTGCATCCCTTTCAGGCTATTGTACGAATGGAGCCAAAGACAGGGAAATTGCCTCCATCAGATTTACAGAGAGGATTAAAGGGAAGAGTTGTTTATTTGCCTTTAGATTTAAAGAAAAACATTAATACAATTGGAGTAGAGAAAGTGGAAGAGGAACCTCTGGTTATCCTAGTTAATGGGGTTCTGACAAAGAGTAAGAAAATCTGGCAAGATTTAGTGGATGTTAGGAAAGTCAAAAAGGCAACATTGTATTTGATAAAAAACAATGAGCACTACAAGAATGTATGTGTTGCAGAAGAGGAAGTAAGTGAAGAAGAAGACAGCGAATTGTGTGCTGGAAAAATTGAGAAAGTAGAAGCCTCTAAAAATGAAGAAATATATGAACATTATAGTGTTCTTCCTCTGCATTCCAAGGAAGTCATGGGGAATGCTATTGAGTTGTTTCAAATGAAACAAGCCAAAGGGAGTTCCATTAGTGTTTGGGAGGAAAGTTTGGAAGCTCGGTGTTTTCCACAGTTATTTCCCACAGGTCGAGGAGGACGATATGATGAGCGACCTGATCAAATTCCTGCTTCTGAATAGCGGACTTTACGATTGTATGCAGAAGATCCTAGGTTTCGTCAATGCATTCCCTATTTGTTTCATCTACTGTTTGAAAGTGATCTGTTTGGACTGTCTTATGCAGTGAACCACATCCTGAAAAGTGGTGTACAACTGCGAAATATCTCAGCAAGGGACTTTATGGATAAAGTCAATGTGCAAGACAGTATTTTGGATTCTCACCAAATTAATCTGATGACATGTCAGCGTGGTACTAATGAGTATTGGTACCGTTGTCATGGTGACTTAAAATGTATGCTGAGGAACTTAGGAACTCCCACATGGTTCCTCACTCTCAGCTGTACTGAGTATGGCTGGGAAGACTTACTTGAATTTTTACCAGAGGCAAATGGAAACATTGAAAATATTGAATTCAAGACACCCGGAGAACTGTGCTCTTTGGATCCAGTGAATGTATGCAGGTGCTTCAATCATAGATTTGAAGCTATGATGTCTTTCATCACGAACAAGAAAAATCCACCTCTTGGAGAGGTGTTGGATTTTTTCTGGAGAAAGGAGTATCAAGCAAGAGGTGCTCCTCATATACATATGCTTCTATGGATCAAAGATGCACCCAAATTTGGAACAGATCCGGCTGACTTAGTGATGAATTTCATAGAACAGTATTCTACATGTGCTGTTCCAAAGACAAAGGAAGACAAAAGTCTAAGAGAACAAGTTTTACGGTTTCAAAGCCATCGTTGTGGAAAGTACTGTCGTCGTAAATTCAGAAACAAGAACAAGTACTACACATAATGTCGTTTTGGATTTCCACGATCAGTGATATCTAATGGAAAAGTGAACAATTTGATGTCTTCGCTGCGACATAATGTGACGAGGAAATCACCCAAAAATACATACAATTTGAAAAGAAACAAAGAGTCCAAGAACATCAACGACTACAACCCAGTTATTTTGTCCATGTGGAATGCTAACATGAATATACAGTTTGTGGCTGACAACTGTATGGCTGTGGCTCGGTATGTGACGTCTTACATCACAAAAAAAGAAAAGACAGAACTCAAGGATATGTGGGAGGACATTTCCCATGAAAAGAGCCTCAGTAAGAAGTTGTACAGTTTCAGTCTGAAGATGTTGTCGCATCGAGAAATCGGAGCTTACGAATGTTCTGACCGGTTATCTTCAGCAAGTCTCTATGCCAAATCTAGGAGTATCATTTGGGCAAGTCTTGGTCGTGCTGCAACGCGTAATCGAGTTCTGAAACCTGTACCGGAAATTGAGTATTTGGCGGAGAAGGAGCCAAGCAGTACAGATATTTTGAAGACCAAGATGTTGGATACATATCCAAATAGAAGCAGTCACCTGGAGAATGTTTGTCTGTATGAGGTTCTAAAAAATTACATTTTCAAGAGGAACATCAAAGAAGATATTGATAAAGGAGTGTATGCTGTAATTGGAAGTGAGGGATGTCTGGTCAAGCAAAGAAAATGTCTATTGGTAAATCATCGAAAATTGGATAGCGAATCTCCAGAAAGAAAGAGTTTTTCTATTTAGCTCTTTTGCAACTTTTCAAGCCTTGGCGTGCAGAAGAGGAACTGCTTGGAGATTTCCTCTGTTATGAAGACTCTTTCAATGCAGCCAAGGAGTCCATAGAATGTCCTGTTTTTCCAAAATATCTAGAAATGTTGAATGCAGAAATCGAGCAGGAAGCAACAATTGCAGCCGAGATCACTAGAGACAGTTCTCAGGACAGTCAGAGTTCTGTTTCATTGAGTCAGGATCCACTAGGAGGACCAGTTATCGAAAATGAAGCTGCCACTGCCATGAATGAAGTGGAAAGAGCCATGGCACATGCTCAGGAGGATGCGGTTAACTTAGAAGATTTGGAAAGACAACTCAACATTGAGCAGAGGAAAATATATCACGAAGTTACCAACCAAATTGATCATGGATTAAGTCATGAGAAGAAAGAGTGCTCATGTACGTCGTTGAAGCCTGTCTAACTGTACGTGAGTGGAGAAGCAGGAACTGGAAAAAGTTTCCTCATTAAAGCAATTTCATGTTATCTGCAGAAAAGGACTGAGTCATCGCTGTCTTGTGTTGTCACCGCTCCAACTGGACTGGCAGCACATAACATTAAAGGTATTACTTTGCATCGGCTACTGATGCTGCCAGTGGAGCATGATAACAAATTACAATACCACAAGTTATCTGGAGATGCTTGTTGTGAAGTATCTAGAGTCCTGAAGAAGATGAAACTTCTTATCATTGACGAAGTAAGCATGGTTTCCAATGTCATGCTTGCCTTTGTGCATTTGAGAATGCAGGAAGTTCTTAAAACAGAGTATGATGTGTTATTTGGTGGCAAACACATCATTGTTTTTGGTGATCTTCTGCAGCTGACACCAGTGAAAGGACAACAAGTGTTTAAACTGCTTATGCATGAAGATACCAGGAAGTGCCTAGGGAGCATTGGCAACGTTAACATGTTATGTTATGTTATGTTATGTGGTTTTTATTTGGCGCACAGATGCTCCAGCTAAGGAGCGTCCTGGCGCCCGACAAGGCAGCTATGGTTAAACTTCAATTATGCTGAGCTGCGTGAAAATATGCGTCAGGCGAAGGATGAAGATTACAAGAATATTCTACAAGATGTTAGAATCGGGAAAGTGACCGAGCGTGGGAAAGAAGCTTTACATGACCGATTACTGTCAAATTTTGTATCCAGAAGAAGACGTTCTGCCAGAGAATATTTTTCAGAAAATTACTGAGAAGAAATCTGGAATATGTTTGATGCCAACTCTTGCAGAATGTTCCATCTTCAACAACAAAATGTTGAATTTAGAAAACCAAGAGATTGTGAAACTGGAAGCTATTGACAGAATAGAGCATATGGGAGCAACAATTATTTTGGCTGAGAATTTGAAATCTAAATTGGATTCATTAGAGAAGACTATATCTAAAACTGTGGGTTTTGAAAAGACTCTGAATGTGTGCTTAAATTGCCGTATCATTTTGAGAAGGAATTTACATGTTGAAAGAGGTCTGGTAAATGGATCAATGGGTAATGTTGTTGATTTTGAGAAATACAGAAATAGAGATGGAATTGAATTTTTAAAAATTAAATTTGATGGCATTGAGGAAGTACAGCTAATTGGTCGTTGCACTGCTAGGTTTTTGCTTGTAAAAGACTTATATGTTCGCCGTAAGCAATTTCCTGTTTGCTTGGCATATGCGGTGACAATCCATAAATCTGTGTTCAAAGAGGGTATGGCTTATGTAGCATTGTCACGAGTCAGAACTTTATCAGGATTGTACTTGATTGAGTGTGATGTCACAAACATTTGTGCGGATGTAGATTGTGTTAAGGAATACATTAGGTTAAGAAGAGAGTATGCACCACATTTGCCTCAATATCCTTTGCTTGAGAAACGTGTGGTAGGCCGGAAACGAAGAAATGTCACCAATAGTAGGGAGGTTGTAGCAAAAAGACCAAAAGTCGATGAACCCAAAATTGTAAGCAGAAAGAAAATGAATTCTGTTGAAGATGTTGTTGGTTTTCAATTTGAAAATAGTTCTGGTGTCAACTGCTATGCTAATGTAGTGGTTAATGTTGTCTTTTCTCTAGAAACTAGAAACTTTAAAAGAACAGATTGTGAAAGTTTTTGCTGTTTGTTGAATTCTGTGTTAGAGAAATGTAGCGCTGATAGAACAAGAGTAGAAAGTGTGTCTGAAATTCGAAATCTGTTAGACAAATGTTCAGGTCAAACACAATTCTCTCAAAATATTCAGCAAGATTGTCAGGAGTTTTTAATGTATATGCTTAATATATTGCAAGATGAAGGTGTAGATGTAGATCATCTGTTTGGCCTTTCTTATCAATGGCAGCATGACTACGAGAATTGTACGTTATCAAGTACTACTAGTGTACTCTCAGAAAGATTTATATATTTAACTTTGCCAGACAGTAAATCAGTATCCTTTAATAAGCTAGTAAAAGCAGCCGATCAAAACATGGAGTGTAGTCTAACTATAACTTGGGAATTTCAATGGTTTTATATCAGTAAAATTTCCAGCTAACTATAACTGGTGTGAAACCTATGGTTTTTTCATTGAATTTAATAGGTTTTTTAAATGCTAATTCCTAACTATAACTGGTGTGAAACCTATGGTTTTTTCAGTGAATTTCATAGGTTTTTTAAATGCTAATTCCTTTGTATATCGAGTTTCTAACCTTTTTTTTTTTTTTTACAATTTGCTGTTTTTTTTAAAGTATTCATTTTTTTTATATAATTTTTTTCTTTTGCGCTCTGGCTGCGCGCTCCGGGAAGCTTTCAGCTAAGCTCTCCGGTAAGCTTTTCCGTGAGCTCATCTGAAAGCGCACCCAGAGCGCTACTGTCGTTCGTGAAAAAAAATATGAATGAAAAGTTAATATTAATGCAAAACATTTCGTACCATACAAATAAAATTAGTTTTTTTTAATAAGGAAAATGATTATGCATTTCTGTAAAAGTTTGATGACGTCACTTCGGCGCGCAACGTAAGTGCCCTCGGAAGCGCCTACGTTCGCGGCGCGTAAACGCACGCAAAAGCGCCTACGATCGTGCCACGTTTGCGCCCCGGAAGCGCCTACGATCGCGCTGCGTAAACGCACCGGAAGTGCTCCGGAGCGCGTAGCGTAAACGCGTCGGGTCATGTGACCCTAAAATAACACTTTTCATTGGTTGCTAACAGTTTTTTTTTACAATGAATGAAATCCCCACCCATTTCCTTCACTTCTTCTTTCACTTTTGTGACTGAAAGACCTGCCTTTTTGCTCTTGCATATTTCTTGGATAATCATGGCTGCCAGACCATCCAGCAGTGAAGATGAGCCTGAATTCATTGATGAAGAGCCTCCTCAGCTGAAGGTCAAAGAGCATTTCATCTGGAAATTTTTTAAGTTTCCAGCAGACCAGAAAAAGGTGAATGAGTGCAGGATCTGCAAACAGGTCCTGTCACGGGGTAACCCCCCAAAAAAGTACTCTTTTGGCAACTTTACCATGATTCGCCATGTGGAGAGGAGGCACCCCCAGAATTTTGCCCGGGAAAGTGTCAGGGCTCTGGCACAAGAGGTTCCCAGAGATGGGGCCTCTACATCAACCGGAGGAGCAACTTCTTCTGGGAGAGAGCAATCGCAGGAGCAGGTGGCAAACATACAACCTGCATTTAACCATGGGGTCCTCAGATGCAGATACTGCAATCAACTCCTCACCTATGGGGAGCAAAGTGTCCTGCTCATGGTTCGAGCATTGGAGAACCATCGCTGCCCTTCCCACCCCTAATTTTTTTGTTTTCTTTTTGCTCCTGTTGAGCAGTTTCCATTCCCTGTTTTTGTTCCTGTTCAGTTAAAAGAAGAAAACCAAAAGTTCTTTTCAGAACTACCTCCAATTCTCATCAAAGAGCTATATTCTTAAAAAAATGAAGAGTAAGTGAAATATAGTGCATTGATAATTGAAAGGAGAATAAGTAAGAAAGAACAGAAAGGTATGAGAGGTGAAAGGAAGTGAAGTAGGAGGAATGAAAGAAGGTGAGTGTTAGAAAAGAAAGTTATGACACAGTGAATAAACTGAAGGCCTCATTTCTGAAAAGTGACGCATCGCTACGTGAAAACAGCGATGCTTCACTTTTGTGGATGCACTCCTTATGACATTCCAGATATGTCATATTTAATATATGACTAATCAATTCGCAAGTAGTTACAGATATGTCAGTATTTCTGACGTATCTGTAAACACAAAAGTAACGCATTGCTGGAGTGCGTCACAAAAGTGACGCAACTCCAGTAATGTGTCCTTTCACATGGAAAAAGCACCATGTGAAAGGTTTGCTGTGAAGCAGGCGCAAGATTTTGACGCAACAGCATCCTAAAAGTGACGCACTGCGTCATTATTACCAAGCTTTTTGCAGGGGAACACCCCCTCTGCATGCATTATACCTGACGCTACTTTTAAAAAGTGACGCATCTAGGTACATGGGTCACTTTTTAAAACTCTGCGCCACATTATATCTGCATCAGGTATAATGTATGCAGAGGGGGCAATCCCTCGCAAAAAGCTTCGTAATAACGACGTACTGAAATCTATGAGATTTCTCTGCGTCACTTTTAGGATGCTGTTGCGTCAAAATCTTGCGCCTGCCTCGTGTCACTTTCATGTTTACAGATATGTCAGAAATACTGACGTATCTGTAACTCCTTGCAACATGATTCATCATACATTAAATATGACACATCTGGAATGTCATAAGGAGTGCGCACAGAAAAGTGACGCATCACACCAGCAGTGTAATAAAATGTGCCTCGTTGCACTATATTTAAAGGACGCAACAGCATCCTAAAAGTGACGCAGTGAAATCTCAAACATTTCACTGCGTCGCTATTACAAAGCTTTTTGCGGGGGAACACCCCCTCTGCATGCATTATACCTCACGCAGATATAATGTGGCGCTTGATTTTAAAAAGTGACCCATCTACCTAGATACGTCACTTTTTAAATATAACGCAACGAGGCACATTTTTTTACACCACTGGTGCGATGCGTCACTTTTCTGTGCGCACTCCTTATGACATTCCAAGTAACGCATTGCTGGAGTGCGTCACAAAAGTGACGCAACTCCAGTAATGTGTCCTTTCACATGGAAAAAGCACCATGTGAAAGGTCTTGCGTCAGTCTAACACCTGCTGTAAAGCAGGGGCAAGATTTTGACGCAACAGCATCCTAAAAGTGACGCAGTGAAATCTCAAAGATTTCACTGCGTCGCTATTACAAAGCTTTTTGCGGGAGAACACCCCCTCTGCATGCATTATACCTGACGCTATTTTTAAAAAGTGACGCATCTAGGTACATGGGTCACTTTTTAAAACTCTGCGCCACATTATATCTGCGTCAGGTATAATGTATGCAGAGGGGGCATTCCCCCGCAAAAAGCTTGGTAATAACGACGTACTGAAATCTATGAAATATGACACATCTGGAATGTCATAAGGAGTGTGCACAGAAAAGTGACGCATCGCACCAGCAGTGTAAAAAAATGTGCCTCGTTGCACTATATTTAAAAAGTGACGCATCTAGATAGATGCGTCACTTTTTAAATATTGCGTAACAATGCACATTTTTTTACACCGCTGGTGCGTCACAAAAATTGACGCACAGGAAGCGCAAAACTGGCAGCGCAAGGCCTTCATAAATATGGTCCTGGATTTTCCCCGTGCTTCGCCGGTGCGCGTACCATGCGCTTCCCCCGCGCAAAACGAAAAAAAAACACAACTCTTAAAAAGAGAGAACTTTTGGATTTATCGTTTAAAAACTTTAAGACCGGGGGGGCTTAATGAAAGAGTGGAATTTTTATGTTACCTGTAAATATATGTTAGCAAGTACCCTGCTTTAGGTCATGGTACCATAGGTTAATCGTTTTTCAATATACACATTCACTGTGTCTTTTAGAATACAAGGACCAGAAACCTTAGCGCATACACACAACCTTGAACCCCACCCCCCATTCTTTTATGTTTCCTGCTCGACACTCGAGTGAGTTTAAACGGAGTAATATGCAACGGTTGACAAATCGGCTAGCAATAAACTTTTGGCTACCGGTAAGCGGCACTCGGCGTAACTGCAGCGTGTAAATATATTTTGGGTTAACATGTTATACCCTGCTGTTTATACAAATACATGTTCGTAGCAGGCTTGCCAAACTTAATATTACCGCATTCGAGCAAGCTACTAACGGTCTTTTATTTGAACAATCCCGACCATAGAGCCGTAGTTTTCTAACACTTGTGCCGAGCATTTTTCCCATGTTTGTTTTCGTGTTTAAACACCGCGCTAGAGCCTCGACATGATATATGTTTGTGCTGCCTTTTAACTATCAATGTAACAGTAAAAATGAAACTATGTTTTTTGATCATGTGGGATGTAGCCTATTATCTAATTAGCAAGGTTGTGAAGAATAGAGCAGTTTTAAGAATGCGCTTTATACCTAATATTGTTTCTATGTCATGCAAGTAGCTAGCTATAGTACTTTATGGATGGCGATAGTAACTAGTACTAATGATTTAAACTTTGTTTCATAGATCCCTTGACAAAGGCGCTTCCGCGCCGAAATGCATTGGGAGGCTATCACAGTCAATAATATAAAGAAAGTCAAGTTGTTGACATATTGTGAAAATTGGATTGATGTGAAGTAACATTATGAAATATGGAATATACCATGGATTACAATTAAAATGAAACTATAGATATCAACTATGGATTTGTTGACTCACTAAATTATTGCTGGAGACCCAGCCTACACTTGTGCCCAGGGAGATAAGTTGATCAAAGACTTGCTTTATTTTTCGTTATCTAACCACACCTGAGTGGGGAGTGGACCGTGGAGCACAGTAAACAAAGAGAAAGTGGCACACGAATATAAGCAGTGCTCAATCCGTTCTATATTTTTTGTAAACTGGGTTTTTCCCATGCTACGCTGCCCGGTCCACTTCCCGGAGCGCGTACCAGGTGCTCCCCCCGCGCAAATCGATTTTTCTTTTTTTTTTTTGCCCCGCGGGCCCTTTTATAGCCACCACATCAATCTAGGGGGTCAGGGGGGGTCTACTCTGCCCCCTTATGGTCATTTCCCCCTTTTTTTTTGCCACCTCTTGTGTCTCGATCCTACCGAGACACAAGATGGCGGCCGCTCCAGACTGTTTCGAATGTTTACAGACACCCGTGAGCCAATCAGCTTTCTGTGCGCAAGTCGCGTAGCACGCCCGGTGCGTGTACCGGGGCGCGCCTATAGATATATATATTTTTTTGAACCTAAATTACTCAAAAACCACTGGAGCACATATCTTGAGACATAGCAAAGGCACATCGGGCTACCATTCCCTACAATTTTGCCAAGTTTGGTGGAAATCCAGTCAGCCGTTCGGGCTAAAAGTGAGGTCGACCGCCCTATGGAAATTAACATGGGGAAAACACGTTTTGGGACCCCCCTTTTATCTCAGCCCCCCTTGACGAATCCCCCCCAAACTTTTAGGGAAGGACCGGGGTGCCGCGAGGCAAATTTGAGGAAATTTTCAGACAGATTCCTCAACCGGCGGCAAAGTTATTCCCAATAGAATGTTGAAATTTTGCATTGAAAAAAATCCTAACTATAACTACCTACTGGCGACCGCCAGTAGGTAATATATATGTATATATATATATATATATATATATATATATATTCAATGAAAAAACCATTGGTTTTAGGCCATATATAGTTAGGGATTTGCATTTAGAAAACCTTATTTTACTCGCATAAAACCATTGAAATTCCATATATAGTTATAAGCGCTAACTATATATCGCGCACCCGCAATCCACTGCTGATGATGTCACATATTACATCATTCATGAATTGGTTAGTGACATCACTGATGACATCACTGATGACATCTCAAATGACATCACTGATGACATCACTGATGACAACATCCAGTGACTGTATGTTTCTGTAAAGTTAAAATATGTCTTACATATTGAAGAATGAGTGGATGTATAAGTGTCTGGATGAAGGATTTACTAGGTGCATGACTGACTGATTGAGTGAGTGATTAAATGTGTCTCACTGAGTGCATGGGTTAGTGACTAAACTGTTTTAATTTGTGCATCATTATATCTGTTGTTCTACAAACTGCTGCATATGTTGTTCAGTAGCTATATGAGTAACTGTATGGGTTATTGATTGGTTGTCCAAGTATTTGTATGGGAAACTGAGTGTGTGTGTATGGGTGGCTGGGAGGTGTGTGACTCTGTACATAGATGTGTGAGTAGTTGATTCACTATATGTATAGATTCACAACTGCATGTGGAAACAGCTGTATGGGCGGTTGACTGTGCATGAGTGTATTAGTGAGTGAATGGATATCTCAGTGCTACATGTCAAATTAAGTACATATGTAAAACACAGTACATGTGAGAGTTGACATCTATAAATAACTGTGCATAAGAGCTAGTGAATGTGTGAGTGGCTGTATGGATCATTGTGAACATGTATCAGAGATTGTATAAGAGAGTAAAGTAAATATGTGTTAGTATATGTTTGAATAAGTAAGGTGTGTATAACTGTATAGTTGAGAAAATGGAGGTGTGATTGATTTTTGGCATAACTGACTAGGTGTGTGAGTAACTCCATGGATGAGTGACTGTCTGTTTACACTGATTGTATCTAAGGTTATATTAGAGTCTGAAGAGGTTCATGGTATTATCACATGAATGATATCATCAGTGATGTGATCAGTCATGTCAAATGAGATGTTATCAGTGATGTCATTTGAGATGTCATCAGTGATGTCATCAGTGATGTCACTAACCATGTCATGAATGATGTAATATGTGACATCATCAGCAGTGGATTGCGGGTGCGCGATATATAGTTAGCGCTTATAACTATATATGGAATTTCAATGGTTTTATGCGAGTAAAATAAGGTTTTCTAAATGCAAATCCCTAACTATATATGGCCTAAAACCAATGGTTTTTTCATTGAATTTTCAAGGTTTTGTAAATGCAAATTCCTAACTATATATGGAGTATAACCTATGGTTTTTTCTGTGAATTTCAATGGTTTTTTAATAGCAAGTATCAAAAGCTGTCAAATGTCAAGTACGTGATAGGTAAAAACGTTTTCGTGTTTATGCACGCTGATGTGCTTTGAACGCTGCCCCCCCCCACTCCCCTCTTTTCTCTTAGTAGTACTCTCTCTTTGCAGATAGTGAACGGTAGTTAACTCAGACCTTTACCCCTGTTGTAATCCGTCGTACCTGCTTGTCTCTCCATTTGATTGATTATTATCCAAGCATTTACTGTTTTACAATTGGTTCTCTTTGGATCATTCTCTATTTACAAACAAGCACAAAGTCGCAATACTCTGTTTAGTCTTTGCAGATAGTGAAAAATCGTGTAAAAAAATAAAAGTAATCGAGCAAAATCAGTAGACCACTAATTCGATCTCTTTTTGACCTCGGTAAAATACAAACATTAGGAATAACCCTTCATGAGAAATACGAAAATAGTGAAATGAACTGAGCTCCACACCATGAGGGCTGCAAAACAGCTCGACTCCGCCACCCACACCGCCCAAAATAACGGCAAACCCTATGCAAATATTATAAATATACACAACACACCACCAAAGAAACAGAGTAAAACATTTTATTAAATAACTATTTACATAACTATTTTATACTTTTTATTGCCCGATCCGGCTAGCTCAATCGATCGAGCATGAAACTCATGCACTGATAACAAGCGTTGAGAGTTTGTAGAATGATGGCTTCAGATTTTCCACATACGGTGTAGTGGCGCGAACTGGCAGGGGGCGTTTGGATTCTACCCCTTCTCCAAATAAGATTTTCATACGTGAATGTTCGTTCATGCTTTTTGTCCCTGAGTTGCTTCCATGTCACTGCCTTACATAAATGGCATAAGTCCTGGTTGTTGAGTGCCATACTTCAGAGTTCTAAGCAGCTCTTGTAACACTGTTTAAACCTTATTTGCACCTGCTGCAGCTTCACTATTCAAAGTAAGTGGGGTCCATTTGTGGACCTGACTGCATTGGAAAACAATGTGATACGGTGCCTCCCTAAACCGCTTGACGGAGGCCCCCGAGGGGCGGTGAGATGGCGCGGACTGAGAGGGGGCGCTTGGCTCCTGCCCCCTCCCCAAGTCGTGTTGCCCTGGTGAGGCCTGAGATCGCCCCCGGCATAGGCGGCCGGCTCCCGGGGTCCAGCGGAATTTTTTCCCTTTTGAAGAATCTTTCATTCTGGACCTTGTCCCACAATCCGTTTCACCTGAAGACACGCTGTCGTAGGGCGCCCCTTTACCGTTTTAGTTGCCATTCCGCCCGCTTTTGGTACTCTGTGCCTCTTCCGCCATTCAACTGTTTACCGCTCGCTCTTGCGACTACAACGTCTCGCTCACCATGTAGTTGAGTTGCTCCCGCTCTTAAGATTTGACCGAACTTTTTGGACTGCTGAAAGCGGTTGTATTCCGACCGCTGGTTGATGGAGACATTTTGACTATATTCTGCACCTGCATTGTCGCGTAATGCGTCATATGACGCGACGCGTTAGCGCACCCGGAAGTGCTCCGGTGCGCAAGGCGCAGCTTCCCGGAAACGATCCAGAGCGCGCCGCGCAGCGCGTAACGTAAGCATAACAGGTCATGTGACTTGTTAATAAAACTTTTCATTGGTTCATTTTACTTTTCTTTTCCTAATTATGTAAGACTAGGTCATGTGACCTAAAAATAACACTTTTCATTGGATTAAAACATTTTTTTTCCCCAAACGATGAAAGCCCCACCTTGTTTCTGGATGTTTCAGACTGAAGCTGGCGTCACCATGAGAGCACCACCATCTCGTAGCTCCGTCGTGGCCATTCCGCAAGCAATCATGGCAGCCGCTCCCCACCGGAAGCCTGCGGGAGTCGAGGGCCCCCAAGACTTTTGTACGATCTTCAAGGCTGAGGGGACGCTTTCGAGAATGGAACCCAAGCCCTGGCAGACAAGCGTCCGAGTTCCAAGGTGTCCCAGGGCCATTTTACTGGACCAGGCCCAAATCCGAAGAGCCGGCCGCCATTTTAAGAGTCCTGTGGCTGCCGCCTATCGCTGCACCGCAAGAGTGGGAGCAACTCAACTACATGGTGAGCGAGACGCTGTAGCCGTAAGAGCGGGCGCTAAACAGCTGAATGGCGGAAAAGGCACAGTGTAGCAAAAGCGGGCGGAATGGCGACTGAAACGATAAAGGGGCGCCCCACTACAGCAGACAAGCCTCCGCCATGTGCTTCAAAACTGCATATGTATCTCGTGATATCAAGGTTGGGCAACCAGTACAGAACAAGCAGTTACGAGTCCCATTTACACCGGCGCCATTTTGGGCGCGGCCGGGCAGGTCCAGGATCTACTGAAACATAAAAAATGAGGCTGACGTCTCTGAAGCAGTTGACGAACAGCAGGACATAGTAAATAAACATGAACTCTCTAAAGCTGTTAACTCACTGCAGGACAAAACAAGTGAACCTGAAACCTCTGGAATAATTGTCGCTCAAAAGAACAACACACAAAACTCTGTAGAGCCTGAAGAAAAAAAAACAGAAGGGCACTGTAGTTTCAGACACACTTAACACTAATGACTAAACAAAGATATCGTCTGTTTATAAAGCAGTTATCATCTTGACAGAATTGACAAAGAAGTGTACAGACACCAATGCATCAGCATTCTCGGAGATAACATCTTAAGGAACAAAGAAAGACCTGTTCACTCTTGACACCCCAGGTGCTGTGTATATTGCACTATAGTGCTGCATCGAGAAAACGGGCAACCCTATTGATGTGGATTTTTCATTATTGATTATTGTAAAGAAATGGCGACTCCCCCCTTTAGCAGATTAGCTAAATGTTTGCGTAATTTAGGCATAAAAGTTATATTATTGTTGTTGTTGTTGTTATCGTTATAGTTCTGGTTAATTTCAAAAAATGGTTAAATATATTTACAGTTTTTGTTGCGTTCGTTATATTTAAATGTTAATAAAATTTTAAAATGTAACTGTCTTGGAGTACTATATTTTTTTAAAAAATCGGGTGAATGGGGCCTTGAATCGGGTTATTGTCATGTGTGGGCTTTGCAAGTGTACTGCTACAAGATCGGACATTTCAAACTCAAATGCACGTTCTTTTTCTTACCTTTCCGAAGCATGGAGCGCAATAGCAGGCAGAGAAAGGGTGATGCACGTGTTGAACACTGCCTGGCCTGCAAATTGCTGGCAGTGCCCCCCCGCCCGCTCCTGAAAGAGGGCACACACACACCGCCGCCCCGAGTACTTCACAAATCTTTAAAAGACCATGCGCTTGTTCAATGGGAAGTGGATAACATGGCTAAGAGCATTTGCTGGATAATGCATGAATATCGCTGACTTTTCAACGATATTCATGCATTGCGGCCGTTTTTTATCGCATTTGCGATAAACCTTGCTAATAGCAAGGTTTATGTGCGATAAAATTCGCCGAAGTGCGGCGATAATTTTTGTCTCTAAACAAGTTAGAGACAAAAATTACCGCTAGTTTTTGGTAATATGCCCCCGGGTTTTTCCTTGCAGGAAACGGGAAGCGAAAGACTACCACTGAAATAAGTAGTCTCACGCCTGAATCGGGAGGGTTGGCATGTCTGGATACTCTACAGCTGGGGCCATAAACTACATCCGCAGGGCTAGGTGATAGCCTAGGTCCGGCCTGGACAATCGGACACAGAGGAAGAGGAGTGTCAGAGGGTGCGGTAGTGAATAGGGTGAAAGGGAGGTGTCGAGCGGGCACAGGGTGTGATTCTCAGAGAAGAGCAGCGCAGATGGGGGAAGTATATGTCCCATGCATGAGAGAGAGAGCGGGGTGACCATTGCGTGGGGGAGATGCGTGCGAGGGTGGGGAGCCATGCTGAGAATCGGCGGCGTGCAGAGAGTGGCCCTGGTCAAGGCATCTAAAATGGCTGCCGTGCACGACAAAATTGTGGCATTGGACAAAAACGCAAGATGGCGCAGACAATGTTTATCAATAAGGATTCATTTATAACAAAATATTTACTCGCAGTGACAAAATGGTGTTCAACACTTCCTGATTTCCATCGAATCGAACGATAACAAACGTCACGCACAGAGCAGTTTTTAGCCATGTTATCCAATGGAAGGTGGATAACATGGCTAAGAGCATTTGCTGGATAATGCATGAATATCGCTGACTTTTTAACGATATTCAGCGGGGCTAGGTGATAGCCTAGGTCCGGCCTGGACAATCGGACACAGAGGAAGAGGAGTGTCAGAGGGTGCGGTAGTGAATAGGGTGAAAGGGAGGTGTCGAGCGGGCACAGGGTGTGATTCTCAGAGAAGAGCAGCGCCGATGGGGGAAGTATATGTCCCATGCATGAGAGAGAGAGCGGGGGTGACCATTGCGTGGGGGAGATGCGTGCGAGGGTGGGGAGCCATGCTGAGAATCGGGGGCGTGCAGAGAGTGGCCCTGGTCAAGGCATCTAAAATGGCTGCCGTGCACGACAAAATTGTGGCATTGGACAAAAACGCAAGATGGCGCAGACAATGTTTATCAATAAGGATTCATTTATAACAAAATATTTACTCGCAGTGACAAAATGGTGTTCAACACTTCCTGATTTCCATCGAATCGAACGTTAACAAACGTCACGCACAGAGCAGTTTTTAGCCATGTTATCCAATGGAAGGTGGATAACATGGCTAAGAGCATTTGCTGGATAATGCATGAATATCGCTGACTTTTCAACGATATTCATGCATTGTGGCCGATGTGCGGCGATAATTTTTGTCTCTAAACAATTAAAACGAAGCACAAAATGGCGAATTCCCGTTTCGCTACCAGTTTGCGGCCCAGTTCGCGGCCCGAGAAACGCTTCTACCGTGAAAAATCATTTTTTTTTTCTTTTCCCCACGGGACCCTTTAATAACCCCAACAACATTCCTAGGGGGTCAAGAGGGGGATACCTTGCCCCCTTTCATTAAATTCCCCTTTCGTTTTTCACCTCTTCTTCTCTCTCGATCCTACCGAGAGACAAGATGGCGGCCGCTCCGGACTGTTTAGAATGTTGACAGACACCGGAGAGCCAATCAGCTTTCTGCACGCAAAGTTCCGAAACGCGAAAAGTAAGCGGACCGGATCGCTGCCCGGAGCGCTGTTACAGATATATATCTTGATTTAAACGTTAATTTCTCAAAATCCACTGAAGCACATATATTGAGACCTAGCAAAGGCACATCGGGCTAACAGTCCCTACAATTTTGCCAAGTTTCGTGCAAATCCATTCAGCCGTTCGAGCTAAAAGTGAGTCCAACCGCCCTATGGAAAACTCAATGCAAAAAACGCGTTTTGGGACCCCCCTTTTTTCTCAGCCCCCCCTTGACGAAACCCCACCAAATTTTCAGGGGCTGCTCAGAAACAAAATGTGCCATTTTCCTGAAAATTTCAGCCGATTCCGTCCACAAACGCCAAAGTTATTAGACATAGAATTTTCAGAAATCCCATAGGGAATTAATCCTAACTATATATACCTACTGGCGATAGCCAGTAGGTAATATATATATATATATATATATATATATATATCCTACTGGCGATTGCCAGTAGGTAGTTATAGTTAGAACCAAGTTTCCATAGGAAAAGCATTTTTGATTTGCTAATAATTTAGGTGTCGTTTGACAAATCTTCGAGAAATTCTCAAAAAAAAGGTCTATCCAGGTCATCTCCGATCCTGAAATTTTGGGGGTGATTCGTCAAGCGGGGGGTCTCAATAGGTGTTTTCTCCATGTTAATATCCATAGGAAACTTTAGCCAAGGCTACAGCCCGAACTGCTGAAAGGAATTACAGAACATTTAGCAAAAATGTAGCGCTTGGCTCAGAAAGTGACCTGTTTTTTAAATGGTTTAAATCCATTTGGTAGTTGCTGAGAAATTCAAAAAATAAAAGCTTCAAAATAATTTTTCCATTATAAATTTTTACAGCAGATGGTGCTAGTGTGAGATTCCTGTGAGCCAGTCGCCACACCACGAGCTGCACATCGGAGTTCTGACAGTCAGTGATCAATGAGTTGACCTGCAATTATCCTGCGGTGATCCGAGGCTGATGTCCGTGCTTGCAGCGCCAGCTGAACATGAAGCCAAAACTCTCAGATTGCACAGTATGTGAAATTCACCATGGAACGATATTGATTATCGCAGCAGATGGGAGTTAGACTATAGCTTCCAGCGAGCCGCACTTCCGGATGCTCACCAAGCTTCAAGTGCGCAGTGTGGCGCTCCTACGCTCCACGCATTGACCCCGAGAACACGGAAGTGGTGATACGTCCCAGCATGTCTGGAGAGTGCTACTAACGAAAGAGGTAATACTCCACGTCCAATATTCATTTCAAGAATATATGAGCTAACCTAGCTCAAACACCGACAAATGGTAGCTAACGCGACCTATGGTCACGGTTTCAAGTACGCTCCTGTTACAAATCCACGAAAGGAGAAAATAGGACTCTCCTTCCCCCAATGATAAGAAAAGCGAACAAGCAGTTTGTTTCTCATTAAGTAAGTAAACATCTGCATGATGCGAGCTCACATTTAAGAACGTGAGAGAGATGATAATAGTTAATAGTGGATCTTGTTGACTACAGGTACATCCAGAACAACTAGCAGTCTGAGAGAGATAGGGGCCTTGTAGAAACATGTATGTAAGTTAATGGACAAGTTTTGCTGATAAAAAGGAAACAGTAGTTTTCTTATAGCTAGCAATTGAAGAGGTGTTACAATAGATTTTGTTTTTTGTTTCCGATACAGTTTTCAACTCCAGGTCTCATAGAATAGAACAGCTAGAAGGTAAGCTTGTTTAGCAATAAGCCACAAAGTACAAAGAGAGGTACATGTGGGCATCTGAAGTGTACACAAGACCATATTTTGTTTTGTTTTCCAGCTGCTTGGTCTTGATGAAAACTCTACAATGAGCATGATTTAGAAGCATGTAGACCAGTTTGTTTTTCAGCCAAAAGAATCTAAAACAAAGCACAATTGTTTTGAATTTGTTAACCCATCTGTTGTAATATCTTTTACTATGGCGGTCTTACAAATAAGGACAAACATTTTTTCAGAAAAAAGAAATTGAAAGTTAAAGGGTGTATGTGTGTTGAGTGGTGAATGAAAGAAAAGAGAGTTTGCAGAGAGTATGAGAATGGTCGATTGTCGAATGTGATGATAAGTTTTTATGAAATAAGATTTTGTTATGAGGTGCAATGTTAAAAATGTGATGGATTTATAGAAAATATAGAATTTTGATATGTGAAAAAACAAATAAAAGAAAAAGATTGATTTCAGACAGAAAAAGAAGTATAAGGTACATGTTGTTGGATCTTCAATATGTTCACTCATAAATGAGAGTATAAGCAATGCAGCAGAATTGGCAGTTGTATAGTTTCGTTCCGGTTGGTACAGAGGCACTAAGCTACACCCCAGTCCTTCCAGACACCAACACCAGTGCAGTAAAAACACCCCGGGAGAATAACAAGACCAAGGGTAGTGATTATCTAAAAGAGAGTGGCTGCCCTGGCCTAATGGACCCACAGTCTCTGGATCTAGCTGCCCAAAAAAAAATTCAGACTCTGATGGGTCATTGTCCAGAACTGAGAATGAAGATGTTCTGGTCAGTTCTTCAGAGAGAAGTAAAAAAGAGGACAATGAATCTGACCTAACATCCAGAAACATTCAGCAAAAAAAGAAATCTAGAAGTAGAAGACAGATTCAGCTGAGATGGGATTATTCAGATTCTCACGGGTCATTTCCCCAACGGGACACCCCCAATCTATTGTCTGAGTAGAGCCCACATACAATCACTGGAAGCCCGGTTAAACCTTCCCTGGCCTCCATACTAGAGCCTTTTAAACATTTTTGTGATGAAGCAAGATCTGACAGCCTTGCCGCCAAGGGGGACTCTAAAAAACTTCAGGGTGGGATCAGAAAACTGAATAAAATCTGTACAGATATTGGTGATTGAGTCGCAGTGGTTGAAGCCCGGACTGAGTCTCTGGAAACTGACATGACTAATGTGAAAGAGCAAGGCTCATCACATGCAGCTTGTTTAATTGACTTGATGACCAAGCTGGAGGAGCAGGAAAAAAGAATGCAGAGAAACAATCTAAGGCTGTTGGGGATCCCGAAAGGTGTTGAGGGCGATGATTCCAGAGGATATATTGTTAAGCTACTCCGTGCCGCCTTTCCTTTAGAGTCCAGCTGGAATTGGGCCCAAGAGGTCCAGAGGGCACACCGATTTCCATTCAACTTAAAGTTGCGAAGAGATGGCAGCCATCCCGGCAACGGTTTCAAGTACGCTCCTCTTACAAATCCACGAAAGGAGAAAATAGGACTCTCCTTCCCCCAATGATAAGAAAAGCGAACAAGCAGTTTGTTTCTCATTAAGTAAGCAAACAGCTGCATGATGCGAGCGCACATTTAAGAACGTGAGAGAGATGATAATAGTTAATAGTGGATCTTGTTGACTACAGGTACATCCAGAACAACTAGCAGTCTGAGAGAGATAGGGGCCTTGTAGAAACATGTATGTAAGTTAATGGACAAGTTTGGCTGATAAAAATGAAACAGTAGTTTTCTTATAGCTAGCAATTGAAGAGGTGTTACAATAGATGTTGTTTTTTGTTTCCGATACAGTTTTCAACTCTAGGTCTCATAGAATAAAACAGCTAGAAGGTAAGCTTGTTTAGCAATAAGCCACAAAGTACAAAGAGAGGTACATGTGGGCATCTGAAGTGTACATAAGACCATATTTTGTTTTGTTTTCCAGCTGCTTGGTCTTGATGAAAACTCTAACATGAGCATGATTTTGAAGCATGTAGACCGGTTTGTTTTTCAGCCAAAAGAATCTAAAACAAAGCACAATTGTTTTGAATTTGTTAACCCATGTGTTGTAATATCTTGTACTATGGCTGGTCTTACAAATAAGGACAAAAACATTTTCAGAAAAAAGAAATTGAAAGTTAAAAGGTGTATGTGTGTTGAGTGGTGAATGAAAGAAAAGAGAGTTTGCAGAGAGTATGAGAATGGTCGATTGTCGAATGTGATGATAAGTTTTTATGAAATAAGATTTTGTTATGAGGTGCAATGTTAAAAATGTGATGGATTTATAGAAAATATAGAATTTTGATATGTTAAAAAACAAATAAAAGAAAAAGATTGATTTCAGACAGAAAAAGAAGTATAAGGTACATGTTGTTGGATCTTCAATATGTTCACTCATAAATGAGAGTATAAGCAATGCAGCAGTATTGGCAGTTGTATAGTTTCGTTCCGGTTGGTACAGAGGCACTAAGCTACACCCCAGTCCTTCCAGACACCACCACCAGTGCAGTAAAAACACCCCGGGAGAATAACAAGACCAAGGGTAGTGATTATCTAAGAGAGAGTGGCTGCCCCGGCCTAATGGACCCGCAGTTTCTGGATCTAGCTGCCCAAAAAAAAATTCAGACTCTGATGGGTCATTGTCCAGAACTGAGAATGAAGATGTTCTGGTCAGTTCTTCAGAGAGTAGTAAAAAAGAGGACAATGAATCTGACCTAACATCCAGAAACATTCAGCAAAAAAAGAAATCTAGAAGTAGAAGACAGAGTCAGCTGAGATGGGATTATTCAGATTCTCACGGGTCATTTCCCCAACGGGACACCCCCAATCTATTGTCTGAGTAGAGCCCACATACAATCACTGGAAGCCGGGTTAAACCTTCCCTGGCCTCCATACTAGAGCCTTTTAAACATTTTTGTGATGAAGCAAGATCTGACAGCCTTGCCGCCAAGCAGGACTCTAAAAAACTTCAGGGTGGGATCAGGAAACTGAATAAAATCTGTACAGATATTGGTGATTGAGTCGCAGTGGTTGAAGCCCAGACTGAGTCTCTGGAAACTGACATGACTAATGTGAAAGAGCAAGGCTCATCACATGCAGCTTGTTTAACTGACTTGATGACCAAGCTGGAGGAGCAGGAAAACAGAATGCAGAGAAACAATCTAAGGCTGTTGGGGATCCCGAAAGGTGTTGTGGGCGATGATTCCAGAGGATATATTGTTAAGCTACTCCGTGCCGCCTTTCCTTTAGAGTCCAGCTGGAATTGGGCCCAAGAGGTCCAGAGGGCACACCGATTTCCATTCAACTTAAAGTTGCGAAGAGATGGCAGCCATCCCGGCAACGAGAAACCCTGGTTTTTCTTGTTTTTTTTTTAAACTTCCTTTTGAGGCAATTGGTATATGACCAAGCCAGACCAAATTCTCAAAAGGAAGTCAACAAATTAAAATTATTTTCTAAACCTGACTTTGGACATGCAACATTTGAACACAGGTGGATGTTATGTCAACTGATTACACCTTTTCAACAGCAAGGTGCCCAAGTATATCTCATGAACCCAGCAAGGCTAAAAGTAATATTTGGAGACACCAAACAGGTTGTTCTGTCTGAGATCAAAGCTGGGGAAAATCTGAAAGACATTGTCGGAAGAAAAAGACTGAACTAAGCTCATTTGATCCTCTGGAACCATTTGGACAATCCCTGTATGGGCTTTATTTGCTAGTTCCTTTTTTTCCCTCACAATTGATATAGATGCTTTACGCTCTACACTAAATACTACATGCACTTTCCACATTTTTATCTTTCTTGGAAATTATGTTTTTTGTTTGATCTTGTTTGTTTGTACCATAAAAAAAGGGAGGGAAAAGTGACAGGGAATTTTAAAAAAAAGGAGCAGAAAGAGACTGCCGACCAATTGTTTAAATAAGTTGTGGTCTGGCGACCTGAACTCACACATGCGTACCATCATTCAGGCCTTTCCTGACTGCCTATTTTGGGGGGGAGTGGGGAGGGATATGGGGTACAGAATACAAGCAGTGGTAGGAGAACTGTGGTATTGGTTTAAATCTTTTACTGGTTATTTTTGGAAAAGACACAGGAAAACTGTTAGGTATGAAGAGGGATAAGAACAACAAGGGGACCATATGGGGAGCACTGAGTCAGGAGGTGGGACAGGGAAGGGGGAGGGGACGGGAAAAACGTATTTAATTTGCACTTATCGTTTGGATCCTCGCGGGAGAAATATTTTTGCTGATGAAGCTATCGGATTAATGTATTTAAAATCTAACAACTAATATGTTGAGCAAACTTAGAATTGTCTCGCTCAAAATCTTTGGTCTAAATGATCCTGCAAAAAGGCATAAAACTGCTCAAGTCTTGTGAACAATGGGGGCGAACATTGTCCGCCTTCAAGAGACGCATGTAGAAGGAGCGCAGAAATCTTTGCTGAACACTTTGGGCTACAAGGTTATTGGGGTGACCTCACAAGGGGCCAGGGTCAAAGGAGCTGGGATCTTAGTCTCAAAAAGATTACTCTTAGTTGTTAACCAGGTAAAAGCTGACTCTCTAGGGCGGTGGGTGATAGCAGGATTTTCTATTCCTTCTCTCCCCTCTAATTTCGCTTTTACAAACTGCTCTGTCTATGGAAGCAACCTTGACGATCCAGGGGTAATTCAAAGAGTAAATGAGGAACTAGTACACTGGCCACTGCCAATCATACTGTGCGGTGATTTAAATCTAAATTTACCTAGTACCTGGAACTCAGATGGGTCCTGGGATTATAGGGGCAGGAAATCTAAGGTCTTCCAGGCTGTTACAAACTTGATTAGAGCTCATGGCCTGACAGACTTGTGGGCTGAGTTGAAACCTAATCAGGACGGGTATACCTTCTTCTCAGCTCCTCATTTGTCATTTGCTTGACTGGACTACTTTCTAGTTTTGCCATCTCTGGTTCATGATTGCGCTATTGATACTGCTCCTCGACTTCTTTCAGATCACAACCCTCTTATTATTAACATAAAGGATTGGTTAATGGTGGGTCAAGCTCCAATTGGACCTTTTAAAAAGCCCTCCTGTACGATAATCACTACCGAGAACACATGAAAAGGTGGATGCATGAGTTCTTAGAGATACATTTTGGGTCAGCCTCGGCAATGGTTGTCTGGGACACACTAAAGGCAGGTATAAGGGAGGGGACGCCCAGATTTTCCATTAGAAGGAACAAAAAAGAGAAAGCACAGGCTGACTTGCTAATTAACCAAATGATAGGAGCTGAAAGGAAACTTAGACAGGTTGTCCAGTCGGGAACTATAATTGATGAAGCACAGACAAACGTTGCGGTTGCTAAGGCAGAAATGGGGACCATACTAGCAGAAATAACTGCTGCAAAATGGGCCTCGTCCCGCGAAAGGCTTTATGAATGTAGTGAACTTATTGGCCAGCAATTGGCCATATCTACCAGGAAACAGATTACTGCCAATTTAATTCCTTCAATCCAAACAAATTCTGAGGGGATAACTAAAGATCCTATGAAAATAGAGTTGGCTTTCAGAGAATTTTATGAGAAATTATAAATAGAAGAGATCAATAAGTCTAGAGAGCTCAGAGAATCGGTGATTAATAACTATCTAGATGGTACTCTGGTAGCGGAGCTTAAAAGAGTAGCAACCAATTGGAAATCTCCCCTGTTTGGGAGGAAATCGCAACTGCTTTAGCAAGCCTCCCTGATGGCAAGGCTGCAGGAGATGACAATATTCCAGTTGAATTTTACGAAATCTTTTCGCAACAAATAAAAGACCTACTTACAAATGTAGTTTCTTCCATTTTTAATGGGTCATCTCCACCGCAGTCTTGGTCCTCGGCAAAAATAGTAATATTTCTCAAAAAAGACAAATCTGCTCTGGAAATGTCCTCATACAGACAGATAACCCTCATCAATACTGACAGTAAGATATTTTCTAAAATTCTTGCATCTAGACTGTCCTCAAATATTGAGTCTCTGGTTTCAAACTGGCAGCACAGATTTATACTGAAAAAGGGTACCACGGAACACGTTCGCAGGACCTTCACCCTATTCAATGCCGCTAAGGTAACTGGAGACCCGATCGCTCTAATACTCTTAGACACTGAAAAAGTGTTTGATCGGGTCTCCTGGCAACACCTGTGGGGGGTCATGAGACAGATTGGTTTTGGGCCCAGGTTTCTGCAGGCACTGCAGGCTTTATATCAGGGCCACACTGCTAGAATTTCGATCAATGGACAGCTAACTAGGCAGATAGAGATAACATTTGGAACAAGACAAGGATGCCCTTGCTCACTGCTGCTATTTGCTTTATTTATCTACCCTCTGATCAAAAAAATCGAAGCTTATTCTGAAATAGTAGCGGTGAGCAGCTTTGGCACTGATATGAAGATTATGGCCTATGCCGATGATCTAGCCTTAGTAACACCAGAACCCGAAAGGGCCATTAAGGCTATGGAACTAGAGGCCCAAGAATTTGGGAAGATATCCGGTTATGCCCTCAATAAAGCCAAAACCCAGATTGTGTTAAACGAATATATAAGTTGGGATGATGATAGAGTAACCAAGAAGGCTAAATACCTTGGGGTCAATATAGTTTCTAATTTAGATTTAATTGTTAAAGAAAATCTGACACCGCTCGCAGCCGATATGAAAAAGTCACTCAAAAGGATTATCAACATGCATTTGACAATAGTGGGGAGATGCAACGTCTTAAAATGACCTTTTTACCCAAATTGTTAAATGTCTTTAGGACCATCCCGTAGAATTCAATAATATAATACTGCATACTTTCGATCAAATTTTCTCATAGTTCATCCGGGCTTATGCACAACCAAGAAGAGCTTTTAAATTTCTTTCATTACCCAGAGAGAGAGGCGGTGGGCTCTCCCTAACATAAAATTATATTACTGGGCTACTGTTCTGCAATATAGTTCTGAGCTATTGCAAGATTCACCTACTGAGAACCCTTCAGGCCTTCCGTCCCCCTACACAATACTTCTAGGGGAAAAAATAAAGGGATGCCTTTGGCGCCAGCTGGAACACTGCTATTTCAAACGGGTCAGATTCAAGACTCTTATGAATGCTTATAGAGTATTTTCCAATATACGTAAATTACTTTGGCTTTCCAAATTAAATTACTACACTCCAACTCGGAATAACAGTGATCTACCACTAATTTTTCAAAATGCATATCTTCCACAGTGGTATCAAGCGGGCTTCTCCAAACTGGTAGATATGATTACTTCAGAAGGCATTTTGCCTTTCAGTATCCTGAAAACCCGGTATAATCTGGACAATAGCCAGCTATTTCAGTATAATGCAATTTCAGGATGTTTAACAAATAAAACTGGCGGCTTAGCAGGATTCACTAAGATGGTCCTGATAGATAAAATCTTAGAGCCCAGTACACCAGGGATTGGAAGCATTTACATAATATTAAATGAGCGGAGGCCAGATGACATTAGTAGAATGGATGAAAAGTGGCAGCAGAAATTTATTGTGCCATCTAATACCTTTTGTCACGCCCTAAGCCTTGCACAAATGCATCTACTGTCATCAAAGCTACAAGCTCAATTTTTTAAAACCGGCTTCTTCCTATACATAACACCAAACAGAGTGGCCAAATGGGGTACCAGCAACAGAACAACCTGCCCAAGATGTGCTGAGTATAGTGCAGTCTCAGTACACATGTTTGCCACGTGCTCAAAACAGGTCCAAATATTTGAAAGGGTGCAACTATTCATTAGTAGAGTTCTTCTACAAGATATACAATTGATGCCTGCTACTGTAATGCTAGGATTAAACAACACCATCAACATAAAATCTGGGGAGCCTTCTTGTTTTTGACTATGAATATTCTTCGGATTTGTATTGCCTCTTATTGGAAGAATCCGAACCCTCCCTCTTTTGCTCAATGGCAGGCTCGACTGCTCTCCACTCATAAACTTGAGATAGCAATATATGCTAGGAAAGGTAGGGCTAGAAAAAAAAGGGTTTAGAGATTTGAGCTCTCCTAACCAGGTGGCTCAGCACATTGAATGCACAGGAGGTGCAGTTACGTTTGGTAATATGCAGTTATGTATTTATTTTTGTCTGTCTACCATTTCCTAATCTCCTAGCCCTCCTCCCCGCTCCTTCCTTTTCCCCCCTTATATGGATTCACTTTCTTTATCCTCTCCAATTCGTCTCCTGTTTATGGATCTTCCTGTGTTTCATGGCTACTCCTTACGTCTTAACTTTTTTTGATATATTTGTCTAATTGATAATCAGTTAATTTGGAAATTGATTTCCACTGCTTGTGATACATATTGATAATGGTTGCTCTGGACTCGGATGAGGGAAGGGGGGTTTTTGGTCTGGAAATTGAAGTTATTGCATTGTAATCTTTTGTTTGGAAGATAAAAATAAAAAAAAACAAATAACACGAGGATATGATAATAATTAATGACATAATAAACATTTGCACTTTTCTATCCAAATCATTTGTAATGACAGTAGTTATGACCCCCCCCCAACCTTTTCCTGGTCTCTATAAAGCATTCCATTTACGTCCCCTCTTATTGTGCAATGAGTATAATTCTGTGTCCACTATCAACAAATCTTCAAAATAGTTGTGACTTTGACATGTATAATGTAGCGTTCATTGACAGTGGTTAGTGCTTGGCTGATGTCATAAGCATTTATTGCATCCATAGAGGTATTATTCCCTAACAGAAGTTAAAAAGAAATATTTAGGCTACAGTGTCTGCCAGGCCTTATATAGTTAGGAATTAGCATTTAAAAACCTTGCAAATTCACTGAAAAAACCATAGGTTTCAGGCCCTATATAGTTAGGAATTAGCATTTAAAAAACCTTTAAAATTCACTCAAAAAACTATAAGTTTTAGGGGTGTTATAGTTAGCTGGACATTTCACTCATACAAAACCACTGAAATTGCTCCTATATAGTTAGTTGTCCTAACTATATTTTGCGCACCCGCAATCCATTGCTAATGATGTCATATATTACATCATTCATGACATGGTCAGTGACATCACTGATGACATCTCAAATGACATCACTGATGACATCACTGATGACATCATCCACATGACAATCACATGCACCTTTTCATACACTAGTAAAATCTTTCATCACTCTTTGTAAAATACAGAGTATCATATTTGAATCCATTGTTACAGCAATACAAGTATCTAAAAACCCACTCAGTGATTCATAGATGTATATACACATCTAATCACTAACCTGTAGATTCACTCATACATGCTGTCAATGAACAATAGAACACTATCAAAAATACTTATACACCTAAATCGACATTACACACCAGCACACATCCTATTCACATATGAAGTCATACTACTCACTTATGCAAACAATGGATCATACTTACATATTTACTTAGCTACACACTTATAAAAACACAACTTTATCTATTCATTTAGATAGTAAGTCATACTTAGTGAATTATAAAATCATTATTACAAGTATAACGTTATCCATAGAGTCACTCACACAATCATTGAGTCTTATGCATACTTATTTATATACAACAACTGACACATACACTGTCTTTTATTTTTCTAGTTTGTTGGACATGTACCATTGAGAAATATATTTGCTCATCACCACACCCATAAAGATATTCACTCACCCAAACAACTGTTAGAACAGGTAGTGAATCAACTATTCACACATCTTTGGGCAGTCACACCCCCACCCCCACCGAACCACACACACATTCACTCTCCCATACAAATACTCAGTTAACTAATCAATAACTAATATAGACTTTCACATTGCTAGTAACCAACTGGTGAACCAGTTTACACAACAACTGACAAAGTGATACAGATATTCAAACAGTTTAGTCACTATCCACTATATTTAGTGAGACACTATACATTGGTCAAGTAAACAGTCAATTACACTGCTACTAAATCCTCCATCCAAATATTTATTTTTATATATCCACTCATTAAATAGAAGAGGATTTGAGAAGTCACTGAAAATGTGCCCTAATTTTTCTTTCTGAAACACTAAGCATACTTTCTATGGCAAAATGAACCCCCTAATTTTGTTCCTTTTTAAATTAAATGTTTTCAGACTTACCACTTCATTCCAATCAAGATGGCTTCTGGTGTGCCATACTTTTGTCATAAGTAAGACTGTTAGCGCTCTAGTTGTTCTTTAGAACACTCTGGGACATTCTGTCATTGGGCTAAAATTGGGCTACATCTGGGTGATATTTGGGCTACATTTGGGCTCTTTTGTCTCTTGCAGCCATCTTGGGGGACTGCATTTCAGAATATTTCAATGAAATAGAAGAGGATTTGAGAAGTCACTCAAAATGTGCCCACATTTTTCTTTCTGCAGCACTAATCATACTTTCTATGGCAAAATATACCCCCTCATTTTGTTCCTTTTTAAATTAAATGTTTTAAGAGTTACCACTTTGTTCCAATCAAGATGGCTTCAGGTGTGCCATACCTTTGTAATAAGTAGGACTGTTAGCGCTCTAGTTGTTCTTTAGAACACTCTAGGAGGCTGTAGTAGAACACAAAGGAATCAACTGACATTCTCTGTCCTTGTTGTAAGTACAAGTTTTACTGAGAATGTCAGACTTCATTCTCACATGACTGAGAAAGATAATGTGAATTTACAGAAAATATGCTTTCAGTTTAGCTTATAGATCCCCTTCCAAACCACTGTGGGAAAAGCATGAGATCTTTCAAACATGATTCATGATATCCCAGCAGAAGGCTTTTTCACATGGTAAAATCACCTTAGAACACACCACAATTCCTAAAATGAGTATGGTACCATCAACAAATGATTTATAATGTAACTATTAACTACAATGCTTTTTAATGAGTTGCTATCATGTATATTGGACCCAAGATGGCTGCCAACACTTCTTGTATGAAGTGCTGACAGCCAATCAGATCTCACGACGAGATGTGTGGTTAGGCTCCGCCCAGAAATATATGTGTTTTTGAAGTTAATTTTCATAAAAAACACTGGAGCAGTTTTCACCAAATATAGAAAAGGCACTTCTGCGTACCAGTCCCTACAATTTTGCAAAGTTTGGTGTAATTCCATTCAGCGGTTCGGGCTGTAGCCTTGTCTATTCGTCTACACGTTTTGGGTGCGGAGCTGGCCTAAATTTTAGAAAATTACACGCAAATTCCTCAACCGGCACCAAAGTTACTCCCAATAGAATGTTGCGGATTTCCTATGGTAGCTAGGTCCTAACTATACATACCTACCGCCGGTCGCCAGTAGGTAGTTATAGTTAGGACCTAGTTTCCATAGGAAATCCACAACATTCTATTTGGAATAACTTTGGCGTTGGTGGACGAATCTTCGTGAATTTCTCCAAGAAAATGGCCTGCTTGGTTCCGCTCCTTCTCTGACAAATTGGGGGTGATTCGTCAAGTGGGGGCCGAGAATAAAGGGGGTCCCAAAACGTGTTTTCCCCATGCAATTTTCCATAGGGCCCTTTAGCCAGGGCTACAGCCCGAACGGCTGAACGGAATTACACCAAATTTGGCAGAGAGGTAGAGTTTAGTTCGCAGAGTGTGCTTTTTGTTAAATGGTGTAAATCCTTTCAGTAGTTTCTAAGAAAATTGCAAGTAAAATCATAGCCATATCTATAGACGGAGTTCAGCACGCGTAGGGAAATCCGTTCAATTACGAGCGCGAGCTGCATGCTTATTGGCTGTGAACTGTCTGTCAACACTCAAAACCAGGAAGCGTTGGTGACCTTTTTGTTTATCGCTAGAACCAAGTCACAAGAAAACCATAAAACAAAGTTGAGAAATAAGGGAAGGGGGTAGGCTAGAAACATTCTGACCCTCTAGGTTTGCTCAGGTGGTCGTACATGGATGTTTAGGCTGTTTTTTAAAGATAAATTACGGCATACGCATATGGAAATACGTACAATTACGAGCAGGAGCAGCATGGGTATTGGCTGTCAATACTCCAAACCAGGAAGTGTTGGCAGCCATCTTGTTTGTCGGGAGAGGAGAGTCACAAGAAAACAGTAAAACAAAGTTGAGAAATAAGGAAATGGGGCAGGGTAGAAACATTTTGACCCTATAGTCTTGGTCAGTGGGTGGTACATGGATCCGTATAGTCTTGGTCAGGGGGTGGTACATGGATCTTTTGGCTCAATTTGTTTTTTTTTTAAATAAAAAATTGCGGGGTAGTCATGCAGTACTTGTACGCAGTGGAGAAGGTGAAAAAAAACTAGAAGTCAGTTTTATTCATTAGGTCCCAGGGGCAAATTACAGGGGCAATTTTTTTGCATAATGGGAGCTTGTAAGGTGCCCCGAGCACTGGGGAACGGCACTGCTGTGGTTTTCTTTTGAAGTATGTGGGGGGGGTTACGGTCCTACTCCCCGCAGTCTTGGGGAGCGGCACCTTTCGGCTATTTTTAAAAAAAATATGTTTTGAGCTCTCTTTCTCTCTTGCCCCGTACACGTCGCGGGGAACGCCACCTTTCTGGGGCAGTAATATGTAAAATGACCTTCCAGCTCCGGGTACCTGTATTGTCTTGAGTTTTTTATTAATGTTGGGAAGGTGGGCTTGATAATACGTCCTTGTAAATTCCCATAGAAGGCTATGTTCTGGTGTTAACATGGGATTCTATGGGAAATAACAAGGCCGTATTGTCAAGCTTATTAATGCCCCTTTAGCAGCAGTTTCCTGTCGATAAAAGCGGTGATAATGTATCGCCTTTTGTTGATAATATGCTCCTTCATTTTTATGATAGTATGTAAAACTCCTTTTTTTTGTGTAGCTTTTGTACTCTCTATGCATGCGCAGCCTCTTTTCGAAGCCAACATTTTTTTCTTCTTTTTCAAGTTCAAGAAACAAACCTTTCTTTATTTCAGGTAATACATTTTCTGCTTTGTCTTTTGGGTCGTGTGTGTTCTCCACTGGTGTACTTTTGTAATATATTAACCTCTTCAGTGCTCATGACAAGGTCAACTCGTCATGGGTTTTACCTGGGCTGTGCTTATGACGAGTTGACCTTGTCATGAACAATGAGAAAATGAAGGATCCAGCACACAGAGGGGAAAACCCTTAGCACCCAAGGTGTTAATAATCGTATTTTATCAACATTTATTTGGAACGTAGTGTTGAGGCGCCAAACGTTGATGAGGTACTCCGTCCACCGCCATTTAAGTAGTTTTTCACCGTTGTTTCTATTATATCTGTTACTTTCATTTTATCGTCCTCCTATATTCTCTGTGATCGATGAGATTTCGAGGCACAGCCACCACAGTGTTTGTCCTTAAACTTTGATGTTATCAGACTTGGTCACACTTATACCTAAAAACTAATTTGAAGGACTTAAGTCTCAGCCATTACAACACATGTTCGTCAACACAAAGACATTATTAAGATTATTGCCGCTTTTAACGGCAAGAAAACTGCTGATAAAGCAGCGATAAAGGGCTTGATAATAGGCCCTTGTGAATTCCCATAACAGCCCAAGTAACACCAGAACCTGTGCTGCTATGGGAATTTCCAACGCCCTATTATCAAGCCCCTTATCGTCGCTTTATCAGAATTTTCCCTGCCGATAAAAGCGGCGATAATGTATTGCCTTTTGTTGATAATATGCCACTTTGTTCTGAGCCCTGCATCGCATTTTGGGATGCAGGGTGCGGTTTGAAATTCATTTTATTAATTTATTTGTTTACTTACCTGCAATCATCGAGATTCTGCTGTTTATATCCACCCACCCAGCCCCTCCCCGCCCCACCTGCCTACCTCACCACAACTCCCTCCACGGGCTGCGGCTGAGTCAGTTACTTGTACTTACCTTAAGCATAATACACAATTAAAACATTATATATTATGAAATTATCACCTGTGGAAGATACAAAAAACACAGTTACAATATATATTTTACAACACAAAAAAATGTGTAAAACATTTCATTTGCCTTTTTTGCTGTTCTCAGAATACATTGAATTTCACTACAAACAGTGAGTTCAATAGTACTCGTCACATAACAGCGGGCAGAAAAAAGCCAATCAAGAAGATTATCTTAAAAAACCCAGTCAACATTCTCAATAACAATATCAAAAATAGAAATAAAACATATCTTAAATGTTTTTTTCTAAGAGCAATTTCTTAAATAGATATAACATATCTCAAACAATTATAAAATAACAATACATTATGATTAATTTTCTTACACTGTAATTAATGTTACTTACAAATACATGGTGACAAAATACACAGCAAAAAGTCCTTAATAGTTTCGCACACTTTTTCTTACGGCCAAATAGTATGCATCAAGTGCTTTGTTTGGGAGTTGTTCAATAGTAATCCTGAATGTCTGCCTCCCAGCCTTTTGATCCAAAAGCACCAACATCATCTACGGGTCCCCAGGACTCATCCATCAGTCCGATGCTGTTCAACATCTACATGTTCACCCTCACACAAGTAGCCCACCAACACAACTTCAACAACATCTCCTACACAAAGAACACCCAGCTCATCCTCTTCCTCAGCAAGAAGCCACATACCACCAAAAGCAACCTCCACGACAGAATGAAGGACGTCACCAACTACATAAAGAGCAGCACTGTAAACACAAACTGGCACAAGATGAAGGTACTCATCCTGAGACTCACCCCACCAGCCTCAGACAACTCCTGCTACCTGACTACACTGTGAACAGTAACAACACCTACAAACCATGTCCACAACATAGGATTCAACCTCAAATCCTCCCTCTCCATGTGTAACCAAGTCCACACCATCTCCTCGTACTGATATAACACCCTCCACATGCTCTGCAACATTTAAAAGTGGATCCTAACAAAAAGAAGAAGAAGAGTGACACATTCCCTCATCAGCAGGAGACTACGCTGTGGTAAAACAGTCTACACATAAATTGTAGCCAAACACCTACAACAACTACAACAAATCCAAAAGACCTCCACCTGAGTGATCATCAATGTCCCTGGCTGCACCCATATCACCCACCACCTGTTACACCTACACTTCCTCAATATCAACAAAAGGAACACCTTCAAGCTCCTCAGCCTCAATTACAAAATACTCTACAACACCAGACTAATCTACCTTAACAGCACTAATCCTAAAGGGCAAATTTTGATCTTAAAATGTTGTCTTTAAAAATATTAGGTAAGGGGCGTGGCCAAGATGGCGGCGGAGTAGGACGCCTTTTCGTGCCGCTCCGGCGCTGATCCAACATAGCAACTAATAGCACGATTTTTGGGGGCACCCACGAGCCCCTACGGTGGCGGAGACGTTCGCCTAGCAGAGCGGCGGACGTTGGCGGGGTCCCCGGAGCGGTGTGACCCCCAGAGCACCTGCGAGGACGTTCGCAGCCTACGGCCTGTGAGACCCCGGGCTTTCCAACCATCACGGCCCGGCGTGGTCGAGGGGCGGGGCCCTAGATCCGCCTGCAGGCACTGGAGCAGACGGTCGGCTGAGCGGACCGGAGTTTGGACGAGGGAGGTTCTATCGGCGAGACCTGGCTCATACCCCGCCACGCCTGGGAGAGGACCCCTGGCCAAGTAGCGCCACTTGCACGACCGTGTGGCCCCTTGTTAACGCCATCGACTGGCCTCCCCACGTGGGTGGCGCCTGCGGCCTGCTTGAACTGTCCGAGCCTAGGGCCGGGTCGCTGCACGGAGCCGGACGACGACGGGGCTCGGGAGTGACTCTATCGCTCATTGGTGGCGGAGGCTCGGAGGACCGAGGCGGCAGATCGCTGGCCCCCTGGAACTCCCGTCTGGGATACGAGAGACGCTCACAGTCGAGTGCCTGAGGGCGGGGAGCCTGGAAACGGCTGGAGGCGAAGGAAGGAACCGAGTGCCTGGCCCGCCGGCAGACCCCGCTGCTTCCTTGGCCACGTGGAGCCGACACAGGGCGTCATGTCTACAGTGCAACGCAAACGAAACCAGGGGAAGGACAAGGCCTCCCAACAACCGGCCTCCCCTGGAGCTAGTGGGTCATCAAGGCAATCTGATGAAGACGCTCCGGTGACGAAGGCCTTCATGTCGGAGCTGTTTGCCTCCATCAAGGAGGACATATCGGAACTCAGGTCGCAGCTCGCCTCCGACTTGCGGGAGGTGCGAAGGGACGTGGACGGCATAGGTGAGAGGGTGGCGACCCTGGAGGACAGGGACCTGAGCGTGGCCACAGATGTTCATATGCTCCAGCAAGACATTATCCGCCTCACCGAGCAGAATCTGGACCTCCAACTGCATACGGAAGACCTTGAAAACCGCTCCCGTAGGAACAACATCCGTGTACGGGCGGTGCCCTGGGACGGTGAGGCGGGAGACCTCCGGGGATACGTACAGGAGCTGTTCCTCCAGGTCCTAGATGAGGAGGACACGACGGAGATACGGATGGACAGAGTGCACCGGGTAGGCTTGCCGCGGCGAGGGGGGGGTCCTCCCCCCGACATACTGGTGTGCGTCCACGATTTTCAACTCAAGGAGAGGATACTACGGAAGGCCAGGACCATCGACTCACTGCAATTCCGTGGCCATAGACCCCAGCTGTTCCAGGACTTGGCGGCCTCTACCTTACAAAAACGAAGGGACTTCCGTCCTATCACAGCATTCCTGAAAGAGAGGGGGATCGCCTACTCTTGGGGGCACCCTTTCAGAATAATTTTCAGATGGCAGAACCGCCTGGCCCAAGTACGCACACTTCAGGCGGCAAGAGAGCTTCTGGGATTGGCGGATGTTCCATCATCACAGGCCACGGCGGCCTCCCCATCTCGGCGGCGCCGCCGATCGAACTCTTGGCACAGGGTAGGGCGCTCCCCCGCCGGATCCCCTGCAAGACAACGTCCGGACCTCTCTACCAGCCTGCAGGAACGAGGGGCAGCGGTCGCTTCGGTGGCCTCGGCCACGTTGGCTGCTTCACAGCTCAGCTCTGGGGCGGCGTGATCCCCAAATGGCGGATTGGCGCCGGGAAGGCTCGGGCCTTCTGATCGAGGGTGTGCAAGTACTCTGGTGGAGACGACCTTGATTACGGCCAAGGGGAATAGTGGCTTCATTCCTCTGGCCTGTCACTCGATTGGGGGCTTCCTACGGACTTCGGCCTACTGATCCTGTTGAGTATGGTTTTTGCACTTTTTTTCCCGTTTTTGTACAATGTTCTGTGTTGGTTCGGGGGGGTTTTGGTTGGGGGACTGTTGGGGAGGGGGAGGGGGGGCCGTGACGGCAGGCCTTTGGGGATGAATGTAGAGACTGAGTGGTGGACTGCGCGCCATGCTGTAGAGGGGCTGAGCCTACGACTGTTCTGGGAGCGTTTGGGAGCACGTGGTTGGGGGGAGGGGTGGAAGGTGGGTTGGGTGCCATTTATATTTCTGATAGCAAGATCTTTGGGAGGTGTCTCTTATGCCGATTAGTATAGGCACTTGGAATGTCAAGGGCTTGAATTCCCCTCAGAAGAGACAGAAGGTCCTGAAATACCTTGTAGACCATCACCTTGATGTGGTGGGGCTTCAGGAAACCCATTTAGCTCGAAAGGATGAAATGCGGCTCCGACATAGGGCGTACCCCATTGTGTACAGGTCCTCAGCTGTCACGAAGCATCGGGGGTGGCGTTAATGTTTAAGGCAGCGTTGCATTTTCAGCCTGTGGGAGTCCGCACCGATAGAGAAGGACGGTGGTTGATGGTCAAGGGGCACATCCAGGGCAGGTTGTGTACGTTTGTGGTGCTCTACTTGCCTAATTCGGGCCAAAATAAGTACTTGCAGGAGCTGCTGGAGAAGGTGGGGGACTTTGTGGAAGGACTTGTATTCATGTTGGGTGATTATAACTTGGTCTGGGATGGGGAGATGGACAGCTCGGGGGGTCGGAGGGCGGACACGGGGGTTTTCTCGGGGAGTACACAGAGAGGGGTGGAGGAGATGGGGCTGGTGGATGGTTGGAGGTTTTTTCACCCTGCTGTGAAGGACTATACGTTCTTTTCCCATGTGCACCACTCCTACTCCCGCCTGGACTACATCTTCCTCAGCCAGTCCCTTAGAGGGAACATCTTAGATGCCGCCATTCTCCCGATTTCTGTCTCGGATCACAGTCTTCTAGTGCTCACGCTTCGGTGGTCGCCGCCGGACACCGCGAACCGGAAATGGTACTTCCCGGCCTCGGTGGTCCGAGACGATGTATCCCATCAGGCCTTGCGTCAGGCCATCCGGGACTTTTTTGATAGCAACCCCCCCTCGGACACGTCCCTAATGACTACCTGGGACGCCTTTAAGGCGACGATCAGGGGGACGTGCCTGGGCCTCAACTCGCAATTGAACACCTTACGTAGGAAGGAGAGGGAAGCGCTGGAGGCAGAGTTGCTCACGCTTGAGAGGGAACACAAAGCTAATCCCTCGAGGGTGACCCTGCGTCCCCTAACGGCAGTACGGGGCAAGTTGAAGTCTCACTACGCGAATAGGGCTGAACTCACACTGTTGCGGCTGGGCCGGCTCTCCTACTCTGGGGGCAACAAGATTGGTAGACACCTTGCCCGGCAATTGAAGGATAAGAGGGAGCGGGAATACGTAGGTGGGATTAGAGACTTGGCAGGAGTGCTCCAGCACGATGACGAGGCGAAGGCTGATGTATTTGGCCGCTACTACGCCGCGTTGTACGCGGGGGAAGAGTTGGATGCGGCTAATCAACGTGCATTTTTGCAGCGCTTATCGCTTCCGCAGGTGCCAGGGGCCTGGAATGACTTACTTGAGGCTCCGATCACAAGGGAGGAGGTTCTCGCGGCTATTAAAAACCTGAAACTACACAAAGCCCCCGGCCCCGACGGGTTCACCGCTGTCTTTTACCAGACCTATGCGACTGAGGTGTGTGACTTCCTGGTCGCCCTCTTTAACGACATGGCTGGACCTGGGGTGAATTCTGGGACCCTGGCGGAAGCAGTGATCACGGTCCTGCCGAAGCCGGGGAAGGACCCGGAATGGTGTGCCTCATACCGCCCTATAGCCTTACTCAACATCGACGCCAAGCTCTACTCGGCTATATTAGCGAGCCGCCTGCAAGACCTGCTGCCGTCGATTATCCATGCGGACCAATCGGGCTTCATCAAAGGCCGCCAGACGCATGATAACACCCGGAGGGTCATCCACCTTATAGAGAAGGCGGACAGGTTCCGCATCCCGGCGGTCTTGGTGGGGCTGGATGCGGAGAAGGCTTTCGACCGCGTTGACTGGGGCTTTCTCTTCCACACGTTACGGGCGTTTGGGTTTTCCGATCGCTTCGTTGCGATGGTAAGAGCTAACTTCTGCAGCCCGCGTTCACGGGTGGCGGTGAACGGCCACTTGTCGGCCTTCTTCCAACACTCGCGGGGCACAAGGCAGGGATGTCCCCTCTCGCCCTTGCTGTTTGCACTCAGTATTGAACCTCTGGCGCTGGCAGTCCGGGAGCATGAGGGGGTGAAGGGCATCCCGTTCACTGGGGAACAGCACAAGATCACCCTGTTTGCAGATGATGTCCTCTTGTCGTTGGCCGACCCCGCTAACTCCCTTCCGTGTGTACGTGATATATTGCTGGAATTTGAGGCGGTGGCCGGCTTCAAGGTCAACTATGGCAAATCGCATGTCCTGAACCTGACCCTATCTCAGGCCGAGGTGGCACGGGTGAAGGCGACGACACAGTTGGCCTGGGCCACGGGGTCCCTGCTATATCTCGGGGTACTCCTCACCCCGACAGTGGGCGGTCTCTTTGCGGCTAATTTCCCGCCCCTCATGGCCAGAACACGCGTGGAACTGGAGAAATGGAAGCCTAGATTCCTGTCCTGGCTGGGACGGGTGCATGCTATCAAAATGGTCCTTCTCCCCAAATATCTATACCTGTTCCAAGCCTTGCCTATTCCACTGCCCTCTACCTTTTTTAGCCACCTCAAATCGATGATGTTGAAATTTGTCTGGCAAGGCGGTCGGGCGCGGCTTTCATTTACACTCCTGCGGCGCCTGCGAAACGACGGAGGGGTAGGCCTTCCGGACTTCCACCTCTACTACAAGGCGGCCCAACTTAGAGTTATGGTGGAGTGGTCGCAGCAGTTCTCTGACAAACACTGGCTGCACATGGACCGGAGTGTGGCAGGCCGGTCCATCTGGGACCTAGCGTGGAAGCCGAAGCGAGACCGCCCGGTAAACGCGTACATTAGTACCCCCACGGGGACTACGCTGAAAGTTTGGGACACACTGGCCAGTGACGAGAGATGGACGACCTTCCCATCCCCGTTCACCCCTTTGCATTTTAATCCAGAGTTTTCCCCGGTGCTCACTGAGGGCCCCTTTGACGTTTGGAGGGAGGGGGGATGCCGGGCATTACTTCACTTGTTCCATGGCCCCGAACCCTTGACGTTCGAGAACTGCATGCGGGACTATCAAGTGCCGCCGGGGGAAAGGTACCGGCATTTACAACTGCTACACTGGGCCACTTTGCCCGCGGTGCGAGAAGCGGCGACGAGACCTTTATCCGACTTTGAGGCCTTTCTCCTGAAGACCTCGGCCATGAAGGGGGCTATCTCCTTTTTATATCGGCTGCTGCTCCGCTCGGCCCTTTCCCCTAGACCGCGTTACATGGAGCAATGGGAGGAGATGGTGGGGAGGGATATCACTGACGGAGAATGGTCGGCGCTTTGGAAGGACATGACGCAGTTTAACCACTCCATACTCTTGAGGGAAGCACATTACAAAACTCTAACGCAATGGTACATGGTTCCAGCTCGACTTCATCGCATTTTCCCGGCGGCCACGGACAGGTGTTGGAGGGGTTGTGGCCTTTTGGGGGATTTCCGCCACGTCTGGTGGGATTGCCCGATCATTAAGCCCTTCTGGGCCGAGATCTTATCGCATATTAAAGACATTTTGCAGTACCCTATCGATGACTCCCCCGAATTCGTTTTGCTGGGTTTGAGAGATCCCGGCCTGGAACACCAATCGCGAGCCGACAAAAAGATCTTATGGCTGTGCCTCGGCGCGGCCAAGCTCACGCTGGCCTGGCCTGGAAACGTAAGGAGGCCCCGGCGGTTTCCCTTTGGCACTCCAGACTGTGGAGACTTCTGAGTCTCGAGAGAATGGCGGATATATTTATAGGCAAATATAAAAACTTCAAGCACGTGTGGGGCCCCTTGGTGTCCTTTCTTTCTGCTGGCTTGCCTTCGGCTGTTTGCCCGGCGTCATTGAGGAACTTGCACTTGTTTCAACTCTAGAGTGTGCTTGATGTATGCATGAGATTTGCGAGCGGCGCCGTCACGGGGGGGGGGAGGGGGGAGTTTTGTTTGTGGGGGGAGGGTAGGGTGTCGCATTGGGACAGTTACTTCACCGAGATGAGGCATACTTGATCGCTGGAGAACTCCTGGACTAGTTGCTGGCTGCACTATTTGAGCTACCCCTCGGCGGGGGATTGCTGCGGGACTGCCGACTTTACCAGCACTGAAGACTTTTTTGCTTTAATGCCCTGCCTCATCTTCCTTTTCAGCCTTCCCACTGTGTGGGACCTTCCATGCGACCACTGTGATGTCTTTTGTTAATTGTTATTTTTTCTCTGTATGCAAAATAAAAATTTTACAAAAAAAAAAAAAAAAAAATTAGGTAAGAATTTGGTAACTCTTTGGGTAAACATTGCTTAAAAACGAATTGAGTATCATTACACTGTATCCAACCTTTCAGACATTTTAAATAAACAATGTAATGTCCAGATGTGGTAGAAGGTCCATCATGAAAAATAATAGCAACAGCTATAAAGGTACTTCCTGATATTGAACATTGACCAGCTACAACATTTTTAATTAAAGTTTTCAATTTTGTTCCATCAGTTCTACAACGTTGCAGCATTAAAATAACATACTGTCCATATCTTTGTATAAGTAATGTTAATGACATTTCTGATTTACATTGGCTACACTGCATGTTTTGACTTGCTCCTCTAATTAGATTGTTAAAAGACACTGATTGACAGTCAGGTAAAGTCAAATATATGAATCTCTCAGTGTCTATGATAGTGCTACATGTAAACAAACAATTTTGACAGTCATGTTGCCATTTATAAGAAAAGGCCAAAAATGTTTTCAATATCTATACCTTGATCTTCCAGTACACCAAGCATAAACATTAAAAATTCCTGACAATCTTGCTGAATATTCTGCGTAAATTGACTAGAACCAGAGCATATGTCCAAAACATTTCGAATATCAGAAATACTTTGTATTTTACTTTTATCACTACTACATTTGTCATAAACAGAATTCAACAATGAACAGAATCTTTTGACCCGATTTTCTACAATTTGCTGTTGGAAGCTTTCAAGAAAAAAACCAACATTAACCACTACATTAGCATAGCAGTTGACACCAGAACTATTTTCAAACCGATAACCAACATTCTCTTCAACACTGTCCTTTTTCTTTTTGCTTGCAAGCGCAACTTCATCTTATTTTTTTTTTCTGTACAGTTTCACAACAGATATTCTCAAATCTTCTTTTTCTACCTACCACACTCTTTTCAATCACTGGATATTGACCTAAATTGGGTGCATATTCTGTTCGTAACCTATTATACTCTTTCACACAGTTTGCATCTGCAGAAACCTTTGTCTCATCAAAATCAATCAAGTACAATCCAGATAAAGTTCTGACTCGAGACAAAGCAACATATGCCATACCTTCTTTAAACACGGTACTTCCAATATTTACTAAAGCACAATATACACTTAAATCTTGAGATTTATAAATGGTCACTGCATATGCCAAACAAACAGGAAACTGTTTTCTGCAGACATACACATCTTTTACAAGCAAAGAACGAGCTGCACAATGACTAACTAGTTGCACTTAAGCAATTTCATCAAATTTGATTTTCAAAAATTCAATCCCACCTCTATTTACATAATTAACAAAATCAACAATTTTACCCATTGCTCCATTTACTAAACCTTTTTGCACATTCAAATTACGTCACAAAATTACTCTACAATTTACACATGCATACAAATTCTTTTCTAAACCAGCAGTTTTACTTGTCGATTCCTCTAAACAATCCAATTTTACTCTTCAAGTTTTCACTCAAAATAATACTGATTCCTTCATGTTCTATTTTATCAATTGCTTTCAATTTTATAAATTCTTCATTTTCCAACTTTAACATTTCTTCATTGAATATAGAACATTCACGCAGTGTTGGCATTAAGCAGAATACAGATTTGTTTTCTGCAATTCTCATGTATATTTTCTCTGGGACAATATTTGCATTTGGAAACAAATTGGAAAGTAATCGTGTCTGTAAAGCTTGTTTGCCATGTTCGGTTAATTTTCCAATTCTTATATCTTGAAGAATTGTTCCATATTTAACATCATTTGCAGATCTCCAAAAACTATGACATGTTTTCCTCCGAATAATACGTCATACTCTGTTTTAAGAATTTGCTGCATTCTTAACTGCACAAAGGTAAGCATTACGTTTGAGACCATGCTTACCTCATCAATAATGAGAAGCTTCATTATCCTCAACACTCTTGAAACTTCACAAGAAGCTTCTCCAGATAGCTTGTGGTATTGTAATTTGTTGTCATGCTCTACTGGTAGCATTAATAAACAATGTAAAGTAATTCCTTTAATAGTGTGAGATGCTAATCCAGTTGGAGCAGTGACAACACAAGACAAATGCGACTCAGTTCTTCTTTGTAGAAAACTTGTGATTACTGTAATTAAAAAACGTTTTCCTGTTCCAGCTTGTCCACTCAGATACATACGGATAGGTTCAAATGATGAGCAAGAGCACTCTTTCTTCTCATGAAGAAATCCATGGTCAATCTGTTCTCTTACTTGCTCGTATATTTCTTTCTGCTCAAGATTTAGTTGTTCTTCCAAGTTTCCTAAGTTTGTTAGTTTTTCTTGACCTTGATACATTATTGTTTCCACTTCTTCCAAAGCAGTTGCTGCTTTATTTAGAACAATTGGTTCTCCTAACGGGTCCTGACTCAATGGAGCAGACGTTTGACTATCTTGAGAACTGTCTCTAGCAATCTCAGCTGCATTGTAGCTTCTTGCTCAATTTCGTCATTCAACATTTTGACATAATTAGCAAAAAACAGGAGATTCTATAGTATCTTTAGTTGCATGGAAGGAATCTTCATAGCTCTCAAAATCTCCAAGTAATTGCAATTCTGAACGCCATGGTTTGAAAAGTTGCAAGAGAGCTAAATAGTAAAATTCCCTTTTGTCAGGTGTTTTGCAACTCAGTTTATGGTGAATAATCAAATGTCCTTTTGTTTGTTTCACCTTACATCCTTCAGTACCAATAACGGCATATATACCATTATGAATGTTTTCGGTAATATTTCGTTTAAAAATATAGTTTTGCAGCACTTCATAGTGACAAATGTTCTCAAGATGATGACTTCTATTTGGATAATATGTATCCAACATATTTGTTTTCACAATATCAGTACATTCTGGCTATTTTTCAGCTAAATATTCAATTTCTTGTACAGATTTAAGAACTCGGTTTCGTGTTGCAGCAATACCTAGACTCACCCAAATGATTCTTCTACATTTAGAGTACGGACTTGCAGATGATAAGCGATCCGAGCATTCATACGCTCCAATTTCTCGATGAGATAACATCTTTAAACTGTAACTGTATAATTTCATACTTAGACTCTTCTCAAGGGGAACTCTCTTCCCACATTTCCTTCAATTCCGTCTTTTCTGACTTTGTTATGTACGATGTCACATATCGAACAACAGCGATGGAATTGTCTGCAACATATTGAATATCCATATTAGCATTCCACATAGACTGAGTTATAGTCATTTATGTATTTTGACTCTTCATTTCTTCTTAAGTTGTAGGTATTTTTGAGAGACTTTCTTGTAATATTCTGTCGCAAAGATGACATAAAACTGGTCACTCTTCCTTTCGATATTACAGGTGGAGGAAATGCAAAACGGCATTTGCTGTAGAATTTGTCCTTTGATTTGTACTTTCGATGACAGTATTTCCCACAACACTTTGGAATCGTAAGACTTGTTGTCTTAAGTTGTTATCTTGTGTACTTTTGGGTATATCACATCTAGCATATTCTTCAATAAAAACAATACAGTATCATCTGAGTCTGTTCCAAATTTGGGAGCATCTTTGATCCATAATAGCATATGTATGTGAGGAGCACCTCTTGCTTGATACTCCTTTCTCCAAAAGAAATCCAGAACCTCTCCAAGAGGAGGATTTTTTTTATTGGTGATAAAATACATCTTAGCTTAGAATCTACGATTGAAATACCTGCATACGTTAACAGGATCCAAAGAGCACAATTCTCCAGGTGTCTTGTATTCGATATTTGGTATATTTGGATTTGCCTCTCGTAGAAATTGAAGTAAATCATCCCAAGCATATTCAGCACAGCTTAGAGTAAAGAACCATGTAGGAGTTCCTAAGTTCCTTAGCATACATTTAAGTTCTCCATGACAACGGTACCAGTAGTCACTAGTACCACGCTGACATGCCATCAGATTAATCAGCTGAGTTTCCAAAACATTATCTTTCTGTTGTACTTTATCCATAAATTCCTTTGTTGAAACATTTTGCAGATGTACACCTGTTTTCAATATATGGTTTACTGCATAAGAAAGTCCAGACAAATCACTCTCAAATAAAAGTTGAAACAAATAAGGAATACATTGTCAAAATCTTGCATTTTCTGCATATAATCTTGATGTCCGGTATTCAGATGCAGGAATCTGCACAGGTCGTTCATCATATCGTCCTCCTTTTCCTGTAGGAAATAACTCAGGGAAACAACGAGCTTCCAAGCTTTTTTCCCATACACTAACAGGACTTCCTTTTGCTTCTTTGATTTGAAATAACTCTATAGCATTCCCCATCATTTCTTTGGAATGCAATGGATGAACACTGTAATGTTCGTAGATTTCTTCAGTTTTAGACACATCCACTTTTTCAATTTGTCCAGATGACAAGTCACTATCTTCTTGTACAGTTATTTCTTCTTCTCCCACATACACATTTTTGTAATATTGATTATTTTTTTACCAGATACAACGTTGCCTTTTTCACTTTCCTAACATCCTCTAATTCTTGCCAGATTTTCTTACTCTTAGTAGTAACAAGAATAACTAAAAGTCCATCCTCTACATTTTCTACACCAATAGTTTCAATATTTTTCTTTAAATCTAGAGGCAAATATACAACTCTTCCCTTTAATCCTCTCTGTAAATCAGAAGGAGGCAATTTTCCTGACTTAGGCTCCATAAGAACAATAGCCTGAAATGGATGTACACATTGAATAAGAATAGACTCAGAGGTATTTAAATCCATCAGTTCCGAAGGAATATTAATCAACTCAAGATTATTATGCACAGCTCTAGCAGGCATTTTGTTCTCATCTAATTTGTTATAACAATATTTACAAATACGCTGATCAGAACCCAAATCAAAACAATTCTCTACCAACAAATAAGTTGCAAAATCCTTCCACTCATTATTATTTTCCTTTTCACTTTTGAAATATAGATCAACTGTCCTGGTCTGATTTTTATAATGAATTCGTCGACAACAGATACAAGAATAATTTGGCCTTTCACCTGAAATCACCTTAAACTGTATAATTTCTTGCTCAAAGTTTTCTACACTGCACTGTCCTACATTCTCTTCCACAATTTCTTCTATTAAACTCTCACTTTCTCCACAGTCTTCCAGAGGACTAAAGAAACTAATCTTAATTTCATCACAAACATTTGTTACATCTGATACAGATCCACGCAAAAGAGCACTGTTCAACTTTTTTAACATTAGTGCTGGACTTTTTGCATAATACAATGTTCTGACTAATTTCCTCATCTGAGTATGATGAACTTCTAACATCCTGAAATGGTGGAAATCACTTCGACATACTTTTTTAGTAAGAGAAGCCAGAGAATGACCTTGCAAACCAGTATTTTCTCTTACTCTGCAAGGGTCTAGTCCTTGTAACATCTTAATCTTTTGTTTAACACTTTTCTTGGTATAATTACGTAAGAAATTGCGTAAAAAATCAAGAGTTCCTTGCCGCCCACTGCAAATACTACTACAATTCCAAGTGTTCATTGAAGCTTTAGGACGTCTTCCTAAAACTTCCCCAGCTAACACCTCTTCTGCATTTCTAGGAACAATTTTCTCTTTCTCAATAGGACAACCATTTCTAACCTCATAAGCACGACCAGTAGTGTCAACTGCATGCAACAAATCATTACTCTAAAGATAACTTTCTTCATTAAAAAAAGGCTCAGAACTTGAACTATGTTTCCATTCACCCAAAAAAACTCACAAAATTATTTCTGTTAATTAGTCTTCTCCACCTACTTTTGCCCTTCATTAAATGGATTGGTTTATCTAGTGATCTAATTCTAATGATTACTAAAAGAAACAATTTTCTTTTCAATTCCAAAGCTTTCTCAATTACATTTCCTATAGCTTTCTTCTTCTTATAATATAATTTTTTTCTTATATACCTTAATTTATTTCATTAAATTTGATACTAATCTATTATAAAACATTTTTTTCCTAATGTCTATGAATTGATTTTTCCTCCTTGTAATATACATAGTTTTGTCTGCACTTGATTTTCCATTATTGTTTTCTTTATTAGTAGTTTTTTTTTCGTTGCTGATACACTAAAGGCATTTTTCTGTTTCTGAACACTACTCTTAGTGTTTAATATTTTTCTCAAAAAAGTGCTCCTGGTCTTACCAGGACTTTCTTTCTGTTTGTTAAGACATTTCTCTTCATGTAAATCTTCTTGGTAAGTTCTCTTCAAATATACACTTTTCTTTCGTGCTTCCTCTTTTGGTGCTTTATTGGCATGATGCAGTATTTTTAGTATCAATAAACACAACCTATAATAAAAAAATATATATAACATTACAAATATTCTAATATATTACTTACAAGAACAGAGGGAGGAGTACGAGGACAAACCTCGGACTATAAAAATAAAAGGAGTTACAACAAAAGAACAAGGAGTATGAAACAAGGAAAATTTAATCAAAAATAAGAGTATAAATAGACAGTACAATATAACTAAATAAAGAAACAGGTCCATGGAGGGAGTTGCGATGGGGCAGGCAGGCGAAGCGGAGGAGGGGCAGGGTGAGGAGTGATAAACAACGGAATCTGGGGCATATTCATGTACATAAGCAATCAAATGTCAAGAAAAAAAGTAGAAAATGAAAGTAACATTTTAATTGGTTGTAAATAGTAACACTTCATATGTGTTTTTGTCATGTAATTTACCTCAGGATATTTAGACAGGGCTACAGCCCAAATGGCTCAATGGAATTCCTCCAAATTTGGGAAAATGGTAGGGACTGCTATGTAGTAAGGCCTATTCTATATTTGGTGTAAGTGTCTGCAGTGGTTTTTATGTAAATTAACTTCCCACATTTTTTGGGAACGCTTACCGGTGCGCGTACCGGAGCGCGCACCGGAAGCGCTACGGGAGTCCGCAATCTTGTGTTTCGGTACAATTGAAACACAAGATGGAGGACAAACAACGTTGGGAATGGGTAGAAGGGGGCACGGTAGATAGCCCCTGACCCTCCAGGTTTTCTGAGGGGAGTTTAGCCCCTTCCGTGCGGCCGCGATTTCCCCCGTGTGCAGCCGCCGGACGAACAGGGGCGGGCCGTGACGAACCCCAGCCGTCATCAGCACCGTAGTGCATGACGGCTGGGGTTCGTCACCAGCATGGAAGGGGTTAGGAGGCTCATATAGGCCAAAAAAAAATCTTTTTTTTAAAAAGTTTGCGGGGCGAGCGCCCGGTACGCGCACCGGGAAGCGTACCGGGGTAGCGTACTTTGGTGAAAAATAGTGAAAAAAGTTAGAGAAAGATAATAATTTTGAGTGATCAGAGGTAGGGTAGCTCTGAAAAGAGCTTTTGGGTTCTGTGGCTGATTTAGGTACCTACAAGTAGGTTCCAATGCACAGTCTTAAATTCAGGAGGAATATTCTATTCCCCTCATCTGAGAAGTGCATACCATCTCCTCTGTAGATATCTTGCATGTTGAAACGCAAGTTATTGTTGTATATTGAACCCATTCCAAAGTCTCTCATGTAAGCAGAAACAGATTTATTCACATGTTTCCGTGCTTTTTTCAAATTGTGGACAAAATTGGTTGGACCAGTTCCATTTCTGTATTTGACATATATTGGAATATACCAAGGCAGTTGGTGGAAAAAGTGCCATCAATTGATCAAAGGTGTCCTTTAAAAGCATTTCCAGACCTACCCCAGTCAAAGTGCCCAAGTCATTTCCTCCACAGTGCACTATTAAGAGGTCAGGGTTTGGCAGATGCAAAAAGGTTTTCACCAATGGTATAAATTGGTGACATCTCAATCCTCTCTGGCCAATCAATTTGATGTCCACATTTGGTAAATCAAGGTTGTGAAAATTTCTGCTAGCTGCATACCTTTGAGCCCAGTGGATGTAGCTACATACCTTTGAGCCCAGTGGATCCAATAATCCAGACAGAATACATGGTGAGAGAAGGTTCTGGTGCAGTCAGATGAAATGTGGGAATGAAATGGCAGTTGGAACAGTAGGAGTTTAGAAAAAAATAATTGTGGAGTTTCACTGCTCTTGAATCACAAGCAATGATTGGTGGATTCAGATAGTTGAAAACTAAATGTTAGGGTGCATGGTTGTGATTTGTGAAAGAAGCAATTTGAATGGTCCAGAAAAAGTCAATTAAAGAAACATTTCATCGGATAAGCTGGCGTATTGAGAGGTCAAACACCCTTGCTTAGTTCATTTGCAACATTGTAGAATAAACTTTTGAACCTGAGAGTTGAGTAAGGAGGGAGTTGCTATGGTACCAGATAGAAAGTGCTGAGGGGGGAAGGGTGTTGGTTTGAAAATAGTGAGGGAAGAGTTTTGATTGGTTGAAATGAGGCATATCTGTGTAGAATTAGAGGTTTTCTGTGCCAGTCATGGTTGCAGTGTCTGGAGTGCATACCTTTTGCTCTGCTAAAGAAAAATTGGTGTGTGTGTCTGACATTATTCTCTATCTCCCAAAGCATTTGTAAAGGTAAGAAATGATTCATTTAATTTAGATAGAGACATGTATGCTCTTTGGAGAAGATTTGAAAGCAGATTGTTTTTTTTATGTTGTTTTGTGTCATGTTTTTAGATAATGCTTGGCTAAAACATTTTACTGCATAGAGGAATTGTATTTTGTGAAATAGTGAAGTTTCAGTAGTTAAATTCAATGCTTGTACATAGGACCTGTTTTGTGTTTCTAAAGTGTTATTTAAAAAACGATTTTGGGGTAAATGAATGGGTTTTATATTTTTGAGAAGGAATTATTAGTGTTTGCCTTATTAAATAAATAATTTTGAACCTTTTAAAATGATGTCACCTGCATTACCTCAGATTAGGATGCAGATTGAGTTTCTTTCTGGTTGGTTTGTGTCATGTTTTTGGATAATGCTTGGTAAATAGGTTTTGCAGCATAGGGGAATTGCATTATGTAAAATTGAGAAGTTTCTCTAGTGACATGGAATGCTTCTACATAGGACCTGTGCTGTGTTTCAAAAATGTTATTTAAAAAACGATTTTGGGGTAAATGAATGCCTTTTATATTTTTGAGAAGGAATTAATAGTGTTTGCCTCATTAAATAAATATATTTGAACCTTTTACAATGATGTCACCTGCATTACCTCAGATTAGGATGCAGATTGAGCTTCTTTCTGGTTGGTTTGTGTCATGTTTTGGGATAATGCTTGGTAAATAGGTTTTGCAGCATAGGGGAATTGCATTATGTAAAATTGAGAAGTTTCTCTAGTGACATGGAATGCTTGTACATATGACCTGTGCTGTGTTTCAAAAATGTTATTTAAAAAACGATTTGGGGGTAAATGAATGCTTTTTATATTTTTGAAAAGGAATTATTAGTGTTTGCCTTATTAAATAAATATATTTGAACCTTTTACAATGATGTCACCTGCATTACCTCAGATTAGGATGCAGATTGAGCTTCTTTCTGTTTGGTTGGTGTCATGTTTTTAGATAATGCTTGGTAAATAGGTTTTGCAGCATAGGGGAATTGCATTATGTAAAATTGAGAATTTTCTCTAGTGACATGGAATGCTTGTACATAGGACCTGTGCTGTGTTTCTAAAATGTTATTTAAAAAACGATTTTGGGGTAAATGAATGACTTTTATATTTTTGAGAAGGAATTATTAGTGTTTGCCTCATTAAATAAATATGTTTGAACCTTTTACAATGATGTCACCTGCGTTACCTCAGATTAGGATGCAGATTGAGCTTCTTTCTTGTTGTTTTGGGTCATGTTTTTGGATAATGCTTGGTAAATAGGTTTTGCAGCATAGTGGAATTGCATTATGTAAAATTGAGAAGTTTCTCTAGTGACATGGAATGCTTGTACATAGGACCGGTGCTATGTTTCTAAAATGTTATTTAAAAAACGATTTTGGGGTAAATGAATGACTTTTATATATTTGAGAAGGAATTATTAGTGTTTGCCTCATTAAATAAATATGTTTGAACCTTTTACAATGATGTCACCTGCATTACCTCAGATTAGGATGCAGATTGAGCTTTTTCTTGTTGTTTTGTGTCATTTTTTTGGATAATGCTTGGTAAATAGGTTTTGCAGCATAGTGGAATTGCATTATATAAAATTGAGAAGTTTCTCTAGTGACATGGAATGCTTGTACATAGGACCTGTGCTGTGTTTCTAAAATATTATTTAAAAAATGATGTTGGGGTAAATAAATGGCTTTTATATTTTTGAGAAGGAATTATTAGTGTTTGCATCATTAAATAAATATATTTGAACCTTTTACAATGATGTCACCTGCATTACCTCAGATTAGGATACAGATTGAGCTTCTTTCTTGTTGGTTTGTGTCATGTTTTTGGATAATGCTTGGTAAATAGGTTTTGCAGCATAGTGGAATTGCATTATGTAAAATTGAGAAGTTCCTCTAGTGACATGGAATGCTTGTACATAGGACCTGTGCTGTGTTTCTAAAATGTTATTTAAAAAACGATTTGGGGTAAATAAATGGCTTTTATAGTTTTTGAGAAGGAATTAATAATGTTTACCTTATTAAATAAATATATTTTGAACCTTTCAGAATGATGTTACCTGCGTTACCTCAGATTAGGAAGCAGATTGAGCTTCTTTCTTGTTGGTTTGTGGCATGTTTTCGGATAATGCTTGATATCAACATATGCAAGATAGAGGAATTGTCTTTTGTGAAATAGTGAGGTTTCAGGAGTGAAATTGTATGCTTGTACATAATACCTGTGCTGTGTTTCTTAAATGGGATGCAAAAAACAATTTTGGGGAAATTAATAGTTTTTACTTTTTTGAGAAGGAATAAATAGTGTAGATGAGGTGAGGCCTGTCCAGGGGTGTAGATGAGGTGAGGCCTGTTCAGGGGTGGAGATGAGGTGAAGCCTGTTCAGGGTTGTAGATGAGGTGAGGCTTGTTCAGGGGTGCAGAGGAGATGATGCCTGTGCTCAAGAGTGTTTTGGGAGAGAAGTGTGTCCAGGGGTGCAAAGGAGGTGAGGTATGTGTCTAAGAATGCAGTGGGAGAGAGGCTTCATGAATTCCAGTCCACTGCATTCTTAGACACAGGCCTCACCACCTCTGCTCCCCTGTACAGGCCTCACCTCATTTGTGCTTTTGGACAGGCCTCACCTCATCTGCACAATCTGCTTCCTAATCTGAGGTAACACAGGTGAAACGTGCATTCATGTACACAGTATTTAAACCTTGTGAATAATGTAAAACCAATTCATGTGCTGTAAATCAATTTTTACATAACATTTTAAAAAGAGAGCACAGGTCTTATGTAGAAGCATTTCATTACACTACTGAAACCTCACTTTTAATAAAACAATACCAAAAACAAAAACATGACACAAGCCAACAAAAAGGAATCTCAATCTGCATCCTAATCTGAGGTAATGCAGGTGACATCATTGTAAAAGGTTTAAATATATTTATTAAATGAGGCAAACACTTATAATTCCTTCTCACCACATCTGTACCCTGTCACCATTAATTATGCCCAATACATTGAGGTCTGTCAAGGGGGCACAGAGGAGGTGAGGCTTGCCCAAGGGTCAGAGGAGGTGATTCTTGTCTATTGCACTATTGGACACTGGCCTCACCTCCTTTGCACCCCTGGATAGGCCTCACCTCATCTGCTCAATCTGTTTACTAATCTGAGGAAACACAGGTGACATGATTGTGAACTGTGCTAATATATTTTTTGACAAACAAAACAGGTGATGGACAGAATGTGGATCAATGTTACACATTCACCCCAGTCCAAAGATCTGGGCCCAAATCCATCGTTTTTTTGCACTCCACACCACCCTGGGTTAGACAATGGCGATATGCAAATCAGCTCTGACCCTGTGCCCCATGGGAACAGTCCAGTCCGAACTACAAAAGCCATGTCCTTCCCAGAACGGAATCAAGCATCCGAGGACCGGACCGGTTTCAAGGTAACCCCTCTCATCAGCCCGGCTAGCTTGACTCCAGTGGTGTGGAGTGCCTGGGACCCACGTCTGAGCATCCCCAGCGCACTTATGGCGGTAATTGCAAACAAAACAGGTGATGGACAGAATGTGGATCAATGTCACACATTCACCCCAGTCCAAAGATCTGGGACCAAATCCATAGTTTTTTTGCACTCCACACCACCCTGGGTTAGACAATGGCGATATGCAAATCAGCTCTGACCCTGTACCCCATGGGAACAGTCCAGTCCGAACTACAAAAGCCATGTCCTTCCCAGAACGGAATCAAGCATCCGAGGACCGGACCGGTTTCGAGGTAACACCTCTCATCAACCCGGCTAGCTTGACTCCAGTGGTGTGGAGTGCCTGGGACCCACGTCTGAGCATCCCCAGCGCACTTAAGGCGGTAATTGCAAACAAAACAGGTGATGGACAGAATGTGGATCAATGTCACACATTCACCCCAGTCCAAAGATCTGGGACCAAATCCATAGTTTTTTTGCACTACACACCACCCTGGGTTAGACAATGGCGATATGCAAATCAGCTCTGCCCCTGTGCCCCATGGGAACAGTCCTGTCCGAACTACAAAAGCCATGTCCTTCCCAGAACGGAATCAAGCATCCGAGGACCGGACCGGTTTCGAGGTAACACCTCTCATCAACCCGGCTAGCTTGACTCCAGTGGTGTGGAGTGCCTGGGACCCACGTCTGAGCATCCCCAGCGCACTTATGGCGGTAATTGCAAACAAAACAGGTGATGGACAGAATGTGGATCAATGTCACACATTCACCCCAGTCCAAAGATCTGGGCCCAAATCCATCGTTTTTTTGCACTCCACACAACCCTGGGTTAGACAATGGCGATATGCAAATCAGCTCTGACCCTGTGCCCCATGGGAACAGTCCAGTCCGAACTACAAAAGCCATGTCCTTCCCAGAACGGAATCAAGCATCCGAGGACCGGACCGGTTTCGAGGTAACATCTCTCATCAGCCCGGCTAGCTTGACTCCAGTGGTGTGGAGTGCCTGGGACCCACGTCTGAGCATCCCCAGCGCACTTATGGCGGTAATTGCAAACAAAACAGGTGATGGACAGAATGTGGATCAATGTCACACATTCACCCCAGTCCAAAGATCTGGGCCCAAATCCATCGTTTTTTTGCACTCCACACCACCCTGGGTTAGACAATGGCGATATGTAAATCAGCTCTGACCCTGTGCCCCATGGGAACAGTCCAGTCCGAACTAGAAAAGCCATGTCCTTCCCAGAACGGAATCAGGCATCCGAGGACCGGACCGGTTTCGAGGTAACACCTCTCATCAACCCGGCTAGCTTGACTCCAGTGGTGTGGAGTGCCTGGGACCCACGTCTGAGCATCCCCAGCGCACTTATGGCGGTAATTGCAAACAAAAAAAGGTGATGGACAGAATGTGGATCAATGTCACCTATTCACCCCAGTCCAAAGATCTGGGCCCAAATCCATCGTTTTTTTGCACTACACACCACCCTGGGTTAGACAATGGCGATATGCAAATCAGCTCTGACCCTGTGCCCCATGGGAACAGTCCAGTCTGAACTAAAAAAAGCCATGTCCTTCCAAGAACGGAATCAAGCATCCGAGGACCGGACCGGTTTCGAGGTAACACCTCTCATCAGCCCGGCTAGCTTGACTCCAGTGGTGTGGAGTGCATGGGACCCATGTCTGAGCATCCCCAGCGCACTTATGGCGGTAATTGCAAACAAAACAGGTGATGGACAGAATGTGGATCAATGTCACACATTCACCCCAGTCCAAAGATCTGGGCCCAAATCCATAGTTTTTTTGCACTCCACACCACCCTGGGTTAGACAATGGCGATATGCAAATCAGCTCTGACCCTGTGCCCCATGGGAACAGTCCAGTCCGAACTACAAAAGCCATGTCCTTCCCAGAACGGAATCAAGCATCCGAGGACCGGACCGGTTTCGAGGTAACACCTCTCATCAGCCCGGCTGAGCATCCCCAGCGCACTTATGGCGGTAATTGCAAACAAAACAGGTGATGGACAGAATGTGGATCAATGTCACACATTCACCCCAGTCCAAAGATCTGGGCCCAAATCCATCGTTTTTTTGCACTCCACACCACCCTGGGTTAGACAATGGCGATATGAAAATCAGCTCTGACCCTGTGCCCCATGGGAACAGTCCAGTCCGAACTACAAAAGCCATGTCCTTCCCAGAACGGAATCAAGCATCCGAGGACCGGACCGGTTTTGAGGTAACACCTCTCATCAGCCCGGCTAGCTTGACTCCAGGGGTGTGGAGTGCCTGGGACCCACGTCTGAGCATCCCCAGCGCACTTATGGCGGTAATTGCAAACAAAACAGGTGATGGACAGAATGTGGATCAATGTCACACATTCACCCCAGTCCAAAGATCTGGGCCCAAATCCATCGTTTTTTTGCACTCCAGACCACCCTGGGTTAGACAATGGCGATATGCAAATCAGGTCTGACCCTGTGCCCCATGGGAACAGTCCAGTCCGAACTACAAAAGACATGTCCTTCCCAGAACGGAACAAGCATCCGAGGACCGGACCGGTTTCGAGGTAACACCTCTCATCAGCCCGGCTAGCTTGACTCCAGTGGTGTGGAGTGCCTGGGACACATGTCTGAGCATCCCCGGCGCACTTATGGCATTAATTGCAAACAAAACAGGTGATGGACACTGTCTAACCCCGGGTGGTGTGGAGTGCAAAAAAACGATGGATTTGGGCCCAGATCTTTGGACTGGGGTGAATGTGTGACATTGATCCACATTCGTTCCATCACCTGTTTTGTTTGCAAATTCGCCATAAGTGCGCTGGGGATGCTCAGACGTGGGTCCCAGGCACTCCACACCACTGGAGTCAAGCTAGCCGGGCTGATGAGAGGTGTTACCTTGAAACCGGTCCGGTCCTCGGATGCTTGATTCCGTTCTGGGAAGGACATGGCTTTTGTAGTTCGAACTGGACTGTTCCCATGGGGCACAGGGTCAGAGCTGATTTGCATATCGCCATTGTCTAACCCAGGGTGGTGTGGAGTGCAAAAAAACGATGGATTTGGGCCCAGATCTTTGGACTGGGGTGAATGTGTGACATTGATCCACACTCAGTCCATCACCTGTTTTGTTTGCAATATATTTTTTGACAGCATCATTCATTCCGACAGTAACTCGGATGCGGCGAGTAATGCAGCGCTCCAAGTACAGCTGACTCACGCGGCTGACTGAAACGCTAAGGTGCCTCCAAGCAACTCTCTCCAACTTGGCTGAGCCACAGGCACGTTCCATATATTTTGGAACCGCCAGTGAGCCTCAACTGGCTCACTCCAGTGAAGAGATCCCCAGTGATCCCCTGGCTTTTCAAGTTACACCTATAACAAGTACTCCAATTCAAAAGGATTACTCAAGCACCATTCAATTCAGACAACCAGTCCTGATGATGATCCGAAATGGTCCGGATCGAAACGCCGTCGACCCAACAGCCTAATTAATAGACGCACTTCTTCTTAGTGGCTCTAAATCTATTTAATTAATTGTGCCCACTGCGATATCACTATGTCACATGTGCCGTCGTTAGCCACTCACTGTAGATAAATTGCACTCTATACACAGTGCGCCGACTACGCTGTTTTCACTCTTTTCACTTGTGTCGCCACCTGCACTATTTATTCACGTTTGTTGCACCAAGTTTCATGTGGTTGTCAATACATTTCTTGCAGTGCTGTTCTCAACTGTGTACTCCCAACCATGAAATGAATGTTATAACGAAAAAATGAATAACTATTTTTTGATTCAAAAAATTAGTGATCTCCTTCTTGTCCATTGCAGCAATGATATGTGCATGCTATTCATAACTGTCTACTAACTTTTACCTTGCAGGACGTTGTGTGACAATTATACCTTCCTACCCAGTCCTGACCTGGTCTATGGGTTATACTCCTGTCTTATTTACAATATATTTTTTGAATCATGCAGATACTATCTAATCAACCTTTTTCTTTGTAATATTCTCTTTTTGAGTTACTCCCTATTACACCTCTTGTTTGTTTTACACCCTCTCTCTCTGACTTTTTTTCTCTCTTCCTGTTACACCCTCTGTGTGACGTACTTCTTGTAACATCCTCTCTCTGATTTAGTTCCTTTTACACCCTCTCTCAAACTTACTCTCTGTCTTCTTTTACAGGCTCTCTCTCTGTTTTAGTCTCTTTTACAACCTTTTCCCTTCTAACACCCTCTCTCTGTCTTACATCCTCTTTCATCCTCTCTCTGTTTTACACCCTGTTACATCCTTTTTATGACTTACTCCCTTTTTTTTATTTATTGACTTACTCCCTCTCCCTATTACATCCTTTTTCTGTCTTCCAACATATTATACACCCTCTATTAGTCCTTCTCTATGTTTTACTTCCTCTACCTGTTTCTTTGTCTGAGTCTCTCTGTGTCTTTGTGTTACTCCCTCTAGCTGTTTTTCTCTGTCTTACTCCTAGTTATATAGTTGCTGTGGAATAAACTTAGATATGTTGTAAATTAGTGTTTATATCGTTTGCTTATTGTCATTGCTTTGTTGTTTGCTAATAGTGCTCTATAATGTGTTATTTTTTTCTTTACCACTGACTCAAATCAACATTTCAAAAGTTAGCAAATATGCCGTCAAGGCAAAGGAGAAGGAAAGCTGCCATACGGAAAAAAACAAAAACTGCAACGGAATTAAAGCACTCCCCTACAACAAGTACTTCAAAAAACACAAAAAAAAGCTCCTGGTAAGACAACTAAGTCTTTTTTTCGGAACATATGTAGGGGGAAAAAAATGTTAAAGAGAATGTAAATATACCAAAGGAAAGAGCAAATTTGAAAAGGAAGGAGAGGCCCCTCAAAAATGTTAGTACTGGAGCAGGAGAGAAGAGTATGGATAGCAATAGAAGGCAAAATCAATTTAGGGACATTCGTAGACAAATGTTTCGCAATAGGGTAGTTTAAAATTTGTTAAAAAATGTTAAGAAAGGTAAACAGAGATATGCTTTTTACAGAGAAAAAGAAAAGTGTAGAGAAGATTGTTGATCAGGCTTTTGAAGTTAAGAAAAAATTATTTATTTTAGTAATCAATAGAATTAGGATACTTAACAAGGCAATTGATGTTTTCAAATCGAACAGTAGATGGAAAAGAATAATTAATCAGACTAATTTTTGTGAAGTATTTTCTGGAGAATGGATGCATTGTTCAAGTTCTGAGCCATTTTTTAATGAGGAGAGTTACTTCCAGGAAAATGATTTGGTGCATGCCGTTGACACCAGTGGTCGAGCATATGAGGTGAAAGACGGTTGTCCGATGGAAAAAGAGAAACTTGTGTCTAGAGATGTAGAAGAGGTGTTAGCTGATGAAGTTTTAGGGAGACGTACTAAGGGTACAGTGTACACATGGAAGTGTAGTAGTATTTGTAGTGTGCGACAGGATTCAATCGATTTGCTTCGTAATTTCTTACGTACATATAGTAAGAAAAGTGTAAAGCAGTAAATGAAGATGTTGCAAGAGTTAGATCTTTGCAGAGTGAGAGAAAACACAGGTTTGCATGGACATTCACTGGCTTGTCTTTCTAGAAAAGTATGTCAGAGTGTTTTTCATCATTTTAGGATGTTAGCAGTGCATCATAATAAAGTGAAGAAATTAGTGAGAAGGTTGTTTTATGCAAAAAGTCCAGCACTTAAGCTTAAACAGTTAAACAGTGCTCTTTTGCATGGATCTAAATTAGATGTGAAGAGGATTTGTGAAGAAATTGAGTTTTGTTATTTTGGGGACAAAGAGGACAGTGTAGAAATGAATATAGTAATAGATGGTAATTTGGAAGACAATGTACAGATTTCAAGTATAGAAAAGTTTGACGAGGAAATTACCAAGTTTAAGGTGAAATCAAGTGAAAGGCCTAATTTAACTTGTGTGTGTTGTCGACGGACTCATTATAAGATTCAGACTAGGTTAGTTGATTTATATGCAAAAAGTGAAATGGAAAACAATAGTGAATGGAAGGATTTTGTAACTTATTTGTTGGTGGAGAATTCTTTTGATTTGAGTTTTGATCAGCGTATTTGTAATTATTGTTTAAAAAAATTAAATGAAAACAGAATGCCTGCTAGAGCTGTTCATAATAATCTTCAGTTGATAGATATTCCTTCTGAATTGATGGATTTAAATACTTATGAATCTATTTTGATTCAATGTGTCCATCCTTTTCAGGCTATTGTTCGCATGGAGCCTAAGATAGGAAAATTGCCTCCTACAGATTTACAGAGAGGATTAAAGGGAAAAGTTGTTTATTTGCCTCTAGATGTCAAGAAAAATAGTGATACAATTGGTGTAGAAAGAGTAGAAGAGGAACCTCTGGTTATTCTAGTTAATGGGGTTCCGACAAAGAGTAAGAAAATCTGGCAAGATTTAGTGGATGTTAGGAAAGTCAAAAAGGCAACGTTGTATTTGGTCAAAAACAATGAGTACTACAAGCATGTATGTGTTGGAGTAGAGGAAACAGCTACAGAAGAAGACAGTGATTGTTCAGCCGGCTAAATTCAAAAAGTTGATGTGTCTAGAAGTGAAGAAATATATGAACATTATACTGTTCATCCTTTGCATTCCAAAGAAGTAATGGGGAATGCAATTGACTTGTTTCAAATGAAAGCAGCAAAAGGAAGTCCTATTAGTGTATGGGAAGAAAGTTTGGAAGCTCGTTGTTTTCCACAGTTATTTCCAACAGGTCGAGGTGGAGGATATGACGATCGACCAGTTCAAATTCCTGCAGCTGAACACCGGACTTTAATATTATATGCTGAAGATCCAAGGTTTCGTCAATGCATTCCGTATTTGTTTCATCTACTGTATGAAAGTGACTTGTCTGTGCTTTCTTATGCAGTTAATCATATACTGAAAAGTGGAGCTCATCTGCAAAATGTTTCGGCGAGGGACTTTATGGAAAAAGTCAATCTGCAAGACAGTATTTTGGAATCTCAGCTTATCAATCTCATGGCATGTCAGCGTGGAACAAACGAGTATTGGTTCTGTTGTCATGGGGAATTGAAATGTATGCTAAGAAACTTAGGAACTCCTACATGGTTCCTCACTCTTAGCTGTGCTGAGTATGCATGGGATGACTTACTTCAATTTCTACGAGAGGTAAATGGAAACATACAAAATATAAAATTCAAAACACCTGGAGAACTGTGTTCTTTGGATCCAGTGAATGTATGCAGATATTTTAATCATAGATTTGAAGCTATGATGTCTTTTATTACCAACAAAAAAAATCCTCCCCTTGGAGAGGTTTTGGATTTCTTTTGGAGGAAAGAGTATCTAGCGAGAGGTGCTCCTCACATACATATGTTGTTATGGATTAAAGATGCACCCAAATTTGGAACTGATTCGGATGACACAGTGATGAGTTTCATTGAAGAGTATTCAACATGTGCTGTTCCGAAAAATACTGAAGAAAATAGTTTAAGGCAACAAGTTTTACGCTTTCAATCCCATCGTTGTGGAAAGTACTTTCGTCGGAAATTTAGAAACAAGGATAAGTTCTACACAAAATGTCGTTTTGCGTTTCCACGATCAGTGATTTCTAAAGGAAGAGTAAATATTTTGATGTCTCTTGCCTGCTATCTGAGCCGAGCCTGCAGCTTGCCTGCCGTCTGAACCCAAGCCTGCAGCCTGCCAGCCATCTGAGCCCAAGCCTACAGCCATCTTGCCATTAGTACCGGAACCTCCAGACTGCCTGCATTCAGAGCCCAAACCCTCAACCCACCTGCCTACTAAGTCAGAGTCTCCAGACTGCCTGACTTCAGAGCCAGAACATCCAGCCTGCCTGACTTCAATGCTAGAACGTCCAGCCTACCCGACTTCGGAGCTAGAACTTCCAGCCTGCCTGACCTCAGAGCCAGAACTTCCAGACTGCCTAACTTCAGAGCCGGAACAAAGAGTGGCTCCCGAACTGTACCGGTGGAGCTGCTGCCTGACGATCTGAGCCCCGGGGGAATGGCGGATTGATCCTGGGCACGGAGCAGCTATTACCGGTGGTTGGAAAATGCAGTTGTGATGTAGAGGACTGCCCGTGCCAGCTGCTGTCTGGGGAACTTGCAGTGACTCTACCTGGTGCCATGGAGGACACAGAGCTGGACCCGGCAGCAGGGGGGATCTGAAGACACCCCCTGGGGACCGGAGGATAAACGAGCGGGGGCGCGACTGAGATCTGGAAGGCTGCCAAGAGAGCGAGCGCTGGTCAGCCCTGTACTCAAAGCACTTTACGGACTTGGACCCGAATGCCTCAACACACGACTTTCCTTCTACACCCCCTCCCGCCAACTACGATCCTCCAACCAAGCGCTTGCTACCGTACCTCGCATCAATAAAACCACCATGGGAGGTAGATCCTTCTCCTACTTCGCAGCTAAAACCTGGAACTCACTCTCCACTCACCTTCGTCTCACTCAGAACCACCTAGCATTCAGAAAGCAACTTAAAACTTGGATATTCGACAAGTAATTCCCCACCCTTCTTCAAGCGCCTTGAGACCCTCCGGGTATGTAGCGCGCTATATAAATCCTGACTTGACTTGACTTGACTTGGTCGCTGTGGGCACGGGTAAGACAAAGTGCATCCCATGCTTGCACGCCCCCAAAGGCACGAATAAGATGAACATTGCGATTGCTTTAGCACATAAAAGATGTGCATATCACAGGTTTTATTTTCTTTTTTAAATATTTGGCACATTGGAAACGGCAGGTGAGGACTTGAGTATTGGTGCCTGGGGCACGGGAGCCTAAGGAACAGTGGCCTAGTTCTAAAGCACCTGTGAGCAAAATCCAAAGGCGTCTGGTTGAACTGCGAGGCCTGAAAGCGGTGGAGAATGGTACACTTTCTGCGTGGAAGGGAGCGCAGACCCTGCATGAGCCTGTGAGATTGAGGCGCTACTGGAGGACAATGAAGACAGTTGGAGGCTGGTGTGGTGATGATAAATGACTCTGCCGGTACTGCGAAAATAGCCTGGTATTGACAGTGGACCGCGGCTGGCGGGGGAAGGTGCGAACCCTATGATTGGTCGCACGCTGGAATGACCAGTACAGCTGGTTTCACCTAGCTGTGATCCACACTGCTGGCACGGCTACCACGCGGAGCTATCTGGCAGCGTAGAACCGGCAAATATCGGCGGCAGAACCTTGGGCCTCTAGCGGGACGGAAGATTACGGTCCTCTTGCAGATGCGCAGCGTATGAGGCCGGTTACCAGATAAAGGGAGGTCTGGCGCTTTGGGCCCTGCGGACACGGACTGGAGGTCTCTAGCATGGGCAAACCAAGAGGGAAGAAGGATGGGGCGCAACATCTCTCAGACACTGAATCCCCATCTCAAGCAGAACAAGATACACGTTAAACCCCGCAGGACTCTGGACTACAGCAACAACTGGATAAGATCTTGGCGGTCATTGCAGACTCTCGTACTGCCCTGCAGCAGGATATCACACAGGTTGCGACGGGCCTTGGTCTCCTGCGAGCCGACCACTCTAAGTTGACGGACAGGGTGAAGCATGTAGAGGGGGTAGTTCAGGAGGTGGCACCTGCACAGACTGCGCTGGCTGCGACAGTGACAAGTGCCCTAGATCGGATTGCAGCGCTGGAGAGGCGAGCCGAGGATGCTGAAGGTAGAAACAGACGGAATAACATTTGCGTAGTGGGACTACCTGAAAAAGGGGAGGGACCGGATATGGTGCGCTACTTGGAGGACTGGTTGAGAACGGTGGTGGCTCCTGAGTGTTTGTCACCTTTTTTACACTCTGGAACGAGCGCACCGTGTCCCCGGGAAACCGCCACAGCAGGGGCGCCCACCCAGACCGGAGGTGGCGCGCCTGTTGCATTTCAGAGACAGAGACTTGCTGCTCCAGAGGGCCCACACTGATGGCCTGTTTCATGTGGGTAATAGTAAGGTCAATCTGTTCCCAGACTATACCTTCAAGACTCAACGGAGTTGAGCGTCCTTCCAGTCCGTCAAAAAGGAATTGCAAGCAGAGAGGTTCCAATCCTCCCTGTTGTTTCCTGCTAAACTCCGAATAATCCTGGATGGGGGAACTTGCTTCCATGAAACGCCGGAAGATACGTGGTCATGGCTGGAATCTTATTGAGCTGGTAAAGATGGCCCGGAACGGCAATCCCAGGAGCTTGCCGAAAACCCTGAGCTTCATAAGTCGCAACGGATACGGCATCGTCGGCGGAGACTGCAGAAGCCGTCCACTTCACAGACAGAAGTGGAGCGCAGAGGAGCACTGGAAGAGGTGTCGGTTATCTCTGGTGAGTTGTCGGCGACTCCTCTGCAGGATTCAGATTTGGAGAAGGACAAGGAGCACTCAGATGCTGACTCATCGGAATCCGATAGTGTACACTTGCCGCTGGTCACACCAGGAACGGCGGATGGGCTGCTGGATGAGTAACATTTGCATTCTATGAGGGAGTGGAGTACTTGGTGTAAATGGGAATGGGTTAGCAGACAGTGTTGCGGATCTAATGTGTTGCTGTCTGGAACGACAGATGGGTGGGGCTCTTAATTAAAATTAATTAATTGTGGGTTTCTAACGCGCTAGAATCGACTCCCAAAGGAGTATCTCTGCGCGATAGACCGCTGGGGAACCCGTCCTGGCTTTCCCTGTGAGATGGTCCCTACTGGGTATCTCCAAGGTGAAACCAGGCATCCCCGGCGTACTTGAGGGGCCGTTGTGGAGATGAGGCAAGCTAATGCCCAGAGTTGCCGAGTGTGATCCCTGGTTAGAGTAGGCACTGAGGTGAGAATTATCAAGTCCGCTGACCCTGGTCCACGACCCTGCCGTGTCGGGAATAAAACCCTGGTCCTGGGCCGTCCTCTGCTCCCGGGTCTGCCGCCTCTAACCAGTGAGCCACACCACTCCTAGAACTTAGCCTAGTTCTAAGTTGGCATGTTTGATTACTGACTAACGTGCTACGGGATTCTGGTAACAAATAGAGGGGGGCTAGTGTCAGAAGTCTCCAGAACCTTCGCAGGAGCAGTATGGATGCTGGTCCCAAATGCCCACCTCCCAGTGCCTCCGCTTTAGAAGCAGATTCACTAGCAAGGGGGAAAAGGGGAAGTGGACAGAGAAGAGAAAACCTTGAGAATCGCTGGTATCCTCTGGGTCGTCACAGGAAGGTGTAGGTTCACTGCAACCAGTCTGTTGGGATACCTAATGCACAGAGCAAGGGAACATAAGAACACTATCTTCTCTAATACTGGATTTTCTATAAAACAACTGAAGCTGATCGTACCAGGAATTCTCAGGGCAATGCTTCTCTTCTATTGATAGTACTTGCTACAGGGAGCGTAGAGCTGAATGCTCTCCTGCAGATACCTTGATACTGGGGTTGCTTGGATTTGGCAGTTCAAGCTACAATATCTGGTCCAAACTCCAGAGGTCCATAAGAAGCGCGCAAAAAGGTACAAGGGAGGGTAAGAGGAAGGAAAAGCCAGGGTAAGCGCAATAAGGAGTCAGCAAGGGGAATATTGTACATCACTTAGCGCAGGTGCGCATGTCTTACTGTCTCTGCTGGCAGTTTGGTTTTCACTCACGGCTTCAAGCGAAGCATTCTTTCAGTTATTGCTGAAGCTCCGTAAGGTTAGACGACGAATTCAACGTCTGGCTGAAGTCTTAGGACGAAGCTGCTGGATACTCTGAGGAGAATGTTCTCACTTCAGGATTCTGAATTCAGAGTCGAAATGGAGAATTCTCTCTGACAACCCCAAAGTCACAGACTCAGAATTACTCCAGAATTACTCTCTGCTTCCAAACTCTCTGTTTTCCTTATCACAGAAAGTTAACTAGAAGAAACGGAAAACTATGACTGACTCGGAACGGAACGTTATTGAAGTGCGCAGTTTACAACGCGCGAACGTTCCAAGTACTCTAGACTGCACTAACTCTGCTGAGAACAAGACGGCCTTTGCAGCGGCCATCTTGGGAGGAGGTTCTGACTGGAGAATAAGGAAACCAAACCCCTACCTTATTGGATTTGACCAAGGGACTAGCATAGAATTTAGGAGTACACATGCTGGCTATCCTGTGGTTCCTGACAGTACCCCCTCTCAAAGACCGATTTATCGGTCCTGGTTTGAAGGGTTTCTGTGAATGAAATCTTTGTATTAACTGTGGGGCATGAATGTTAGACACAGGTGTCCAAGATCTCTACTCTGGGCCATACCCCTTCCAGTCTACCAGATAAAAAAGTTTTCCTCTTTTTAACTTGGAATCAAGTATGTCTTTAACTTCATATTCAGAGTGTCCTTGAATTTCTAATGGATCTGGGGGTTTACTCAGCCTCGTTTGGGATCTAGTCTACTTCAATAAGGATACATGAAAGACTGGGTGGATCCCCAACTTAGCTGGTAATTTCAACATCACTGTGACTGGTCCCAACACCTTCTCAATAGAATACGGACCCACAAATCTTGGTTGAAACTTTCGGTTCCCCTTCAAATGCAAATTCTTAGTGGATAACCACACCTGATCTCCCACTTGATTCTCCGGAGCTGCCCGTTGACGACGGTCCGCACAACTTTTGTATGTGCTCTTGGCCTTAAGTGAATTTTGCTCTGCAGAGTTATGAAGAGATACTAAATCTGTCATCAAATCTTGTACTGCAGGCACCTTCAGATCTTCTCTAGTAACCAAATGGTTCGGATGATGACCGAAGTTCAAGTAAAACGGGGAGTAACCAGTGGAAGTACTGCTGGCGTTATTACAAGCAAACTCCGCCATCCACAGCTTTTCTGCCCACTCTCCACCCTGATCAATAAGGAACAAACGGAGATACTGTTCTAACTCCTGATTGACCCTTTCCGTCTGACCATCTGATTCTTGATGATAGCTGGTAGAAAGTCTACTCTCAATTCCTAACCCCTTAAGGTAAGCCTGCCAGAAATGAGAAATGAACTGAGGGTTCTCAATCAGACACTATTACTTTTGGAATCCCATGAATTTTCACTATATTTTCTCCAAAAACTCTAGCTAACTCCGGGGCTGTGGGTGTGCCTGACATAGGAATAAAGTGACTCATCTTGGTGAAGGTATCCACAATCACCAACATGGTGTTAAAACCTTTACTCAAGGGTAGATCTACAATGAAATCCATGGAAATGGTATGCCATGGATTTTTTGGAGTTGGAAGTGGCTGTAAAAATCCCTGAGGGGCTTGTCTAGTAGATTCCCCCCTTGGCACATAATCCACAAGATTGCACATATTGTTTGACATGAGAGGACAACCCAGGCCACCAAAAATGTTGTTGCGCCAGGTCCAAAGTCTTAGCAATTCCTTTGTGTCCTGCCAGAGGGTGATCATGGCAACTCTGTAAGGCCTTCTGCTGGAGGGCTGGTGTAGGTAGATATAAAGCTTCCTTAAAATAGGGTAATTGCTGATGTAAATGCCTTTCTTCACCTTGAAGGGCCCACTGCTGAATTTCTTCCCTAGATAAACTCTTTCTAACTTCCTCCTGAAAATTATCTAAAGAGATGGTACATACAATCTTGTCTTCTGGAATGATTGGCTGAGGATCTACTGAGAGTTCAGAGTCTTCTGTATGCAGGCGGGATAAAGCATCTGCTTTGCCATTCTTGGTCCCTGGACGATACATGATCACAAAATTGAAATCTGCAAAGTAAAGTGACCACCGTAATTGTCGAGGAGTAAGAGTCTTGGCAGACTTGAGAAACTGAAGATTCTTGTGATCCGTGACAGTGTGTTTAGCACCCAACAGATAATGTCTCCAGTCTTCGAATGCATCTTTTACTGCTAACAGTTCCTTTTCGGCGATTGTGTAATTTAATTCTGCTGCATTCAATTTCCTGGAGCGATAAGCCACCGGGTGAAGTTGTCCAGTTTTGCGATGACGCTGTGAAAGAACTCGTCCAATTGCTTGATCAGAAGCGTCCGCCTCCACGAAGAAAGGTTCTTCAGGATCGGCATGCAAAAGAATGGGAGCCGTCACAAATTGACCCTTGAGATCAAGGAAAGCTTGTTCGGCCTCCGGGGACCACTCAAATTTGACCCCTTTTCTCAACAAGCGAGTAATTGGTGCAATTAACTGCGAAAACCCCTGGATAAAGTGTCGATAAAAATTGGCAAATCCCAGGAATCTCTGAATTTCCTTGATGTTCTGGGGAGACGGCCAAGTTTTCACCGCTTGCACCTTTCCAGGATCCATTGTAATTCCATTAGGGGACAGGACAAATCCCAAAAATTCAACCTTGGTAGCATCGAAGATACACTTTTCCAACTTCACAAATAAATGGTGAGTTTGCAATCTCTCTAACACTTCTCGAACATGTTTGGGATGGTCTTGAACATTCTTAGAATAAATCAAAATGTCATCCAAATAAATGATTGCGATCTTGTCAATCAGATCTCCCATCACATTGTTTATAAAGTGTTCAAAACTGCTGGCGCGTTACACAACCCGAAGGGCATTACACAATATTCGTAAAGTCCGAATTTGGTGCGGAAAGCTGTCTTCCATTCGTGACCTTATTTCATGCGAATAAGGTGCTAGGCGCCACGCAAATCGAGTTTAGTGAACACTTGAGCTTCCTTGATTTGATCCAATAACACTGAGATCAGAGGTAAAGGATAGCGATTCTTGATGGTAACTTGGTTCAATGCTCTATAATCTATGCATGTCCTCAAACTTCCTTTCTGCTTCTTGGGTATAAAAAAGAGCAGTGAGGATACTGGGGATTGCGATGGCCGAATGAACCCGTTAGCCAAATAACGGTCCAAGTATTCTTTCGAATGAACATTCTCCGCCTCTGTCAAAGCATAAATTCGACTGCACGGAAGGCTAGCTCCCGGCTCCAGATCAATAGTACAGTCATATACCCGATGAGGTGGTAATACTTTCGCTTCTTGTTCACTGAATACTTCCTTGTAGTCTTGATATTCTTTCGGAATTTCTCCAGTATGAATGACTCCAATGGATTGTCCACCAAAGGACAACAACGAGGCTACAGAAGGTTCTGGTGTGTATCTTTCAGACTGGTTACAATGCTCCTGACAAAAATCAGATTGCATACTCACGGTACGCTTTTCCCAGTCAACAGTGGGATTGTGCGTGGCTAACCAAGGCAGTCCCAGAATCACCTGGAACTGAGGGGCATCAATCAGGTTGAATTGCAACAGTTCTCGATGGCCATCGGCTTGAACCAACTCTAAATCCTCCGTATGGCTAGTGATGGGTCCTGAAGATAAATTGGTACAATCTACAGCTCGCACTGGTTCCTTTTTCTCTTTCCGAATGGCTTGTATGCCCATTCTGCAAGCATATTTAATGTCGCAAAAATTGCCAGTCGCTCCAGAATCTAACATAATGGCAACTCCAGTAATTTGATGTTCTCAAAACTTTATAGTCATGTGCAAAATCACATGCGGGGTCATGGTCTGTAAGGTATTCAAAATTAAATGAGGTGCAGGAGCCGTCTTGTCATCCTTTACCACCAGAGCGACTCCGCCTACTGATGGCTCAAATCGTTTCCCTTCAACAGAGTCTTTGGACGCTTGGGGCATTCCTTCACAAAATGGCCGGCGCCTCCACAATAAAGACACAGTTTCTTTTGGCGTCGCTGCTCCTTCTCTTCTTGACTTAAGGGACCTCTCACAGCCCCTATTTGCATGGGTTCACCTTCATTCTGGACTCCAGTTCCTTTCTCACTTCGCAGCCGATAAAATCGCGGAAAGTTCATTTTCCAATCTTTCTTCTTTTCTCCTTTACGCTCCGAATTTCTAAAATCTAACTCCAACACTAGATCAACCATGGCCGTCAATTCTGTGGGTCGATTCGGAACTTGTGCTAAAACGTCTTTGATCTCATCTCTTAGTCCCCGATAGAACAGGGCGGTTCTCTTTCCCTCGGGCAAATTAGTCTCCAAAATGAGTTTATTGAATTGGGTCAGATAAGTGATTAAATCCTTGGAACCTTGGCGCAATTCTAAGAGTTTGTTGTCGGTAGCCTGAGATATCCTTCTTCTGTCAAAAATTCTAAGGAATTCACACTTGAACTTGGCAAAACCACTTAATAAGGGATCGTCCCTACTAACTAAGGGCATAGCCCAATTAGCTGCATCCCCACTTAGGTAAGATAGGATAAAGGCAACCCTAGACTGCGCTTTGGGAAAAAGGGTAGGACGACACATAAAGTGTAAAGAACACTGGGTCAAAAAAATCTGCGCCTTTTGGGGATCTCCCGAAAACCTCCCAGGGGCGGCCAGAGGAATTAACGGAGAGACTGAATGAATAACCTTTGCTACCGCCTTGGGGTCTGAGGGTGGAAGACTAGTACTGGGACTGGAAAGACTTTTTAAAGGGTTACCCAAGGTCAAATCCTCCACCTTCTGTGCTAACACTCTCGTCTCCTGACGAGAGGCCACTAACTCCTGTTTTAAATTTTTATTTACATCCCTGACCGCTATTATTTCCCTTTGGATGCCTTCTAAAATGTTACCTAAAAACTTTAAGTCCATCCCTTCAGCCATACTGCCCAGGCGAAGGGATTAACGTGGGCACTTCAATCTGTCAGAAGTCTCCAGAACCTTCACAGGAGCAGTATGGATGCTGGTCCCAAATGCCCACCTCCCAGTGCCTCCACTTTAGAAGCAGATTCACTAGCAAGGGGGAAAAGGGGAAGTGGACAGAGAAGAGAAAACCTTGACAATCGCTAGTATCCTCTGGGTTGTCACAGGAAAGTGTAGGTTCACTGCAACCAGTCTGTTGGGATACCTAATGCACAGAGCAAGGGATCATAAGAACACTATGTTCTCTACTACTGGATTTTCTATAAAACAACTGAAGCTGATCCTACCAGGAATTCTCAGGGCAATGCTTCTCTTATATTGATAGTACTTGCTACAGGGAGCGTGGAGCTGAATGCTCTCCTGCAGATACCTTGATACTGAGGTTCCTTGGATTCGGCAGTTGAAGCTACAATATCTGGTCCAAACTCCAGAGGTCCATAAGAAGCGTGCAAAAAGGTACAAGGGAGGGTAAGAGGAAGGAAAAGCCAGGGTAAGCACAATAAGGAGTCAACAAGGGGAATATTCTACATCACTTAGCGCAGGTACGCATGTCTTACTGTCTTGGCTGGCAGTTTGGTTTTCACTCACGGCTTCAAGCGGAGTATTCTTTCAGTAATTCGCTGAAGCTCCGTAAGGTTAGACGACGAATTCAACGTCTGGCTGAAGTCTTAGGACGAAGCTGCTGGATACTCTGAGGAGAATGTTCTCACTTCAGGATTCTGAATTCAGAGTCGAAATGGAGAATTCTCTCTGACAACCCCAAAGTAACGGACTCGGAATTACTCTGGAATTACTCTCTGCTTCCAAACTCTCTGTTTTCCTTATCACAGAAAGTTAACTAGGAGAAACGGAAAACTATGACTGATTCGGAACGAAACGTTATTGAAGTGCGCAGTTTACAATGCGCGAACGTTCCAAGTACTCTAGACTGCACTAACTCTGCTGAGAACAAGACAGCCTTTGCAGCGGCCATCTTGGGAGGATGTTCTGACTGGAGAATAAAGAAACCAAACCCCTACCTTATTGGATTTGACCAAGGGACGTCTCCTAGCATAGAATTTAGGAGTACACATGCTGGCTATCCTGTGGTTCCTGACAGTTAGGAAATGTCAAGTTCTCATGGGGTTTCTGGGCGATAAATGGGTGTTGATTTAACTGATTGTTGTTTGATTGCTAGGATCTATCCAGCCCCCACCGATGGTTCCCAGTTAGTATGCCTTTCATATCTTTTGGGGCGATTATCGGCTTAGTTTGGATGGGTGTCACTATGTTAGTGCCTGTTATAGGGGGGGAGGGTAATGTTGAGGGTGGAGTGGGATTTTTGGGGCAAAGGGTTATCTTTTTTGGGCAATGGTACTCACCGGCATGTCTAGGGAATAGCAGGGAATTCTTGTGCTTTGTACAACTGAACGATGAGCCCACTACTGATGTAAAGTGTGTGACTTGGAATGCATGGGGGATACGCAATGTAGATATGCAACGTAGATATAGAGTTCACTCATATTTAGTATGCAGGGGCGTGCGTTTAGCATTTTTACAGGAAACACACATGACTAAGACTGAGGGGATAGCATTACAGCGCAGATGGCGAGGGCAGCTTTATTATACTACCTATTCGGCCTTCACGAGGGGGGGAATGATTTGGATCAGGGCTGGGGTCCCCTTCCAGATGATAGACCAGTTGATAGACCCTGAGGGCCGTTACGTGGCTGTTAGGGGACGCCTTCATTGAAGAGATGTGACCCTCTGCAGCGTATACGCCCCTAATGTGGAGCAGGCGACTTTCTTTGCCCACATGTCCGATACCCTGGCAGTTTATTTCATGAACCCGGTGATGTTAGGGGGAGACTTTAACTCCATTTCATGACCATAGATAGGTCCCACCCTCCGTTACCTAAAGCCCCAATTCATAAATTGTCAAAGTTAAAGCCTAGTGGCAAGATAGCTGGGGACTTATTGATGTATGGCGTGTGTGGCACCTGGGTGAGCGAGATTACTCCTACTTCTTGGCTATGCATGATTTACACTTTAGACTTGATGCGGTGTTATGTAGCGCTGCCCTTGCTACTATGGTATTTAATAGCGAATATTTATCGCGCACCATCTCGGACCACAATCCGTTGCTGGTGAGCTTCTGCTGGGCTTTGGAGCGCCCAGCGGTTCCATCCTGGCGATTGCGACCGGAGCTGCTGGAATAGAGCGGTATTTTAGTGACAATGAGGGCAAGGCTACAAAGACAGCTGTGGAATGGGACGCCTTCAAAGTGATGACCTGCGGATTTTGCATAGCTAAATGGGTGGGAGCGCGGAAGACGTTACTGCGGGAAATAGACACTGCGGAGGAGAATCTTAGGAGGGCCGAGCGGACCCATTCGGTTGATTCAGTGGCGCATGAGATGGTTTTGAACGCGAAGGAAGTGGTGGCAGTGGTCATGGAGCGCTTGCGATGCTTTGACCACGTGGCTTACTTGGCCCACATGCATGCTGAAAGGGACAAGGTGGGTACCTTGCTGGCATGGCTGGCTAACCCCCTTCCTAAATGTGCTCCCATATTGGCGTTGACTTCTTCGTCGGGACAACTGGAGTACACCCAACTTCAAATAAATACCCGTTTTCGTAACTACTATGCTAACTTATATGATAGCCAGTTACAGGCTGGAGAGGCAGACATGCAGGCTTTCCTGGAGGACTTGGATCTGCCCACCGTAGATGCGGAGCAGGCGGACGCTCTAGGACGGGATATTATGCTTGATGAAGTCAGATTTGCTATTAAACAGCTGGCACGTAACAAAACTCCGGGAATCAATGGTCTACCCATCAAGTTTTATTCGGCATATGTTGACATCCTTGCCCCTAGGTTACTATTAATGTTTAAGGTAGCCAGGAGGTTGGGTGTGCTGCTGTCCTCGGCTAGAGAAGCCATCATCATCCCTCCACTTAAACCGGGAAAGGCCCCAATGGACCCTTCTGCGTACCGACCCTTATCCATGCCCACCACAGACTACAAAATTCGGAGTCGTATTCTGGCCATTCGACTCCTCCCACACATGGTACGCCTGGTCCACCCTGATTAGGCTGGCTTCACTCCTACTCGCAATACCGCCAGTAGTATACACAGGCTGATACTCATATTGAATGGTGACCACAGGGAGGACTGTCAAGTGGTGGTCCTCTCAGTGGACATTGCAAAAGCGTTCGAAAGCTTGTAGTGGCCTTACTTTTTGTTATGAGAGCCTTCGGGCTCAGTGAGGGATATGTCTGCTGGACCGAAATACTGTATTCCTCGGCGAGCGCCAGGATAAAAGTAGGAGCAGTCATCTCCTCCTCGTATCCGGTGGGGCGAGGCACTCGGCAGGGTTGCCCGCTCTCCCCATTACTATTTGCCCTTGCTATAGAGCCACTGGCAGTCTGCTCCATATTGGGGAGAACATTTCAGCACCTGCGACTCTGCGGTCGGATGCATTTTATCTCATTATATGCAGACGACCTCTTGATGTTTTTAAAGGATGCCGGGGATGCATTGGAGGGAGCTCAGGCTCTCCTTCGCAGATTCTGAGACATTTCCGGTTTAATAGTAAACTGGGCAAAAACGTGCGTTTTCCTGGTGGCTCGGGCATGCGACCCGCCTACACCTGTGCTCGATATCACGTGGGATTCCCGTTGCCTTACTTACTTAGGGACGCATATTTATCATACCCAGGATGATTTACTTGAGGGTAATATTGGGAGGAAAATGAGAGGCCTTAAGGGCAGCATGCAATTCTGGGGAACCTTGCCTTTGTCGGTGGCAGGCCGCGTGGCACTGCTGATAATGGTGGCACTCCCCCGGCTACTTTATTTTTCCCGTACATTGCCGGTGTGGATACCCGCCGCCCTGTTCCGACAGCTCCATTCCATGGTGAGCGGCTTTATCTGGGGGAATGGGAGACAAAGGATGGCGTTGGACACGCTGATGCGTTCAAGAGCTGAGGGGGGACTTGCTGTTCCTGATTTCGAATTATACTACCTAGCCGCGCAGTTCCAGGGCCTTACCCAAGCAGTAGCACAGGAATTTAGGGGACACCCACGGGACTACGAGCCAGATGTGCCACGACATGTGCTGTCATTTGTGGTACTACAGCAAAAGTTGCATGCTGACTCGATGTCCGCTGAGGAATGCACTCTGAGGCTTTGTTGGAAGTGGTACCATAACAGGGTGGGGGTGCAAATGCCCCGGAGATTCCATTGGGCATGTGTACAGCATTTCCGCATGGCAGAGACTGGTCGGCCCTTGCAGAATGGGAGATCCTTGGGCTGCAGGTTGTGGGAGACTTGTACGGAGATGGTGTCTTGTTGCCCTATGATGCGTTTCAGGAGAGCTTTGGGCTTCCACTGGGTCACTACTTGATCCATGCAGCCCTGGTTGCGGCCATCCAAAAATACTGGGGCACGGGCCTGCTAGAACCACCGGTGATTACGGCATGCCAGTATGTAGTGATGGCAGCAGGCACTTATAAGGCTGTTACCTGCTTATATAGAAGATTGCTTAAGGAGGGGTTGTTACCACTGTCGCACCATCCACGCACCCAACTGTCGAACCAACGCCCCCCACCACCACCCTCCGCACCAGGACCACGGTGACCACCGAAGACACAACCCGCACTATGAACACCATCCACTCCGGATCTCCAACCGACCCCTGCCCCCACCACGTCTTCAACAAGGCCGACCCACCATTGCACCACAACTCCGGAACATCATCAACACCTCCTTCAACACCGCCACCTTCCCGGAGAGCTGGAAGCATGCCGAGCTCAGCGCTCTACTGAAGAAACCAACAGAGGACCCCACCGACCTCAAAAACTTCCGCCCCATCTCACTCCTCCCTTTTCCTGTCAAAGTCATCGAGAAGATCGTCAACAGACAGCTTGCCGCCTTCCTCGAGACGAACAGATCCCTTGACCCCTCGCAGTCCGGTTTCAGAGCCAACCACAGCATGGAGACCGCCCTCATCGCAGCCACCGACGACATCCGAGCCCTGCTCGACAACGGGGAAACAGCAGCACTCATCCTCCTGGACCTCTCTGCAGTGTTCGACACTGTCTGCCACCGCAACCTAGTCCGACGCCTCAGCAACATCGGCATCCAAGAGAAGGCACTGGAGTGAATCATCTCGTTCCTCGCCGGAAGAACACAGAGAGTCCGCCTCCCCCTGTTTTGATCCGAGGCCTCCGAAGTCATCTGCAGCAAGGATCTTCACTCAGCCCCACCCTCTTCAACATCTACATGAGACCCCTAGCCGCCATTGCACGCCAACACAACCTCACATCATCTCCTACGCCGATGGCACCCAGCTGATACTCTCCCTCACCAGAGACCCCGACACCGCCAGAACCAGCCTACACGAAGGGATGAAAGACGTCACTGAGTGGATGAAGAACAGCCGCCTGAAACTGAACTCAGACAAGACAAAAGTCCTCATCCTGGGACCATCGCCCTCCGCCTGGGACGACTCCTGGTGGCCCCCCGCCCTGGACACCACTCCTAAGCCGACAGACCACGCACGCAACCTGGGCTTCATCCTGGACTCCTCACTCTCGATGACCAGACAAGTCAACGCCGTCTCCTCATCATGCTTTCACACCCTACGCATGCTTCGCAAGATCTTCAGATAGATCCCGACCGAAACCAGGAAGACGGTCACCCAGGCACTCGTCACCAGCTGACTGGACTACGAAAACACCCTCAACGCCGGAACCACAGCCAAGCTACAGAAAAGACTCCAACACATCCAGAACTCCTCCGCCTGACTCATCCTGGACATCCCCCGATGCAGCCACATCTCCGGCCACCTAAGAGACCTACACTGGCTCCCCGTCAAGAAGAGGATCACGTTCCGGCTCCTCACCCACGCACACCAGTCTCTCCACGACCTGGGCCCCAAGTACCTCAACGACCGCCTGACCTTCTACACGCCCACCCGCCAGCTACGGTCTACTAGCCTCACCCTCGCCGCCATACCACGCATCCGAAGAACCACCGCCGGAGGCAGATCCTTCTCCTACCTAGCGGCCAAGACATGGAACTCCTTCCCCATCCACCTTCGGCTGACCCAGGACCATCTCGCCTTCAGGAAACAACTCAAGACCTGGCTGTTCGAGCAGTAGCGGACCCTTCCCCCCAAGCGCCTTGAGACACTTCCGGGTGAGTAGTGCGCTACACAAATGTTATGATTGATTGACCACTGTAGAAACTACACTCCTACTGGGAGGCGGATATGGATAGGGAAATACCTGACTCGACCTCGACACAAATAGTTAAGAGGGCATGGAAGTGTACTAGGAATGCCAGATTCCAACTAGTTCATTTCTTCATATTGCATAGGGCATATCTCACCCAGCGAAGATAAACCAGTACTTTCATATCAATACTGCACAATGCTCCCGCTGTAAGTTGAGGGACGCGGACCTTTTACACATGTTATGGGATTGTCCACAACTGGGTAGATACTGGGATGATGTAATTACATTACTATGTAATATAAGGGAGCAACAGATTAATCCAGACAAAGGAACCTGCCAATTACATTGGTTTCCCCACACTAGTAAAACAAAGTTGACGAATAAATTCCTGGATTTGGGGTTGTTGCTTGCCAAAAGAGAGATTATGTCCCATTGGATGGCTGTTAGAGGGCCCAGTTTCACCAGGTGGAGGTCTGTGTTGCTTACGTGGGTGAGGAGCGATAGTATAGTTCGCCTACAGCAGGCCCAGAGAGCCCACAATGAAAGAGCACTTGAGGCAGCGCGAGCATGGGAGGCCCTTGTCACAGAGCTGAGGACGACAGATACAGACTCTGACTCCGAGTTGAGTGTGCCTATTGGGTATGGCGATTCGTAGTGTAACTGCCCTGAAGCAAAGTATGGAAGCGCATGGTAGAGTTTTTCACTTTTTTTTTTCTTTTCTGTTTTTCTTCCCCCCCTACTATAGTCACAATTTTTCATATTATAGTATGTTTGGCGTCATGTCATGTTTAAGTATCATAACTTATAATTCTGCTAGAATCTACTGTTCTAATCGCCACGCCGGTGAGAGTGGGTCGGAGGCGGGTGGGCTCTGCGGGAGGGCAGTACAAGTTGACCTAGTTGTGACAAGGCCTTGTATCGCATGTATGTAGATTGGGCACGGGGGTCTGGTGCCAATATGGAACTACTTGCAGATTCAGCAGTTGAATAACAACTGGGGTTTATTTACACCGGTATTTTGCTTTGAATGTAGTATCATATGTCGTATTTTATCACATGTGCCTTGGCAAGACGCTCGTATATAGATTTGATTGGTCAACTTGTTGCCAGTTGCATATGGAAAACAATAAAAATATATTTTTTTTAAAAAAGAAAATCTCTCATGGAAATGGACTTGCTACTTAGGAGCAAAAGCCTTAAGTCCAGTTCCAGATTCCAGGAGCTGATCTTTGGAGGGGGTGTAATGTACATTTTGCTCCCTGCTTTCTCGTGTCCACTACCAGGGGGCTGAACTGTGGGACTCTCCAGTGTTCTAATAAGCTTCCAGATACTCCCCTGCATGCATATCCCGACTTCCATCCATTTGGTCACTATTTGGGAATTTACATCCATTCCCAATCCATGCTGGTTTTTGAGAAAGCCAGGCTGCTCATGCTTGAAGCCAGCCTCCTAATGTTTGACACTCTGTTACGTAGAATTCCTTGCGCACTGCTTCATCTCTACCCCTGCAGGCCAAGGATGGGTGGAGGAATTCAGCTCACCTGTGGCTGGCTGCTACTAGCCTGCTCACACCTAATTCGTGTGTTTACTGTGAGCTCTCCAAAGCCCCAGCTCCCCTCTGGCCAAGGTTGGTCATTGTAGCTGTGTACCTGTGAGGCTAACCCTTGTTTCCAAAGTTTCCCGAGCTTTTGATATCCTTGTTTCCAGTGTCTCTTGCACTTTTGATATCCTTGTTTCCTGAGCTTTTGATATCCTTGCTTCCAAAAATCCTGAGCGATAGCTATTCCTTGTACCTGAATGAGCACTGCTTGCAGTGATACCTTATTACCTGAGATCTGAGCTATAGTTATTCTTTGTCCCTGTTTCTGAGCTTCAGCTATTTGTTGTTCCTGATTTGCATTGCTTGCAGTGTTGTCTTGACTCCTTTTCCTGAGCTGTAGCTATTTTCAGTTTCCTTGAACTAGCACTGCCTGCAGTACTATCTTGACTCCTGAGCTTTTGCTCAATTCTTGTTACTGCTCCAGCAGAGCCTTCTGCTGCTATTTAGTTTTCTTGACTCCTGATTCAATGCTATCCTAGTATACCCTTGTAGCTTCCCCTTCTGTATGACCTTTACAGTCCCTGCCTTTCTTTGCATTTCCTTGGGTCCAGTTCCTAATTCACTGTATTTCCCTGTCTTTCTAGTCCTGCTGTCTTGCTTCCATTACCTTGTATGTGTGTTACTTGCTTTCTGCCAAGTGTGCCCTGTTATTCCTTCCTCTCCTGTTAGACACTCATGCTTGCTAGCTCCTTGTCTATTGAGCTTGCGTTTAGTTCTACACCCTTGCTGTTACTGCCTTGCCCGTTCCTGTTTGATCACCAGGATCTGTGGGCATAGCTGACTACCTAGGTGGTGTTTCTTGTTCACTGTGAGTATTGTCTTTCAGTTACATTTATACCATCACTATAGATATCAGCTCCACAGACTCTGCCGTTGCATGCATATCCTTAATGTGGGTATTTGCAGCCAGTATCTATAACAACAGTTGTGGGAGATGAACTTACTGAGCTTTAGTCTTACCATGCGGAGCTCCCTTGTGCTTTACCCCACATTCCCTTTATCGTTAATGTTGTTTCATGTATATGTCTTGCACGTCCGGTCTGGGTGTACTTAGTCTGCATGCTAAATTGCCTGGTGAGTGCGCTTGCTTTCTGAGTCTTAGCCATCTTGCCATTTGTGCAGGCTTCTCGAGGATCCCTTTTCTCTTCTGACTTCCTCAGTGATCCTGGGCAGCGCTGTACTCCTCTCTCTGTTTACGTTTTCTACCCAGTCACCAGTCCTTTCCCAAGCCCCTGACTGTATCCCAGACAGTCCCGGGCAGTACCTGACAGAATGACCAACCCACATTTCCAGGGTCACTTGTGAGGTTTCTCTGCCTTCAGTTAGCTACCACTTTTTTTAAAGCTCTCCCAGTTAGTTCTTGCCAATATGTTTAGCATCAGATACAGAAGGTCTTCGCATGTTGCCAGACATCCATTACCAAGGCAGTGCAGCTCCGTACTTTCTGTTTTCTACCCAGTCGCCCAAGTCCCTGACTGTGTCTCAGACAATCCCAGACAGTCTCTAACAATTAACACATGCAATATATCCTGAACTGCATCCACTATGAAAAATATCAACAGAGAAAAATGTATTAGAATTTTATTTTGAAAATTAGGTAACCAAAACAAGATACTACTTTTTCCCCAAAAACTTTAATACAACATTGACATTGTTTTACTTTTTTCAACTTTTTTTTAACTTTTTTCATCTTCCATTCTTGTTCACTTTCAACAGTGCTCTTTTAAAATCATCATAATCAAACAGTGGGAAAAGAAACAATCAATGAATTATAAAGAAAAAACCCAAATGTCCGCAGTACATCATTACAAATATGTCACACTGTGCATTCCACTCACTACAAGTTTGTTAATAGTGGCTTGCTGATTGGTTACTACCTTAATGATAGCAACTATACGTTAAAACAATTTTTGTTGTTTTTATATCTGGTACAAAATGCCCAACAAATATCAAATAGTCTTAATTTTGAATATACTTTTGTAAACATCATCCCTGTTAGGCCAAATGATGTCTAATCTGATACATAACTGACTTGGAATTACTCCTTTGTTTGTTGTTGTAATTGATTCTTTAGGGGACTGGGAGTGGTTCCACTTTACCCTTTCTCTCTTTTTGTTTGATTTTATAAAATGTTTTTGATCCATGTACAAAAAAAATAACACGCAGTACTAAGTAGAAGTTGCTATAGCAGAAACAAAAGAGGTCATTTTTGTCAGTGGTGAAGAGACTGCTGAGAGGTAACTTAAGGCTGCTGGCATTATAGTACCTCCATTTAGTTTGTATCTGTAGTAAAAGAATGTAGTCTGTTATATTTTATAAATTCTTTTCTTGCAGTTACAAAGAGTTAAATTTTTAAAGGGCACAGCTTTACAATCTGGTAATGTCAAGTAGAGGAATAAGTCTGAATTTATTTCAGTGTGAGCTCACAATCATCACAGTTATGGTTCCATTTATAATTTAAACCAAATAATTCGTTGATATTCACATTTTCTTCCTCTAATAGTCCTAGCATTACCATAAAAAATTATTGAGCATTCTGCTGAAGATTTTGAGGAAACACTACTGATCCAGTACAGTCATCTCCAAGTTGTCTTATTTCAGTAGCAGAATGTGTAATCACTTCTTAATTTGTCAAGGGAACTACATAGTAGTGAAGACATTCTTTTATCAACTTTTTCTATATTAGAATTTGTCAAATGAGGCAAATGGCACAGTACATTTAACACTACATTTGCATAACAGTTCACTCCAGATTTATTATCAAAGTGTCAGACTTCCATTACCTCATTGTGCTATAGTTTTCTTTTCTTAGGTCCTTTTTATTTTTGATTTTTGATCATCTTTCTGTTCAGCTTTGTTAGACTGCTTTTATATTTTACGCTTTCGGCACATCAGTTTTCAAAAACAGGATACTGGTCTAAATGAGGGGCATATTGACCTCTTAAACAATTATACTCTCTTACACAGTTCACATCAGCACTTGCTTTTTTCTCATCAAAGTCCATCAGAAATAAAACAGACAATGTTCTAATTCGGGACAAAGCTACATATGACATTCCTTCTTTCAATACACTACTACCAATATTAACAATACTTGTATCTACACTTAAAACTTGCAGTTTGTGGCTAGTTATTGCATATGCTAAAGACACTGAGAACTGCTTTTGCTGGACATACAAGTCTTTCATGAGTAGGAAACATACAACCCATCTACCAATCTGCTTAACTTTACCAACATCATTACATTTTATGGCTAAGTATTCCACATCATTTCTGTTTAAATATTTAATATATTTCATAACTTTACTCATTGCGCCATTTACTATCCCTTCTTCAGGATTTAAATTATGCCGTAAGATAACACAACACTTTTTGCAGTATGTAACTGTTTTTCTAATCCAGCAGTTTTTGACAGAAACTTTTCTAAAGTATCTAATTTTGATTACAGTTTTTGTTTTAGTCGTAGTGTAATTCCTTGATGTTCCATTTTATCATTTGTTCGAATATATCAATGAGCTTTTCTTTTTCCAGTTGCAACAACTGTTCATTAAATTGACTACACTCCTCAAGAGTAGGCAACAAACTAACAATAGACGTCACTTCCTTAACACAATTATACATTACTTCTGCAGCTCAAACATTACTCGGAAACAGATTTTTGATGAGACAGGTTTCTAATACTCTCTTTCCTTCTTTTGTGGGGACTTTCACTCTTATGTCGTTTAGTATATCTCCATATTGCATATACTTAGTGCATATTTTTCATTAACTCTTTGTATTGAAAGTTTTACCAAATATTTACTTTTGCAATACTTCCCAGTGAATTCCTTGTTTTTATTATATTCTAGTTTCTTGAATAGAGGTTGTCCTTTTACTGGAGTTAGTTATAACCGGTCTCCAAAGACTTTTAAGTGTTTTCCTCCAAAAATCATGTTGTCATCCATTTTTAATACTTGCTGCATCTTTAAATGTATAAAAGCTAGCATTAATTTAAACACCATGCTGACTTCATCAATAATTAGTACTTTTATTCTCTTTAAGACTCTTCCCACTCCATGGCAAGCATCGCCAGATAATTTGTTGTATTTTAATTTGTTGTCAGGTTCAACAGGCAGCATTAATAATTGATGAAGGGTAACTCCTTTAATATTATGTGCAGCTAAGTCTGTTGGTTCAGTAACTACACGTGACAAATTGGAATCTGATGTCTTCTGTAGATAACTAGTCAATACTTTAATCAAGAAACTTTTTGCAGTTCCAGCTTGACCACTTATGTACAATAGAACTGGTTTATATGTAGGATATGCACAGTCTGTTTTCGATTGCAGAAATTCATGTTCTACTTTACCTTTTACAACTTCAAAAAATATCTTTCTGATCTGTATTCAATTGCTGTGTTAGTTGTTCTAGAACCACAGTTTCCTATCTTACTTGCTGTATTACATTGCAGCCAATCATTTTGAATGATTGGCTCTTCAGTAGGATCTTGATTTCCAGGTGCTGAACTTTGACTTCTCTAAGAACTCTCTCTTGCTGTCTTAGAAGCAATTGTTTCTTCTTTGTCAATCCTATCTCTCAACATTTGAAGATACACTGGAAACACATATCACTCAATGCTGTCTTTCTCAGCATTGAATAAGTCTTCATAACAGTCAAATCCTCCAAGTCACCACTCTCCTTTTGGTTAGAGCAAGTGACATACTGCTTAATAAAAGACAACACAGACTAATCACTGCCTGTTCCAAATTTTAGGGCATCTTTTACTCACAACAGCATGTGAATACAGTGAACACCTCTGGTTTGGTATTCTTGGGCCAAAATAAAGCAGTCACTTTACCAAAAGTAGGTTTTGTTTTGTTCAAGATGAAAGCCATCATTGCTTGAAATCTGTGATTATAATTAGTGCCTGCATGATTGGATGAGTGCTTATATAGTGCCTGAGTGATGGAATAAGTACACAGATAGTACATGAGTGGTTCGATAACTGCCTGTGTAGTGGCTGAGTGATTGGATGAGTGACTGTGTAGTGCCTGGGTGACTGCTAAGTATTTCCATTGCTTTCAGATACATAACAGTTGTGACTATATCTGTGACTCTTTGTTTAACGCCTTCTATCAGTATCAACCTATCAGTTGTAGTGTATCTGTCTGTTTCTACTGAGCACTGTGTCAGAAATGTCTAGATATCACACTTCATATGTAATTGGATACATGCCTCTCTAGGAGCATACATTGCTCTGTTACACGGCATGCACATGCATCAGTAAGTTTCTAAACCTGAAAACAATTCTCACTTTTTAAAAAGCACAAAACCTTTTCCTAACAGCATTCCTGCATCATTTCTCAAATATTTATTCTGTGTTTAAAACATATATTCAGTATTCCTCAAAGAAATGTATATGCCAAGTGAATCTAGCACAAGAACTCTCAACAGAAATTCTGCACTATTAACCCTTCTCAATTTAAAAAAAAAGCATGTTTGAAGAATGCACTACCCTCACCATATACATGACCTTTTCATTAGCCTTATGGAACATAGATCACCATGTACTCCTATATGGGATTTCATAATAGATATACACCTTGAAGCCATCTTTCCATAAATATATAGTTCTCTGCATCTTTAAATAAACTCTAGAGTCCCACGGTACATCTAACTATCTTCAACCACAAAAAAAAACATATCTCACCATGTAAGCATATGCAAACCGATCATATAAGTAAGAAAAACACATTGACAAACACTTCCTAATACATACCCAACAAGGTTTACTACTTTATAATACACTGTAGTGTAGTTCCTATATTCCCAATAGGCTCTGCGCATTGGAATAATATATCCTGTAGCTTAGATGCAGGAGTGAGATCCACTGGGTCTCTACCAAATATATTAGACTTAATTGTGAGTGCCAGCTAGCTCAGAGGTCACTAGAAACTTTCTCGAATTCACAAGAAGGGATTAGTTTCTGACAACCGGATAAACATGACAACTTTGTTTCCTATTATTAAGAAAACAATCTCTAGAGTAGTGGAAACAATAGATAGCTAATTCACTCAGTCAATCGTGCATGCTTCGTTTCACCAGAGTGGCTGCGAAATTAGAGAGACGGGCGTTTTCAATAAAAGAGGTTATTTATTGAACAGTCTTCTTTCTCAAGCATTGAAAATGAACTACTACAATAGTAAAGCTTACTATGAAGTAGAATGCATATAATACAAACAGTATTATAAAATAGTACTGTAAAAGCATGATATGGGTGTTAAGCCATAAAGTGCATAAAAGGTATAAAATGTATAAAATACATACAGTAATAAAGGATGACTAAAAGTACTCAACTGGTGCTGTTGAAATACACCTACCCCGGTGTACCTAACCTAAGTCTAGTACGAGGGAGGGAGTATAAGAGGAGGAGTTTAAGTCTAGGGTTTCTTCTGCCAGGAATCTTATTCCAAGAATTCTCTAAGACGGCTAATCAGCTCCGTACCTTTGGTTTTAGAATGAAGGAGATCTTGTATCTCGTTCTCTGGACTCAATTTTCCAGATACCCACAAGGGTAAACTGGAAACACTGAAACTGGATTTCTTGGCAAGGAGAAATGGCAGAGTCTCGCAGTGTGTCTGCTGGAGGGTCGGCTTTCCTCGGCACTTGCTGCTGCAGGGCGTCGGGCAAGTAGATAGTCGATCTGCTCCAAACCACAGTGTGCTTGATTGGGCAAATCAAGGCATATTTATACTTTGAAGGTGCCGAGTTTGGACTTAATAACGTCACTCAAAGGCTCAATTCTTGGAAAATGCCAAGAGTTCTAGGAAAACTTAATATTCAAGCAGGGGGAAGTCCCGGGATACTGAAGGCGGGTTTTTCCAAGAAAACGTTATTAGATCTTGGAGCTTAGTGAAAGTATCCCTGCCGTATTTGGGCTGTTTGGTTTGGGCCAAATATGGTAATGATTTGTATGCCTTTATAAGGATATGATAAAATAGACCTATATAAGGGCATGAATCGGGATTTTTATATTAGGGTCCTAGATTTGTTTACAACACCCTCTCCATGATTTTAAGTACAATAAGCTAACCATGTAGTCACTGAACATATCCAAAGCTAGTGTTTACAATCCCACCCCAAAATACAGTAAGTGCATTTGAACTGGGCATGCAGAAAAATATGTTTAGCATTTCTACAGTGTGCAATGTACTTCAGTAAAGAATATCTAAGCATAAAGTCATCAAACAATTATGGGAGCTGGAATATTCATGTTGTTTACTTTTTTAAAATGGCTCTTAAATACAGAAAAAAAGTCGAGACCATATTATTAACATGTCATATCAATACTTCTATTAATAGGAGACAGGGCCAAATACTATCTCTCAGTCAATGTTCAAAATGAATTTATTGTTCTCTAGGAATAGTTCTACTTTGAGCAGATCACTCTCTGTCACAGAAAATCAATCTGTTTTGATAAGGAAAGAAATATTATTCAGAAGTCAAATTTTTGTTTTGAAAATTGAAGGCCGAATTTCAGAGTTCAGGGAACGCTGTGAGCATAGATCAAAAGTTATTCTCGGTGGCAGGAGAAAACATCAGGTCGTCTAGGCTGGCAAAGAAATCATCTACCACAGTAGGTGAAAGAGGAACCACTTGATCCAGCAGATCAAATGTGCTCAGATGAGAAGCATTGCTTGTTGATGCATTGCGTTGATGGTCAGGTCAGATGATAACTGTGTCCCTGTTGAATCTCGTATCTCACCTTCAGTTAGACGTAGTGGTGGGATCTCAATGAATGCCGTCATCAGGATTTGTAGCCATTGGGGACAACACAGTGCATCAGCCGTTACCGGACCTAGCAAAATGTCGACATCCGATGGCAGGACTGATGGAAGTATAAGACAGATGTCTAACACGCATTCTTCTCCGCAAAGCTGGCATTGTAAAACTGGTAAGATGCAATCTTGCCAGATTGGTCTGAACGAGAGAAGCCAAGTTGTATTCAGATCTCTTAAATGAGCCAAGCCGAGAATCTGTGTTATTCTCTCACGATATCTCTGGGCACGGACCGTTTGTTCAATGATGTTCTGGGTATGGTTGGTTGCCGGACTTGTCATATCGGAGCAGAAGAAATAAAAATAGTATTCCCAAGATGAGAGGCAGGCCGCCGAACACAGAGTGCACGAAATTTGGAAAAATGCTGAGTACTGCTTCAAATGGTGCTAACAGTCCCGAAAAAACTGTCTTAAATACATGTGCGATGCCACTGGTATCAGACATGTTCAAGATTTGGCTTAACACTTCTGCAAAATATACAGGGCAGTTTGTTGATAATAACGCATGTATCTCTGCAGATGTCCTTGCAACTTGCAGATCATACGTTTCTTTTGATGATGTCAGTGGCACAGATTTTTGTAAAAGAATAGCCTTTAGTCTGCTCAAAGCATCAATTCGTATAGAAGAGATATTCAGTGAAGGCCATATAGCCGTCTCACTGTCTGACTTGCGAGTTGGATACAATACTTCCATACAACAAGTGACCATGGACGACACACTAACCAGATAAACTTTTCCTGGCACTGTGCCACAGCAGCTGTGATCATTCAACATAATGTAACTGCCATTGGATAGCTGCCTGAAAACGGATTCTATCCATGTGGAGGGAGTACCGTGCAGGTGGCATGAAAGGTTATTCGCAGAACCGTTGCAGGCTCCGTGTAAATTAATACCTTGGCACAGAAGTATACCACTTATTACATTTTTACAATTTTTCCTACTAAGGAATACTTCCTTCCCTTTGTTCCAACATTTGTGTTTATATGGTAGAGTCCATGTTGACTTAATGTATTCTTTACCCAACCTTTCACACAGGCCTTCTGGCATATGCTGTAGACAATACTGAAACTGGAAAATCATCACTGGTATCATAATGGTGCCATGAATTATCCATTCGATTACAGGTTTCTCAGAAACTGTCAATGGTAATCTTTCCAGTTTTTCAATGCTCAGCACCGTATAGTCTGCTCCTCTTTGTGCCAAAGAGATTTGTTTGTCTGTAAAGTTAAACCCAGTAAACAATGACTTTGTGTTGATTAGCCTCCATGGCACGTATTCTGAACGAAGATTTTGCAGTGTCAAGCGTAGCTGCATTATAGAACGTAATTGAGACTGGCCGTGTTGTAACATTAGCAAGTCCTGTTCCATTATGTCTATAGCAGAAGATACAATGCTGTCCAGTGAATATATTCTGGAGGACAGAGTAGTGAGCCCATTGTCCACTACAGAGAGAGCTTTCTCCAAGTTAATATGATCAATTTCTCGTATTCTGTCTGCAGTTTCTAATTGAGTCACTTTCCAAGCTTCGTTGCACGCAGCATATATACCGGTGTATATGAAACATTTCTGCTGTGGTTCGCGAGGTCCCAATAAGAAATCTCGCAAATCATTGCTTTCTGTAAGTAAAGTTAAGTATTGTTTAATTTCTGGAAGTGTAGAAGTTTTCAGCCATTCAAGGCATAGCTTCCCTACACTATATGTTGTCAGTATCCCTGGATGTTGTCTCTGGGAGTATCTTGGATCTGGCCTGCTAAATGTAAACCCCTGTATTTTGTTCAGGAATCTATCTTGACAGTTATTTGTGTCTGTGGGCCAGATGAACCATTATTTCCAATCAGGATTAGTTCTGTTCTTTGTGAAAACATATTGTATGTCTATCTCTCCCTCTGATGTATTAGTATTCTCAGATATTGGCTTTGGTATAGACGGTTTATTTAAATCTTTTATTTTTGCTAATCCCAGACAAGATGTTTGTTTCACAGTGTCATTTAAAAACATTATTTGTTCAGATATAATGGAGGCTCTGAATAAAGCTTCCAGACCTTAAACCTACCATTCTTTTGTGCCCCAGACAGTCTTTGTCTCTATGTTGTCTTTCCAGAAGTCGTAACCTAATGTGGATAACTTAGCATAAAAGTCTATAGAATAAATTTGTTTAGTATTGGTCAACATTGTTTTCATTCCTGTCTTATCCATATTTTTCAAATAAAACGTTTCTGAATCTGTAACATTGAATCCTGAGAAATATGGACATTTTTCAATAAATGTTTTAGAGCTGCCTTTTGGTGGCGTTGGACAATGTTCCCATTGATTATATCTTAAAACATTTCTAGGGTTTGCAGATCTGTGCAAATAGTGATGACCAAAATGATTAAAACAATACATTTGCTCATAGTCTGATGACCGTTCTAAATAGTCATGTTCAGCATATTTGCAGACATTTCTAAATCTGACATCATATTATTAAAAGTCTCAAAGTCCCAATCATCAGAGAATGTGCTGGGTGTTACAAAGTCATTCAGAGAGACCTTAAACTGATGTGGAATCCTCAGCATTTCCACCGGGCCATATATATCATAGTCAGTTTTATCCCATGCTATACCGCCTGATATAGGGATGGCTGTTATGTTCACTGATGACTGATCCCTTTTTTCGACATGAGATGATTTGTGAGGTTTTAGGAGCACGTTGATTTTCTGACTTGCTGTGTCCATTGTACTGTATTTTCCATCTATCATTTGTCCTAAGCTTAAAACCAATATTAGACAGAACAGGAGGAAAAATGCACCTAAATCAAGCCAAAATTCAATCCATGGTGAAACCAGGTATATTCTTTCAAGTTGATGAAAAAGCTCTGTCGTTTTCTCTTTGAGAGTTTTCTTTGCTGTTGTTTCTTCAGGTTCACTGGGATCCTCAGAAAAGGTATCAAAGTTGATCAAGTATCCAGATGCAATACTGTCAATTGTTTGGATAGCATTAGGGCTTTTAGAAATCGCTGGAACGGATCTCTCCTTCATCATATTAGTGTATTCTGGTGCTACATCATTGTAGACTGGTGTTTCTGGTCGAACAGTTATTTGGGTCTCAAGAGGTACGAGTTTCATTGCTTTGTTGCTCAGTCCTTCTTTTCGTACTGTAGGTTTATCAAAGGGGATAGGTCTTTCAGTTTGAACCTCTAGGATCGGAGCAAGATTTGGCTCTCTGCTACATCTTTGGAGTCCACTTGGCCTACTACCTATTATTGGCCACATGTTGTGGTTTTACCAGGTCGATGGGCATGACTCTGTTCTCCTTTTTACCAGCAAGGGGCGGTAGTACTACTGATCTTGTTCCTTGTATACCTAAGGCAGGTGCTGCTTTTCTGTAAGAAGGCCCAAATTCCTTCTTCACCCCTATTTTTTCCTTGACTAGATCCCCAATCTTTGGAATCCAGACAGGTCTTACTCGGACAGGTGGTTTATCTTCAGTGGCTATTGGCTTTTGTGTTGTATTACTCAGACTTCTTCTTGTTTCATTCAAGTCCTGTAAGACAGCCAAACGATCTTTGATATCAAAGGGTTTTTGTTCTACCACTTACGTTCGACAATCGAGGTCTTTGATTATCATTCTAGTACCAAATAGTAGCTCTGGGGCCACATCCAAATAAATTGTGTTTTAGTAGTTATGGGTCCGCATTTGTCTGTGAGGACGTCTGCGGGTAGATAGCCTAAGGCTGTCTAACAGAGGTGTCTGTATCTGGCTGGCTACTCTGTAGTCAGGTGTCTGGGGCGGTTCATCACTGCAATCTCTGTTGCAGTCTGGGCAATTAATTGCAAATTCGTAGCTATCCAAGCTCATTCCTGGCCACCAGTACACTGCTTCTAATTCCTTTATAGAATTCTTGATTTTCTGATGTCTCAGACTCTCTCCCATGTGTGCCTCTTGAATTAAGTAAGGCATCTGCTTTCTGTTTGGAATTACTCTGTCCCCCACTCCAGGGATTTGAGCAAAAGTAACAGAGTTTGCATCTATTATGTATGTATTAGTGAGTGGAAAGTTTGGAGGTAACGCTGCATAATTGCCATTTATTGAGGCTTTCACTGCTAATAGCATTTCACCGTCTATCGTTCTTTTTGAGCGTTTGATTGTAGCTATGGAAGCCACTTGCACAGCTGACTTCGCGGCTTCATCAGCCAATGAATTCCCTTCAACATGAACGCCATCACGTTGATGACTCAGTGTATGTATCACGTGAGTCTTTTGTAGTTCTTTCTGTAAAAGAACTACTTGTTCCCAAAGCAACTTATGCTTGATTGTGCCACCTTTAGCATCTTTGAAGCCGTTTTGAACCCAGTTCTGCAGATACTCATTGTAAGACTGGACGCAGTAATACGAATCGCACACTATTAGTGTGAAGAATTCGCGATCGGTATTTTCAAGCGCCATCTTGAAAGCCTGTAGTTCAGCTTGCTGAGCTGTACAGTCTCTGAGTGATTGAGTTTTTGTGACCATAGGTCTAAATTTGCCTTTGCGCCAGCGACCTTTAACAATCGCACACGCAGCACTATAGGCTTGTTTACCCCGAATTGCGGGCTGTGCTGATCCGTCTGTATAGATTATATAGCCGTAATGTTAAGGGGCAGAATTTGGGTCGGCAGAGGACATTCATTTTCATACTGGAGAAATTCTTGTGTTTTTAATTTCGGGTCAAAAACGAATTCATCGTCTGTTGCAGCAAGAGAGTTAACCCATTGTATCCATCTTGGATGTAAAGCTTTTGCATTCGGGATGCTTGCCTTTGTCACTGCCTCTAAGGCAGGTACAGGTGTAACAATCATTATATGTCTACCCTGTGCGAGAGCTCTCTCTCTTGCTACATCAGTTTGAACAGCTGTCAGAATCTTTTCAGTTGAAGTAAATTTCATTTCTGCTTGTGTGTACAAGTGTGATTTGTAAGCTATTGGTACCGTTTCCCCTTCATTAAAGGTTAGGTACGTGAATTCGCATCTCCCTGGTATGATTCGGATTACAAGGTTGCGCATGTTTTCGGGTGTGTCTAATTTTGTTTTTGTTAACATGTCTGTATGGACTGAACGCAAAATTTCTGCGTGTTTTTGAGTCCAATTGTTTGTTTGAAATCAGGTTTGATTAATTTGTAGAGAGGTTTAACTCTCTCTGCGTACTTCAGAACATAAGTTCTTCGAAAATTCAGGAAACCTAGAATTGACTGTAAGTTTTTCAACTTCTTTGGAGGTTGGAGCAGCGCACATTTCTCTAGAAAGTTTGCTGCTAGGTTTTTCACTTCACTTGACAATTCATATCCCAAGAATATGACATTGAGGTAGGCAATTCTTGATTTTCTTAAATTTAATTTATACCCTTCAGAGACGAAACCAAGTATTATGGTTTTCACCCTTTTTAAGTGTACCTCCAAATAATCATCCGTCAGATAGACATCTTCGACATGTCATAATGCCTCATCATCGTATTTGTGGAGTAACTCTGTTACTGTTGCAGAAAATAAACCCGGGCTATTCTTGAATCCCTGGGGCAGATGATAGAATTGTCGCTGGGTTCCCATTATTGAGAAAGTGGTCAAATGCGTGCTTTCTGGTGAAATGTTTGACAGAAGAATCCATTTGAGAAGTCTTATGTTGTTTTATATTTTTTGCGCACTCTGTTATTCATTAGTGCTGCACTATGTAATTTTTTTTACTGCAAATGTATAGCAGCAAGAGTTTAGGTGTCTGTAATCCACTACTAGACGATATGTATTGTCTGGTTTGGAGACAGGAAACAAAGGGTGGTTAGGTGCTTGTTTCAATCACCCCTTGGTATTGAAGTTGATTTAAAATCTCCCTGACTTGTTTTTTTAGCTTCTTGCTTTACTGGGTACTCCCTTTGTGCAGTGGCTGGTTTTTTAACTGGATTTTGTGGGGAGGTGAGTCCTCACCCCATCCTACATGATTTTTATATAGAGCTGGAGCCTGTGCCACTGCCCATTTTCTGGCATATGTATATTTTTTATGGATTGGGATGTGATCCGAGAAGGCTGGCAAAATTATATCTTCGTCATGTGGGCACTCCCTGACAAATTCAGGTTGCCAGTCTTGTTCAGCTAGAAGAATGTCATAGCCCTTAGAGAGCTTCTCCTAAAAGAGTGCTCTTATTTTTCTTGTTATGTCCCCCTCCTGGAGCGTTATTTCATGTAAGTTGTGAGGTACACTAACCATGGTATCTGCAGTTTCGACCTGAATGCATTTATTCATGTCCACTGTCTTCAGATGATCCTTCAGGATCCTGCGAACTATGGTTACTTCTGCTGTGCTGTCTAGCATTGTCTGAGCCCACTCCCCGTTCTTGAGTTGTGTCCTCAAGATCCTCTGCATTTCTGATTTTTATGCTTGCTACCTTCTTTTTGGAAAATTGAGCTTTTTTATTTTGGTGAACGGGTTCCTTGTCTTTGGACTTGACACGTTCTTCCTTGTGTTCTGACTGTCCTCTTCTTTCCAATTTATGTGAGGAAGTCTGAAAAGATCGAGAGGGACGTGTATCATTATCTTGATATCTGTCAGGTTTTTTCAAATTTTCCCGATTTCTAAGATTATTTCTTTTTTCAGAGGGCTCCCTTTGGGGAGACTTGTCTCTCTGTTGAGAGATCTCCCTCTGGGATGAGAATATTTTTCTCTAGGAAGTGACTGTTTATTACTCTCCCACTTCTTCTTTGGCGTTGTCAGGTTATTTTTAATAAATGTTTTTTCGGGATTTTCAGTTAGTTGGGGTTTTAATGTTTTCCCCCCGAAACTATCTCTACCTAATTCTTCATAAGATTTTTCAATTAGTCTAGCAAGTTCAAATGGTTGGTCTGTTTCCTTTAACTTTTGGCGTATTGACACTGATGCTGCTTCACCTCTAATGTTAGCTAATAATATAGCTGACACCTGTTTGAAATCTTTTAGTAATTTCATACCTAAAGTTAAGGCTGGTTCCGGACCATATTCATTCTGAATCTGGCTCAGAACCTCTGGTATCACCGCCATGGACGGAACACCATGCGTTTTTGTGTAGATTGAAGCAAAGACTGTACCGCAAGTGGCACAGTCCTCCACATGCGGTGCAATCCCCATTGGTAAACAGATTGTCAGAATTCTGTGTTTTTCATGAGGTGTACTATCGGGAAATACAGCCTCTATTTGAGTGATTTTTTGTGCTAGCCAAAACGGAATCTGTTCCCTTTTGGCAGGCAACTTGCCAATGACTGACTGTATAGTCTGTGGTGTAATTTTGTTTGTTTTCCCCTGGTACGGGGTGTGTTGCAGAATTTTTATTGCTGGTTAGACTGTTAAAGTCCTCATGACATATTAAACCAATTGTCTGTGTATTTTAATTAATTGCTTCAGCTGTACTTAGAGTTCTCTATCTGACATTTCTTCAATGTCAGGATGAGGTGTATAGCTGGCTAGTACCGGCCATGTAGCTCCTGGTCTACCTAGTGGACCAAGCCTGGTAATGTGATTTTGATGTTTTAGGGCGCCATTAAACCAAGCTGATGCTCCTGGTAAGTTAGTGGAATTTCAATGTCCTCAAAAGGAACATATTCCTCTGGAGGTTCCTCTGCGTTGTAGTAATGGAATTCTTTTGTTACTGGACTTGCTTGAGGAACAGTAATCCAAGAGTAGAATACCTCTGTCTGCCGATATTCGTGTGCCTCTATCACAAATATGACTTTACCACCTCTCGATGATACCCCATTTTCTATAAGTTTTATAGTTATGGTTTTTCTTACATATTGCTGGGATGTCTCTAGCATCCGGGTCTGTTTCTGGGAAGGTTGTCTTATCTAACACTCTTTGAACTGCTATTCTAGCTCTTTCCCTTTCGTCGTCACTCATTTTTATTTACTGAGAGTTCTGCAGAGCAAGTTTCAAGGAGACAAAGATTAGGTGCACAATATTTTTGGAACACTGTATCCTTCAATGTTGAATAAACCAACAACTAATACATAGGATTCTCGTCCTACTTAGTTTTGTTGGATATTATGCCCTTTCACCCTCTATAGAAGTTTATTGGAGTTTTTACAGGAAAGAGGGGTCTGTGTGAAAAGCACAACTGAGTTACTCTAGTATCTAGCGTTAAATTATCGCCTTACCAAACGTTGGGCGCCATGTAGTGTAGTTCCTATATTCCCAATAGGCTCTGCGCATTGGAATAATATATCCAGTAGCTTAGACGCAGGCGTGAGATCCCCTGGGTCTCTACCGACTATATTAGACTTAATTGTGAGTGCCAGCTAGCTCAGAGGTCACTAGAAACTTGCTCAAATTCACAAGAAGGGATTCGTTTCTGATAATCGCATAAACATGACAACTTTGTTTCCTATTATTAAGAAAGCAATGTCTAGAGTCGCGGAAACAATAGATAGGTAATTCACTCAGTTAATCGTGCATGATTCCTTTCACCAGAGTGGCTGAGAAATTAGAGAGACTGGCATTTTCAATAAAAGAGGTTATTTATTGAACAGTCTTCTTTCTGAAGCATTGAAAATGAACTGCTACAATAGTAAAGCTTACTATGAAGTACAATGCATATAATACGAACAGTATTATAAAATAGTACTGTACAAGCATGATATGGGTGTTAAGCCATAAAGTGCATAAAAGGTATAAAATGTATAAAATACATACAGTAATAAAGGATGACTAAAAGTACTCAACTGGTGCTGCTGAAATATGCCTACCCCAGTGTACCTAACCTAAGTCTAGTACGAGGGAGGGAGTATAAGAGGAGTAGTTTAAGTCTAGGGTTTCTTCTGCCAGGAATCTAATTCCAAGAATTCTCTAAGAGGGCTAATCAGCTCCGTACCTTTGGTTTCAGAATGAAGGAGGTCTTGTATCTAGTTCTCGGGACTCGATTTCCCAGATACCCGCAAGGGTAAACTGGAAACAATGGAACTGGATTTCTCGGCAAGGAGAAATGGCAGAGTCTCGCAGTGTGTCTGCTGGAGGGTCGGCTTTCCTCGGCACTTGCTGCTGCAGGGCGTCAGGCAAGTAGATAGTCGATCTGCTCCAAACCACTGTGTGTTTGATCGGGCAAATCAAGGCATATTTATACTTTGAAGGTGCCGAGTTTGACGCTTGTTTGGACTTAATAACGTCACTCAAAGGCTCAATTCTTGGAAAATGCCGAGAGTTCTAGGAGAACTTAATATTCAAGCAGGGGGAAGTCCGGGGCTGCGGAAGGCGGGTTTTTCCAAGAAACGTTGTTAATTCTTGGAGCTTACTGAAAGTATCCCTGCAGTATTTGGGCTATATGGTTTGGGCCAAATATGGTAATGATTTGTATGCCTTCATAAGGATTTGATAAAATAGACAAATATAAGGGCATGAATCAGGATTTTTATATTAGGGTCCTAGATTTGTTTACAACAACACATACAGACAAAGAACATTTTCTTATTTTTTAATTGTGACTATGCTACTCCTATTTAATATTGTGACTACAATTCCCAGAATGCACATAACATATATGTATCTATCCTGCACATGATGCCTAGACACAGAAAAAATCATTAGTTTTAAATACATTCCTCATTCTAACATTCAACAATACTGTACTGCTATTTTTCTATAAACTACACAATGGATCAAAAGGGCCACTAATTCATTTTCCTTTTACTTCCCAAAACGTTTGTCACTAACATCTTTAACACATACCCTCTGATAGACACAATTCATCTCACATATTTTTTTTCATATCACGGTGATACACTTTTTTTATCACACTCCCACATACATCTTCATTTCTAATGTAATTTTTAAAAATAACAACTGTTGTATAGATATCAGTGAAGTGAGAATTATAGATTATATTGTTGTTTTAGCGCTTTTTAAATGGTTTTGACTGAGTTAGGATTTGTAAACCAAAGCTTGTTCCTAGGTGTAAGGTTAAATGCTAATTTGCGGTCTATTAACACTACATATAGACTCCCCTTAGCCAGCACCACTACCTTCCAGTAGATGAGAAGAAAGCATAAGACCTGGTCAATCATTCCTATTTTTTGGTGGAACCCTGCTTGTAATGGGGACAAGGTGTAATTGTCGGCCATCCAATCCTGTATCTTCACTAGGCGGGAGCATCAAAATACTTTTTGAATGCAATTAAACATGCTATTGGACGAATAATTCGATGGATTGCCCCTGTTGCCCTTTCTGAAGATGGGGATTACTTCAGCTCACTTCCATGATCCAGTAATTTGGGCTCCCCTGGCAATGGCATTAGAAAGTTCTGTTATATATACTAACCAGTAGATTCCCGTACGGTCCGGGTGCTTTGGCAGGTACAATTGCCTCAATGGATGCTAGGATTTCTTCCTTGGAGAAGGAAATCCTTGCTTCAGGATCAGATACATTTGAAGAATGTGGCCCTGTGGTGAGGCAGAAAGTATTGGTATATAGAGCACCAAAGTGCTCTTGCCAGGCATTAGCCACAATGTTATTGGCTAAAGGGGAATGGTTTTTCAGGTATCCCCTCTTCGCGAGAGCCCAGAATTTCCTGGTATCTGATTGGGAGCAAGCCTATCCAAGTTGTCTCCACTTCTTCTCATCCCAATCTCGCTTGGCCCTAGCTAGGGATAGTTTATATGGCCTCCTTGGATCACGCACCAGGGGCATGTTCCAAAGTCTGAAGGCTTTGGACAAAATTCTCCTTAGTTTCCTGCATTCCTTTATGAACCATGGGTTTGCCTTGTTTGTTTCCCTCTGTTTGGAACTTGGACGGCTGGAGTAGTCAACAAAGTTTAGGCTAGATTTCAAAAATACTTAGCATGCAAGGCACTAATGTTCTCCATTGAGCTCTAATCCTTTTGCAGGGATTGAAACACGGCCACATAGGACTCATGATCCTGCTTTATGATGTTGAGTTTAGACAGGGCTTTAAGTGGGCCGGGTCTCACCATTGGTGAGCACCGGCAGTTTTTTAAAGGGGAACTCAAGACAGGTCTCTATATCGGGCTCTGTTTCATGTCCTGGCACAGGTGGTCTGCTTTTTCTGGACTGCAGTGACAGCAGGCACATCGATGTGCATGTGCTCACACTACTCACTTCTCACTAGTAGAGAAGTTACGGCATGACGTCATGCCAGGTGATCGTTGTAGGGGAAGGGAAATCCTTTAAAGAGAGTCATTTTCTTTTTTGATTTTCCTTCTTGTTTTGAAACTCCGCAGCAGCAACATTGTTGTGGTGTCACTAGGGCTTTAAATGGAGGCTTTTGCAATATTATATACAAGTCATAGTTGCTGCTTATTTATCCAATGCAACTAATAACCATTGACAAAGCCAATATTCCTGACTTGTGTGTAGGTATGATGTTGTAGATGATTCTAGGACTCTAGTAAATATTCCAGATTTCATGCCCTTATGTGGTTATATCAAATCATACCCGGATATAGGCATAAGAATCATACCCATATTAAGACATAGCCAATGCAGTCCAAATATGGCAAGGCTACTCCCATAGACTCCTAGAAAGCACAACGCGTTATTAAACAAATCAAGCCTTCAGCAGCCCGGGAATTCCCCCTGCTTCTGTATTGATTTGTCCTAGAACTCCTGGAGTCCTGAAAGAACTTCGAGTTCTTAGTGACGTCTTATGTCCAACCGTACGTCAAACTCCGCACCTGCCTTAAGCAACACACAGTGGTTTGGAGCAGATCGGCTATCTACTTGCCCGACGCCCTGCTGATGCGAGTGCCGAAGGAAGCCGACCCTCCCTGCTGACGCACTGAGAGAGATGCTGTCTTTTCTCCTGCCGAGAAATTCAGCTCCAGTGTTTCCCTGTCATCCTTGCGGGTTACTGGGTGATCGAGTCCTGAGAAAGAGATACAAGACCTCCTTCATTCCATAGCCAAGGTACGGAGCTGATTAGACCCATAGAGAATTCTTGATTCAGATTCTTGGCAAAACTATAACTCATCTACTCCTTCCCTGTACTAGGCTTAGGTTAGGTACACTGGGGTAGGCGTATCTTAGAAACACCAGTTGAATACATTTAGTCATTATTTTATAACTGTATGTATTTTATCCATTTTAAGTATCATATGGCTTAGAAACCATATAAATGCTTTTGCAGTAATATTTCATAATACTCATTTTACTGAACGCACTTTACTTTATGACAAGTATTGCAATTGTGGCAATTCACTTCTCTTGCATGAGAAAGAAGACTGCTCAATATATAACCTTTTTATTGAAAACGCCCGTCTCTCTATTTCTATGCACTCCTGGTGAAACTAAGCATGCATGATTAACTGAGTGAAATAGCTATCTATTGTTTCTGCGACTCTGGAGATATACTCCTTGTTCTGGGGGAGCAAAGTTGTCATGTTTATGCGGTTGTCAGAAACTAATCCCTTCTTGTCTATTCAGGAAAGTTAACACCTTCTTGTTTACTCGAGAAAGTTTGTAGTGACCTCTGAGCTAGCTGGCATTTCATAATTAAGTCTAACATATTCAATAGAGACCTAGTCGACCTCAGTCCTACGCAGGCATGAGCGCAAAATCCGTTCCGCTCGCGCATTTTGCGTATTTTCGGTAAATTCGCGATCCGCGAACTCCCACAAATTTACTGAGAATTTGCAATTCCGCGAGCGGCGGATCCGGGGGCAAAAGTTGAAGCCTGGCCTGCTGTAACTATTTTAGGATGGCGCCGGCAAGGTGCCAGCGCCATCCTAAAATAGTTACTAAGTTAGATTCAACAGGAAGCTCTAATAGATAAAATAAAGCAGGTGCTTCCCCGCCTCGAGTAGCCCCAGACCGCCTGGGCAGTACTGTACCCAAGCCCAGGCAACGCAGGACCGGATCCCGCAGAAGGGGGTGCGCGGGGTGAGAAGCTCCCGCTCGCCGGGTCCTGGAGCCCAGCGGGCCTCCCCTGAGGTGCGACAACGCGACCCTGAACCGCCTTCGCTGACCCCATCCCTGATTGACCTGCGCTCGGCCCCTGGACCCACCGACACTATGCGGTGCGCATTCTCCGACACTGACCTCTCCAGAAGCCCGATGCTTCATGGCTCCCAAGGTGACTCTGACTCCTGAATGATAGCAACTCTGTTTTGAACTGTTTTGTCTGGAGCCCGGAAACTTATGCCCGGATCTGAGGAGCCAGGGACGAATGCGGCTAAGCCTGTGGCTCGGATCTACTGAGGCTCCCTGAGTCTGGTGTCTGGGGGTATGGAGTCCTTCCTGTACCACTATAGGGGCAATGGTATGTTCACAGAATGTCATCCATCTATTACTGCACCTGGATTGTGATGTTTTCATTTAGCACTGCTGGTTTATATCCTACATCATGGAGGGGGGTCCTCCCTTTTGCTATTCAGCCATAGTCCCTGCCCCTAGCTAACCGTTTTAGTTTAGCACTTGTCCTACGAGGTTGTAGCTAGTTAAGGGTGACAGATGCTTCCCGTTTTGAAGTATAGGGTGGGGGGAGTTGGGGGGATGGGTGGGGGGAGGGATCGTTGTCCCTCAAGAGTTTGTTGTTTTTGGCCGCCTACGGGCCGCCTTTGTTGTTTCTCATTGCTAGTCACCCTCCCTTTTCGTCTTCCCTGGCAACCGCACGCACCCCTGTCTCCACATGACACACTCAGGTTCCCCGAGCTGGACCTTCACCTGCCCCCTGCTCTCTGTGAAATCTATCCCCTATGGTTTGGTTCTTGCTGTTCGACTCTAGACTGCCTTGCTCTACCTGTATGTATAATCAAGAGCCCCAATGTCCCCTGCATTGTCTACGTAGGCCCCTGCATGTGCCCGAAGTCCCAAATATTTCGGGATCTCTCCCCCGGCAGAGGAGAGACCCCTGACTCCCATCCGTTTCGCGTCAGATCACGCCCCTCCACATGCCCTACATCTCTGACACGCCACTCCATATCCTCTCCTGGAATGTGAATGGCCTCCTTGACTGTATCAAACGCACGGCGGTGCTGCGCGCAGCCCGCTGCCACATGCCTGATGCCCTGCTCCTCCAGGACACCCATCTCCTGGGCTCCCATTGTCAATACCTGGCGTGCTACGGGGTCGATCGAGTCTGGCATTCCGGCTTCGCCAGAGGCTCTAGGGGGGTAGCCGTTCTTCTACAGCGAGGGCTTCCATTCACCGTGACCCATGTCGTCACTGATATTCAGTGTACATACGTGGTGGTATCGGGCCTGGTTGAGGGTAGCCCCCTGAACCTCCTCTCCGTCTATGTGCCCCCGGCCCTCCTGTCCTCCACCCTTCAACACCTCACGCCAGTGGTCTCTTCCCTCCCCCCGGGCCTCACAGTTGTCAGAGGAGACTTCAACGCGGTCCTCCAGCCCTCCAAAGATGTGTCGGGCCCTCCCTCCGCACAGCGGCGCGCCTCGGCAAAGTAACTTGAGAGCTGGGCTTTGGCACTGGGATTCTGCGATGTATGGAGGGTGTGGAACCCCCGACTGACGCGCCACACCCATACGTCCGCTGCCAACCAGAACCACTCGCGGATAGACTTGATTCTGATGCCCGCTACTGACTGTCAGCTGGTGTCCGGGCGGAGATCCTCGCTCGAGGGATCTCCGATCATTCCCCTGTCACTGTTCGCATTGGGTCCCCGTCTACTGGCCCTACGACCACCTGTCGCCTCAATGTCGCCTCAATGCGTGGTACCTGCAGGACCCCGACTTGGTAGATTCCCTCGGTAATGAACTCCGGCACTACTTCTCCGCAAATGTGGGATTGGTATCCTCACAGGGGACGCTCTGGGAGGCCGGTAAGGCAGTGCTTCGAGGAGTCGCTAGGGGACTTGTACATGCCAAATGAGCGGCTCAGTCTGCCCATCTGGCGCAACTGGAGTCCACGGCCCTCCGCTTAGAGCGGGACCAACTGGAGGCTGGCACCACAGATTCTTCCAGACAACTGGCTCTGGTCCGAGACGAGATCCGGCGGGTCTCTTTGGAGTCTGCCCAAATGCTCTGGCGATCCTCAGTTGCCCGCATATATGGATGGGGTGACAAAAAAGGGAAACTGCTCCATAATTTGATCTCCTATCCCAGCGCCCACCGTATTATCCCCGAGATCCTTGCGGCCGATGGGACTTCCCATGTGGCGTCACAGGCCATTGCACAAACCTTTGCCCACTACTACGAGGCCCTCTACGCCAGGCGCCCCCCCAGTGCCTCCCTCATAGGCCTGATGCCAGAATCCGGAATGTCTCTGCCTTGTCTTCCTAAGGAGATAGCGGACACCCTCGACGGGCCGCTTACCTCGGAAGAAATCCATGGGGACAGTCAGAGTTCTACTTCATTGAGTCAGGATCTACTAGGAGGACCTATTATCCAAAATGAAGCTGCCACTGCCATGGATGAGGCGGAAAGAGCTATGGAACAAGCTCAAGAGGATGGAGTTAACTTAGAAGATTTGGTAAAGCAACTAAACATTGAGCAGAAAAAGATATATGATGAAGTCACAGAACAGATTGAACATGGATTCAGACATGAGAAAAAAGAGTGTTCATGCACATCATTTAAGCCTGTTCGACTGTACGTAAGTGGAGAAGCGGGAACAGGAAAAAGTTTTCTGATTAAAGCCATTGCAACTTATCTGCAGAAAAGGACTGATTCACCGCTGTCTTGTGTTGTAACTGCTCCAACTGGTCTGGCAGCACATAACATTAAAGGGATTACTCTACATCATTTATTGATGCTGCCAGTTGAGCATGATGATAAATTGCATTACAACAAGTTATCTGGAGATGCGTGTTCTGAAGTTTCAAGAGTCTTGAAGAAAATGAAACTTCTTATCATTGATGAAGTAAGCATGGTCTCAAATCTAATGCTTGCTTTTGTGCATTTGAGAATGCAAGAAATTCTTAGAACAGAGTATGATGTGTTATTCTGAGGAAAAAACATTATTGTTTTTGGAGATCTATTGCAGTTGACTCCAGTAAAAGGACAACCAGTGTTTAAAATGCTCACACATGAAGATACCAGGAAGTCCCTTGGAAGCATTGGAAACGTTAATATATGGTTACATTTTAAACATGCTGAACTGCTTCAAAATATGTGACAGGCAAAGGATGAAGATTATAAAAATATTCTACAAGATGTAAGAATTGAAAAACTAAGCGAGCTTGGGAAAGAAGCTTTACATGCTCGATTAATTTCAAATTTGTATCCAAATGAAAACATTCTTCCTGATAATATTTTTTAAAAAATTACTGAGAAGAAATCTGGGATATGTTTGATGCCAACTCTGCAAGAATGTTCCATCTTCAACAACAAAATGTTAGAGTTAGAAAATGAAGAGATTGTGAAACTGGAAGCAATAGATAAAATAGAGCATATGGGTACAACAATTGTTTTGTCTGAAAATTTGAAAACCAAATTGGATTCATTAGAGAAAACTATATCTAAAACAGCTGGTTTTGAAAAGACTCTGAATGTGTGTTTAAATTGTTGTATCATTTTGAGAAGGAATTTCACACCAGTTATAGTTAGGAATTAGCATTTAAAAAACCTATTAAATTTACTGAAAAAACCATAGGTTTCACACCAGTTATAGTTACCTGGAAATTTTACTGACATAAAACCATTGATATTCTCACGTTATAGTTAGTTGGACTCACTATAACTTGCGCGTGTAATGCACTGCTGATGACATCACATATTTCATCACTCATGACATGGTCAGTGACATCACTCATGACATCACTGATGACACCATCCTTGTGACAGAGTGACTGACCTCCTTTCACTGTAAAGTAACCCTTGAAACACATATTCAAAAATAGAAACTAACATTTTCAAAAAAGTGGAGATACCTATACCAGTTACAACAACCAATTCAGTAATTCCACCATTTATATACACATCCACTCATTCACCAACAGTTCTATATAGTCATTCATACATATACTCACTCATCATATGTAGTGAGACACCTATACATCCGTTAACACACCGACAGTCTTCCAAAAGTTGCTCACACACATACTCACACATGCAAATAAACTATTGAACATCCATTTTTTGCATATACATCTATACACACACTACCACCTTACTTCTAAGGAAACTTACACATACTTACTCTCTTAAACAATCACTTATAGAAACACATACTTATTAAAACAAGAACTCTTTCAATCTCTCACTCTCACATATACTCACTTATATACATCAATACTCACATATACTAGATTAAAACATATGTAGTTACTGATAAAGACACTGGTAAGACAGTCATTCACTTACTAACACATACATATACACACTCATTCACCCATACAGTCCGGCACATATGCTGTCTTCAAAACACATACAAACAGTGAGTCAGTCATTGATGCATCTATGTGCTAAGTAACACCCCCACCAAATCATACTGACACTTATACTGATACTAAAAAAAATCTAATAACCCATATACACACACATGTAGCTACTCACTCTTGGGGTACCTGGCACAGTGGGGGTCAAGGTGATATCGAGTGCCAAGTCCCTTCCTGTAGGGTCAGCTTGGGGTACAGAAGGTGTCAAGATAGGCACAGAGGTGTCATAGCTACTACTGGTGCTTTTCCCAGTTTGCTTGTTACCAGGAAGTGTCTTGGGCATGGGAAGGTCTGTGGTCGTGACAAATTTAATATTGCTAGTAGCTCCTCTCTCTCTCTCTGATCGCACTGCTAACCAGTGAAATGCTGTTACTGAAACTACAAACATAACAAAGAAAATAATTAAAATTGAACATATCTTTTTCATTGAAAGCTTGACATGGAAGGTGGTTCAGTTGCTGCGTCTCAGTTCGTAGGCCATCATACGATCTCCATATTCTTTATCTTGGATAGTTAGTTTGTACATGATGTCCTTCTCTCGGTCAATGTTCAAATCTGTGATGGTGCCGGGTGAAATCATTCCTTTCTGGCTATTCGGACAGCTGTGGGTGAAAAGTCAATTTGCAAGTGTTCGTTGAATTTGAGGTCTCTCCTCTTCCGGACTGCTTCTTTTAAAAAGATGTGTGTCCCAAAGCAGATAGGCGGAAGTTCATCAGAGATAGGACCCTTGTTCTTTTCTTCGATATCTGAATGGAAAGGAACTTTGGAGCACACATTAGTGCACATAAATGAACAACAATTCATTGCTTACAATATCAGAAGAGGGCCCAGTGTCTTAATTTAAGTCTGGTGGAGATAACAGCCATATTCATTGATCTGTCAGTGACAAGCCGGTGAGATGTGATGTGATGATCAGGGCTGGGAGTGTTTCTAAGTGTAAACAATGCAATGGAAAGGTAACATAGCCATTTCTTCCCAATCGTGGCACTTATCTTACTGATCTTGGCTTTGAACAGGCCGTTGAGGTACTCACCCTAACATTGTCACAATTGTTCAAAAAGAATGAGGTTTGAAAAATGACTGCCGCTGTCACTGCAAGTCACTGCAATGGAATCCAGTAATCCTCAGTGACATATGACCTCATGAAGTAGGAAGTTAGCTGCGGCCTTTGCGTCATAATGGACACATGGTCCAACTGAAATCCACCGTAAAAAAGGGCACACCACTACCATGATGTGTCTTTATATTAGGCATCTGTCAATCATGTCTACATAGTTAATGTGGAGCTCTCTAAAAAGGACCCTAAAAAGGGATACAAAGAGTTGTATCTGTTCATGTGCATTTGTGATGAACCACTCTGTTTGCAGAGTTGTGGACATGACATCACGTGAGACGTGCGTAGGAAGGTGTAACTGACTGAGTGCTATTTGAAAAAGGGCTTGTGGAATGACAGGCTTTCCTGTCATTGTCTATCTGCAAAATAAAATATGAAATATCCTGTTGTACTCCCCTCTCCTTCTTCAACTTTTTTCTTCAGGTGGGGCACTTCTCTGTTTCTCTCTAAGGTGCAGCTGTGCAATGAAATCATAGTGCTGTGAGTGTATTTTGGGCAAGCAGAATGGGGGGCACAGTCGTTTTGTGCTGGGGATAGAGAAGGTGCATGTCCTGGCCTTCTGGCTACTGCTTTCATATTCATAATTCAGATATACAACCACCTCTAAAATCCGCACATTTTAGTCTGACAACATTGTAATACTTATATCTGCATTCGTCTTTATTTTCCTAGCACTGGGCATGTGTGAAGTAATAACTGTACACAGCGGTGCATATCTGAAAACATATTCCTAATCTCCTCTTATCCATCTTAACATACATCTTTAACATACATATTCCTTACTATTTATTTTACCAAACTGTGTGGTCTTGGACCACTCATTCTTCTTGCTCATTTCCAAAGACTAACGTATTATCACACAATACTTTTCCCTTTCTTATCAATCTTATTGTTAACTGTCAACTACAGGAAGCCTTTTTCCTGTTTGGCTTTACGCCCAGAATATGCACTCGGCCAGGAAAGCTACTTATGAACATGGCCCGAAAATAAAAAAAAATGTCGCTCAATTAGCTTTTCAGCACTTTTTAATATCTGAAAACATGTGCTGTCTCTGATTGCAATATGCAAAATATACGTATCAAATTATAAAGGATGGCTTTTACCATCTTTGTAAAGCACATGTTCACTCAGAATGGTATATTGATGATAAACAGCAGATCCTTACTGTCCTTAACTCAAGGTATTCCTTGAATCCACCTTAGAAGGATGAAATGCTCAATAGACCTAGCAGCACATGATCTCGTGTCTATATCTGAAAAGAAATGCGATGCAACTAGTGTGCATTCCATTCCATCATTTTATCTCTGGCTTGTGCCTGTGTCAGCTGCTGCTGAATTTTGAGACGTAGGAGTAAATCATTCTATTTAGTTGCTCAGTCTTGCAACATTTAGTGAAATATACAGTGTGAATTATATTTGACCATTCACATAACATAACTACCTGTTCCTGAATGAAAATGCAAACATACAACTGACAGTCTGCGTGCACTTGGGAACCGAAAAGGGCATTGTGCCTTTTTCATTGAAATATGTTCTTATCTTTCATATTTAATTTGGCCATCAGATCATGTGGACTATGGTGAATAAATTAGACGCTCCTTAATACGTTTATCTCCTATTTCTATTCGTACTTGTTCTGTGAAAGAGACTAATATCGCCCCAGAGAAATCTAGTGTGTTTGCGCTCTAGTTGGAAATGGGCAGTGCCCTCTCCTTGATACAGGGGAATATGGCACCTGTGTCAATCAAAAACTATACGTGTTGTTGTTAATCATGACATTCACAACAGGGTCCTCTCTAATCTTTGTGAGACATGTCAATAAGGGACACACTAGAGTTGTCTGTGGGCTTATCCTAACTTGAATTGCCTCCAGCCTTGTGCTGCTAGATGGTGCCCTGTGAAACCGAATCAATGGGGGGCAGAACTGAAGCTCCTTGTGATACAGGGGCTTGTGTCTGGGGCACCATTTTGTACACAGGCATGTGTTGCTGAGGTACCTGTTGTATCTGATGTGTTGTTACCTGTGTGTTACCTCCTGGCACATTTAAGGCATTTTGTGAGAAATTAGTGACAGTAGTCACCTGACTCACTGGTGTAGATAGCCTAACTGCTTCAAGAGTCTTTCTTTTCTTTGATTTCTGCTGTTCTAATTCAGCAGTTGAGTTCTCAATAGCTAATTGCCTTATTTGTGACATTAGAGATCCGATGTCTGAGACATCTGGAAACTTCCGGCGCAGTTCGTTCCATAGCGCTGATCTTATTTTATTGAAAGGATCACCATCTAATTCTGAATTAGTGGTGCAAAGCCTTGTGTCGATGCGTGAAAACATATCCTCTGCATCCTTTCCAATCAGGGATGTGAGTAGTCTTTTCATATCCCAAATAGCCAATGACACACCTGAAGTGTCATTCTCAAAGGCTTCTATCCACTTTCCCGCACCCTCTGTGAGGGGTGGGAGCTCTTTCTTCAAATTTTCTTTGTCCGTTAGGGACCAAGTTACTGAGGTAGGGGGGTCATTGACCTCCTTGGACAGCAGGGGCAGCTGGTGCGTTTCCCCTGTAGGTCCTGTGCGACCGTACCTGCGTGCGTATTTCCTCCAGACCCTTAGGCCTTGGCGCATGTAGGTGTAGTTCCAATCGTCATTTCCTTCTTCCTGCAAGATACATTCTTCAGCAGTGGCCATTTCATCTGGCTCAAAGGAACCTTCCTGGGGCCAAACCTTCATTTGAGATGCATTAGCTTCTGTCCATTCTGCCAATTTATCTGAGAATGGATTGACATAAAGCTCACTCCCTTCTCCCAGTATTACTATCTCATTTGGCGTTAGACCATTGATCAATGGTGGTCTTGGCCTGTCAAGGGTCGTATGGTGCAGTACACCAGATCTGGCGGTGTGCAGACGTGCTGTACCTAATGCATCATATTCCTGTAGGACGTCATCCAGTCGCCCATAGTTACCTAACACTGCAATACTTTCTATCTCTCTTCTTCTCTGCCTTCTCCTCTTTTCTGCTTGTTCGAACATTTTTGGCAGATCCAAATTGTCTTGCTCTAGCTGTAGTCTCTCTAGCCTACGTGGTGTAACTACTGGAGGTGATTCCTGAGGCATAGGTGCAGGGTGGCCGTGTCACCTGAGTGTTATAATTATTTATTGTAGACGGAGCTTGGGGCACACTTAAGATGGCTGTGAGAGAGGCTGCTATGTTGATCTGTGGTGGGGCTGCACTTTGTGCTTCCTGACGTAAGTCTATCCATGGCCCTTGCTGTGGCATGATAGTTGGGACTCCACCACTGTGTGGCTCTACCTCCTTCACACTACTAGCTACTTCATTTGGTGCCTGTTTTTTCTTTGCACCCATCTGCTCAGTCATACTATCCCCTATACTTGCTACGTATAATGCAAGTTGCTGGAGTGTTGCTGTATTTTCTGTGGGGCTTCTTGAGTACTGTTTGTGTGACATGTCCCCTTCTTCTTTACCTGTTCTTTGGCATAGGTCACTTTCTGTCCTATTCCTGCTAATGTCTCCCTCAGTTACCACCTCAGAGGGATACTGTTCGCTGTCTCTCTTTACTTCATTGAAATGTAGCAGGTGCTTTTCCTCTCTATTAGGACATGTGTTAAGGGGCTGCCACTCATTATACTGACTCTGTGTATTGCAATGCTGGTGGCTTGGGAATCGGAATGGGCCATAATGTCTTGTTCTTGTTCTTGGGGTATCGTGATCCTCAGTGAGGGATGTGGGTGCTGGCCGGTCAAGTCTGGGGAGTGTCATGTGGGAGCTGTGCTGTGAACCACCAGAAGCCTCATGGCTCTCTTTGTTTTCTTCCTGCTGGGGGCTGCAGAGTTGGATACGTCTCATTTTTATTATCAATAGCGTGTCAATTTGATCTGGCATTCCTGATGCTGCGTCCTGCAGTACTGGGCTTTGGGAGCTTAGGGATAGCTGGCTTAATGTACTCTCTGGTGTACCATCTTGTGATTCACCTGAGAAGTCTGGGGCTGAGGCATCGTCATGGGCTATGGCTGTCTGGACATTTGATAAGAGTTCTATGTCAGTCTTTATACCCTGTCCTGGATCAATGTCATCTGCGTCATAGGCTGGTGGATGTGCTGTGGGTGTTGACATTATCCTTCTGTGTGGTGTGTAGGCTGGCGTAAGTGTGCAACGCCACCAGATATTATTGTCATCCTTACCTGCTGCACGTGTATGGCGTGTGTCGTTTTGTATGTCCTATAATCATGTATCCTATTCATTTGTGTGGAATGCAGTTAAAAAAAAAAAAAGAAAAATGTCATGCCATACTAAATGACACCCAGTCATCCAGAAAGTGCAGAGTACCTCTCTGTGTCCTCCCTTGTGGAGCCTGCAGTGCTCGTGGAGGGAGGGGGCAATACTGAATGCCAAGAGTGCACTCAGGAGAGTAGCAGCATTAAAAAAACAATATATCTGTGATAATTGTGGTGCTCAATATGCTGTATCTTTACAGAAACTCCTCAGTTATCAGTGGCAGATCAATACACATGGGGATACATAAAAATGCATTTACAATCTCCCTAGTTATTGAATCTCGCTAACAACCCAGTCTTCAAATGATGTTCACAAAATATTTGCAGCAATATCTACTTAGCGGGCCATTACCCCTAAGTGGTAGTATTGGTATTGGGCCAGGCGCCACAATGCACCACAATATTATACAGAAATCAATGTACACAGTTTATAATCAATCAAAGAATCAAAGAATAACAAGAAAAAGAAAAAGACCTCTATATATGTTAGCACTAGATGCTAAGCAATAACATACAGTTTTGTGATTAAAACTCCTAAAGATAAAATCACCTATTCGTACCTTTGTATTGATAAAAGAAGAGCTAAATGCAAATACTTGTACTATTTGAATTTTATATTACAACAAATTGCGCACTGTGGTGTACACCAAAAAAGTAAATAATAAGACACGTGTAATTTGGCGAATATACAATGGCTACAATGATAAATGTTTCCTGATCACACAGCAGGAATTTCCCTGGTCACATAGCAGGGATAAGCGATGTCTGAAAAATGCCGTTAACTACGCGGATCTTCAGATTAGCTTACTTCTCCATAAGTACTGATATGGAGGCCCCCTCTTTTCCTTATATAGAGAGGCACACTGACTTGATTAAATACTGGAAAGGCGACGGCTCCAACCTATTCCCTTCCCTGCGGTAGTATATTCCACAGAGGATCCCTTAAAAACCAAAAAACAAGCACTTAGAAGACGCCAGACGCACCTTCCCTTCCCTGATAACCTATTAGATTTAGTCAGAGGTCCTCTCTTTCCTTATATAGAGAGGCACTGCAACAAAACACAAGCGTTGAAAGGGTTAAAGGGAGAGAGAACAAAAGCAGCCATGGGCAGTCAAACGTTATGCTTACCCGTGCGCCGTGTTCATCCCAATAGTCCGGCCAGAGAGTGGTGCAGTACCGCTTATCAGCTTCGTACTTCCTCCCTTAATCCAGATGCATCCTGTTCAGTTAGCCTTTGCCATCACGTCGAGGTCACCAAGATGTCGGAGGGAAAATTAATTGTGGTCAGGAGGGGCCAGGGGACTCGGTGCAGCAGCTCTGAAGCTGCGCTGGGGAGACCGTGAGAGAGAACTAAGGGAAATGGGACACCTTAATTTGCACCGGGGTAGTCCTGGAACTCTTGCTCTAAAAACAGGAAAACACGGATATATGAGCCTTGGAGACTGTTTCTGAGAGTTGTACAAGTTTTATTAGAAGACACAGCTTCTAGAAATATTGAATGTTATCATAAAAACTACATAGTACTTGGTCCTGTACCCAGCATTCTCTTGAAAGTAGCATGGGCCAGTTTGGATTTACAAAGTACAGTTTACAGCTGCTATGAGAGAGAGAGAGGCTATACTTTAAGTACACTTCTGAGCTTTGAGGCAGCTTTCATAGAAAAGGTTAAGCTCATATTATTGGGCACACTCACCACTGCATGTAAGCTGTCCTGAAAGTACAAGTTTAAAGACTTTAAATGCAGTGGAGATAAAACAAAGTCAGAGAAAAAATTTCAAATAGTGAATATAACTTTAAATGCAACAAGGAAAAAGCATTTCATTACAGCAGAATATACAATGGAGGAGCAGAACCTAAGTACATGAAACCTAAGTACATGAAACAAGGGCTATCTCGAGTAACCCCTCGCATGTGCAAACGGGGAGTAGTTCAATGATAATCTGGCGGACCACCCTTTTATATTGTTCAGGGGTGAGATGCCTATGGTCACGCCATATCACGTCACCTCGAACCACATATCCTTCTATCGCCTCTCACGCCCCTGCCTGATGCCTTCCCATCATAAGTGTAAATGTGGCTCCTTTTCGTAATTGTGTGGCACGTACTCCAGCCTAGACTGATTTCCTGCCATTCTGACTGGAAGTTTGTCATTATTCAGAAATGTGGTATTATTGCTTTGAAGGATTCCATTCATGCGTTTATGTGCCAGTCTGATACTGATTTGCCACATTTGTCCTCATTTATGGGACAGGCTCAAGAAGTAGCTTGTGGTGGGAACTTCCCTTTTCTCTGTTCACAGTTTTTAGGTGGGGTGCTTGGGGTGTGTTGCAAGAATAAGAAGGAACTTGAACTTCAATGATCGTAAACCTAGCATACAGTAGGGTGGGGGCAGGACTGCTGAGCTTCGCAGAAGTGGAGCTGGCAGAAGCCTGGGTCAGACCTGCTTTCTGCTTCTGTTTAAGCTGAGAGAAAATGGCAGTGCTCAGGCCAATGTAACTGAGGCCTATAACTTTTAAGCAGCAGGGCCTACACAGGGTTCATGCTTAGCTAGTGATAAGAGTGTCCTAGGATAACTATGCAGTGAATTTTTCTCTCTCTGTCAGTTACCAACCTTTACGCCTACTACATGACCACCAAACTCATCGTGATCCATGACTTGTTTGCGGGTGGATGGTCTGACCCAGCCTACCAGGTGGAACTCACCGTTCTTGAGTTTACGCACCTGCAGGGCTTCCTATACGGCTTCCTGGTGCCCCGAGACTTACCCTCCGTCACCAGGTCGGTCCTTATGGCTTGGCGCGCCGCACTTTGCCTGGTGCGCTGGGACCGGAAACTGACTAGGCAGTCGCCCCTTTGGCGCAGCACCTGGTTGAGCGAGCTGCAGCCCTGGAGGGGTTCCGTTGGTGGGATCTGGTGGGTATAACCCTACTCGGTGACGTGTGGGTGGGAGACCACTATGCCTCTTCTCTGACCTACAGCAGCGACACTCACTCCTACACTCCCAGTTCTTCAAATACCTACAACTCCGCCACGCCCTCCACATTCATCTCCCCACACCCACTTCCCTTCCAGAGCTTAGTCCCCTGGAGGCCCAGGTCATGATGGGGGATCTGGGGAAAGGAGGGGTCTCCCGGATATACCGTGCCCTAATTAATAATTCCCCTGCATCCCTGGACCGCCTTAGAGAGCATTGGGAGGAATGGGTGGGCCCCTTTGACGAAGTTGGATGGCGTAACGCCCTTATGGCACCCAGAACCCTAACCACATCCTCAAAACTACGCCTAGTCCAGCTCTACTTCCTCCACATGGCCTACTTGATGCCGGTCCGTCTCTTTCATGCCGGCGCACGACCCTCCCCACCCTGTGCCCGATGCGCTGGTACTCCAGCTGACTTCTTCCATATGGTGTGGCTTTGCCCGGCCTTGGAGTCATTCTGGAGGGGGGTGGAGGAGGAACTGATGGGTGTGCTGGGCTGGGGGGTTCCACATGACCCGAGGCATTTGCTTCTTGGAGTGTTTGATGGTCTGGATGGCTCTCGGGCCGATAAGCGCCTCTTGGGAATGGCGCTGGCGAAACGAGACATCGCAGCCAAATGGTCTCAGAGGGCAGCACCAACCTTGTCGAAATGGAGGAGAGGGGTAGATTGGTGTGGGACTCATGAAGAATCAGTTTTTGAGGCACGGGGCTGCCCAGAAATTTTTAACAAGATATGGGGCAAATGGTTTGGTGTACTACCGCCGTGATGACTTTGCTATTACAAGGTGCTCGATGGGAACCAACGACTGATTCTATCCATGCTACTCTGCTTTGTGATGTCATGGGGGGGATTCAGGGGTGTTTCAAGGGACTATAGGCCAGATGTAGGAGAGAAAATACCGGTCGGTAACTGCCGATTTTGGCCGTTACGACCAGTATTTAGGATTTGGCATGTAGGGGCCCTCATTTTACAGAATCGGTAAATTTACTGATTCTGTAAATTTACCGATTCTGTAAAATACCAAATCAGTAATTTTACTGATTTGGTAAATCCACATGTAGGTGACACTCCTAAGAGTGTCACAGGCCCTTAAGAATCGGTATTTTACCACCCAATCCAGTTGGGTGGTAAAATACCGTATTCAGGTGTGCATGCACACCTGTGCAATGTGACACACAGACATGCCCTTAGGGCATGTCTGTGTGCCACATGGCACACAAGTCCGAAATTGGGGTGCTAGAGGGTGTCAAAGTGACACCCCCTGCACCCTTGCAGGATTCAGTATTTACTGATTCGGTAAATACCGAATTGGTATTGCCCATTGATTCCTATGGGCTTCTTGGCCCATAGGAATCAATGGGCAATACCGATTCGGTATTTACCGAATCGGTAAATACCGAATCCTACCGATTCGGTAATTCTTAAATTCGAATTACCTACATCTCCCCCTTCATATTTACCAACTCTTAAATACCGAATCGGTAAAATTCGGTATTTAAGAGTCGGTAAATATGAATTACCTACATCTGGCCCTTAGTGACTTGTTGCATATGAATTTCTTTGCGTTCAAAACTTTAATAAAAATTGATTATCAAAAAAACAAAAAACAACATTAGATATTTCAAATGGTTTCTTCTGTCAAAACATTGCACCAGAAAGCAGGTATTTGACCGCTTTCTCTAGTATGGAGCCCAAAAGCAATTTTGTCGTCTCCCACAGGGATTCAAGAATAGCCCAGGATTATTTTCAGCCAGAGTAACAGAGTTACTACAAATGTATGATGATGAGGCATTATCCTATGGCGACGATATCTATCTAACAGACGATGACCTGGAGAAACACTTGAAAAGAGTGTACACCATAATACTTGGGTTCGCATCTGAAGGGTACAAATTTAACTTTAAAAAGTCACGAATTGCCCACCTCACTGTCCTATTTTTAGGATATGAGTTATCAAGTGAAGGCAAAAGCCTAGCAGACAACTTCTTAGAGAAGTGTGAAGTACTACAAGCTCCCAAAACGCTGAAAAACTTACATTCATTTCTAGGTTTCCAGAATTTTGGAAGAACTTACATTCTAAATTGTGCAGAGAGGGTTAAACCGCGCTACGAACTAATAAAACCTGATTTCAAAGCAATTAATTGGACTCAGAAGCACACAGAAATGTTACGATCATTACAAACATTACAAACAGACATGTTAACTAAAACAAAACTGCAAACACGTCCATGAATTGGCAGCATCTGACAGAGCTACGGCAACGATCCCTCCCTCTCAACATCTGTGTAACTCGCTAAATGAGATTTTCATTGAGAAGGTCGCACAGATTAAAATTAATATACCACCTCCTTCGTTAACATTTGCTAATCCGTCCCCTCCCCCTTCTACCTCCAAATGGGCTAGCATCCCCTTGCTGACCAAGGACTCACTCCTCCCTTTGCTTCGGTGGGTGAAGTCGGGTTCCCCCTTGGATTTTGGTCCCGCCTATGTCTTAAGAGAGATTTTTTCGGCCTGCCCTACCCCTCCCCTTACGTTCCTTAATGACTCACTAAGCAATGGTGTTGTTCCCACCCATCACAAATCAGCTGTCATCATCCCGATTTAAAAAAAAGCTGGCGCTGATCCCTCGTCCCCATCTAATTACCGTCCCATTTCCCTTTTGCCCTACTTGGGAAAGGTCCTAGAAACTCACGTTACGAGTACCCTGAGCACTTATGTGGAGGCAAATCATTGCCTCTCCTCCTGCCAGGCGGGCTTTCGACCTCTGCACTCCACGGAGAAGGTAGTGATCTCAGTGATGGATGGACTCCGCGAGGGTATTGACACCAACCTTTCGCAAGCCCTTGTCCTTTTGGACTTGTCCGCCGCTTTTGACACAGTGGATCATTCCATCCTTCTCACTCGTGTCAGGGCGGCGGGCATAGAGGGCTCTGCCCTCTCCTGGCTCAAATCCTTCCTGTGTGATAGGGCACAGGCTGTCCATCTCGCTGGTTTTGCTGCCTCTTCACGAAAGGTGGAGTGCGGCGTCCCCCAGGGCTCTTCTTTATCCCCTCTTTTGTTCAATTTATACATCTATCCCCCCATTTTTATGTTGCAGCAGCTCGAGGTCACGGTGTTTAATTACGCCGATGACCTCCAGCTTATTTTTAATCTCTCTCACTCCCCCTCTTCTGTCCAGAACTTCCAAACTGTTATGTTATTCATCCAAGATTGGATGAACTGCAACCACCTCAAACTCAACCCTGACAAGACAGAGTTGGTCTTGACAGGAGGTGGTTGCAGTCCCTGGTCCCCCTTTCACTTGGTGTCCCCCCCTCCCGGTCCCTAAAGTTAAAACCCTCGGGATTTTCCTTAACTCCCAACTCTCTGTAAACCTCCAGGTCAGTTTGGTGGTTTCTTCTTGTTTTTTCTCCCTCCGGACAATTAGGAAGATATCCCGCTTCTTCTCCCTTCCGGCACTGAAAATAATTGTGATGGCAATGGTGCTCTCGCGCCTCGATTATGGGAACATAATCTATAACGGCGCACCAGCCTATGCCATACACCGCTTGCAGCTAGTGCAAAATCAGGCTGCCCGCCTGATCCATGGGTTGCCCAAATTCCATCGAGTCACCCCGTTGCTGAAATCATTGCACTGGCTGTCTGTGAGGGAACGGGCCTTATTTAAATTAGGCTGCCTCACCTTCCAGGCCAGGATGGGCACTGCCCCTGAGTTCATATGCTCAGCCATCAAACCTTACCTGCCGGGCAGAGAACTCCGCTCTACCCACATGGGACTCATGGCCACACCCCGCTTTAAGAAAAAGAAAGCAGGCGGGGCGAAATTCGCGGCCCTTGCACCTGTCTTCTGGAACTCCCTCCCTATGACACTTAGATCCTCAACCTCCTATTTGGAGTTCCGGAAGAACGTGAAAACCTTCCTTTTTTCCAGAGCTTTTGCCGCCTAGCCTGTCTTTTTTGTTGCTGCTGCTGGTCGTAGTCCTCAAAGCGCCATGAAACCGCTGGGTATAAGCGCGCTCAATAAATGTTTTTAAATTCAATTAAAAAAATTAATTCAAATTCAAATTCAAATTCAAACACGCGTAAAGGAACGCAACCTTGTAATCCGAGTCATCCCAGGGAGATGCGGATTTACATACCTAACCTCTAATGAGGGAGAAACGATACCAATAGCTTACAAATCACACTTGTACATACAAGCTGAAATGAAATTCATTTCCACTGAAAAGATTATAACTGCGGTACAAACTGCTGTAGCAAAAGAAAGAGCCCTGGCACAAGGTAAACGCATAATAATCGTTACACCGGTCCCTGCGCTAGAATCAGTAACAAGAGCAAGCATTCCGAATGCTAAAGCCTTACATCCGAGATGGATACAATGGGTTAATTCTCTTGCTGCATCAGACGTAGTATACGAATTTGATCCTAACTTAAATATGCAAGAATTGAGAGGAGGAGCTACGCGGGCATCCAAGATGGTCGCGTGAGCAGAGAGCTCCCGAGACCCGCGCCGTCCTTCTTTATTTATCCTTCACCTATCCCGGTCATTTCGACGGGCTATTGAAGCGCTGTCTTCACTGATGCTACAGATCCTTTTTTGGTCGAAAACGGACCCTGGGGACCATCTTTCTGACATCTGCGATTCTTTGGCCTGCCCACGGGCGAGACCGGGGACTCGGCTACCCACTGTGGCCGACCTGAAGTTGAACAACAACGGCTGACTGGCAACTGGCCCACCGGAGGTGTAGTGCTTTCACTTTCGGTTTCCATCTCTTTGTTCTTGTCTCCTCCTACTCTCCCTTCGCCTGTTGCCCTCATAGCCTGCACTTCCCGCTGTAGGACTGGCACGGAGGTTGCGATACTCCCATTTCTCTGGCACGTTGGAGTTTCGAGACTTTTCCTCCTTTTCGCTCCTTCTCCTGGCTATCCGGCCAACATCGAGCGTGAGATGGCAACCAAAGCGGAGGCCGAAAAACGTCGGAAGGCTGCGACCCGGGGGGGATCGGTCCAGTCCAACATGATCGAACGCTATACCCTGCCGCGGGGCTCCCCCGGGGTCACAAGCGTTGGTGCTGAAGGACTTCAAACAGACATGCCATCTTCGTCGGAGGTATCACTCCAAGATCTTTTGGCTGCCATCACTGGACTTAAGGCCGATATGAGTCATCAATTTGAAGCTGTAGTGTCCAAAATAGACACAGTGGCTGTGGATGTAACTTATTCGGGCCGACTTAGCCAAAACAAATGAGCGAGTGAAGGCTCTGGATCTTAAAGCATCGAGTCTGGTGACGGACATGGCTGAGGCGCAATCTGAGATTGGCAATCTGCGTGCCTCGCACGATCTACTGCTCAAGCGGATGGAGGACTACGACAACAGGGCCAGGCGGAATAACATACGCCTGGTCGGAGTGCCGGAATGTGATGGTGCTGTATCGACCGACCTGTTGGTCGAGGAACTTATTGTTGCTCAATTGGCTCCGGCGGGACTCAGCAAGTTCTTTGCCGTGGAGCGCGCCTATCGTTTTCCAGGAGGGCAAGTGAAGCCAGGGAACCCACCGAGGCCTATTATTGCGAGACTTTTTCACTACCGAGACAGAAACGCTATTCTCCAGGCCGCTCGTAAGCACGGCCCTTTGAAATACGACAATAACTCCGTTTCCATATATCCCGATTTCACGCCTCAAGTGCAGCGACAAAGATCGGGGTTCCTTGGAGTGAAGCGTCGCTTGAGAGATCGGGGACTGAAATACGCCATGCTGTTTCCGGCCCGGCTACGGGTCGAATTTCGAGAACGAGCCTACTTTTTCGATCAGCCTGAACGTGCTGCTGACTGGTTGGACTCGTTGCCGTCAGAGGACTTTGGATGCGGAGGCCCTGGTGGAGCGGAAGGTGGTGCAACGGCCCAGGAGTAATTGGGGCCCCAGAGGTTCAGATTGAGACTATGCAACGTACTGTTTAAATTAATTTCGTGTTTTATGTTATCGCCCGTGACGGTGCGGGAACGGGTGATTTCTCCCTTCCTCCTCGGGGGGTTCTTTGTGTAGAAATATGGGGCGACAGGCACACTGCAGTTGGGGGTGGCTTTTTAGTCAGCAGGGGTGCAGGGAGGGGGGTGTTGTAACGGGTTTTGGTTTTGGGGTTGGTTTCTGGGGACTTGGTTGTGTTTCGTTTAGTATGTTCTGTCTCGGTTTTCATGGTATTTCACATTTTGTACTGACTCTCAACTGTGGGCTCTGCTGGTGGGTGGGGGTGGAATGTCTTGGGCATAATGGGGGGGGTGAAATGCGGGTTCTTTCTTGGAACGTAAAATGGTTGGGTGATAGGATTAAACGGGGCATTGTACTGCAATTCTTGAGGCGCCACACCCCTGATGTTGTATTCCTTCAGGAGACCCACTTGATTGGAAATGCGTGCAAGGCCTTAGACCGCCGGGGTTATCGCCTGGTTGCACACGCTGGTTTCACTTCAGGTTCTCGGGGAGTGGGTATCATGGTGAAGTCTTCCCTTGCTCTTGCCATTGACGAGGTTATCCTTGATGACCGTGGGCGGTATGCTGCTGTTTCTGGTAGGTGGGAGGGTAGACAGATCGTGTTTGTTGTTGTATATATTCCCCCGGGACTGCAGGCTACCACCTATGCTGATCTTGGCAGAACTCTCCTTGGGCTCCCGGACGGCTTGTTGATCTTGGGTGGGGACTTTAATTCTGTAATGTCCGGTGAATGTGATCGGTTTCCCCCAAGGGTATTGTTGCAGTCCCAATTGTGGCTCAGTGAGATGGCTGATACTTTTGGCTTGGTAGATGTCTGGCGCTCACTACACCCCGCACTCCAGCAATACACTTTCCACTCTGGTGCGCATGGTAGCCTCTCCCGTATCGACTATTTTCTTATGTTAGCTTCCACTCTGTCCACTGTTCGGGAGATAAGACATCTTCCCCGGGGTATCTCTGACCACTCCCCCTTGCTGATTACGATTTCTGTGGGAGGTCTGCTTGGCAACAGGGTCCCCCCGATTCCGCCCTGGCATTTCCGAAACCCCCGGCTCCGCTCGGATTTGGTAAAGGCAATAGATTGCTACTTCTCTGAGAATGTGGGCTCGGTCACTTCCCCCACTGTTCTTTGGGAGGCCTTCAAGACGGTTATTAGGGGTTCCGCCCTATCATTTATTGCTGCAGAGCGTAGGGTCAAGAGGGAGGCTGTTGTGGCTCTTGAAACTGAAATTACAGCGCTTGAAAGTGAGCTGGGTGGGAATGACACGCCTGCACTGTTACACACTTTGGAATTGAAGCAGGCAGACTATAAAGCCTGTGTCACGGATGCTGCTAAATTGATGCGGGCGAATCAACTAGGCCGACTGTATGACGTGGGTGACAAGGCTAGCAAGCTCCTAGCGTGGCTGGATAAGACTGAACGTGCGAATCGTGTTGTCCCTGCCATTGTTCGTGAATCTGGTGAGAGTGTTACTGATCCGGGTGAAATTGTTGAATGCTTCGTGGACCACTTCCGAACGGTTTACGCGCCTGTTAGCGATCGTGATGCGGCCGATTCCAGGCTGCTGCTTCGCGATATCGCCCTGCCCACTGTGCCGGATGAGGACTGCCTTGCATTGGAGGCCCCTCTTACTGTTGATGAGATTGCCCTCGCAATCCGATCCCTTCGCTCGGGAAAGGCGATGGGCCCTAATGGACTCCCCATTGAACTCTACAAACTTTGTCCCGACAAAATGGCCGCCCACCTGCGTCTTATGCTTCTCGAGGCGGTTGAGGCTGGGTGCCTCCCCCTTGAGCAGCGCCTCGCTACCATAGTCGTCATTTATAAGGACGGCAAACCTCGTGACCACTGCGCCTCGTACCGCCCCATTTCCCTCCTCAACGCGGAACCCAAGATCCTTGCTAAGGTACTTGCAAATCGGTTGATTAAGGTCGTGTGCGACCTGGTTCATCCGGATCAATCCGGTTTTATCCCCCATAGGAACACTGCCCTCAATTTGCGTAGACTCCACAGCGTTCTCGCGAGAGCTCCAATCCTTGACGAGCCGGCAGTGGTCGCTTCCCTAGACGCCACAATGGCATTTGACACTATCGAATGGCCCTACCTATGGGCGGTCCTCGCTAAATTCGGCTTTGGCCCTAATTTCATCGCATGGGTCAAGCTTCTTTACGAACGGCCGCTTGCTCAGGTCGCGGTGAATGGTAGGTGTTCGGACCCCTTCCCTTTAGGCCGTGGCAGGCGTCAGGGCTGTCCGCTCTCCCCGCTCCTTTTCGCATTGGCGCTCGAACCCCTTGCCGCATGGCTCAGGTGGGAACCTTCTATCAAAGGGATCCGATGGTCCCCAGACCTCGAGGATCGTGTCTCCTTGTACGCGGATGATATCCTCCTTTATCTTACCTCCCCTCAGAAGTCGCTCAATGTTCTTTTCGACGTTCTCACGTCTTTCGGTAAGAATTCGGGACTTGTCATTAACTGGACCAAGTCCTGTGTCTACGTCATAGCTGGTACGTTGCCGCCTCTCCCCCGCAGGTTTCCCATTCTGGTAGCTGCCGACGGTTTTAAGTATTTGGGGATCTATGTATCCATGACCTCCTCTGTCCGCTACGAGCGGAATTTGTACGCTCCGCTCCGTAGACTGAAGCAAGATGTTCGACGTTGGCGCGATTTGCCTCTATCTCCATTGGGCCGGGCGGCACTCTTTAAAATGATGTCGCTCCCCCGATTTCTCTACGCCCTGCAAAATTTCTTCGACCCAGTTCCGGCTCGCTATTTCCGTGAAGTCGAGAGTCTACAGCGACAACTTATCTGGGATGGCCGTGCCCGCATTTCCTTGTCCAAACTTACGCTCTCCTGGTATGACGGGGGTATTGCTTTGCCGGATATTAGACGGTATTACTGGGCCTCACATCTGAGCGCCATCAATCATGCGACCTATGCTCCGGAGCCTGCTCCCGCCTTTGCCTTGGATAAACTACTGTTACCTGGTGGCAATTTTAATAGGGCCCTGTACTCGAAGGCACCCTTTCGACTCCTTACGGGCCCGACGAAATGTGCAGTGCGGGCATGGAGAGATGCTACCGTGGCCACGGGCTGGAGTGGTAGGCTGACGCGTAAGACGCCCCTGTATGATTCGGAACGGTTAGGCAACCTGTGGAAGACGAAAGGGTTTGAGAAATGGGACATGATTGGGATCAGCACGGTGGAGGACCTGTGGGCACGGGGCGCAGTTAAGTCCTTTGAGTCCTTGAAACTGGAATACCGGCTCGATGATAGAGAGCACTTCCGGTACATGCAGGTGAGACACGCATTGTCTTCCGTCTTTCCACCTGGTTCCGATGTACCGCAGTCCTCCCCCCTGGAAGATCGAGTCCTGGATGGCCACGTCCCGGATAGTACCATCTCCTTAATCTACAAAAAGCTTATTAATAACAGGGCTGACCAGCTTGAGAAGCTCCGTGCTGCCTGGACTGCTGACGGACTCGAATTAGACGACGAGGACTGGCAGTCAGCTGTGTCCTCCCCTAAGGAGGTGGCTATCCCGGCACGGCTCCGCTTCGTCCAGTTGAAGATCCTCCACCGTGTGTATCTGACTGGGGTGCGTCTGGTGCGGATGGGTTTGGTTTCGGATGGACGATGCAGGCGTGGGTGTGGGATGGATGGTACCTTCCTTCATATTCTGTGGGAATGCCCGATGATTGCAGCGTACTGGTCCAGAGTGCATGATGTTATGAGTCGTGTCACGGGGATCCCACTACTTCCCGAAGCACGCCGCTGTCTGTTGAATGTGTGGGAACCGTCTGATTGTAATGTTGCTCAGACACTTTGGGTTACACTGGGCAACATTGTAGCAAAGAGAGATATCGCACAGCTCTGGGGCTCCCCTAGATTACCATTGCTAAGCACCTGGAAAGAGAACATGGACTGGTCCATGTTCCGGGAGAAGACTGTGTATGAGGCAAGAGGGCGTCCAGGGAAGTGGTCCAGAGTTTGGGCTCAGTGGAATACTTACCGCGGAGATATCTGTGCTCCTCCGCTTGACTATGAGGTCCCTTTCCCCTCCTCTCCATGATTTACGTTCCTTCGCTATTTCCACTGTATGCTCTGTTTTCCCGCACGTGTCACACCCCCCCCCCCTTGCCAGCATCCCTTCTCCTACATCACTTTCCCCCCCCCACCTCCAGCAACCCTTGCCACTATGATACCATGTGTTTGTGTGTTTGTGTTCTTTCAACAAAAACATAAAATTAAACCTCTTTTATCCTACTTGTATGATATTATGTTCTCACTGACAATGTGGTCTTGATGGATCGCTTCAGCAACGTACTGTCTCAGAATCTACTTTTCACTCAGCCTGTTTATGTCATAGCGGCCGGCCCCGCGGGGTTGTAGGCAGACGCTGTGTATTGTGCATTCGTAAATAAAGGTTTTTAAAAAAAAAAAAAAAAAAAAAAATATGCAAGAATTTCTCCAATAGAAATATGAATGCCCTCTGCCAACTGAAATTTTACCTCTGGAACAGTACACCTGAGTAATCTACACAGACAGATTTGTACAACACTACGTTGTGGATAAAAAAGTTTACAATGCGGCATGTGCGATTGTAAAAGGTCGCTGGCGCATAGTAAAATTTAGACCGTTAATCACTAAAACTGAATCGCTCAGAAATTGTACAGCTCTGCGAGCTGAACTACAAGCTTTTAAGATGGCGCTTGAAAATGCAGATTGCGAATTCCCCACACTAATAGTGTGCGATTCGCATTACTGCGTCGAATCTTACAATAATTCCATGCAGACCTGGATTGAAAATGGAAAAGATGAAAGAGGTGGCACAATAAAGCATAAAAAGCTTTGGGAACAAGTAGTTCTTTTACAGAAAGAACTACGAAAGACTCATGTGATACATACACAGAGACTTCAACGTGATGGCGTTCATGTTGCAGGGAATTCATTGGCTAATAAAGCCACAGCTGCAGCTGGTCACCCGGCTTCTATAGCTACAAAAAAGCGTTCTAAAAAACAAATAGATGGAGAAATGCTACTAGCAGTAAAAGTTTCTATGGAAGGCAATTATGCGGGGTTACCTCTAAATTATCCACTCGGAAATACATACATAATTGATGCGAACTCCGTTCCTTTTGCTCAAATCCCTGGAGTGGGGGATAGAGTAATTCCAGACACGAACCGGGGAGTCTTCTTGATTCAAGAAGCACACATGGGAATGGGTCTGAGGCACCAAGAGATCCTGAATTTTCTAATAGAATTGCAATCAAGATACTGGTGGCCGGGAATGAGCGTGCAAGTTTATAACTTTGCAATGGATTGTAAGGACTGCAATAGAGATCGCAGTTATGAACCGGACCAGATATCTGACTCTAGCACAGTAAGATCAGCCCAGACACCTCTATTAGACAGCATTAGACTATCTACACGCAAGCGTCCGACCAGACAAATGCAATCCCATAAATATTAAGACGAGATTCATTTGGATGTGGCCCCAGCACTCGGCTGACGCCAGAACTGTTATAAAAGATTTGCAAGTCTTTATCGGCACATACGCAATTGGCATGCTACATTCTTACCAGGGTCCTGCGTTTAGCTCTCGAGCTTACAAGGAAGCCATGACCAGCTTGGGCATTGCATTGCGGTACTCTAGTCCATTCCATCCTGAGGGAAATGCGGTAGTGGAGAGAAAAAACCATGACATAAAGCAATCTATAACAGCGAGGGTATTAGGTTCGGGTGATGGGTGGGTCAAACATCTAATAAGTGTCCAATGTAGTGTTAATAATCTGCCAAGAAATTCTCTGGGTAGAATCACTCCGTATGAACTTTTGTTTGGTACGAGAATGATAATCGAAGATTTCGATTGTCAAACTTCAGTGGTGGAACAAAAAGCGTTTGATATCAAAGATCGTTTGGCTGTTTTACAGGACTTGAATGAAACAAGAAGAAGTCTAAGTAACACAAAGCTAAAGCCAACGACCACTGAAGAGAAACCACCTGTCCCAGCAAGACCTGTCTGGATTCCAAAGATTGGGGATCCGGTCAGAGAAAAAATTGCGGTAAAGAAGGAATTTGGGCCTTCTAACAGAAAAGCTGTACCTGTCTTATCTATTATTATTATTACATTTCTTATATAGCGCCAGAATCGACCCCCGAAGGGGTATCTCCGCGCTTGCCTTGGGAACCCGTCCTGGTTTTTCCCTGTGAGATAGCCCCTACAGGGCATCCCCAAGGTGAAAGCCAGGCATCCCGCCGCAGGGGGGCCGTTGTGGAGATTAAGCAAGCTTAATGCCCAGAGTTGCAGAGTGTGAACCCATGATTAGGTCAGGCACCGAAGCGAGAATTATCGAGTCCGTGGACATTTGAGCTCAACACCCTGCCGCGTCGGGAATCGAACCCTGGTCCCGGGTCTGACCTCTGCTTCAGGGTCTGCCTGCTCTAACCAGTGAGCCACACTTCTCTTATCTATCAGCGGAACAAGATCTGTCGTACTACCGCCTCTTGCTGGTAAAAAGGGAAGCAGAGTTGTATCAATCGACCTGGTAAAACTACAACCATGTGGCTAATAATAAGTAGTAGGCCCAGTGGACTCCTAAGAAGAAGCAGAAGACCAAACATTGCTACAAACCAGGAGGTCAAACTGAGAGACTAATCACATTTGATAAACCTGCAGTGAATAAAAAAGGACTATGCAACAAAGCCATGGAACTTGTGCCTCTTGAAACCCAAATTGCAACAGTTCATCAAGAAACACCTGTCTACAATGATGGAGCCTCAGACTATACTAATATGAAAAAGGAAGAAGCAATTACAAAGATTAATAGCAATCCTGATGCCATCCAAACAATTGACAGAACTGCATCTGGCTACTTCATCAATTTCGGTGACTTTACTTATGATCCAAGTGAACATGAAGACAACCCAGCAAACAAAACTTTTAAAGACAAAATTGCAGAACTCTTTCATCAACTTGGGGAAACATATCTGATTTCACCGTGGCTTGAATTGTGGATTGTGTTAGATGTACTTTTCGTCCTGCTCTGGCTCATTTTAATTCTAAGCTTGGGAAGAATGATTGATGGAAAATACAGTACAATAGACACAGCAAGTCAGAACATCAACTTGGTTCTACAACCTCACAGATCCTCACACATTGAAACAAGAGAACTATCATCAGTGAACATCACAGCCATTCCTATACCTGGTGGTGTAGCATGGGACGCTACTGATTACGACATCTATGGCCTGGTTGAACTCTTGAAGTATCCACATCGGGTCAAGATTTCTTTAAGTGACTTTGTATCACCCAGTACTTTCTCTGATGATTGGGACTTTGAAAATATTAACAATATGATGTCAGATTTAGAAATGTCAGCTAAATATACAAACATGATTATTTACAAGGTTCATCAAATTATGAAGAAATGTATTGCTATAATCATTATGGGCATCACTATTTGCATAAATCTGCAAATCCTAGAAATGTTTTTATGTATAATCAATGGGAACATTGTCCAACTCCGCCAAAAGGCAGCTCAAAAACATTTTATGAGAAATTCCCATACTTTTCAGGGTTTAATATCACTGATCCAGAAATGTTTTATTTTAAAGTTATGAATAAGACAGGAAAGAAAAACATGTTAACAAATACTAAACTGATTTATTCTGAAAAATGTTATGAAAAAATGTCTATGTTTGGTTTTGACTTTTGGAAATACAACATTGAGACAAAAACTATCTAGGGTACAAAAGACTGGCAGGTACAAGGTTTGGAATCATTATTCAGAGCCTGCATGATCCCAGAACAAATAATGTTCCTGAATGAGACCATTCAACAAACAACCTGTCTTGGCCTAGCCAGGATAAAGGACTTAAACAAACTGTCTATAACAAAACCCATACCTGATAGTAATAGCACTACAGAAGTGGAGATAGACGTATCCCTTATTTTAAAACATAACAGAACACTTCCTAATTGGAACAAATGGTTGATCTGGCCCACAGACACTAATAACTGTCAAGATAGATTCCTGAACAAAATACAGGGGTCAAACAGAATAGGCCAGACCCAAGATATTCCCCGAGACAACATCAAGGGATGATAACAACCTATAGTGTAGGAAAACTATGCCTCGAATGGCTACAGAAATCCACACTACCTGAAATTAAGCAACACTTAACTTTACTTAAAGAAGGTGCTGACTTGCGAGATTTCATACTGGGACCTCGCAAACAGCATCAAAAACGTTTCATATACGCCGGTATATATGCAGCTTACAATGAAGCTTGGAAAGTAGCGCAAATTGAAACTGCAGAAAAATACGAGAAATTGATCGTATTCATTTGGAAAAATCACTGTCTGTAGTAGACAATGGGTTAACGACTCTGTCCTCCAGAATGTATTCACTGGACAGCATTGTGTCATCTGCTATTGATATAATAGAACAGGATATGCTAATGTTACAACATGGCCAGTCCCAATTACATTTTATTGTACAGTTAGGCTGGACGTTACAAAATCTGCGTTCAGACTACGTTCCATGGCGTCTGATAAACACAACGTCATTATTTCCTATCTTTAACCTTACTGATAAAGAAATCTCTTTGGCACAAAGAGGGGCAGACTATACGGTGCTGAGCTTTGAAAAACTAGAAAGATTACCATTGACAGTCTCTGAAAGACCTGTCATTGACTGGACAATACATGGCACCATTACAATTCCGATAACGACTTTTCAGTTTCAATTTTGCCAAAAGTATATACCAGCAGGCCTGTATGAAAGGTTGGGTAAAGGGTACATCAAGTCAACCTGGAATTTGCCTTACAGACATAGATGTTAGAGTGGGGGCAAGAAAGAGGTATTCCTTAGTGGTAACAACTGCAAAAAAATCACTAAGCGGTACACTTCTGTGTCAAGGAATTAACATACACAGAGCCTGCAAAGGTTCATCAAATAACCTTTCATGCCACCTGCACGGCACCCCAGCTACACAGATAGAGCTTTTTTTTAGACAGCTTCCAAGGGCAGCTACATTTTAATAAGTGACCACAGCTGTTGTGGCATGGTGCCAGGAATGGCCTATCTCATGAGCGTTACTTCCAGGGTCACTTGTTGTATGCAAGTATTGTATCCAAACAACAAGCTAGACATGGAGGCAGCAATATGGCCTTCTTTGAATATCTCTCCTATTCGAATTGATACTTTAAGCAGAATGAAGTCTATTCTTTTACAAACAACTGTGCCTTTAACCTCGTCTAGAGAAACGTATGATCTGCAAGTTGCAAGAACAGCAGCAGAGATACATACATTATTATCGACAAATTGCCCCGTACATTTCGTAGAAATGTTGAGCCAAATCTTAAACATGTCTGATACCAGTGGCATCGCACATGTATTTAAGACAATTTTTTCTGGACTGTTAGCACCCTTTGAAGCAGTCCTGAGCATCTTCCCGAATTTCGTGCACTCTGTGTTCGGCGGCCTGCCTCTCATCTTGGGACTCATAGCAGGAATCCTATTTTTGTTCCTTCTGCTCCGATATGGCAAGTCAAGTCACAGACAAAACTCAGGCTACAATGGAAGACACGTTCCTAGCAATGCAATACCGAGAGCCGATTACTAAAATCCTCGGCTTGGCTCAGCTAAGAGATCTGAATACTACCTGGTTTCTTTCATTCAGACCAATTTGGCAAGATTGCATCTTACCTGTTCTACAATGCCTGCTATGCAGAGAAGAATGTGTGTTAGACATCTGTCTCACACTTCCATCAGCAGTACCTATGGATATCGATACTTTGCTTGGTTCGGTAACGGCTCATGCAACGTGTTGTCCCCAGCGGCTACCCATTCTGATGACGGCATTCATTGAGACCTCACCATTACGACTAGGTGGCGGTGAGGTACGAGATGAAAGCGGCACACAGGTACAACCTTCTGTGAACATTGCTGATCCAGATAACGCGATTAGTTTATGACAACTGAGAACTGAGAAAGAGATACAAGACCTCCTTCATTCCATAACCACGGTATCGAGCTGATTAGACCCATGGAGAATTCTTGATTCAGATTCTTGGCAAAACTATAACTCATCTACTCCTTCCCTGTACTAGGCTTAGGTTAGGTACACTGGGGTAGGCGTATCTTAGAAACACCAGTTGAGTATGTTTAGTCATTATTTTATCATTGTATGTATTTTATCCATTTTAAGTATCATATGGCTTAGAAACCATATAAATGCTTTTGTAGTATTATTTCATAATACTCATTTTACTGTACGCACTTTACTTTATGACAAATATTGCAATTGTGGCAATTCAATTCTCTTGCATGAGAAAGAAGACTGCTCAATAAATAACCTTTTTATTGAAAACGCCCGTCTCTCTATTTCTCTGCACTCCTGGTGAAACTAAGCATGCACGATTAACTGAGTGAAATAGCTATCTATTGTTTCTGCGACTCTGGAGATATACTCCTTGTTCTGGGGGAGCAAAGTTGTCATGTTTATGCAGTTGTCATAAACTAATCCCTTCTTGTCTATTCAGGAAAGTTAACACCTTCTTGTTTACTCGAGAAAGTGTCTAGTGACCTCTGAGCTAGCTGGCATTTCATAATTAAGTCTAACATATTCAATAGAGACCTAGTCGACCTCAGTCCTACGTCTACACTGTCATTTATGTTATTCCAATGCTCAGAGCCTATTGGGAATACAGGAACTACACTACAATGATGTTACTTGCTGTATCATATATCTGGATGCAGTGACAGAAACTACAAAATACAAGTTGGGCGGCACACTATGCTGAGCACTGATTTTTAGCTTATGTGTTTTTAACCCACGCCCTTAATTACATTGGCCACGTCCCTTTGAGAGACCCCCCAGATTTTTCATCCCAATTAAAGCCCTGAGTTTAGACTCATTCCCCATAACCATTAGCCATTTGAGGCAACGTTTGTCATTCATAGGTATTACCTCCTTTGTGATAATTTAACTTTTTGCGTCACTCTCTAGTTCACACCAGGGGTCTCTGCCTCAAATTTAGCGGATTATGGTCGCTATGGCAATGTTTAGCAATAGTCATATAAACTACAGTTGGCCACATTCTAAGGTCCACAAGAATGTAATCAATGTGACTAACACCAGTGGGGCCAATGAAAGTCAATTCCTCTTCGCTATCTGAAAGTGTTCTTCAATTCGCAGCATACAGCCTGTGTTCTAAGGTCAATGCATTCATTTGTAATGCTGAGTGTGACCACATCTTTATTGGTTGGAGATCAAGAGATGGAACTAACCATAGCTTGTCCTCCTTGTTGACATCATGGATGTCCTTTCTGTCTAGGGGCTCAAAAGTTACTTTGAAATCGACACCTATGATTAATGGATGCGTAGGCTACCTCATATCCAGCAGCTCATCTAGGGTTTGTAAGGTAGGATATTTGCCTCCTCTGGTGCCTCTCGCATAGACATTATAAATGTCTATTCTCTTACCTAATCTACCCCTTAGCCTGACAGCTGGGATGTCCGAGCTATTAGGGGAAAGCTTTTTGATATTACAATTTAGTGCAATGCTGATCAAGGGGCAAAACAATTAATATTAATAGACCTCCCTCAGCACCCACATGTATGGCTTATATAGCAGGAATAAAGCAGTGGTTATAGCCCCCCAGCGAGAAATCACAAGTCACATCCTACGTTTTGTGCAAGCAAACTATGTGAAAGTAATAAAAAAATTACAGCAATGACATCTTCCATTTTCCCCGCTAAGCCAGCAATATTTTAATTTAGGAGTTTCAGAGATCTCTTTGCCCCTACGTCAGTGGGGGGCCACTGTCGGCCTGATTCATCAAGACGAAATGGGCTCGCAAAGGGCCAGATTCTGAGAATCTGGCCCTTTGCGAGCTCTATTTTTGCATTTGGGATTCATCATCCCAAATGCAAAAATCGGTAATATCGATTTCGCTATTTTGCGATGAATTACATTTAAGGAATCTCTATTTGAGATTCCTTAAATGCAATTCATCATCCATTTTAAAATTGCGAATTCGCAATTTCGGCCCGCTATTTACCGCGAGGTCAAACCTCGTGGTAAATAGCGAAAACTTAGAAAAATGCTTTTAAAAGCATTTTTCTAAGTTGCATGTTGCACACACACATGTCCTTTGGACATGTGTGTGCGCAACACCTGTTCGTATTTACTTTTAAGGGGTGCTACAGGGTGTCCTTTGGACACCCCTGGCACCCTTTAAATCGCCATCTTATTTGCGATTAGCAAATTGCTAATCGCAAATAAGGAATACTCCCCATTCATTCCTATAGGCCTTTTGGCCCATAGGAATGAATGGGGAGTTATTCCTTATTTGCGATTAGCAATTTGCTAATCGCAAATAAGGAATATGTAGGAATCGCTTTTGTTTTTGCGATTCCTACATGAATGCCGTTTTGCGAGTCTGGAATAGCGATTCCTTATGAATCGCTATTTCAAACTCGCAAAACGGCACTATGATGAATCAGGCTATAAGTTCCTTAATAGTGGAGCTAAAGGTTATTTGCATTCAATCTTGAGTGTTCAAAATGCGTAGAAAATCAAAGCTATTGAAAGTAGGATGTTAAAATGACTACTCCCTGAGCCCTCCATGTCTGGCTTCTCGCCTGGTATAGTACATCCACCAAAGGAGGCAGGGCTTGCAGCCTATGGAAAAAGTTCAAAGGCAAGGCCATCATTTTAGATTGCACAGCTAGGGAGGGTTACATTTCTCATACCATGGCAAGCAATTGAGGCTTCAAAGAAATTCACCACCACATAGTCGCCCTTGAATATTTTAGCATCCTACTTACCCATGAAACTCTTTTGATCATGTTTATCTGATCAAACGTAGACTTGCCTCAATCAATTTTAATTTTCAATGTCTTTATTACTTGAGCTTTACAGTAAATGGCATGCAATAGCTATCACAAAATTAACGGAAGCAAGAATACCAAAATATAGTCAAAAGCATTACAGCAATACAAAGACAACCTATGATGCAAACATTTTACAAAGATGTTTCCTTAATTGTATAAATATTCTTATTATCAATTAAAGACCTCCCTCCTGAACATCACCAGTTGTACATTACAACAGAAATGGATGGATGGTAAATCCCAAAGAACTAACAGTTCATCCAAATGACTTTCCTGAGTAGAACAATATTAGAGGAAGGGCCAAGAAATTATTATGGCTATCATCCTCTTTATACAAAACTAGTGAAGTACAATATTTCTATGTAAGAGAGCATGACTAATAGCAGAATTATGATTAGATGAATAATATATCCCCTACACAGCAAATAAGGGTAAATACATTTAACCTGTCTACTAAGCAAAAGCAGAAATAGGCATCATGAAGTATTGTGCAAAGAGTTATAAAAACAAGGTAACAAATGGATCATTGGTTACCTTAAGTGTGAAAGAAGCCTAATAAAGTTAGAATGGCAATGGGCAACTCTAGTCTATGTGGCTTAAGAAATCCTATTTTTTAGGTTGAGCCTAGCGGCAGCACACATGCGCTGCGCACTCTCCGAGATTGCTGTAGTAGAGTATGGAAGGGAAGCCAGGGCCCACCCTCCACCCATATTTTTCATTGGCTTTTGTAATTGTCTTTCGTAAATGCTGCCTTCAGATTCATTATTAGGCTTGTTAGTCCTGCCTTATTACAGCCTTGTCTTAATTTGTAACCGTCCATGGCTCCTGGCCCCCTTACTTTGGTTGTTTCACGGGACCTTTCATTTAGTCTGTAAGCACTATTTACTTTATTGACTTTCTCTTACTGCAGGCCAGACAAGTGCTACTTCAGCTGAATCTGCTTGTGTATTTTAAGCAGCATGGCCAGCCCGTAACGCTTTCAATCACTTTAACACAACATTATTTTATGTCTGTTTCAACCTCCTCCTAGTATAATGGATTTACAAATGATTAGCAAATGAAGTCATGTGAATTCCAGGTAGCAGGTAATCGTGTGCTAATGGGCTTAAGCTGACAATAGCACATCTGTGCTACATTTCATCTACACTAAAACCACCTGATGATTGTTTTGAAAAGCCTGTTTTATTAGGAACAATACCACCAATACCATCACCACCAATACAACCACCACCACCACCTCTAATACCATCACCTCCAATACCCCCATCTCCAATACCGTCACCACCAATATCACCACCACCAATATCACCACCACCACAACCAATACCACCACCAATATCACCACCACTGCTAATACCAATACCACCACTACCAATACCACCGCTAATACCACCACTACCAATACCGCCACCAATACCACCACCAATACCAATACCACCACCACCAATACAAGCACCACCAATACCAATACCACTGCCAATACCAATACCACCACTACCAATACCACCACCAATAACATCAATACCACCACCACCACCACCACCAATACCACCACTATCAATACCACCAATAATACCACCAATACCACCACCACCACCAATGCCACCACTACCAATACCACCACCACCAATACCAATACCACCACCACCAATACCACTACCAACACCAATACCACCACCACCAAATCAATACCACCGCCAATACCAATACCACCACCACTACCAATACCACTACCACCCATACAACCAACAATACCACCACCAACAATGCCAATACACCGCCAATACCACCACTATCAATACCACCGCCTCCACCAATATCACCACCAATACCAACACCACAATACCACCACCCCACCATCAATACCATTACCTCCACCACCACCAATACCACCACCACCAATACCAGTACCACCTCTCCAAGAGCAGCACCACCACCACCAATACCACCACCAATACAGCCACCAATACCACCATCACCAAATACCACCACCACTAATACCACCACCAATACCAATTCCATGACCAATACCACCCCCACCACCAACAATTCAAAACCACCACTCTCAATGCCTCCACCACTATCAATACCAATACAACAACCAACACCACTACCACCACCAATACATTCACCACCAATACCACCACTATCACCACCAATGAATCCACCACCAATACCACTACCAATACCAACACCACCACCAATAACACCACCACCACCAATACCACCACCACCAATACCAGTACCACCACCACCAATACCAGTATCACCACCACCAATACCACCACCACTACCACCATCAATAACACCACCACCACCAATACCAGTACCACCACCACCAATACCAATACCACCACCACCAATACTGCCACCAATACCACCACCACTAATACCACTACCACCACCAATACCATCACCAATACCAATACCACCACCAACAGGCATCTCAGAGCATCTTGCTCACTAGTAATAGCAGGGGCACTCTCAAGGCTAGAGCTGCAGCTTAGACCATATCTCCTTCCCTCCATGCCTGCCATAAAGCACAACCCGCCCTGCACCAGGAGATGAAGCCAGGGCCATACTACAGCTGGAGAGTTTTTTATTAGGCCAAAGATATCAATGACATTACGCAATGCCACACTGCAGACTCAAATCACGGAGAGGTCAGGAAACAGCCCCCCTCCCTCTCTTCCTCCTGTGCCGCAACCGTGTATTCACAGAGCGAAAGGTGTTGGAGCACTTCGTTAGTGTTTATAGCTCGGATCATATTTTCATATCATTTCATAGAACTTTATTCGAATTTAAAAAATTCATAAAAGCAAGTCACATAAACACAATAGTATTATAAAATCCTTAAAAACTTTACATGATGGGCGTCAGATGATTATACAATTGATATGAAACCGAGAATCAGAGAATCAGAGGTTATCCATTGTTTTACGATCTCGAATCGCAGTTCTCAGGAAAGTGCTGGTGCGTAAAACTATTTCATTATTGTCCAAGGAAAGCAGCCTTTGATAAGATTCCCCCAAAGAAATGGGTCTGTGTTTTTTAAATAACGGGGTTAAAAACCAATGTATATATTTTAAATAATATTTACAAAAGAAGAAAAAGTGCAAATCATTTTGTGTGCTTGCTCCGTCACAAGGGCAAGGTGGGAGTCCCAGGTTTGACCGATACCCCAGGGGAAAACTCATTAGGAATCTTACGGTTCCTGCCCTTAGTCTAAATAAAAGGCTTTTTTCCCAAATTGGTATCGGCAAGGTAAGGTATAATGGTAATGGCTACCTATACAGTTCCTTGACCATATAGCTAGAGACTGTGGGTTTCTTAGACTCCTTGTTGATCCTGTCTGAGTTATAAAGTGCATAGAGTGCTTTTTCCAGATCATTCTTATGAGATAGAACCGCTCTAGTTGGTTCAAAAAAGAGATAGCCTTTATCCACACTACATAAGCTTTTATAGGCACCCAAAAGCCAAGGGATATCCTTTCCTTTGTCACACTTAAGACAGTCACTTATCATTTCTTGCGTCAGGCTGGCTGATTTATTCCTCCAAACTGAGAGCCAAAAAAACACTGGTCTTGCCCTAATAAAGTCACAAATGAAATGCAAGTTTAATTCCCTATGGCAGATGAACTCAGAGGTGGAAATCGGTACAACCAACAGCTTCCTACAAAAGCGGTTCTCTTGCTGTTGGATGCACTGACCTCTCGCCAGGCCCCATATCTCTGCCCCATACGTGGCCACTGGAACACATTGCAGTTTATATATTTTTAAAATAACCTTGACAGCGTCCGCTTGCCTGGGGCAGGGGAGACTGAGAATTGAATTGATGGCCTTTGAGAACTTGCTGGTGGAGTGGGCCATATGCCCAGTCCACGAGCCGTTCGCAGCAAAGACCATCCCTAAATATGGGAACTTGCCAGTGGAAATTAATCTGTCATCCCCCACTAATATGAAATTGAGCTGGCGTTTCCCGGGCCCACATGACATGATAAACGATTTTTTAAAATTCACACGTAGATCCAGACTGTCCATGTACTTTACAAAATTCTGAACCAAAATACGCAGTGAGTTAAGAGAGCGGCCCATAATGACCGCATCGTCTGCGTAAAGAAGTACCGGTAATAATTTCCCGTTAATTTTCATGACGACTGGGGTCATCTGTTTCAGGAAATTGCTCAGCCCATTAATATAAATAATGAAAAGCAGGGGTGCTAAAACGCACCCCTGTCTATGTCCTCTTCCTACTTTAATGGCACCAGAAACCTCCCCACCCATGCCAATCCTGACTTGTGCTTTTAAGTCTGCATGTAGAAATGCCAGGAAATGTACCAGGGATTCATCTAGACCATAATCCAACAATATAGACCAAAGTTTGGACCTATTGACCATATCAAAAGCGGACGATAGGTCCATAAATGCTAAATACACAGGGGAGGATTGGGCGATGATATATTTGCTGATGCCAGCCTTACTTCTAAAACCCAGTTGACATGGGTCCTGCATTCCACTTTCCTCTGTCCATTCAAGAACCCTGTTGCATATTACTCGGCCCAAAATCTTCAGTGTATTATCGAGTAATGAAATTGGTCTGTAATTAATTGCGTCCGATCTATCCCCCTTTTTGTAAATTGAGACAATGATGCTTGTTGCCCAGGTATCCGGCATGGGGGCTTGGGGTAAACGATTAAAAACATTCAAAAGAATTGGTGCCCAAAATTCCGGTTTCCATTTTATTATATCTATGGGTAACCCATCAGGGCCACGAGCCTTGTTGCCAAGGCTCCGTGGAATAGCCACTTCTACCTCTGACAGCTCGATCTGTAGGCAGCTGGGATGTCCATACGTATAATAGTGTATGCCTTGCGATGGTGTTTCATAAATTTTAGAGAAATGATTCTCCCATGAGTCGCTCGAGATCGTACAGCTGACAGGTGTAAGCTGTTTGCCCATGTTGCAGAGGTCCCTAACTGCGGGCCAGAATAAGTTACCATTTTTCCCCCCAGCTGAGTCTGCTAGTACTGCCCAGCGCTCCCCCAGAAGAGTATCCTTCCGTTCTCTAATTACGGTTTTATATTTTTTCCTTGCCAACCTTACTTCCATAGGACACCTAGGCTTAGATGTTAATGCCCTGCATAAGTTCTTATTTGCCTCTGAGCATTTGTAGTCAAACCACCTCGGTTCTCTGTCGACCTGGGACAATGGCACTACTAGAAGGGATCTAATCACAGAGCAGAGTTTAGTAAAATTCGCAATTATATTTGTTTGGTCAGTTAATTGGCATAAAGTGATTAGATGCGAGTGCCCCTCTATTACAGTCTCCATTATTTTACCACTTTCTACTCCCCTCCATTTCAACCTCAAATTGTCTGTTGATGGAACAACATCCCTGGCCCCGTGAAAGATGGTATATACTGGGCGGGATGCTAATCTTAATACCACTGTCAGGGGGTTATGATCCCCAAAATCTGTTACATAGACCTTGGCGGTTATTAAGCGGTCTACTAGGCAGGGAGAGACAAAGATGTAATCAATGATTGAAAAGCGGTCCCTGCCTCTAAAGGCCGGTAGCCGTTGGTTTACGGGTGGTTGGATCGAATCCATTACATTACATGGCAGAGTGTTTAAATCAAATCCCCTTCGTGCTGCTGGATCTGCGCATGGTTTGGCCATACCTAAGTGATAAATCGGGATTTTAGCATTAAAGCCCCCTCCTAAGAGTATCCCGATGCAGTCATCTGCGCCTTGATATTTCTCTAGGTTTTAGATAATTTTAAAAAGCTCAGTAAAATTCCTATTTGGAACGGAATAAAAATCATTATTATAAAAATTAATTAAGTAAAATGGGACCCGTCTTTTGTATTCCAGTATTTGTATGTTAGGGCTATTAGTTGATATCACCTTAATGCTTCCTCCACAGGTTATCCTGATCCCAATAAATAAGCCTCCAGAGGAGCGCCCAAAATGTGGTTTAGATGCTGTCTGGCTAAAGCAGTGATACCCTTCTATATACAAATCACGTGTTGCCCAAGTTTCCTGAAACATTATAATGTCATTGGCAGATATTATATGCATCCAGTCTACATCGGCTAATCTTGGCTCAAGGCCTGCTACGTTCCAACTCATAATATTAGGGTCAGAATAATTTTCCTTTCTTTTTCGGTTGTGTGGGCTCTTAAATATATCGATGCTAGTGGCTGGTGCAGGTGCCATAGTGCCCTCTAACTGCAGGTGGTGTTCAACAATTATAACTGGGCATGTAACTGAAGTTTCCTGTACTTTTTGCTCCTTCGCTCTGAAATGGATTGGTGGGCTGATATATCCCCTAATGGTTTCCCTCCATGACCATTAGCACTAGCCAACCCATCCAATTGTCAATCTTGAGCGTCTGGATCTGAAAAGACCTGATCAAAACGGTTGTGTGTTGGGACATTGTATTCATACCTCCCTTGGGTTTGAGAGATAATTTGTTTGTTACTGGTATGTATGGGTAGGGTCAGGGGGTAGCGGTAGAAAAAACCCAGAAGTAGAATATGAATCCCCTCCCTACCCAGCTGAGTTGTCCCCGCTTTTTCTAAAATTGTTCCAACTAGGTCAGGAGACTCAAAGTTCAAAACTATGCAATCGCCCCCAATAGTTTTAATTGATTTCCCTATCCAGGGGTCCCTACGAACCATTTTAAATTCCCGGAACAAGTGCCTGCCCTGTCCTGTTTTAGTATCTAACCAGTGGAGTGCCCTATTTCTTAAGGTAGTCCAATGTTCCTCACAGTTAGATGGTAGTGGTGGTACTTTTGAGAGCAGAACTGTGTACGGTGTGGACTCAGGGGGTAAGTTAAGATGTCCCTTACTGTGGGCAGTGGTCAAATCCCCCTTGTTCAAGCGCTTGTAAACCCCCCCCCCAAGTTTTATTCCTGCCCAGACAGGCTTATTTTCTGATATTCAGGTATAGGTAGTGTTTAATGCAGTGGCCCCGGGCCCATGGTCTTAATAGCATCATTAGTAACTGGGGTCTGGTTTAAGTCAGCAGCCAGGCATAATCCTAGATTAACTTGAGATGTTGGACCTCTATTTACTGATTGACTAACTGGTGAGAGAAGTTTTTGCTCTATGCTGTTTAAACGAGTATCAATATCTATAAGTCTGTTTAATAAGGGTTTTAACAATACTATTAACTTCTCCTCAAGTTTAGCCATTATACCATCTACCAACTCAACTTGGGGAGACATATTAGGGTGCTAGTTCCTAGATGCACTTGGGCTACCAATAACTGCTTCTTCTTGGGACCCATCTTACTGCGAGCAGTACCTTTTGTTTTTGCCATTTTACTTGTTTGTTGTAGGGTAAGGGGTACACCACCCACCTTTCTTTACCTTGTGCTTACTAGGACCGTGCCCCCCTTTACTCTAAGATGTGACTGTCGAGTCAGCCTGGTCTCAATAGGTGGTGGTGATGATATTATGGGCGGCTCTGTGGTAGTTGGTTCTATAGCTATCATAGGTGAGTTTTCTAGAATCACTACCAGGGGCTCTACAACCGGTTGGGGCACAATAGGCAGGGTACGTCCAGCCGGGCTAGCTGCGTTGACAGTAGATCCACCTGTATTAGCCTCCATAGAACCCTACGTGAGTCCAGGGAGAGTCTTCTTTGTGTGAGCTCTATTTCATGTATCAAGACCGACTCTGCCCTGATAAGAAAGGCATCAAGAGTGCCCACAACCCCTTGGCCCCCTGTCCCTTTGCGTGTACCAACACTCATACTTAAAATATTTAATTTATACAGTGATTAAAACAATAAAGTACAGAAAATGAAAATATTAAAAGTCACTGACCAAGTTCATGTATAGGAGGGCAGTTGTTCAAAGATGCAAGATTGTTGGCCCTGCCCCCTTCTGCCCCGGACGGCCAGAGACGGCCTGCCCTTTGCCCGGGCTTCGCCCAGCACCGCCCTCGCGGTTCCCGCGATGCGGGAGCCCTGTGCCCCTTATGTGCACCTCCTGGCACTTTCGAAACGATTTTCGTCCACTCGTTCCTTAATCTGTTGCTGCGCTCCAATTCTCCAATTCTACTGAGAACTCACTCCCTTCTCCTCGCTCGGGACGCAGGAATGCAGGAATACAAGAATGCTGCCAGCCATGTCACGTCACCTTCTATTGAGAACTATCTCCCTTCTCCTCACTCGGGACGTGGGAGTGCAGCAATAGAGGAATGCTGCCAGCCGTGTCACCTCGCCTCATCCCACCTGCCCGTATTCACCTTGGGAGCCGCGGGGGTCACAGACCTCAAATCCGCGCTCAAAAACCCAGAGCAGAACCGAAATACCAATCCCTCTGCCAGAAATTTGCCGAGCCTCATGGAGCCAAACGCCAGCGGGCTCCTCAGCGTGCCATTGCTGAGGGAGGGGGCTCGGATCATATGTAATTCTCACTTCACACTTTGTATCTGTGTAATTTACAGCACATACACATCTTCACTACACTATTTCTCGCTACTTTGAAAATGTCGCAGGCCGCAGCAGCGGTTTCTGTGTAAGGTTGTGGGGGCTACGCCCCTCCCATCTGCAGGCCCTTTCAAACCTTTTGTTTTTAATATTTTCATACGCATTACCTATACTTAAATGTCTGACTATCTTATCGGCCGTCCAATGGATGAAGCACACAGACAGAGCTGTCAGATACTAAGAGGCATTTCCAGTGCGTGTGTGAACGTACTGAGTATCTTTTACAGAGTGATGTCATTACACAGGACTTACCTCAGCCCTTGCTTCACATAAGGTGAGGTGGCGAAACTGTAGTGATGAATGGAGCAGAACATATTAAGTCTTGCAGGATGCTGTACATCAAAGCTCAAACCACAGTTGATGGAAAGAATGCAGAACAATGTCATACATTCACCCCAGTACAGAGATCTGGGCCTAAATCCATCGTTTTTTTGCACTCCACACCACCCCAGTTCAGACATGGCCATATGCAAATCAGTCTGACCCTGTGCCTCATGGGAACAGTCCAGCCCGAACTGCCAAGCCATGTCTTCCCTGGACCGGAAACAAGATTCCGAGAACCGGTTTCTGGCATTTCAGCCGTCTTCAGCCCAGCTTGCTTGAATCCAGTGGTGTGGAGAGCATGGGAATCACGTCTGAGCATACCCATCCCACTCGGGGTGACAAATGCAAAAACCACAGTTGATGGACAGAATGCAGAACAATGAATGTATGTCAAAGCTCAGTGTGCTCTTTGCCATATCATGAATGGGTGGGTACCAGTGGCGTCACTAGAGGGGTGCGGGGGGTGCGGACCGCACCGGGTGACACCCATCACATGGGGTGACACCAATCTGACTAACTGGTTACGCTGTGTAACACAGCTCTGGTGCCTCCCATCTACCCTGCTTTATAATCAGGAGGAACCCAGACTCTGAGCAGTCAGTGGAATAAGGAAATAGTTTCATACGGGCATGATTTCACTACGCAGTTTCTCTGTCTCAAATTCACTTGCATTTTGGAACAACCATCACTTTGTGACAGTCGCAGGGTTGGACTGGTGACGAATCAACATAAAAGGCTCCAAGCGGACGCCCCGCTCCCAAACATGCAGATGCACTGCCCTCCACCCGACACTCACACGGGATGGAGGAACACAGAAAGGCACCCCAGAGTTAACACAAGCTGGGACAGTTGTCAAGTAACCCTGTTTAAGAAACGTTCCACGATGTATGTCGCAACAACTATTGGTGTAAATGAGGAAAGAAGACAAATGCAATGATCAGCAATAATGAATAATGGCGGCGAGACCCGACAATCCAGTTTGCTGTTATTTAAAAAGGCACAATATAAATAAATAAAACACATGCAGGGTTGGAATGGGGCAGAAAATATGCCCATGAACCAAAATAAAAGCAGCCTCTATTAGTGAGTTAGAAAGCTAAAAAAGCGGCCAGTGTTTGCAAATTGGGGCAGTTTAGAACTGAAGACTGGCTCTGTAGGTGTTTTGCAAGGTATAGAACACTGCATGGATTGGTGTTCGCTGTACTCAATGTTTATTTAAATAACTAATAAATAACAAAACCCGGCCCAGCAGACCATAAAACAGGCCACACACTGACCTGTCAGAGCAGCCTCTGGGTCACTGCTTGATTGCCCTTTAGCAAAAGACACACAGATGATGGACGGGATGCAGAGCAAATCAAACATTCACCCCTAGTCAAGAGATCTGTGCTAAATCCATCATACCTTTTCTTACTGAGACTTCGGAATTCTTAGCTGTTTTAATTTTAGCACTATATGCATTTGTTGACTGGGGCTCTTGGACATTACGCCTGTTTCACTGTCCAGGACTGGGAATTCGGACCGGCAGTTACTTCCTGGCTCTCACCACTCGACAACTAGCAGCGGCGTAGCTAGGGGGGGCAGTGGGAGCGGTCCGCCCCAGGCCACAGTGCGGCACTATTTTGGGGGTGGCGGCGGTACAGTTCACACATTACGTGCATTAATTAGTGCAGTGTGCAAGCGCACCTGCTTACAACAAATACTGCAGTGCACGCAATGCATGCACGCACCACCTACTAGCTTAGTGGTGATGGTGCGATGCGTGGCGGCAGCGTACCCAGGTTGTGGGTCCCAGGGCCATCAATCTTATAGCACTACCAATGAAGGTCCTGGGCCAGCCCCTGCGCTGTGCTCCTATGTGCTGTGCTCCTATGACGCGTGCCACCATCACACGCTTAGACTGAGTGGAGACAGTCTTGGCAGGGGAGTGCTGCTGGGAGAGTTGCAGAACCCCTATGGTAGGGGCCCAGCCACCACCACAGTGGAGTCTAAAGAAAAGGTAAGATGTCACTGTGAGTTGAGCAAGAGTTTTGGCACACTCTTTAAAACTTTTCTACAACGATATGTATACCATGTGGAGGGTAATTTATCGGACTTCAGTGGCTTTCATAAGATAGTACCGCCATTTCAAAATAGCAGGTTGTGTTACTGAAAAAATGCCTACGTGATGCAGATTGATTCTCTTGAACTGGACTCCTCGTTTTTGTGGCAACCTATTTTGTATAAACATAATGTTTTCTCTTAGCAAATATTAGTATTTCTCAGTATGGTGCATATACATGGGGCAATAAGATTTCTCCCTTCTTGCACACAACAGATGTCTAGAGTGTATGGGAAGTTCTCTCGTGTGTGCACGGTACCCCCACCCCGCCTCCCAGTTTCTGTCCTGGTGTGCTGTGGGGTTTGTTGAAGTGCTGGAGGGGGCAGCCTAGGCTCCTTTCAGGATGCTGGTGGCTCGAGCCCTCTGTGCCTCCCCACCCCTCACTCTCTTTCTTTGCCCTCCGTGATGTGTTTGTTTTTTTTCTGCACACAAATACACTCAGACAGGGCACCCATTAACTTGCAGTTTTTGCAGCACGCCATGTAATCGCTATTAGCAGAGTGATTAGAAAAGAAACAGTTTTAGATGGATATTGGTTTCCACAAACAGAGATTGCAAAGTGTGTGTTCCGTCCGCAGGAAGGGCTGCGCTTTGAAACTCAGGACTTTTTTGCAATGGCTATTTTTTGTTGCTTTCGTGGGGCACTATGGGCCCTAATGCAAGCAGGAGGAAATGTGACCACCACCTCCGTGTGCAAGAGAACAAAATAGTGACAATTGACATGAGATTGGGTACTTTACACCCCAGAACCCCGGTGCCACTGCACCTGCTGTAGTAAGAACAGCTACATACCTATTTGCTTTGTCAGTCTCAAGGTACTGTATTAGGAGCTTTCTCAACATTTTAACATGGCAGTTAGTTTCGCCCAGAGTGTGCTGTGTTGTTAAGCCAGACTGTGTCATCATATTGTCAAGTGTTCTGCTGCCGTGTTGTTCAGTGCAGTGTCTTTCAGTCTAGTCTTGTGCCTGCCTGTGCAGTGTGGTGCTGTTTTTCTTGACTAGTGCCACATAACATGGGGTGCAGTCTAGTGTTATGGTTTAGTGAGGGTTCTTAAGGCCTACTGTAGGTCTGTATTGCTTAGCTTTGTACCACACTGTTTAGTCTGGTGCCATATTGACCAGTGTTGCTCCATTGGGGTATCCAGAGTGGTGCCATTTTGTCTAGTGTGGTGTCATGTTGCTGAGCTGGTGTCATATCATCCATTGCTGGGCCATTGCGTTTTGTGGGGTGACGTTTTGTCTATTGTGGAGTCCTTCTCTCTAGTATGATGCTGGCCTGTTCATTGTGATGCCATGTTAACCAAAGTTGTGCCATGTTGTTTAATAGGGTGCAATCATGTTTCCCACTGTGGCTTCCTACTTTCTAGTGTAATGTCCATGTTGTGTTGTGCGTTGTGGCTCCATGTTTTAAGTTGTCCAAAGCAATGCTATATTGTGGATCTCTGGTGTTGCCCTTGGTGGCATGCTGCCATGTTGTGTTGTCCTGTGTTGTCTTGTGTGGTATCAGGTTGTCCAGTGTGATGGCATTGTATTAGGTCATGTTGTTCAGCACAGAACCATGGTGCATGTTGTCCTGTGTTGTGCTGTTGTGTAGTCCTCTGTGGAGCTGACATGCTGTGCACACTTTAGTACCATACTGCAAAGTTTACGTTATGTTTTCTAAAATTCCATTCTGTTGATTAATGTGATATCTTGTTGACTGTTGTGGTGCCATGTTGTTCAGTGCAGTGCCACCATGCAGTCCAGTGTGGTGAGACCGCAGTGCCATGCTCGGGTGTCATGTTGTTCAGTGCAGAGCCACCATGCAGTCCAGTGTGGTGAGACCGCAGTGCCATGCTCTGGTGTTGTGTTGTTCAGTGCAGTGCCACCATGCAGTCCGGTGTGGTGTGACCGCAGTGCCATGCTCTGGTGTTGTGTTGTTCAGTACAGTGCCACCATGCAGTGTTGTGAGACCGAAGTGCCATGCTCTGGTATGTTGTTCAGTGCAGTGCCACCATGTAGTCCGCTGTGGTGTGACCACAGTGCCAGGCTTGGTGTTGTGTTATTCAGTGCAGTTCCACCGGAGGAGGTCCATGCGGTAAGTCGTGAGGGGGTGACACCATGAGTTACCCGCACCGGGTGACACCAACCCTAGTGACGCCACTGGAGGGTACTTCGCCCCCTTCATGCTTTCCACAGTATAACATAGTCCTTTCACATGGTCCGTCAGTCTGTTTGCTGGAAAGCAGAATTCCCGAACTGCAACTCTGACTCTTTTTGCCGTGTTGCACCTGCTACGGTTGGTGTGAATGCCTTTCACCGAAGGCAAATTTGCCGGCCAGAGACGCGTGACTTGCGGATGCAGCTCTACTGTTATTAAGAAGTTATAAAACATGAGGCAGATTCAAGCAGCATGCCGGGCAGGTAACCAGCTTGGTATTTGATGCACCCAGGACTGGAGCCTGATTCTAGGTTGTCTTGCTAGCCTCAAAATTCACTTCAATAGATTTTCTCCAGTAACAACTTTTGTCTGCAAACTCTTTCGATGGAGATGCCGCGGCCACATTTATTCCTTGCCTCCTATTCATTCATTCCAACCTAATGGCATCTGTGATCTGGGGGCACAGTACAAACATTACTTCTACTAACAGTGGTAGTGATGCACTTATAGGCACATTGTAGGTTTGTCGGGTTCTGAGCGCTATGTGGCCTGTGCTATGTGGCCTGACTTTGCATTGCTTTTGATCTGTCCAGGCTAACATTTCAATTACTGTGCCTTCACAGCACTTCATAATGTGAGCGCTTCCTGGGGCAAGAGTTTAAATAAATGGGCATATCTTTTACAGGTTTAGGATTTGCATCTCTTCTGTGGAGATTATAGCATCTTTCGCAGTACAGCTTAATAAATATTAAATGATAGTGATAATTTAATATACAACAAATTAAGAGTTTGCAGCTAAAGAAAATGGAAGCAGAAAGCAATTGTAAATCTTTGGCCTGGGTGACAATAAGATAGTTCAATACATTAGTGCTTTTGTTGAAATAAATGATGTGCAGGTCACAGGTTCAAATGTGAATATTGTAGTACTTCTGAGCAGGAATGTACTAGTTCCCAAGTCATTTCATTTCTAATTCATTTCTAATTGTACCTAATTGCATTATGCTACCCAGTACCAACTGAGGGTTGAACATTTGCAGGTAAATGTATGTGTGTGACGGTATGTGCATTTTATATGTGCATTTGATCAGCAAACATCCATTACCATACGAATCGTATGATTTACTATTCCAACACCTTCCCTACTGTATGTAGACTGGTGTTGGAATAGTAAATCATACTATTCCTAAGTCCAGCACCCTTCAGCACAAGTCATTGTAACGACTTCCGTTGTAAAAACTGCAATGTAACGTACCGCGATCATTTTGATCGCGTTGAAACGTCCTATATTCTGTTTGATCACCAGTGACTCGGATCACCCTGGGGTACATGGCATATTACAGCTGTTACTGGGTGCATGCCAGCTAGCCTTGCAGTAATACATAATTTATGACATATTCTGGAACTGCTTTGGGACACGCTGGAAAGCTTGAGAAAAACTGACTGATTGGTGGCATATTTGGCGGCCATTAGTGACACACTGTGGGCATCCATTGGGACGTGCTGGCTAACCCTAGCATAATAATGACCCTTTACTATTGTCTGGCAGGTACAGCAAGGGGAGAACCAAGGGAGCACACGACCAGCAGCCAGAAGGTGACTGTGGGCAAGAAGGGAAAGAGGCCACTTGACCTTGGACCCCACATTATAAAGGTGGGTTGGGCCTGCCAACAGATGCCTTTAGATAGCAAAACCCCCACTGTCTAGTCACTAGAACCAGAAATAATATTTTGCATGTCCTCAAACAAAGATATTTTTGCTCTTCCTGCCAGTGGCAGCAATTGCCGTATGGACCTCGCCACCAAACCTGCTTCAAATTTCCGCAGCCCCCACCCTCAACTCATGGGCACCCTTGTGCATTCTCTGGTAGTCAGCGGATAACCCTGCCATAATAGCCCAGCAGTGATATTCAGGGGTATTTCTAGCAACGTCCTTATAATATATTTTCCAATAGCGATTCTTCCCTGCCAAATGCAGCCATACTGAACAAAAACCAGGCTGGCCCTGGTTTAGGTGTGGCATACAATTGAATTACTGATTTCCTGCATAACTCAATCCTGGCTATCCCTTGCATAAGGATGAGGAGAATATTTACCACACAATAGACCTGCTATTTGATGATGAATGGGCATGAAAAGAAGAATTTAAACTAGTATATATGTGTGAATGGTGAAAATGACACGATGATGTTGGGTAGCTAAACAAAATTGATCTCTGATCATGTGATGTATTTGAGCAATAGTGCAGCTGTGTGAACCGGTAACATTTGTATAGACTTGCTGTCCACAACCTGTGATTGAAATTTGTATAACTTGTCATTTTTGTGGCTCGCCCTTTTTATTTAGAGTCACAGCGATAACATTTTAGTGAGCAGCTACTTGAAAGGGACTAAATGGGAAAATAAAGAGAATAATGTATTATTAAAGTACATAAGACATTTTACCTTGCATAACCAGATTGCCTGTACTGCCTGTAAATCCTAAAGTTCTAACCTACCTTTAGAGGACATTACATTGAAAAGTCCACCGTTTTACAAATATTGTGTGAACATTTACTTGGCTAGGGCGAGTTTTGTGATCCCTTCTGAACGTAAAGCTTGCTTGGAACAGCATAAAAGTTCCCCTTCAGGACAGGGCATTTTTACTAAACATCTGTGAAAATCCAGCTTCAAAATGCTACCTTTCGCCCAGCTTCTAGTCAAAATCTTCTCAGGTGGAGATAGAACCCCCCTTTAACTTATCTTCTGGCTTTCTTCATTCAGACACTCACATCCTCCAATTCAAGAAAGGGATTTACGCACTACCACTTTCAAAATGTACCAGCCACCAGAGGCAGGCTGGTCTCTCCCTCTGATATTTACAGTCTAACCAATGGTTGAGAAAGCCTTTCATTGCAATGCAATAGGTCTAGCATTTGCAAGAGTTTAAGCTATTAGTATTTTAAATGACAAAGCCTTTTATTTACGTTTAAAACCCAAAACATAAATAAAAGGCATTGTCATTTACAATGCTCAAACCCACATGAATGCGAGACCTATTGCATTGCAAAGGCTTGTTTTTTTGAGGGGGGGGTTTGATATATAGCAAACTCGACCCAAAGGCATCAGAGCGCTTTACATAAGCACAAGTTGTGTTACAGATGGACACTTTAATTTTGTTAGGCAGGGGGGATTAAATGATTTGCCCAGAATCACAGGATGTTCAGCGTCCCTGCCACGACTCCAACCTTGTTCCCCAACTTCAAGGTCGCCTGCTCTAGCTGTTAGACCACCTCCTCTCTCACTAGATCTCGCTGGCCATGACTGTACAAATAGCTATTAAAGTGCATCATATTCTAGTCATCTAAAAACATCCTTGCTAAGTAAACCTCTGCCCAATTGTATGGATATGGACAGATAACAATCAAAGCTTAGTGAACTATCATTCACTTTAGGTGGCCATATGTTGATAAAGGTTAAGTACAAAACATTATCCTAACACTGCCCTTCAACGATTAGGCAAGCTGATTCAGTGCAAAACTTAAAACTAGCCAGCGCTTTACAAATAGGCCATGATCGAGAATGTAGTATAACCATCTAATCAGCTAATTTTTAGTAGCAAACGTTAAAAAATTTGCTAGTTCCAATGTATGAGGCACAATCGCATAGCAAAATGAGAAATCGCAAAAATAGCGATTCCTTACGTTGCGAGACCCAGAATTCTGCGATTTTCCTAGCGATTCCTTATTTTGCGATTTCTCAGTTTGTGAAATTCGCAAAAGGGAAATCGCAAAATAAGAAATCTCTATGGGATGTATGAAAAAATCGCAAATAGCGAATTCACGGAATTCGCTATTTAGAGAATCGCAATTAACACCAAGTAGGAGCAGGTAGTAATCAGGTGCAAACTATTTAAGGAGTCCCACAATGCAACAGACTTTTTTCTACAATGGCTGGGCTGTACGTGATAGCCAGAAGGCTGCGACTCAGAGCTGCTGCACAGAGGAGGAGACGCCAGGAGAGGATATTCCGTGCGCGCATTACCCTGTTCCAGCGGAATGAGGACAGCCATTCACACTATAGGCTGGATGAAAAGAGCATCCTTGATTTAATTAAGGATCTCAAACCCTTTCTTGAACACCCCACACGCAGAACACAGTCCATCCTCATCCACATCCAGGTCCTGTGCTCACTGCACCTCTCGGCATCAGGTAGTTTCCAGGGGGTGATTGCCTCAGCAGGAGGGGTGTCACAGAGTGCGCTCTTGTGCTTTTTCCACGCGTTCCTTAATGCCATGGTACAGAGGCTGCATCACCACATTCACTTCCCAAGCAGCCCACAGGCACTAGACCAGACCAAGCAGGAGTTCTATCAAATAGCCCAATTATCCCGCGTCATTGGATGCATAGATGGAACACATGTTGCAATATCCCCCCTCCCACAATGAGTACGTGTTCAGGAATCGCAAATCCTACCATTCCCTGAACATACAGGTGGTGTGTGATGCCAAACACATCATCACGGACATTGTCGCTACATACCAAGGCAGCAAGCACGCCGCTTTCATCTTCCGTCACAGTGGGATACACCGTAGACTCACAAGTGGGGAGTTTGGCGAGGGATATCTACTAGGTAAATGCATTTGAACAGAGGCCACACTTGTTAAGGATAGCATGTGGAGGACAGTGTTTAACCATATTCCTCCCACCCCACAGGTGACAGTGCGTATGCGGTCCGGGACTTCATACCGACGCCCTACCTGAATCCAGCCAACGCTGGGGAGTGGCGGTACAACAGAGCCCACATAGCAACCAGAGGCACCATTGAGCATACATTCAGGATACTCAAGAGCAGATTCACATGCCTACATAAGAGTGGAGGGGCACTACAATACAGCCCCAAGACCTGTCGCAAGATAGTGGTAGCATGTGCCATGCTGCACAACATTGCCACCAGGAAAGGCACACCGGTGGAGCTCAGTAAATCGGATTCATCAGATGTGGAGGGGCCTGCTCCAGGATGTATGCCACAATGCTAGATATCATTTGTGAGACTGTGTTTTATTCCTTAACTTTAGGATGAATGATGTCACACAGCCTGAATGACACACAATGTCTCTACCAATGTCCAGCACATGTTATTGTCACAGTGCAAGTCTTTCATCAGGAGCAAGAGTCCATGTAAAGTGGGTACCTGCACCCATCCAGTGGTCCCATTTAGTGCACCTCAAATGCGGCGCTGTCGTGAGTAAGCCCTTGTTTGGGGTTACACAGTGCCCTCCTCACTTGGCCCACTAGGCCTACTGGTACGGCCACTAAGGCGCCTATCAATGGTGGGCAGGGGGGTAATGCTGCTCCTTCCTGACTGTGCATCCTCATCTGTTGGAGTTACGACTCTTGGCTCAGTAGTGCAAACTGCCCGCATCTCATCTACTGCAGATGTTATTTGGACCAGTGCCCTTGCAACAACCTGGCTGTTGTGTGCCACCTCGTGTTGCATCAGATGCTGCGTCTTGATAGAACATTGGTAGCAGAGGACAGGCGGTTCACCGCCTGTGTGTACAGGTCTAGGCACTGCATCTCTCTGCGCCTAGCAGCACAGTCAGCCTTTATTTTCGCAAAGAATGCCTCTAGGGCACCTGTAATGCCCCTGAAGCCTGCCCTGACTTCCCTCTGTAACGATTTTATATTTTTGGCCTACAGGTGCTGTAATTGCAACACGTGCATCTCCAGTCCGCCAAACACTGTGTCATCCCCTGGATCTCCAGCACTGCTGGATGTACGAGACCTGCGCCTGATTGGGACTGTTGTGATTGGATCAGCACGTCCACAGTGTTGTCGCTCTGGCTGTGTTGGCTCAGGTTGGACATCGCCATTGGTGTCCTGGCCCTCGTCCTCCAATGGGGGTAGTGGTGGCACTACATGTCTCCGGCGGTGCTTTGGAGGGTTTACTGGCCTGTCCTCCTCCTCTTGCCCTGCTGCTTGTCTGTTAGGGGAATCACCCTGTCTTCCACTGCCTGTTGCCTGTGTTTCAGATGGTGCTGTGGACATAAAAGCACACATTTATTTACTATTCTGACTTGCACTTGTCAATTATTAAATATAACTGTTTGGGATTACATGTGTCTTGTATTTGCCTTTCCTGGTGTGCACATGCTAGTGGGGACTGGCTGGCTGTAAATGCACCACTGTAATGTGCATGTGACTACATCTCCCATATGCATTGCAGTGTGTGCTTGTGTACCTGCACTGGACTACTAGTTTTGTCCTGCCCCTGGGTCACTGCTGGGTGTGTGGGGGTGGTTGGGGGGTGTCAGGGGTGTTATGGCATGCTTCTTACCTTGTCCTGGTACCGGTGAGTCGGAACTGTCAATGTCGGACACGCCCATTGCGCTTTCCGGAAGCAGGGTCTCCTCCACCAGTTCCTCAAGAGGTGTGGAGTCACTGGCAGTGGAGGTCCCTCCACCGGTCTTCCTGGCCTGCTCCAACCTGGCAGCCACCTTCTCCTTTAAGCGCTGGCGTATATCGTACCAGCGCTTTCTTAAGTCTTCCACACTCCTGTGTGTAACACCAACAGCATTCACTTTCTGCTGGATTTCTGCCCATATACGCCGCTTGCGTGTCTCAGGCACCGGAGTGATTTTTTACCAAATAGGTGCTCATGGTTTGTCACCATTTCTTGAATGAGAACCTTCAACTCTGCTTCAGAAAACGTTTGCTTCCTTTTCCTCTGGCCTTCCCCCTGCTGCTGCTGCTGTGTGTCCTGGCTGGCCATGTCTCCAGTGTCTTCCATTCTTTTCACCACTGCAGAGTTCCCTCTCCACCACTCCTTCTCTCTGACTGTGCTTCAGAAACTCAGGTGCAGCATGGGTAGTCACACTTCCTGGTTGTGATGTCATTAAGCTGCACCTGAGTTTCTGATTAGCAGATTTGCAAAATTCGCAAATCTGCGATTTTTTACTTTAAGGAATCGCAAATTTGCAAATTTTTACGTTAAGGAATCGCTATTTGGGGTATCTCAATGAAAATAGCGATTTTTATAGAATTGCTATTTTATTGTGATTCTTTACTTACATACCGTTTTGCGATTCTGAATTTGCGATTCGCAAAAAATCACAAATTCAGAATCGCAAAAGGGGATCTTGATACATATGGCCCATTGTTCCTATGCTGCCCTTAGACAGTCAGAAGAACTAGCTATGCATGATATTTTAGTACTGGCCAGCTGCTCACATGTGGAGTATAACCTAGAATAGACTTTATCAGCAAATATGGCATACCAATTAAACACCTTTCATAAAATCCATAAATGCAAGACAGCTAGAAAGATAAAACGCAAATTTTCCAAAATATATAGTCATGCTATAACCTTAGACAGTGCTAATGCATGTAGGAAAGCGCATGTGCAAATTTTAAAATTAGCAGCCAGTAGTTCAGGGCAATAGTAGCTTATTTACTTGTGTATTATTGTAACTTGCCATGGTCATTAATCTCATATCTCTGACTTTTATCAGATCTTCTACCCTTTCATGCAGCTTGTATGTAGGATGCTACTGCTTGATAAATATCCCACCAATCTGTTCTTTAATAAAGTGATAAAACCTCCTTACAGTTGCTGGTATTGTATTTTAAAAATAGGGGATGGAGCTAAAACTTTAGAGAAGCTAATGACGTGACACAAAGAAGCATCAATTGAGTAATTGTCTCTTGGCTGCCCAAAGAGCAGCAACACGTGTCATCTCTGAATCTGGTGGTCTTTGGCCAAGATTTGAGGAAGGACTGGACCTGTAAGGCTCCTAATCTAAACTTGAGATATGAAGCCCGTTTCTAGGGTGGAAATATACCCAATCCAAATGCCTACTCAGCCAATGGGTAATCTTGTTCTTCAACTGTTAAAAGCTTTTCCTCCCTTTCCCCTAAGAGGCGGCACATTGGGCAACACCAACACAAAAGGGGTGACTGTCAGCAGTAGGTTGAGAATCTAGGCCTCAAGTGGAAGCCTAACTTACCCCTGCCGTGCTATGGAGAGGAAAGCTGGTCACCTCATAAGAATGATATACCCTCCTTGATACCTTATCAGGCAAACTAGTGTCTGAAGTGGATTTTACTTTAGAGCCCACACCTTAGAATTCTCAATTTGTCCACCTCTATCCACTGAAGGTAAACTTTTAGTAGGTTTCTTAACCACAACTTTCTCTGACAACCGGGTGGCAGAAATTACATTATTGCTCAAGAAGGATGTTGGGGTAAGATCCAAATTCCCACCAATGCTTAGTGAGGTCACTGATGTTGATGCATCAATTTGATCTGTGCATTAATGGACTCCACTAGGTTTTAAATCATAGTTTCTATCTTAGTCGCTGACCACAAGAATCAAGTGTCCGGTACAAGATTTCCCAATCTCTTTAGGTGCTCCTCAGGCCCAACCCGGGGTCCATGTGCATTGTGGAGACCCCCCTACACTGCTCTTTACTCGCACTCCAGCTTATCCCTATTCAAAAAAAGAAAGGATCCTTTGTGTTTATACACCAAATTAGTCACAGGTATGGCATTGATTTTAGGTGGTTGTGTATTAAGGTCTAACTAGATTAGGCAATGGCAGCTAGGAGTATTACAGTGCTAGAACTGCCCACACACAGAGCGTCTCTTCATTTATAGTATGAGCAGGGTCATCGGTGCTCTGCCCTAATCCTAATTGTCCCTCTACTGGAGCAATGTCTTCCCTAATAACACCAACAACAGAAGCAAGATACATGAGAACAGAAGAAGTAGTACAGGGACGTTTATCCACTAAGTGGGTCACTCAAGCTTTACTCTTAGCCATGGTCCAACAAGGGAAGCGATGAGCCAAGAGGAGGCACTGTTAATTCTTCTTTGGCCAAGGATTGGGCCAGATGGGCCCACTCTTGCGCTGGTCCTTGCCTGGGTATATGACCAGGTGCATCCCATGTGTGCCCTGTGCTGTGGGAAGGAGAGCTCCCTTATGAAGCACTTTGGGCCTGCTTACACCTCCAGGCAAGTGCCCTTGTGCTCTACGGGTAATAACGTCTGAGAACATCGTCCATGGAGAATGCCATATTGTGGGAAGAAGAGTGCGTGTTCTCTGCACCTGCTCCCACCTCAGGCAAGTGCCCCTCTGCACTACTGGTGATGAAGCCCCAGAAAAAACATCCTCAGAGAATCTGTGCTGTGGGAAGGAGAGCACATTTATAAAGCACTGTGCACCTGCCCTCACCTCCAGGCAAGTGCCCCTGCGCGCTATAGGTGATGAAGTCCCAAAATAGCATCCACAGAGATTTTGAAATACATATTTCAAAGCACCTCTCCTGCTTTTGTGTGCTATTTTGGAAGTGTTTTTCATTGACGAAAATGTGTTTGGTGCTTCACTTTGTCCCTGAAACATTCTTGCAGGGCTGATCATTACCAGAAACACTTTCTGCACAGTATTACTCAGTGGGTTGTGTATGGTTAGGTCTAATTTGATTTCTAATTCGCATTAGTGCATTGCTCAAGTCCTAGTGCCAGTTGGTTAGAAATCTTTCCCCTGCAGCTCTGGAGGGGGCCTAGATCGTATCAGTATGGCCTGTTGAATCGGTGGGTCCTCAAATTATTTGGTGAAGCCTACAATAGTTGGAAAGTGGGGAAATACATACTGCCCTGTGCTCAAATAAGATTTAGCTTCAACCTGGTGCCTTAGAACCTATATGTGCCTTGTGATAAAAATAATAGAGTGTCTCAGCATCTGGTTTGCTGCATGATTTCCATTAAGTCTGATGGAGGCAGGTGAGAGAGAGAGAGAGAGGTGGCACTCAGATGCTAACTAAGGGGCACATGCATCAAGCATTTTTGGAGTCGCAAACGGTGCGATTCCTTAAAATCGGCCGTTTGCGATTCCAAAAATGCTTTTTGGAATGCATCAAGCATTTTTAGAAATCACAACATTTTTGCGATTTCTAAAAATGTGATTGCTTTTAAGAAATCGCAAATTTGCGATTTCTTAAAAGCAAAGCATGATTACTTTTATAATTGCGAATTCGCAATTAGGGTGTCAAATTTACCGAGTGGTTGAACCACTCGGTAAATTTGCAAAAAGTGTTAAAAACGCTGCAAAAGCATTTTTTACACATTCATGTTACGGACACACATGTCCTTAGGAATGTGTGTGTGCAACATGATGCGAAAACAACATTTCATGGGTGCAGGGGGGGTCATTTGAACCCCCCTCTCCACCCTTGAAATGCAATCAGGATTTGCGATTAGCAAAGTGCGAATTCGCAATTCCCATTCATTCCTATGGGCATTTTAGCCCATAGGAATGAATGGGAATTGCGAATTCGCACTTTCCTAATCGCATAATATTTGAGAATCGGTAAAAATTGCGATTTTTACCGATTCTCAAATATTTTGAGAAAATGTACATGCATCCTATTTTGAATTTCCTAATTTGCGATTCCCTAAAAATCGCAAATTAGGAAGTGCAAAATGACACAATGATGCATGTGGGCCAAAGTCCCTGTCACCAAAAGGGTAGCCAATTCCTTCTCTTCTATTGGTTGGTGAAGTTTGGATGTATAACCTATTTTATTGTTAGGCTAGGTTTGTGCTACATAAATACCAGATACATACTGTTGAGCTGCACATGTTACATTTGTGTATTTATGTGTGAATGAACGTTGGACGTCTGCTGCCATCCACTTTATACTTGTTCTTTGTTTGTATTCCGGAGCTTGCATTGCTCTTACATATTATGGGCCTGAGTCACAAATGTAATCCACAATTTCGAGTGACTTACACTTTTGAGTACGTTTATTACTTTTCGGTATTCACAAACCACACTTTTGTAGTAATTTACACATTTGTATTAACTTACACTCTTTTAGTACGTCCAGCACTGAACATTACCAACCATGGATACCACAACACTATTCCTTAGAAAATAATAGAGGGAGGGAACAGGCCGTGATTAAAGATACATCCATTTCATGCTTCAGGAAAAATGGCTTGTTGCGAGGTCCTAGCAGTCAATAGTGCAGCAAGTGTAGTGCCACCAGTTTCCAGGCCTGAGAATGGGCAAGGTATAGAATATACCTATATTTTAGTAGCAAACAAGGGAATTGTTGTGGTGAGGGTGGGCACATTTCCTTGCTCCCATTAGGACCCATGCCATCTTTGTCACAACACTGCTTTTTGGAGTTTGCACACAAAATTAACATGTAATTCCAAAAGCAATTTTACTGAAACTACATCTTTCAAATAAATGATCTGTACGTACATTGCACATTGAGGTTATATTTTGACCTTAACTATGCAGCGGATAATAGTAATACATACAGGAGGCGATGACGATCTTACCTATATTGTTTACTTTTTAAGAATGGTTATGGGAAGCTTACCTCTTAATACAGTAATTATGGTGAACAACATCAAGCAAAAACATTTTCTACAGTGTCTGCGCTACTACCACATTAGATCAAAAACTCCGACAATAATTATATTCACGATAACATCTCGCAGATTTTGTTTTATTTTGAGAACCTTGAGTGATATTTCCCAATGTACATACTGTAGACGGTCTCTATTTGTCAAAAAGAACGTGTGTGCTGCTGATAGCGGGGTCAAAGGAGAGCAGCTAAGGAGTGTAATTAATCTGTACATTGGTCATCTTGGTAATTCTTAATTACGGTTAAAAAAAATGTGTGTTTCGAAAGCCAGCTAACTTTGCATGAAATGGTGTAGTAGTAGACGAGGCACATGGGACGGTGTATGGGTGCATACAAACCTTTAGGAACAGATTGGCGAGCCGTGGCTGCATGCACCATATGAGACACACAGCGTGCTATGACTATGAGTGTGACAGGGAAAGGGAACCGGCTCCCTCCCAGCACACACATTAGCAGCAGGGCCAGAAGGTGGGGTGGTGCCTTAGGATGATGGCAGCAGAAGGCAGAAGGAGAGACAGCTGGCATGATCTGTCCAAATATGTTTCCATGATAAAGGCAAAGGGAAAAAAATCCGACATTGCAATGTCTGAATAGCTGTGTCCGCACGAAAAACACAGATTAAATAGAAATATCTTCAATGGGATGCTCATTGGGTAACGTCTTGTAATAGCTCCCCCCCCCCCTTATAGAATGACAAAATATCGATATGGGAAAATACATTTGAAATGGGCATTTACATAAATCAAATACAGGCAGGATTATTTCGATCTGAATTACAAAAATTCGTGCAAGAAGTTTGTGAATCCAATGGGGCATATTATCAAGGGGGTTTATCTCCGCTTTTTTGGCTTTAAAAGCCAAGAAAGCGGAGATAAAATGATCTCTCTATTACCAAGCTGTCGCTAACACCAGTTAGTGACAGCTAATAGGAGATAGCGACCATCTTGGGCCCCGCTTTGCATGTCAGTGATATTTATCACTAATGACATGCAAAGTGGGCGTGCCAAGATGTTAGCGACTGGAAACAGTCCCTAACATCGCTATCTCCTATTACCAACTTTTGGAGATATTCGCGCTAAGCGCGAATATCTCCAAAAGCTAACACCTGCCCTGAGCAGTTCTTAGCCATGTTATCCAATGGGAGGTGGATAACATGGCTAAGAGCATTTGCTCGATAATGCATGAATATCGCTGACTTTTCAGCGATATTCATGCATTGCGGCCGTTTTTTATCGCATTTGCGATAAACCTTGCTAATAGCAAGGTTTATCTGCGATAAAAATCGCCGATGTGCGGCGATAAATTTTGTCTCTAAACAAGTTAGAGACAAAAATTATCGCTAGTTGTTGGTAATATGCCCCAATGTTTCCATTTTCTAACGAATGGCTAACAGCGCCTCGAGACCATCATGGGTGAAGCAGTCGCGCTAACCAAATCTTGACTGATTGACTGTCGCCACTGTTCGCAAAACACTCTTTACCAGGCTGGAAATAGGAAGAATATGACTGATCTGTTCTTACAATACCTTCTCCAGCCTCCCTACGGTTTCAAACAGTTTGAAAACTGATAGCCAAGTAGAGCTCATCACTTAAAAGAAAGCGTACTGAAGAGAGAATACACTAAGGGGCAGATTTATCATCTTTTTAGCAATGCGACACAGCAAGATAACTTGCTGCGCTGCGTGACAGGGCAGACATCCACCCCTTCTATCAAGATATGGTACACTCCTGTTCTCTGCCTGCCGTGGCCCATAATCTGCAGCCCAGACCCAACGAACACACCCCTGCGCCATGGTACAAGGGTGCTTGCGTTGCAGGCAGGATTGTTTTTGTGCACAAAGTTACACTTCCCTGCACAAAAAACAATCTTTAGAGTAATCTAAGGGTCAGAGTCACAAAGGTTTAGTGTCAGGTTATTGTTACTTTTTTGAGAGGTTCACCTGACGTTAAACCTTTTTGGGGATTAACAAATCAACACTAATTGATATTAGCGTTGGTTATTATAAGAAAGTAAGGCGAAGCAACACGAAACGCTGCTTTGCATTACTTCGCATCAGGGGAGCATTACATCGATGGAACATGAGGGTTCCCATGCAATCACCCATGCTTGTTGACACTAAACCCTATCTACTAACATGAGTAGACAGGGTTTAGTGCCAAAAATAATGCCTCTGGAAAGCAAGTGTTAAAAAGTGAAATGTTTTAATTTCTCCTTTGTTTCTTGACTTTGCATGCATGCTGCACTGTGGAGCACACATACAAAGTAGGAAAAGCTTTAAGGTGTGTCTAGCCATAGTATTTTGTGCAGAAAGCGTGCCCTTCTTGTACAAAGCCTATGGTAGACTCGGGCACGCACCCTAGCACTATGAGGCTAAGGTGTGTGCCCGGTGCATGGCAGCTGAAATTATTGCCAGCGCTAGGGAGAGAGGAGGGGAGAGCCATATTTCTGTAACTTTGGAGCTCCCCTGCTCTCTCCCTGTCACGCAACGCAGAACAGCATTTCTGGTTGATGGGCTGCGTACCATTGCACCTTTCAGAATATGGGCCTAAGTGTGCTGCAGAATGCAGCACACTTAGAAAGAGGAAACAGCGAGGAGAAATAAAGATATTTCTGGTGGGAAGATTTACAATTTCTGATGCATTCCCTGGTCTACCTGGTGTTGTTAAATCTGGGAATGCGTCCTAATAAATGGGCTGATGCACAGGAACCCAGTCGCTTCACCCATGTAATGCCTCAACCAGGCAGAGTGATGCAAGGCAGTGACTTCCACTGCATTGTGTGACTCCATATTTACCAAGCCATGCAGAGCCCCACAAGGTGGTCTTGTCTGGCTTGGTAAATCTCATTCTGCATTTTGTATCACCTTGCGTCTCCTTGCATGGCACGAGAGTGTCATAACTAAGCATATACCAGACAAGCAATGTCATTATTTATGTTGACCACATTAATCAGGGCTAAACTAAAACACTGTTCTTATATCATATCTGTATCTAGAAGTTAAGCAGAAAGGAGGCTGGGCAACATTATCTATTATTAAACACCCTCATTTCAGCCCAGGGCTCCCCTTCCTCCACTACACTATCCGGGGCTCACAACAAACCAAGTAACAACCCACTATGACAAAACTATAGCATGCACTCTATTACTGCTTCTCAGTGTAACTTAGCCATCGATACCACACATAACCAATGTCTCTAAAATCCCTCATTCATTACCAATTGTCAACCCTTATGGTCAACTCCAGTGCCAAACCTCATCAAACCCATCACATGCTCACTGCTAAGCCTTCCACGCTAAGCTGCAAAACACACAAAACAGGCCTTAATAATGTTCATTCAGCAGTAGAACATGCATCTGTAAGACATATTTCAATAAATAAAGAGGAATATTCTGTCCTTCCTCTGTCAGAAACCTAGTTCTCATTAGATGGTGCCACCACTCTTCCACTGGATTTTTAAATTATAATGAAAAATCTGCTGTCCAGCCAAAGCTTTGCATTCATGTCTCCCAATCATTCAGTATTCAGTGAGATACCAGGCTCCAGCTAAATCGAATCTGAGGACAGGACTGTGTGTATTTCCCCATGCTATAACTACTTTGACATCCTCTCATTAATATTCTGCAAACCATGATACGTTTTTCATTTACCAACAAACTTGCAGATTTATCTTGTTGACTTTAACTGCTGAGCAGATACCTTGGAAAGCAAATATGGCATTAAAATAGTCCAACAAATCCAAATGACATGAAGGGCCCATCTTTTCATCTGGCCATAATTTGAACTGAGACTTCCCATGGGATAACAGCACATCAAAACCTGGCCCCAGATATACGAAGGGATTGCATCGCTGTTGGGTCATGCAAGATGAAGCATGGAAGCGCAAGCCCTTAAGTGAGATTCACTATGCCACGCAGAGCTACTTTGTGTGGCTCTGCATGGCAGAGTTAATCTGGAGTAACGCAAGGAAGAGCAAGTCACTGCCTTGCGTTACTCTGTCCTGGGAAGGCATGGTTGGAGCTTTGGTGTTGCAGCGCATTCTCAGATTTTCTAAAAAAAAGTAAAAGTAAACCTGGGAATGCATCAAAATGCTACAGCTTGCCAGATTAAGAGTAATGTGGGGAAATATGTTTATTTCTCCTTGTTTATGCTATTTCTGTGCGTACTGCATTCTGAGCCTACATGCACAAAAGCAATCCTGCCTGCAGTTCAGGCACCCTTGAGCCCGTCCGAGGCAGGAAGAGACGTGGCTGGCCACAGTATTGACACTTTAATTTTTTATTACATCCTGCAGAGGCCTTTTGCTACAACATGGTATGAGTTGTGTTTGCTTATCCACTTGTACCCATATGATTGTGGTAGATCGTATATAGATAATTAGACAGCTCATAGGAACCTGTAAATATTAGTGTTCACACCAACACCTAGCTGGGGCTGAAAAGATAGTAAGAAATAGAGAATGAACAAGCGAAAATCTATCACAGGCCAAGGGGTAGCTGGGACCCTCAATGCCTTTCTACAAAGGGGGGAGTCGATCCTAAGGCATGAAATCATCTTAACTGAGCGCAGGTTATCACTCGAACCTCTAGTAGGACTCATGCATCCACTATCTATAAATTCAGAAGCTTTAGCCCCTACTCCTAGTGAAATGTCAAGATCTGCCCTAGATAAGGAGACACCCCTGTTGATATCATCCCAGGAAGAGATTAGGTCCCCAATGCCGGTGTTATCAGCTCAGCCTGAACCTGTACGAAAAACACCGGACCGGGCCTCCATAAATAAACCTAATGTTCTAACGAGAGGCCAAAAAATGAAGATTAGCCAGGGCAAGGGCCCAGTACCTCTATCAAAAAAAAAGCGTGGACAAGGTCCTAACGCACACAAAAACTCTCTTCACATGCAAAACAATACAGGGACAGAACGAGAATACAGCAGATTTGCCAGGGCAAGAGCCCAGTACCTCTATCAAAAAAAGGCATGGACAAGGTCCTAACACACACAAAAACTCTCTTCAGAGGCAAAACAATACTGGACAGAACGAGAATACATAACCTCAATGAAAACCACAGAGGCTGATGCAAGTAATTGGAGCACTATTTTAACGGGGGATTAGAGGCCACGACTCAGCCACTCTTATGGGATAAGTTAGAGGGTATTCTTGTAAATTTAATTTGACGGGTGATAGCTAAGTTTTTACAGAAAAGAATGCTGGATTTACTATTTTGACTCGCACATCAATTTTAGTTCTCATTAGTCAAGAGCCAATTCAATTTCACACACACTGAACAGTACGGAGTGCTGCTTGGCGTTGGATGCACATCCACCTAGGGCATCAAACCGCGACCACCTTCCCAAATGTCAGTTCGGAATGGAGGTCAACACAACATGAATAACACAACAGTGCACTTCCAAAATAGTCTCTTTGATCCCTTCGCTATTTTAGCGTTTCACCAATAGTCCATATCCTTGATCAATAGTCAATTTCACAAAACCAGAAGATGTCGAAATTTCAAGCCTTTATTTTGCCCACTTTATGGTCCACAGCCGACGCGCGTTTCGCCCTCTTCGGGCTTTCTTAAGGCTTTGTATGGTGTGAATGTACATCTTAGTTCCAGAATCTATATACAATTGTTAAAATGCTACTCATGTATCTTTGTCCAGTCAATCTACAATATAAGCTTAGCCTGAATAGTCATTAGTGTTATTGCAGGATCCTTTTGTCCAAATCAGAACTGTAGTGTAGCGAATCAGTCTAATCCCAGTTCAGCGGATGCCGCCGGGTTGCAGGGACGGCGTACACAGCGGATTTACACTCGTGCTGAGGTTGTGGAACATAGCATGGATCCACATCAAGATGGTGTTTGGGAAGACTGATTCGCTACAATACAGTTCTGATTTGGACAAAACAACTTGGGTGCTGGTGAGGGCAGTGTATGTCAGACCAAAGCAAGAGGATTGCACATGAGTAAAATGATACCGGATAAGTGAACAGAACATATACAATTGCAAAGCAAGAGTAAAATAATTTTGCAATAACAAGCAATGTTTGCTAAAAATCATAGTCATACGTGTGCAGTGATAGAACGCGCAATACGGTAGAGAGCTTGGTGAGTGGTGAAAAACCCGTGAAACTAGCGGAGTGCCAGTAAAGCGCCGGAGTTGAAAGAAAAGTGGGCGTGGGATTCTGTAAGAGAAAAAATAAATAATTAAAAAAGTGGCAAACGCATACACTGGTGAAGCGCATGTGAAAACAGTGCCAGTGGGTAGAGTGCTTTAGGGCAGCGAGTGAAAGGTAGTTAAAGTAATATCTAGATCCAGGTCAGAGTGACTTGGAGGAGGTTTGTTTCAGGCGAAGACCGAGTAGAAGTCCAGGCCAAGTACAAGGAGAGTAAAGGATGCAGACAGCCGCGGCTGTGGTCTGTGCAGTTGGATGCTGGGTCAAAGTTGACCTACATGAAAAATGACAAGTGATGTGGATCTAAGAAAAGATCGTAGAGATGGGTGGGGCGCCGAAGGAAGAAAGGAGCTTACCTAATATAGGCTGCAACAGCTTAAAGGAGGTATTTCAAATGTTAGCGCCGCGGAGCAGTGTCAAAATCAGATTGTCCTAAATGAAGGAGTGTGGCCAATTAAGAAGGACGAGATCAAGGTGGAACAATACCAATTGCAGGTGCAACTTGGCTTACCTATTGCAGTGGGCTGCTGTATATCATGGACAGCAAGCCAGTAACCTGTGAGCCGCGTCCGTGGTCTCTAGTGACAAGGAATGGGGTTGAGGTAAATCTAAACAAAAGTTTGTGGAGATTTAGTATTTAGGTAGTAAAAGGGTGAGGCAAGGGGAATTGGGTGAAGGGCGCACTTACTTGTGAACAACCTCTGGTACAGCATCTCTTGCCTGTCGGGATCAGGGATATGAAGGAACAAGTTGCCGGTGAGGAGGCAGTTTAAATTCAAAATCCATTCAGATCGAAATCGATTTTCCTGCCTTTCATGCCGCGGAACTCTGTAGACATATTTGCAGAGAATGTGATATGTGAACTAAAGCAACTTGCAATTGAATATAGCAGCAAATGTATGCACACTGAACATAATCGCAGATTGTAATACTTGCAGGTGATTAACAAAATCAAGGATAGATAGGACATAGTAGTGAGGTGGCCCGATAAGGGAGGCAATATGGTACTCTGGCCACTCACAATGTATACCGCAGAAGTGCAAATACAACTTCAAGATAGAGACTGTTATTGTGGAGTGGGTTCCATTAGCCTTCAAGGTATTAAAGAAAAATTCCACACAGATTTGTAGAGATGGAGGGGCCAGGATCTAATCTCCAAGGGCGAGTTTGAATTTTGAAAATTGACTACCCAGTCATTCCAATTCTGTACTTAATTTCCAAGGAACACGAGAATGAAAGCAACCCACCAGGTCATCCTATAATCACTGCGATAGGAGGATTGTTTGAAAACACTTCCAGATTCATATATCATTTTCTTCAGGAACATGTATGTAAATTACCCTCGTACATACAAGACACTGGAGATTTTTTGCGTAAGATATACAATGTGTCCTGGAATGTGCCCTGGAATGAACAATATCTAATCATGACCTTAGATGTCACAACTCTCTACACCAGCTTCAGACACATGTATGGTATTAGAGCACTGAAACATTCATTGGAATCTAGATCAATCCATTTATACCTCACATGAGTCAGCACAGAGATTCATACAAGAAATTAACAATAACGATCTGAATCTCACCTCCACCTGCAATATCAGTAAGAATAAAGTACATTTCCTAGACCTTGTAGAGCAGTGGTTCCCAAACTTTTGACTCCTGAGGACCCCCACTGAATCACTACTGGAAGCCGGGGACCCCCAAGCAGTTTGTACAATTTCAATAAAAAAAATTAAAAACAGTAATTTGCATAAAATACACAAACAAGTACACACCAAACAAATACTTGCATTACTAAAGCTTTTATTATTTACAGTGCGTGTTAATTTGGTAATGCGAAGATCTGACCGTCGCCACATTGGTTTTGCACTCTCTTCAGTGCTCTTTGGGCAAGATAATCTGCAAGTTCATGCATATAAACTGACTGCCAATGTATTTGTTTTAAAAAAATGGGTGGCACTCGGGGACACCACCACATCACTCTGGGACACCACCACATCACTCGGGGACACCACCACATCACTCAGGGACACCACCACACCACTCGGGGACACGACCACATCACTCGGGGACACCACCACACCACTCGGGGACACCACCACATCACTCGGGGAAACGACAACACCACTCGGGGACACCACCACATCACTCGGGGACACTACCACATCACTCGGGGACAACACCGCATCACTCAGGAACACCACCACTTCACTCAGGAACACCACCACATCACTCAGGAACACCACCACATCACTCGGGGACACCACCACATCACACAATGACATCACCACATCACTCGGGGACACCACCACATCACTCGGGGACACCACCACATCACTCGGGAACAACACCACATCACTCGGGGACACCACCACATCACTCGGGGACACCACCACATCACTCGGGGACACCACCACATTTCTCGGGGACACCACCACACCACTCGGGGACACCACCACATCATTCGGGGACACCACCACATCACTCGGGGACACCACCACATCACTCGGGGACACCACCACATTACTCAGGGGCACCACCACATCACTCAGGGGCACCACCACATCACTCAGGGACACCACCACATCACTCGGGGACACCACTCGGGGACACCACCACATCACTCGGGGACACCACCACATCACTCGGGGACACCACCACACCACTCGGGGACACCACCACATCACTCGGGGACACCACCACACCACTCAGGGACACCACCACACCACTCTGGAAAACCACCACATCACTCTGGGACACCACCACACCACTCGGGAACACCACCACATCACTCAGGGACACCACCACATCACTTTAATACACCACCACATCACTCAGCCCAACCACATCATCACTCAGCACCACAACAGCACTGTCCTTGCTTGCTACTAGCAAGCATTGCCATAGCCAATAGGACTCTCATTAGGAAAGTGTAAGCTATTGCCCTTCTGAATAACAATGCTATTAATTTATATATTGTTAAAGCCAACACATATTAAAAAAATGTGTCATTTACAATACCAATAGCTCACAATTTCCTAATGCGAGACCTATTGCATTGTAAATGCTTGTTTATTATGCTGCGTGTGTCAGACTGGCCTGTAGGGAAACCCGCAGATAGTGAGACAGAACTGTGTTCATAGTTGTTGAATGTCACTCTAATTGCAGACTTGATGCTTCTCACCGCGCTCGTGTTTTTTCTTCATGATAAACCCACGTGTAAATATGCAATAATGAACATTAACTCATATTCTGTGGGCACGTTTAGTGTCGCTCCCGTGTACCGCACCGGGGACACTTGGGAGATCTCACGCTATCCCACGCATGGTGTGAGCATCTTGTTCCACAGGCTTGCTCTCAGTCCTATTACTGACTGTTGCACTTTTTAAAGAGAGAGAAGGTATGTAAGGCGCTGGCGATATAGAACACTTTTAAAATTAAAATTAAATTAGGGCACAGGGAAGTCCCCACCACAACGTTTACGAAAGTGCTATTCTTAACCTCTGACTCTGACTCTCAGCTGAATCAAACTGAGGAATGTTAAGAAAGTGGTTGTCTTTGGAAACTGCTACAGCGCATCAATCCTGAAGCCATGACATCCTAGGCCTTCGTTATATTAATTTATAGTCAAGTGTGCAGCAGATGAAAAGACAAGAAGTAAAGGGGAAGGGTCATCAGTAAAGAAGATTGTACCTGGAAATATACAGTTACTACTGGGTATGGTTTAAGAAGCTTTTGCAGTCAGTGAAAGGAAAGGAAAAGATTAAAATGCACGAATCATTTTAACTTCAGGGCAGTTGTGACAAGCGCACTTATTTACAAATATAATTACTTATCTGGTATGCTGTAGTCCTGAGTAGATGCGTCACAGAGTTTGGACTGCTTTCAAATATACCCACACAAACATGCACACACAAACACACAAATTAAACACTTACATGCAGTTCCAGCCTCCAATGCTTTTCTATCTCGCCACGCAGCTGCTTTCAGGGCAAATGGGGACAGATAGCAAAATGCCCTGGGCCTGGTCACAAACAGAACAGGAAACGCACGCACTCCTGTGGGAGCTCGACGTTGGGTGATGGGCAGAAGTAAATAACAACACAATATAAGGGCAATCACCCTTCAGCTTGCACCTATAGCTGAAGGGTGATTGGCCAGATTTCACTGCTGTCTTGCCGCCCAGGCCCCAGGCGCCAGCAACATTCACACCTATCTAATGTACTGTGCGCCTGGGGGCCAGATTGTATTGCAGTCATGCTGCCCGGCGCCAAGTACATTCACACCTCATAAGCCTTTTGTTTTTTTTACCGACGTTAGGCACTCAAGTCCTGCGGACCCCCTGGGAATGTGTCACGGACCCCTGGGGGTCCGCGGACCACACTTTGGGAAACGCTGTTGTAGAGTATTTCTTAATTTATAAGCTGTGCGCAGTACCTTTAATTTGATTTTCTTGAAGTATTTTGGATGTCCATATTTGTATAGACGGTAATCTTCATCTGTGACGTCTTTCCTATAAGGGGATTAAGAAGAATAGGCTCCAAAAAGATTTCTTATATTTTTGAATTGAAAGGCTCTATAATAAGAGAAAAAATCTGGACTCTCTATGCCACCTTGATTCTTCCTCTTTTCCTTTACCTTTAGATCCAAATTTACTCGGGCAATCTCTTCAATATTCTTTAAGATCTTTAGCTTCTGATATTAAATTCTATGCTTTGTTCTTGCTGCTTCCGATTTTGGATTCCATTGCATTATTTCTGTTTTTTGATGATTTACTTGGTAGCCAGAAATCTTACCAAAATCAGTTAACAACTTTGTGATGATGGGGAGAGATTTGTTTAGATCCCTTGTATACATCATTAGATTGTCGGCGTATAAAGCTACTTTCTTGACCCGTCCTTAAATTTAAAGGGGATAACTTCTTGAGATTTCCTTATTGTATTGGTTAAAGGTTCTATATATAAGTTAAATAAGTGAGGAGAAAGGGGACAGCCCTGCCTCGCCCCTCTCTTGATTTTATTTTCTTTTGATAAGTTGCCATTTATGAGTAATTTTGCTACAGGAGCTGTGCATATATTTGTTATTGATCTCAAAAAATGTTCTCCTAAACCATAATTCGATATTGTTCTCTGCAAAAATGACCAATTCACTTGATCAAACGCTTTTGCGGCGTCAAAAGTGTGGACTGCAATTGGAATATTTTCATGAGTGGCAATGTCAATGGCTCTGATTAACTGATGGGTAAGATCTGGCAATTGTTTCCCCTTAACAAAACCCTTTTGATCGATATGATTGAGTTTATCCGTTATCTTCCCTATTCTTGTGGCCAAAATCTGCGTGTATATTTTATAGTTGTTGTTTAAAAGAGATATGTGTCTATATGCCTCACATTTTAAAGGATCTATTTCTGGTTTCAGAATCAGGCTAATGGTGGCATCATTCCACGATTTTGGGAGTGCTTGCCCTTCCAAGAAAATGGAGTTAAAAAGATCCATAAGTCTGGCAGCCAGTGTTTCTTTTAAAACCCTGTATAGCTAATTTGGGAGAGCATCTGGGCCTGCTGCTTCCCTTCCTTCAATCTTTTAATGCATTTAACACTTCCTCATTAGTTATTCCTGCATTTAGCCTGTCACATAACTCGGCCTCCAACTTTGGAATCGCAGATTCCTTAGGATTAGAGTCGACTATAAAGCTGGAGGGTGCACACATCATCCTCGTATAGGGATTAGAAGAAATCTGTCAACGCATTTTCTATCCCCATCCTATCCTCTACCTTCCCACCCGCTGAGCTCCCTTGTATGGCCGTATTTTCGTTTCTGTTAGAGTCAGTCTTGATTTTCCATGTGAGGAGTTTCCCCACTACCTTCCCCATATTCATAATTAGATAGGCTACTGGCTTCCCACCATCTTCTTACTCTTCCCTCCAAATAATTAGACAAGTTGAAACATGTTTTGGCTATTTCTTCTTTGCTCTTTCTTGTTCTACATTAGAAGCTGTGTCTTCATAAATCTTGTGTGGTTTCAAGATATCTAACTCCAATTGACTTATTGTCTGTCTGACCTCATTATTTCTTGTTGCTGCTAGGCCTATCAAAGCTCCTCTAATAACCGCTTTATAAGTGTCCCATACTATTTGTGTAGCTATTTCTCCATTAGAATTAATTCAAGAAAAAATCAATTCTTGATGCGTGACCGTATTTGTTATTTTTATAGGTAAATCTGTTATTTTGATTACCTTTACTTTTCCAAATGTCTACCAAACCCAAGTCTTTTTTAAATCTATTCAACCATTCCCTCATCTTAGGAAGGTTTAAAGCTCTTCCTGGGGGGTGTATATCTTTCTTGCGATCTAGGAGCAAGTAAAATCTCCTCCCAAGATAAATGGAATGGATACATTATGTAGTTGAGCATATAGAGATTGAAGCGGAGCTGGGTCATCCATCTTTGGGCTAGAATATCCAACAACCAAATAAATATTACCCTCTAGCTTCAATGTAGCAGCTGCCCATCTACCCTTTGGATCTACAAACTCCTCCACAATAACTATTTTTGATGGTTTTTCAACTATTATTGCCAAGCCCTTGATACAAACCTGATTCTTACAGACATAACTTTCCACCCATTTCTAATGTTTTATCCTTTCAAACCACTTAGATTTTAAAAGATGTGTCTCTTGTAAAATGATAACATCACTTTTTACTATTTCTAGATATTCAATTTTTTTTAACGTTGTAGTGTAGTTCCTATTTTCCCTATAGGCCCTGCGCATTGGAATAACATAAACAGCAGTGTAGACGTAGGAGTGCGGTCTTCTAGGTCTCTACTGACTATGTTAGACTTAATTGGGTTTGTACCAGCTAGCTCAGAGGTCACTGGAAACTTTCTTGACTGAATAGGAAGTGATCAGCTTCCCTGGCTCAGACAAGAAGGGATTCAGTTTTCCAACAACCGCATTAACATGACAACTTTGCTCCTCAGAATAAGAGTCAATCTCTAGAGTCGTGTGAAACAATAGACAGCTATTTCACTCAGTCAGTTGTGCAAGATTACTTTCACCAGTATGCAGAGAATAGAGAGACGGGCGTTTTCAATAAAAGGTATTATTTATTGAAGAGTCTTCCTTCTCATGCAAGAGAAATGAATTGCCACAATTGCAAGACTTGTTATTATAAAAAGTGCGTACAGTAAGATTAGTATTACAAAATAATACTGTAAAAGCATTGATATGGTTTCTTAGCCATAAGATGGTTAAAATGAATAAAATATATACATTCATATATACATTTGGCTAACGACCTCAACTGGTGCTTCTAACTATGCCTACCCCAGTGTACCTGACCTAAGCCTAACACGTGGAAGGGAGTAAGTAAGTAGCAAATTAAGTTAAGTTGGTATTGCCAAGGGTTTGCTTCAAGAATTCTCTCTAAGGGTTTAATCAGCACCGTACCTCTGGAAAAGAATGTTGGAGGTCTGGTATCTCTTCTCAGGACTCGATATTCCAGTCACCCGCAAGGTTAGGCTGGAAACGCCGGAGCTGGATTTTCTCGGCAGGAGAAAAGACACCGTCTTTCTCAGCGCATCAAAGAGGAGGGGCAGCGTCCGTGGGCTTCTCGCATCTGCTGGGCTTTCTGCAGGGAGACAGCTGTTCTGCTTCTGTATTCACCACCACCGCTGTGTTTGCTTAAGGCAATGTTGTTATTATTTATACCTGAAAGGTGCCGAGTTTGGCGTAAGTTTTTGGACATAAGACGTCAATAAAGATGTCACTAAGAACTGGTCATTCTTACAGTGCTCGTTAGGAGTTCTATTACAAATCAAAACAAAGCAAGCAGGGCTTTCCCAGGTTGCTGGAGGTTTGAAGTGTCGAAAGAACTCGGTGTGCTATCTAGGAATCTAAGGAAGTGACTTCTGCTGTGTCATGGACTGTCATGGACTGCAGAGGCGACTCGCTAAAATATGGTTTCGGATATTATGCCATTATAGGGATATGTATCGATTATAGCCATATAGGGGCATAAGGTCATGATATTGATCGGGGTCCTAGATAAAACACAACACCCACTCCACAAATTCATGTCCATCAAATTACTAAAAACGAAAGCAATAAGATGCGCGTATATTCCTACCCACCCCAAAATACATTTTGTATTTGAAATGGTGTACATGAAATACATGAGAATATAGGTACTGTACGTTTATAAGCAGATTAATCATTCAAAATCTATGCATATATATTCAGTTGAACGATTATGCGAGATTACACATGAAATGTCTCTAAATACAGAAGAGAAGGTCGAGACTATTTCATCACATATAAATACAATTGCTGTAAAAATGTACTAGAGGTCGAGGTAATATATTGTCTCTAGATGTACTCAATCAATCAATCAAAAAATGTATATAGCGCACTACTCACCCGGAGGGTCTCAAGGCGCTGGGGAGGGGGGCTCCGCTACTGTTCGAACAGCCAGGTCTTGAGCTGCTTCCTGAAGGCGAGGTGGTCTTGGGTCAGGCGGAGGTGGGTCGGGAGGGAATTCCAAGTCTTGGCGGCAAGGTAGGAGAAGGACCTTCCTCCTGTTGTGGCTCTTCGGATGCGGGGGACGGCGGCGAGGGCGTGGCTGGTCGACCAAAGCTGGCGGATGGGAGTGTAGAAGTTGAGACGGCTGTTGAGGTATCTTGGGCCTTGGTTGTGTAGGGCTTTGTGAGCGTGGGTGAGGAGACGGAAGGTGATTCTCTTGTTGACCGGGAGCCAGTGCAGGTCTCTCAAGTGTCCGGAGATATGGCTGTGTCGGGGGATGTCGAGGATGAGTCTTGCTGAAGCGTTCTGGATCCGCTGGAGTCTGTTCTGGAGCTTGGTGGTGGTTCCGGCGTAGAGGGCATTGCCGTAGTCAAGTCGGCTGGTGACGAGGGCCTGGGTGACCGTCTTCCTGGTCTTGGTGGGGATCCACCCGAAGATCTTACGTAGCATGTGCAGGATATTGAAGCAAGACAAGGAGACGGCGTTGACTTGTCTGGTCATGGAGAGGGCGGAGTCCAGGATGAAGCCCAGGTTGCGTGCGTGGTCTGCCGGTTTGGTTGCGCTGCCCAGGGCGGGGGGCCACCAGGAGTCGTCCCAGGCGGAGGGTGAGGAGCCCAGGATGAGAACTTCCATCTTGTCCGAGTTCAGTTTCAAATGGCTGGTCGTCATCCACTCGGCTACGTCTGTCATCCCTTCATGTAGGTTGGCTCTGGCGGTGGAGGGGTCCTTGGTGAGGGAGAGGATCAGCTGAGTGTCGTCGGCGTAGGAGATGATGTTGAGGTTGTGTTGGCGTGCGATGGCCGCGAGGGGGCTCATGTAGACATTGAAGAGGGTGGGGCTGAGCGAGGAGCTCTGAGGAACGCCGCAGATGACTTCGATGGCTTCTGATCTGAACGGGGGTAGGCGGACTCTCTGTGTCCTCCCGGCGAGGAAGGAGATGATCCAATCCACTGCCTTCTCCTGGATTCCGACGTTGCTGAGGCGCTGCACTAGGGTGCGGTGGCAGACAGTGTTGAATGCCGCGGAGAGGTCCAGGAGGATGAGGGCAGCTGTTTCTCCGTTGTCGAGCAGGGCTCGGATGTCATCGGTGGCTGCGATGAGGGCGGTCTCGGTGCTGTGGTTGGCCCGGAAGCCAGACTGCGAGAGGTCGAGGGATCCGTTCGTCTCGAGGAAGGCGGCCAGCTGCTTGTTGACGGTCTTCTCGATGACTTTGGCAAGAAACGGGAGGAGCGAGATGGGGCGGTAGTTTTTGAGTTCGGTGGGGTCCGCTGTTGGTTTCTTCAGCAGAGCGCTGAGTTCGGCGTGCTTCCAGCTCTCAGGGAAGGTTGCGGTGTCGAAGGAGGTGTTGATGATGTCCCGCAGGTGGGGTGCGATGACAGTGTCAGCCTTGTTGAAGATGTGGTGAGGGCAGGGGTCGGTTGGAGATCCGGAGTGGATGGTGTTCATCGTGCGGAGGGTGTCTTCGGTGCTGATCGGGGTCCAGGTGCGGAGTGTGGTGGTGGGGGGCGTCGGTGCGGTCATGGGGAGCGTTGGTTGAGTGCTGTAGCTGTTGTGAATGTCAGCGATCTTGTTGTGGAAGTAGGAGGCGAGGGAGTTGCAGAGGTCTTGCGATGGGGTGATGTCGTTGTTTCCGGGGTTGGGGTTGGAGAGCTCTTTAACGATGTTGAAGAGTTCCTTGCTGTTGTGTACGCTGTTGTCCAGTCATTCCTTGAATGCAGTTTTCTTGGTGGCGTGGATCAGTTGATGGTGTTTTCGGGTGGCGAGCTTGAGGGTGGTCATGTTGTCTGGTGTTGGGTCTCTGCGCCAGGCTCTCTCTAGGGCTCGGCAGTTCTTCTTGGAGCTCTTGAGTTCGTCGGTGAACCAGGGTGCTTTCTTACTGCCGGGTCTGCTAGGCGGGGTCCTCAGTGGGGCGAGGTCATCTGCGCAGCTGCTGATCCATTTTGTGAGGTTGTTGGCGGCCTGGCTGGGGTCCGCTGAGCTGGTGGGGGGGGGTGCTGGCTCAGGGATGCGGCGAGCTGGTCAGCTGTGATCTTGTTCCAGCTTCTGCGTGTGACTTGCTGCTGCTGGTGGTGGACCGTTGTTCTTCTGAAGCTGAAGTGGATGCAGCTGTGGTCCGTCCAGTGGAGTCCGGTGGCGTGGCTGAAGGCGATGTCCTTGCTGGATGAGAAGACAGGGTCGAGTGTGTGTCCGGCGGTAGTGGGTGGGGGTGGTCACCAGCTGCTTGAGACCGAGGTTGGCGAGGTTGTCCAGCAGGGTGGTGGTGTTGCGGTCGTTGTTGTTCTCCAGGTGGAAGTTGAGGTCCCCGAGGAGGATGTAGTCGGCGGAGGGGAGGGCGTGCGGGCTGATGAAGTCGGCGATGTCTTCGCTGAATTGTGTGCGTGGTCCCGGGGGTCTGTAGATGAGGGTGCCTCTGAGGGTGGTCTTGGGGTCGGTGTGGATCTGGAAGTACAGGTGTTCGGCGGTTGTGAGGGTGTCGTCGGAGTTGGTCGTGATGTGGATGGTGTTCCTGTGAATGATGGCGATGCCTCCTCCCGTCTGGTTGCCGCGGTCCCTCCGGGTGATCTTGTATCCGTCCGGGATGGCGATGGCGATGTCTGGTGCTGTGGTGGTGTTCATCCAGGTTTCCGTGAGGAATGGGACGTCTGGGGATGTGATGTCGAGGAGGTTCCAGAGTTTGACGGCGTGTCTGTTGCAGGAGCGGGTGTTGAGCAGGATGCACTTCAGGTGGTTGCTGCTGGTGCTCGGCTTGGCGGGTGCGTTGCAGGTCCGGATGCAGGTGAACTTGCTGGAGTGGCAGCTGAAGGGTCCGTGGGTTCGTAGGTGTTGAGTGTGTTGAGTTCGGTGGTGGTGTAGGTCCGGCGGGGGGGCTGGTGTCTGCGGGGGTCAGGGGGTCTGGCGCTGGGCGCGGTCCAGGCGCAGACGGGCACAGACGGGCTTACCTTTGGCGCACCTTTGGCGCGCTTAGGGCGCGCCCGCTGTGAGTCAACGCTAGCGTTTGCCACTCTGCCATATGAGGAGAGTGGGGGGGGCAGAGCGAGGGAGGAGCAGCTGGGAGGCGGGAGCGGGGCGGTGAATGGGAAGGGTCCCAGGTGGAAGGGGCGGGCCGCAGGAGAGTAGCGGCGGGGAGCGGGGAGGTGGCGGGAAACGCGGCGGGGCACAGCAAGAGGGAAAACAGCGGGCAACCAACAACAGGACAATGGCTGGGCACAGTAAGGGCAACAGAGGATACAACAACAGTCAGGGGGAAACAAAACTGGAAATCACAGGAGACAGTGGCTGGTCACGATACGGGCAGCAGGGGGGAAACAAACAGTCAGCAGGCAAAAAGCGGCGCAGCGCTACGGAGGCTGAGACCACACCAGTGGTCAGAAGCACAGCTGCAGTCAGCGGCGGTATCGGGGCAGCCTGGGCACTCTCACGGGGAGTGTGCGTGGTGCGTGGTGGTGTGACCGGCCCAGAGGGTCAGAGGTCACTGCACACCACTGCGTGCACTGCTCCCTATAAGGTCCAGTGGGAGGGAGGAGCAGCTGGGAGGCTGGAGCGGGGTGGTGAATGGGAAGGGTCCCAGGTGGAAGGGGACGGGGCCGCAGGGGAGCAGCGGCGGGGAGCGGGGAGGTGGCGGGAAACGCGGCGGGGGCACAGCAAGAGGGAAAACAGCTGGCAACCAAAAACAGGACAATGGCTGGGCACAGTAAGGGCAACAGAGGATATAACAACAGTCAGGGGGAAACAAAACTGGAAATCACAGGAGACAGTAGCTGGTCACGATACGGGCAGCAGGGGGGAAACAAACAGTCAGCAGGCGAAAAGCGGCGCAGCGATACAGAGGCTGAGACCACACCAGTGGTCAGGAGCACAGCTGCGGTCAGCGGCGGTATCGGGGCAGCCTGGGCACTCTCACGGGGAGTGTGCGTGGTGCGTTGTGGTGTGACCGGCCCAGAGGGTCAGAGGTCACACCACCACTAAAAATAGAAGCTCTGTTCTTTATGAATAGTTCTACTTTAAGCAAAAGTATTTGTGCCAGAAAAAGGTAAATATTTTGAAAAAAATGTCTGATTAAAAAAAAAAATGTCAAGGAGAGCGGGGAAATATAGTTCCAAACGCTTTTCAGTAGCTTTTGTTTATCAAAGCTGAAGGCCGAATTCAGAGTTCATGGGAACGCTGTGCGCACAATTGTTTTCCAAAATTCATTGTTTCTGTTCAGGGGAGAACATCATATCAGACAGGCTCTCAAAGAATAGCTCTACATATTCAGGTGACAGTTCGACTAGGTTCGATAGTGCTGTAACCTGGCAGCTGTGAGAATGATTGCTATCATCGATGTCTGGACCAGCAATGCTCACAGAAGGTCGTACCTGGGTGATGCTGCTTTCACTGCCGCCACCTAGTCGTAGCGCAGGAGTTTCAATGAATGCCGTCATCAGGATTGGTAACCGCTGGGGACAACACGATGCATGAGCCGTTACTGGACTTGACAAAGTATCGATATCCATTGGTACAGCCGATGGTAGTGCAAGACAGGTGTCTAACACGCATTCTTCTCCGCATAGCATACATCGAAGCACAGGTAAGATGCAGGTCTGCCATATAGGTCTGAATGAAAGAAACCAGGTCATGTTCAGATCTATCAGCCGAGCCAGTCCAAGGACCTTAGTTATGCGGTCCCGGTAGCGCATTGCTAGGATCGTTTCTTCCATCCTTGCCGGAGTCATGTCTGTGTTTTGGCTTGCCATATCGGAGCAGAAGGGTCAAAAATAAAATGCCTGCTACGAGTCCCAAAAGTAGTGGTAGGCCGCCAAAGACCGAATGGACAAAATTTGGAATTATGCCCAGGACTGCTTTGAATGGTGTTAACAGTCCCGAAAAAATCGTCTTAAATACATTCGAGATACCTACGGCATCCGACATATTTAGGATTTGGCTCAACATTTCCACGAAATGTACGGGGCAATTTATTGATAAAAGTTCATGTATCTCCGATGTTGTCCTTGCAACTTGGAGATCATACGTTTCTTTTGATGACGTGATGGGTACTGATGTCTGCAAAAGCACAGACTTCATTCTGCTTAAAGTATCAATTGTCAGATTCTGTACCTGAAGTTTCCTGAGTTCCGCGGGAATACCAGACTGAAGGAGTAGCCAGCTCCCAATTCTCCCACACCACTAAGCCAGATTTCTCTTGCCTCAGTGACGACGGGGAAAGGGGAAGTGGAAGAGACAAACAGAGAGACTGCTCACACTGGAATCTTCACCTCTACTTCGGATGAGAAGAATATTCTTCCTGCAAGATTTAACAAAACATTACTAAATTCTTGTACTAATAATCATACATTAATTTCCAACAATAAGCTCTCCTTTACTCTCTCTCAATTACCTGGTTTAGTGTGGGCATTAGCCTCTCTCTAGAGAGTCTCTATTTAAGTGATCTGCAGGTATGATCTAAAGTCAATAGTTGAGGTTTGTAGAAATGGAGTCAGAAGGAATAAAGGTGGTACACAAGAATATATATATATATATATTGTTATCTACTTGAAGTTACTGCCACTTGAAGATGTGTCCTCTGAAAACTGTACTCCAAACAATCCTCAGGAAAGGCTAACAGTTCAGTTCTACAAAACAAGGTAGTGCCCAAACTCTTGTACGGAGAGCGCTTCTGATTTAATTTGTAATTGCCCAAGACTCCATGAAAGTCTGCACTGCTGTAGTTCATTTAAACGAATGTCTTCTCAGGAAAACTCATAGTACATAAGCAGATAATTTCTTGCCAGAGAGTTCTGAATAGGAGAAGTACTTCGAACTGAAAAAATAATTATTAAGTTCTGTATTTCCACTAGTAAACAAGGAAAGATCTCACCAAGGACCCAGCTGCTTAGCCCTCAGGAGATGGAGACTGACGGAAAGAAGTCCGCTGCCGAACTCCCGCTGAACACAGGAAAAAGCACTGAAGAGGAGCCGCATGCCGGGCTCCCGCTGAACACAGGAAGAAGCGCTGAAGTGGAGCCGCTGCCGGGAACACTGGGGAGGCAGTGTAGAGTCACGGAGAGTGACTAAAGCGGCGAAGAAGCTGCCGCCGAAATCCCAGTGAACTTCAAAATGATAACGGGCTGAAGAATACAAGGTGGCTAGAATACCTAGGAATTACTGATACTCTAATAAATGCTAAGAGGAAAGAGCGCAAATAAAACAATCCGCCTCTCAGAGAAATAACGGTTGAAGTGCGACGTTAGAAAAACGCTCGCGCTCCAAGTAAGCTGAGCCAACATTCTATGTAAACACTAGAGCGCTAACATATTGCGCTGTCAGTGGCAACAGGGAAGAGCCTGACCAGTACCAAATGATATTTAGCCACAAGCAATGTCCAGTTAGTTAAAGAGCTCGGGGTCTTAGCACCTGGAGAAGACTTATTTATGGGGGACACAAACTGAGAATGACCTACAGAGGAACCATTCCTGGCATCAATTCGTATAGAAGATATTTTCAACGGAGGCCAAATAGGAGTCTCTGAGTCTCCAGGGCCGTTCGGAAACAATGCTTGCATACAGCAAGTGACCATGGAAGTCACGCTTACGAGATATGCTTTCCCTGGCACCAAGCCACAACAGCTGTGGTCCGTTATTAGAATGTAACTCCTGTTAGAAAGTTGTCTAAAGAAAGGCTCTATCTGTGTGGCAGGTGTGACGTGCTGGTGGCATGAAAGGTTGTTTGAAGTCCCTTCACAGGCCCCATGTAAATTAATACCCTGGCACAAAAGTATACTGCTTAGTTAATGTTTGCAATTTTCACCACTAAGAAATACATTTTTGTCCCTGTTACTATAACATGTGTGCGTATAAGGTAATTTCCATGATGACTTAACGTATCCTTTACCCAACCTTTCATACTGGCCTGTTGGTATATACTCAAGGCAGCTTTTAAACTGGAAAGTTGTTATCGGAATTGTGATAATCCCGTGTATTATCCATTCAATGACAGGTCTTTCTGACATTGTCAAAGGTAATCTCTCAAGTTTTTCAATGCTCAGAATTGTATAGTCTGCTCCTTTTTGGGCCAAACTGATTTGTTTATCTAAGGTTAAAGACAGAAAACAATGACGTTATGTTGATTAGACGCCATGGCACATAGCCCGAACGCAGATTTTGCAACGCCTAGCCTAGCTGTACAATAGAACGTAATTGGGACTGGCCATGTTGTAACATTAGCAGGTCCTGATCTATTATATCGATAGCAGATGATACAATACTGTCCAGTGAATATATTCTGGAGGAAAGAGTCATTAACCCATTGTCCACAACAGAAAGTGATTTTTCCAAATTAATACGATCAGTTTCTCGTATTTTCTCTGCGGTTTCAATTTTCATTACTTTCCATGCCTCGTTGTAAGCCACATATACACTTGCCGCTATGAAACGTTTTTGACGCCGTTTGCGTGGTCCCATAATGAAATCACACAAGTCATCACTCTATTTAAGTAAAGGTAAGTGTTGCTTAATTTCTGCCAGTGTTGATGTTTCTAGCCATTCGAGGCAGAGTTTCCCTACACTGTATGTTGTTACTATCCCTGGATGTTGTCTCTGGGAGTATCTAGGGTCTGGTCTGGTCATTTTTAACCCCTGTGTTTTGTTCAGGAATCTATCTTGACAGTTATTAGTGTCTGCTGGCCAGATTAACCACTTTTTCCAATCAGGATGTGTTCTGTTTTGATGTAAAATTTCGTATACGGCTATTTCAATATCTGTGGTATCATTATCAGGAATTGTCTTTGGAATAGACAGTTTGTTTAGGTCCTTAATCTTAGCTAGACCAAGACAGGTTGTCTGTTGAATTGTGTCATTTAGGAACATTATTTGTTCTGGGATCATGCCGGCTCGAAATAATGCTTCTAGGCCTTGTACCTTCCAATCTTTTGTAGCCCAGATTGTTTTTGTTTCAATGTTATTTTTCCAGAAATCAAAACCAAATTTAATCATTTTTTCATAAAATGCTTCTGAATATATCAATTTAGTATTTGTCAGCATGGTTTTCGTCCCTGTTTTATCCAACAGTTTATAATAAAATGTTTCAGCATTACTTGTGTTAAACCCTGAGAAGTATTGGAATTTCTCATAAAACGTTTTTGAACTGCTTTTGGGCGGTGTTGCACAATGCTCCCATTGGTTATATTTATAAACATTTCTAGGTTGAGCAGATTTATGCAAGTAGTGGTCTGCGTAATGTGAAAAACAGTACATCTGTTCTAAATTAGATGAACCTTGCAAATAATCATGTTCTGTAAATTTTGCTGACAACACTAAATCAGACATCATATTATTTATACTTTCAAAATCCCAATCATCAGAAAATGTACTTGGTTTTACAAAGTCACTTAATGAAACCTTGAACTGGTGAGAATATTTCAAGATCTCAACCGGGCCATATATTTCATAGTCAGTCTTGTCCCAAACTACCCCGCCGGGTATTGGAATGGCTGTGACATTCACTGATGATAGTTCTCTTTTCTCGATGTGAGATGACTTGTGTGTTTTTAGAACTAAGTTGATGTTTTGATTTGCAATGCCCATTGAACTGTATTTTCCTTCAATGAATTTTCCTAAAGAAAGTATCATGATGAGCCAAAGTAACAGGAAAAATACACCTAGCCCAAACCAAACCTCTAACCATGGAGAAACAAGATAGGTTTCCTTGAGTTGATGAACGAGTTCTGTAGCTTTTTCTTTAAAAGTCTTTGTTTCTGGCATCACTTCAGGGTCGCTTTGATCTTCAGAAAAGTTATCGAAATTGATGAAGTAGCCAGAGGCAGTTCTGTCGATTGTAGGAATAGCATTTCCCATTTGATTTTCATTAGCACACTCTGATGCCACATCATTGTAGACTGGTGTTTCATGATGAACTGATTCAATTTGAGTTCCAAGGAGCACGAGTTCCATGGCTTTGTTGCATAGTCCTTCTTTGTGCACTGCAGGTTTATCAAATATGATTAGTCTTTCAGTTTGAACCTCTTGGATTGCTGCAAATTTGGGTATTCTGTTACTTCTTGGAAGTCCACTTGGCCTACTATTTATTATAGGCCACATGCTTTTGGTTTTACCAGGTCGATGGATACAACTCGGTTCTCCTTTTTACCAGCAAGGGGCGGTAGTACTACTGATCTTGTTCCGTTGATACTTAAGACAGGTACTGCTTTTCTGTAAGAAGGCCCAAATTCCTTCTTCACCGCTATTTTTTCTCTGACCAGATCCCCAATCTTTGGAATCCAGACAGGTCTAGCTGGGACAGGTGGTGTGTCTTCAGTGGTTGTTGGCAGTTGTTTTAACTTTATGTTGCTCAGGGCTTTTCTTGTTTCATTTAAGTCCTGTAAAACAGCCAAACGATCTTTGATGTCAAAGTCTTTATTTTCATCTTTAACCACTGAAGCCTGACTATCAAGGTCCTGAACATACATTCTAGTTCCGAACAATAGTTTGTACGGGCTGAAACCTTTTAGAGAATTTCCTGGCAAATTATTAAGACTACGTTGGACACTTGTTAAATGTTTGACCCACCCATCACCCGAACCTAATACCTTTGCTGTTATAGATTGCTTTTTGTCTCAGTTTTTTCTTTCCACTACACTGTTTCCCTCAGGGTGAAATGGACAAGAGAATCGCAATCCAATGCCCATGCTGGTCATGGCCTCCTTATAAGCTCGAGAGCTAAAAACAGGACCCTGGTCAGAATGGAGCATGGCAATTGCGTATGTGCCGATAAAGACTCGCAAATCTTTTATAACAGTTCTGGCGTCAGCCGAGCGCTGGGGCCACATTTTTATAGTGAGGTATAGTCTTAAGCATTTAATAAGACGCTGGATTGCATGTATAGGTAGCTCTATGCTACACTCATACAAGGCCATGGCATTACTCCGCTTGACTCATTGCTGCAATTTCTGTCGCAGTCTGGGCAGTTCTTTACATATTTATAGTGGTGCAGGCTCATCCCCGGCCACCAGTAATCTGATTGTAATTCAGTCAGAGATTCCTTCATCTCTTTGTGCCTTGGACCTTCACCCATGTGTGCGTCTGCTATTAGTAACTTTCTCCGGTTCGTGTTTGGAATTACCCCATCCCCCACTCCAGGGATTCGAGCAAAAGGAACGGAGTTTGCATCAATTACGTATGCATAATTGAGTGGATAGTTCAAGGGTAGTGCTGCACAGCTGCCTTTTGAGGACGTTTTTACCGCCAGCATGGTTTCCCCGTCTATGTATTTTTCTGAACGCTTTCTTGTGGCTACGGAAGCCGGTTTAGTTGCTTCCGCTGTGGCTGTATTAGCCAATGAATTCCCTGCAACGTGAACGCCATCACGTTGATGACTCAGAGTGTGTATCACGTGAGTCTTTTGTAGTTCTTTTTGTAAAAGAACTACTTGTTCCCAAAGCATTTTATGCTTGATTGTAGCACCTGTGTCGTCTTTGTAATCATTTTGAACCCAGTTCTGCAAATCATTATTGTAAGAATTGACGCAAAAATGCGAATCGCACTCTATTAGTGTCGGGAATTTACGTTCAGCATTTTCAAGCGCCATCTTTAAAAATCTTATTTCAGCTCCCTGAGTTGAACTTTTTCTCAGTGATTCAGTTTTTGTTATTTTCGGTCTGGATTTACCGCAGAGCCAGCGACCTTTAACAATCGCACAGGCTGCATCGTACGTTTAATCTTCTACGTTGTAATGCTGTATGAATCTATCTGTATATATTATGCAGGTGTACTGTTGGAGAGGCAGAATTTCGAACGGCAGAGGATATTCTTGTTCATATTTTAAATCATTCAGTTTTTTCATGTGCAGGGCGAAATAATATTTCACGTCTTCTGCCGCAAGTGAGCTTTCCCACTGTATCCATTTCGGATCTAGTGATACTGTAGGCAGGTTTACTGGGCTGAATAGTGCCTCGAAGGCTGATTCTGCTGTGAGAACAGTGATTCTTTTGCCTTGTGCCAGTGCTCGTTCTTTCGCTATAGCAGTTTGCACTGCCTTTACAGTATTTTCTGTGAGACTGAATGTTTTCTCTGTTTTTGTGTACAAATGTGATTTGTAAGCTATTGGTACCGTTTCTCCCTCATTAGAGGTCAGGTACGTGAATCAGCATCTTCCTGGGATGACTCGGATTACAAGGTTGCGTGTGTTGTCACGTGTTTCTAATTTTGTTTTTGCTAACATGTCTGTTTGCAGTGATCTCAAAATTTCTGTGTGTTTTTGAGTCCAATTGATTGGTTTAAAATCAGGTTTAATTAATTCGTAGAGAGGTTTAATCCTCTCAGCATAGTTCAGAATATAAGTTCTTCTGAAATTCAGGAAGCCTAGAATCGATTGTAAGTTTTTCAGCGTTTTTGGTGCTTGGAGTACAGCGCATTTCTCTAGGAAGTTGTCCGCTAAGCTCTTGCCTTCACTTGATAATTCGTAACCTAAAAATAGTACTGTTAGATGGGCAATTCGAGACTTTTTAAAGTTGAATTTGTAACCCTCTGCCGCGAACCCAAGTATTATGGTGTTCACTCTTTTCAAATGAGTATCCAAGTCGTCGTCTGTAAGATAGATGTCATCGACATAAGATAATGCCTCATCATCATATATTTGTAGTAACTCTGTTACTCTGGCTGAAAATAATCCTGGGCTATTCTTGAACCCCTGTGGTAGCCTACAGAAATTTTTCTGTGACCCCATTATTGAGAAAGCGGTCAAGTACCTGCTTTCTGGTGCAATATTTTGACAAAAGAATCCATTAGAAATGTCTAAGGTTGTTTTGTATTTTTTGCGAAATATGTTATTCATCAGTGCCGCACTGTGCGAGTTCTGTACCGCAAAAGTTTTGCAACACGAGTTAAGATGTCTGTAGTCCAAGACTAGACGATATGAATTGTCTGGTTTGGAGACAGGAAACAAAGGAGTCTTCATTTGAGAAGTGCATGTTTCAATCTCCCCTGGTATTCAAGTTGATCTAAAATCTCCCTGACCTGTTTTTTAGCTTCTTGCTTAATTGGATACTGCCTCTGTGCAGTAGGTTGACTTTTTAACTGGATTTTGTGAGGAGGAGAGTCCTCATCCCATCCTACATGATTCTTATATAATGCAGGTGCTTGAGCTACTGCCCATTTCCTTGCATATATATATTTAGTGTGAATCGGAATGTGATTTGAGAAGGCAGGCATTATCATTTCTTCGCCATGAGGGCACTCCCTGACAAACTCTGGGGGCCAATCTTTCCCAGCTAACAGGATGTCATAGCCTTTTGAGAGGTTATCCCAAAATAGACCCCTTATTTTCCTAGTGTTATCTCCCTCTATACGCAGTGTTATTTCGTATATCTTATGAGGTTTGCTAACTCTGGTGTCTGCAGTTTCTACTTGAATGTATTCATTCGTGTCCACTGTCTCCAGATGATTCATCAGGATCTTGCGAGCTATGCTGATTTCTGCTGCACTGTCTAGCATTGTCTGTGCCCAATCTCCGTTTTTCAGCTGTGTCCTCAGTATTCTCGCCATGTTCGATTACTCTAATACTGGCTACCTTCATTCTTGGAAATTGTAACTTTTTACTTTGAGCAGGTTCCTTGTCTTTGGACTTGGTGTGCTCTTCTGGGTCTGACCGTCCTCTTCTTTCAGATTTCTGCGAAAAAGATCGAGAGGGACGTATATCAATACTTTGATATCTATCAGGCTTTTTCAAGTTATCCCTATTTCTAAGGTTGTATCTTTTTTCAGAGTGCTCCCTCTGGAGAGACTGGTGTTCTCGAGTCGGAGTTCTTTCCCTCCGCCGAGGAGACCTTCCTCTGGACTGAAAAGCTTTTTCTTTGGGAGTGGATTGATTATTTCCATCCCAGCTCTTTTTAGGAGTGTTTAGATTATTTTTAATAAATAATTTTTCAGGATTTTTGAGTAGTTGGGGTTTTACTGGTTTCCCACCCAAGCTATCTCTACCTAGTTCCTCATAGCATTTTTCTATGATTCTGGCGAGCTCAATTGGTTGATCTGTTATATCTGTTTCTTTCAATTTCTGGCGGATCGCCACCGATGCTGCTTCTCCTTTTATGTTGGCTAGTAATATAGCCGAGACCTGTTTGAAGTCTTTCAGTAATTTCATACCAAGAGTTAAAGCAGGTTCTGGACCGTATTCATTTTGAATCTGTTTTAGCACATCTGGTATTACCGCCATGGACGGAACACCATGTGTTTTTGTGTAAATGGAAGCAAAGACTGTACCCCAAGTGTCACAGTCCTCCACATGTGGTGCGACCCCCATTGGAAGGCAGATGGTCAGAATTCTGTGCTTCTCAATAGGGGTAGTATTCGGAAATACTGCCTCTATTTGAGTTATTTTCTGTGCTAACCAGAAAGGAATTTGTTCCCGTTTTATGGGTGTTTTACCAAGACATGATTGTATGTTCTGTGGTGTAATTTTATTAGTGTTCCCCTGATGAGGGGTCAGCTGTGGAACATTAACAGCTGTTTGGACTGTTGTAGTCCGCATTACATATTGGACTAACTGTCTATGTATTTTAATCAGTAATTTTAGCTGTGCTAAAAGTTCTTCTTTTGACATTTTTTCAATGTCCAGATGTGGTGTGTAGGTGGCTAGAACCGGCCACGTTGCTCCTGGTCTACCTAGTGGACCGAGCCTGGTAATGTGATCATTATGTTTTAGGGCGCCTTTAAACCAGAGCAGGTGCTCTAGGTATTTTAATATTATTCATCTGGTGGTTCCTCTATTTTGTAATAGTGGAATTTGTGTGTTGTAGCGTTGGCCGCTGGAAAGTTTATTCATGAATAGAATACCTCTGTCTGCCGATATTCATGTGCCTCTATCACGAAAATGACTGTACCACCTCGTGAGGTCAGTCCATTTTCTATAAGTTTTAACGTTATAGATTTTCTTAAATTTACCAGGATGATAATTGCAACATGTTCATTAACACCGGCGTCCCGTTGATTCGCATCTACTGCAGCTTCAGCGGTCCCGTTGTCTTCTACTGACATTGTATAAATTAAAGTTTTGCAGAGCAGGTCTCCAAGGAGACAAAGATTAGGTGCACAATATTTTGGAACACTGTATTCTTCAACGTTGAATAAACCAGAAACTCTACATAGGAATCTCTTCCTACTAAGTTCAGGTGGATTTTAACCTTTCACCCACTCCAGACGTCTATTGGAGTATTTACGGGAGAAAAGGGTCGGTGTGAAAAAGCACGACTGAGTTACTCTAACGTCCTGCGTTAGTTTTATCGCCTTACCCAACGTTGGGCGCCATGTAGTGTAGTTCCTATTTTCTCTATAGGCCCTGCTCATTGGAATAACATAAACAGCAGTGTAGACGTAGGAGTGCGGTCTTCTAGGTCTCTACTGACTATGTTAGAATTAATTGGGTTTGTACCAGCTAGCTGAGAGGTCACTGGAAACTTTCTTGACTGAATAGGAAGTGATCAGCTTCCCTGGCTCAGACAAGAAGGGATTCAGTTTTCCAACAACCGCATTAACATGACAACTTTGCTCCTCAGAATAAGAGTCAATCTCTAGAGTCGTGAGAAACAATAGACAGCTATTTCACTCAGTCAGTTGTGCAAGATTACTTTCACCAGTATGCAGAGAATAGAGAGACGGGCGTTTTCAATAAAAGGTATTATTTATTGAACAGTCTTTCCTTCTCATGCAAGAGAAATGAATTGCCACAATTGCAAGGCTTGTTGTTATAAAAAGTGCGTACAGTAAGATTAGTAATACGAAATAATACTGTAAAAGCATTGATATGGTTTCTTATCCATAAGATGGTTAAAATGAATAAAATATATACATTCATATATACATTTGGCTAAAGACCTCAACTGGTGCTTCTAACTACGCCTACCCCAGTGTACCTGACCTAAGCCTAACACGTGGAAGGGAGTAAGTAAGTAGCAAGTTAAGTTAAGTTGGTTTTGCCAAGGGTTTGCTTCAAGAATTCTCTCTAAGGGTTTAGTCAGCACCGTACCTCTGGAATAGAATGTTGGAGGTCTGGTATCTCTTCTCAGGACTCGATATTCCAGTCACCCGCAAGGGTAGGCTGGAAACTCCGGAGCTGGATTTTCTCGGCTGGAGAAAAGACAGCGTCTTTCTCAGCTCGTCAAAGAGGATGGGCAGCGTCCGTGGGCTTCTCGCATCTGCTAGGCTTTCTGCAGGGGGACAGCTGTTCTGCTCCTGTATTCACCACCGCTGTGTTTGCTTAAGGCAACGTTGGTATTATTTATACCTGAAAGGTGCTGAGTTTGACGTATGTTTTTGGACATAAGACGTCAATAAAGATGTCACTAAGAACTGGTCGTTCTTACAGTGCTCGTTAGGAGTTCTATTACAAATCAAAACAAAGCAAGCGGGCTTTCCCAGGTTGCTGGAGGTTTGAAGTGTCGAAAGAACTCGGTGTGCTATCTAGGAATCTAAGGAAGTGACTTCTGCTGTGTCATGGACTGTCATGGACTGCAGAGGCGACTCACTAAAATATGGTTTCGGATATTATGCCATTATAGGGATATGTATCGATTATAGCCGTATAGGGGCATAAGGTCATGATATTGATCGGGGTCCTAGATAAAACACAACAACGTCTTCTCTTCACTCTGAGCCCATTTACATTTAACGTTATGATCTTCATTTTATTTTTGCCAGGAGGTTCAGTCATCTTGACAGGTTCTTTCTCCCTGTGCTCTTAAAAAGTAAACGTATACCCCTAACCCTCCACTGGAGAACCATCCCTACTAACATTTGGAAAATACAAATTGTCCTATTTTGAACTAAATTACTGTGAGGCTCTATTTTACATTATACATGGCCCTTATGTCTGTGATTTAATGTGCTGTAATAGTTTGTCCACTTCTTTTGGTTCTTTAATGTTGTGTGTTTGATTATTCCACATGATCCTTAATGAGGCTGGGAATTTCATTTGAACTGTTGCTCCTAATGATTAAGCAAGATTAGGTAGTAGTGTTCACAAAGGAAACATCCACACCGTTCATACAAACACAATGTTATTATACACACAATGTAAAGTGTGACAGATTTAAATTAGTTACACAAATTATATAACAAATGGGTGCTAAAGAAGCTCAAAGCACCTACTACCTCGAGGTGCTGTAGGTGTACACGAATGTGGACCAAACTGGAGCTATTGGGGATGAGTTTCTGACTACAGCACACCTTAGAGTCTACATTTTTTTAGTCTTAGCTTGAGTGATTGCTTATTGGCGGAACAGTCTGCCTACCATAAACAACAGAACAAGGACATAGCAAACATCAATTAGATAAGCAAGGATCCAAACTGTAAGTCCAAAGTAAATTAAATAGTAATTCACTTCAGATTTCATCAATTCTTTTATTAGTGTTCATAATTTCATGTAAAATCTCCCAGCTGGGAGATTTTTAGCTCACCTGAGCGTTACGTTTAGCCGTCCTAATCCTATTGCTTTGGTTACCCCTATTATGGACACTTTAAAATGTCTCAATTATTTGTTGGTTTAAATTCCAATTCCCTGTATGTTTCTAGATCTTCCCTGCACCAATCAGGAATTTCTCAAACAGTTGTCATTTACACCAATTTGTGTAATTTGTAGGACTGACTTAAAGGTTTTATTTTATTTTACAATTTATGCTTTATTAATGTTTGAATAGTGACAGAGACTCTTTCAAGTTTATGATGCTAGTCATGTTGCCATGACAATCATCCTGTGTGATAATGCATTTAAGGACCTACCTTAATGGCACCAGATTGTGTGAGAAAGGCGGCTTGTCCATCAAAATGCTTCAGAGTCTCTTTGAAAATATATTTGGTGTTGGATCTCCACAGTGTCGGCGCCTGCTTTCAATTTAGATGAGTGGGACTTTGCTCCTTCTTCCTTCCCTCGCCCTTGCAGAGGACCGCATGAGGTTGGCGGAGCATGCCAACATAAACATCCAGTTTACCACGATTCAATAATGCGATCACTCAGAGATAAGGCATACACCAGTGATGGTAATTTAATCCAGGTTACGCGTTTTGCTCGCCCAGCGAGCTTGGTCGCACAATGAAACCGGGGAAAGTGAAAGCATTACATAGGCATATTAGAAACAAACATAGGACCAACATAAGGTACACTTAGACATAGCCAAATGGCATCCATTTTGCAGTGTGTAGCCTATAGAGAAATAAGGTGGTGTATTGCATCATACTCCCTCCTTCTCATGTAGTGGTCACAATATATATGTAATATTGACAATTAAATATCAAAGTCAATCACAAAGGTAAAGGCTGAACCCAGGCAAACAATAAATTAATTGTACACTTAAACCCAGGTGCCATCTTGTAACGTTTATGCTGCAGGCATGTGGAAATGTATACAGAGATAATAAGAGCAGTGTCATAGTCTCTCCAACATAGATCACAGTGCGTGGTGCATATATTACGTTAGGACTAGTGCCTAATTTAGAGATATGTGAGATATTAAAACATGTGATAGGTTCCAATTGGCCTGGTGCCAGTTGGCAAGAATTAATGATTAAAGTCAGGTATCCCTCCACTGTGTGTGAAACGCAAAATTCATTCGGACTAGTGCCCATTTTTTGAATCGCTGGCAAGCCTCCCCATGGTGTTATGTATATATGCTCACTTCCCCGTAGATCAGAGCTACACAAACATCCAACCAGGAAATAAAGTGAAATATATGTGTGTGGAAACAAATAAACAGAGTTAAAAAAGATTTGTATAAAGTCTCTTATCTGTGCGGTCGGGCCCTCCACCATTGCAAAGAAGAAAAGGGTAGGGGATGTGAGAAGAGAAGTTGTCCTTCAATATGTGCCCTACCTTTTCTCCTGTAAAAAGAAGAAAAAAACACACATATTAAAATCCATGAGCAGTGTCATTCAAGGATTAAAAACATTTCAAAACAGTTATACTAGTGTACAGTTGTATAGGTAATAATCATATCAGATAAGATGGTAAAGTCTCAGACATGTGCTATCATTATTCGTGGAGATGTATGCTCATCTCCTCATCCTGGTTAAGCCCTTCTGGGCTCTTTTTTGGAGGTTGATTGTGTGCCAGGATTCTTTTTTGCGCAAGTGTAAGTCTCTTTTACCCCCTCTCTTTGTATATTCGATCTGTTCAATGGCAAAGAATTTTAAAAGGGAGCTGTTAGAGAGGTGGAACTCTGCAAAGTGCCTGGCTACCGGGTAATGTGGGTCTTTATTGGTTATAGCCCTCATATGCTGTAGCACCCGTTTTTTTGTGGCCAGAGTAGTGCTGCCTACATACCTCATCTTACATGGGCATTCAAGAATATAGATGGTAAAGATCGTGCCACTCATGAGGAATTGTCTTATGTTTTTTTCTCCAATTGGGGTGCTGTAGCTCGTTCTCATGGAACTGTTCGTACAGGCTTTGCAGTGGCCACAGGGGATGAACCCTTGGAGGTTAATCTGTGAATTTAAGCTCTTATTAGTGATATCCCCCTTGACTAGGAAATCTTTAAGGTTTCTCCCCTTTCTGTAGGTGATCCGGGGTCTCTCCTGTATGGGATGGCCTATCACCGGATCAGTGGTGAGAATGTTCCCATTACGTGTAAGTATTTTAGATATGGCCTTCGATTCTTTGTTGTAAGTTAGAATCACTCTAGTGATGTTATCCTCCTAAGTGACTTTCTCACTCAGCGTAGCCTCCCTTTTAACTTTCCCAATCTTGTCTCTGGCTCTCTGTAGGACCCAGCTCCATTTCAGTGTTTCTGGATGGCTACTGAGAGCATGAAGCAAACTGGTCCCTGCTGTGGATTTCCTATGGAGTTTGGTGTTTATTCTATTTTCCAATGGTATAGGTACATCGACGACCTCTACGTAGTATGGAATGGCAGCGAGGAGAGTGTTCTAATTAAATGATCAGGGAACTGAACAACAACAGCTTTAATCTCACCTTCACATACAACATCAGCACCAGTCAAATTGAATTCCTTGATGTGGTAGTGGAGATTTCTGAAAATATCATTGTGAGATTTGCATAGTTGGGTGAAAAGGAAAAACCCATAGCAGTTCCACGTTGTCCTTATCAAATAAAAATATGTTATTATTGAGACACATGGATATTATCTCCAAAAGCATTTTGTTGTGCTAAAGAAACTGGATGTATCTTTTGCCCAAAAAGTGTTGGCATTCTTTTAAGCCTACTTAGTGTCCAATGCTTGTATAAAGGGATATCACATCCATTGTTATAAATTTTTAGGAGCATTGCCATGAAATAACATCCAACTTTTTTTTAGCAGATCCGTGCTATCTCTCAGGTAAGAGTTTAGAACTTTGACTAGAGGGACAAGAAAGTAATCAATATAATTGGAGATTGGTTCCAAGATAGATCCTTTTGTAGAGACAGGTGGATGTTTACTGTCCTTATGTATTTTGGGTAGAAAATAAATAGTCACCATTACTGGTTGTTCTATGGTTAAATATTTGAATTCCTCTTCATCTATCAAGTTAGCGTCAACCTGACTCTTTAATCTCGATGTTATAATTTCCTGGAATTGTTTCATTGGACAATTTTTTAGACAACTATGACATTCCTCATCCAGGAGGGGAGAGGATGTAGCCTTATGGCTAGAGCGGTCGACCTCGATGCGGGGGAACGGGGTTCGAGTCTCGGCAACAACGCTCAACATCCTGTGATTCTGGGCAAATAACTTAATCTTCCTGTGCCTAACAAAAAATGAATGTGTCCATCTGCAATGAAACTGGTGAACATGTATAGCGCTCTGATACCCGATGTCTCAGGTTTAGTTTGTGTTATATAAAACCCTAAACAATTGAGTTGTCTTCTTGTAGATCTTTTAGGGCTTTCCTTTCCCCCATGCTTAGGTTGTTCTTATATTTGGTTTGCTGAATTTTATAAAGATCTTTAACTATGGCGTAATGGAATAATACATTTTATTGCCAGGTAGGCAAATTGGAAAAAATTATGATTTGAGTTTCTTTCCACGTTCACCTGCCCCCAGTGATGATTTATTAATGTTGGTCTGTCTTCTTGCAACAGATTGCTAGATGGCTTCATTTTTTATTCTGTTCTCACTTTTTTCTTTGCTTCAGCATCAATTTCTGCCAATTTAATTTTTCTAATGTACTTGTAGAGATCAATTCTAGTTTGGGGTAAATCAATGTGAATACTTGGACAAAAGTTCAATCTTTTTTTAAGAAATGCCTCTTAATTTTCGGTGATTGTCTTGCTTGACAAATGTATTACATTTACTTCTGTTGTTCTTGTTTCTGATTCATTCCTTGTTTACTGCTTCCCCTTGTTTCCATTCTTGTTCTTTCCCTGTCCCCTATGACCTCTTCTCATGCATTTGAATGTCCTCGTCTTTGTCCATGTCCCCTTCCCTTTCCACATTGCAACTTTCGTTTTGCCTCTGTTGTTGCTGTAATGTCAATCTCATATCTGTTAAAAAAGGCATTGTCTCTTTGATTGTGTTGGATGATGTTGCTTTTCCTTCATTTTCACTCAAATCTGTATCCTTGAGGGACTCATAACTGGAGTCTGGCTTGGATGTGAAGTCTAGCTGATCCTTTTTATGAAGCAAGTTATACTTTCTTGAGAAACTGAATATCCTTCCCTCCTTGTAATCCTGCTGATAAATCGTTTTTTTTCTAAATCCTTTTCTAACTCTTTTAATTGTTTTTGTATTTGATTTAGTGCTTTTTCGATATGTTTTATTAAAATAACTTTCCCGGAGTGTGCTCCTGTTTTTGCTGGGCTCATTGAGCCAGAAATCGAAGGATATTTACATATATATTACCTACTGGCGATAGCCAGTAGGTATATATAGTTAGGATTTTTTCTCTATGGGACTTTTGAAAACTCTATGTCTAATAACATTGGCGTTTGTGGACGGAATCGGCTGAAATATTCAGGAAAATGGCACATTTTATTTCTGAGCAGCCCCTGAAAATTTGGGGGGTTTCGTCAAGGGGGGGCCGAGAAAAAAGGGGGGTCCCAAAACGCGTTTTTCCCATTCATTTTTCCATAGGGCGTTTGGCCTCACTTTTAGCTCGAACGGCTGAATGGATTTGCACGAAACTTGGCAAAATTGTAGGGACTGTTAGCCCGATGTGCCTTTGCTGGGTCTCAATATATGTGCTCCAGTGGATTTTGAGAAATTAACGTTTTAAAAAACAGATATATCTGTGACAGCGTCCCGGGTAGCGCTCCGGTTTGCGTACTTTTCGCGTTACGGAACTTTGCGAAGCGAAGCTGATTGGCTCTCCGGTGTCTTTCAACATTCTAAACAGTCCGGAACGGCCACCATCTTGTCTCTCGGTAGGATCGAGAGACAAGAGGAGGAGAAAAACTAAGGGGGAATTTAATGAAAGGGGGCAAGGTAGACCCCACTTGACCCCCTAGGAATGATGTTGGGGTCCTGTGGGGCAAATAAAAAAAATTTGATTTTTCGCGGTAGAAGCGCTTACCGGTTCGCGAACCGGGTCGCGAAACGGGAATTCACAATTTTGTGTTTCGTTTTAATTAAATTACAAGATGGAGGAAAAACAATGTGAGGAATGGATATAAGGGGGTATGGGAGATGTATCCTGACCCCCTATGTTTTCTGAGGGTGGCTGAGGATGCTCATATATGTTGATACATGTCTTCCAGCCGCTGCGCGTGAGCGTTTTTTTTTTTTTTGCTGCGTGACGTCTGTTAACGTTCGATTCGAAGGAAATCAGGAAGTGTTGACCGCCATTTTGTCACTGCGAGTAAATATATTGTTAAAAATAATTGTTATAAATTAATCCGTATTGATAAACATTGTCTGTGCCATCTTGCCTTTTTTCCAATGCCACACTTTTGTCGTGCACGGCAGCAATTTTAGATGCCTTGACCAGACCCACTCTCTGCACGCCGCCGATCCTCAGCATGGCTCCCCACCCTCGCAAGCATCTCCCCCACGCACTGGTCACCCCCGCTCTCTCTCTCATGCATGGGCCATAAACCTCCCCCCATCTGCGCTGCTCTTCCCTGAGAATCACACCCTGTGCCCGCCCGACACCTCCCTTTCACCCTATTCACTACCGCACCCTCTGACACTCCTCTTCCTCCGTGTCTGATTGTCCAGGCTGGTCCCAGGCTATCACCTAGCCCTGCGGATGTAGTTTATGGCCCCAACTGTAAAGAATCACCCCTCTTCAAAGGAGTTACAGTAGATCAAGGCCCCCACCCCATGAGATCCGTCACACCACACGCGTTCCTACTAGCTGATAACGATCCTGTATTGTGATTGGGGAGGGGATTCTCACTGTAAGGGTGTGTGGGACCGAGCCTGGAGCGGAAGATTCCAGGGATGCCTTTTTGTACATCAAAGTCTTCACAATTATGTGTCACATTAAAAATATATAGCACTCCAACAAAGTAGTAGGATTATAACACTTTAATAACTTATAAATATATACAACGCTCCAACAAAGTAAACACGTAAAAAAAAAAAAATTTCAACAACTATTTACATGGCAGCCTGCTGCAACATCCATCTCAAAGCAACAATGGGCTGCTTTGGTCTGTCTTTTAGTCGGCAAAATCCGTCGGCCTGTGAGGTGGTGTCAGTAGCGGTCCGTTGTGCGAATAGGCCGAAGGCAGCACAACGCGCTGAGATCCGGTACGGCACCCAGGTGGTGTCCAGTAAGTTGCCGCACTGGTCTGGCCATCCTACAATGCTGCGCCAAAAAACGGCGTGGGGCGCCCCGGGGGGGGGGGGGAGGCGGTGCAAACAGGCCTCCCCCGCCTCCCCAGGTGGAGGCTCCTCTGCTGCAGTGGGGCGCCCTATAGCGTTTCAGTCACCATTCAGCTGTTTAGCGCCAGCTTTTGCGGCACTGTGCCTCATCCGCCATTCAGCTGAGTTGCGCCCACTCTTGCGGTGCAGCGATAGGCGGCTGCCACAGGACTCTTAAAATGGCGGCCGGCTCTTCGGATTTGGGCCTGGTCCACTAAAATAGCCCTGGGACACATTTGAACTCGGACATTTGCCTGCTAGGGCTTGGGCCCCATTCTCGAAAGCGTCCCCTCAGCCTTGAAGATTCTACAAAAGTCATCGGGGCCCCCGACTCTCGCAGGCTTCCGATGGGGAGCGGCTGCCATGATTGCTTGCGGAATGGCCACGACGGAGCTACGAGATGGTGGTGCTCTCATGCTGATGCCAGCTTCAGTCTGAAACATCCAGAAACACTGTAGACTACCAATTCGATGACTTCCGGTGGAGCCCCAACGTGACCCGGTAGGGAAGAACTTGCCCTCCCCTCTTTTGGCTGATGGTTCTTGTTGCCTGTCCCCTCTGTTGTCATCTAACGGAACCTTTTTGGACTGCTGAGTGAGAAAAAAAAAGGTGGGGCTTTCATCATTTGGGAAAAAAAAATGTTTCAATCCAATGAAAAGTGTTATTTTTAGGTCATATGATCAAGCCTTCCATCATTAGGAATCCAAAAGTAAAATGAACCAATGAAAAGTTTTATAAACAAGTCACACGACCTGTTATGCGGCTTTGGGCTATAAAAAGCCTACAAAATCCGTTGGCCTGTGAGGCGGCTTCAGTAGCGGACCGATGTGCGAATAGGCCGAAGGCAGCACAACGCGCTGAGATCCGAATGGCACCGAGGTGGTGTCCAGCAAGTTGCACTGGTGTGGCCATCCTACAATGCTGCGCCGAAAGACGGCGTGGGGTGCCCGGGTGGGGGGGGGAGGTGGCGCGAACGGGCCTCTCCCGCCTCCCCAGGTGGAGGCACCTCATCTGCAGTGCGGCGCCCCTTACCATTTCACTCGCCGTCCAGTTGAGTTGCGCCCGCACTTGCTGCTACAGTAGGCCGAAGGCAGCACAACGCGCCGAGATCCGGATGGCACCAAGGTGGTGTCCAGCAAGTTGCCGCACTGGTGTGGCCATTCTACATTGCTGCACCGAAAGACGGCGTGGGGTGCCCAGGGGGGGAGGTGGCGGAAACGGGCCTCTCCCGCCTCCCCAGGTGGAGGCACCTCATCTGCAGTGGGGCGCCTCTTAGCGTTTCACTCGCCGTCCAGCTGAGTTCCGCCCGCTCTTGCGGCACAGTGCCTCACCCGCCATCCAGCTGAGTTCCGCCCGCTCTTGCGGCACAGTGCCTCACCCGCCATCCAGCTGAGTTGCGCCCGCTCTTGCGGCTACAGCGTCTCGCCCACCATCCAGCTGAATTGCGCCCACTCTTGCGGTGCAGCGATAGGCGGCTGCAACAGGACTCTCAAAATGGCGGCCGGCTCTTTGGATTTGGGCCTGGTCCACTAAAATGGCCCTGGGACACCTTGGAACTCGGACGCTTGCCTGCTAGGGCATGGGCCCCATTCTCAAAAGCGTCCCCTCTTTTGACTGATTGTTCTTGTTGCCTATCTCTTCTGTTGTCATTTAACGGAACCTTTTTAGACTGCCGAAAGGGGTTCTGGTCCGACCGCTGGTTGGTGGAGACATTTTGACTATATCCTGGACCTGCCCAGCCTCGCCCAAAATGGCGCCGGTATAAATGGGACTCGTAACTCCTTGTTGTGTACTGGTTGCCCAACCTTGATATCACGAGATACGTATGCAGTTTTGAAGCACATGGCGGGCGGGGACGAGTACTGATTGAACATTTGGACATCCCTAGTGACATTAAGTTCTGATGTGTTATTGATTACTGTACTATTGAAAGTTGGAATTAACGTCACCCATGGTACTTGCCCGCAAATGTATATCTAGATAATTTTATTGTAACTGGCCCTGTCGTACTTTAATTATAAAATGTACGTCCACCGATTCCGCAACTGTTAGACACCTTAGTTCTTGCAACCTAATGGCCCGCCCGTTACGTTCTTCTACAGTGTAAATGTCCCCTCATCATATACGATTCCAGTTTGCTCCGTGGCCGGCCCACGTGGTTATAGGCCCGTATTTGTATACTGACATTTTCACAATAAAGGTTTTTAAAACAAAACATGGTAGTAGTACATAGATTGGTAAAGTTTTGAATAATAGCCACTGTTTTCGAATCAGTAAAAGGCAAGTGAAATAAAGCAGCCCGATTACATGACGGTTAAAAGGTATAATACACAGGAACGCAGTAAAGATAAATGGTCAAGGGCTGTTGTGTTTTCCACTTCTGCAACATAAAGTGATTGATAAGAATCCGATATTCATGCCTATCAGCGACTAAGACAGCAGGCCGAGCCTCTTTTGTTCAACGGCTCCCTTATGGGACGAAGAAACGCCCTTTTTCTCGAAATAGGAATATTTTACTTGCAGGACAGTTGTAAATTTCCCGGGAAAATACATTAGCCTGGAACATTGTTAGTGATAAACTGTAAATGCATCTGGGTCCTTTGCTTTACAAGTCAGAGTGAGAAAAAAAAAGGTGGGGCTTTCATCATTTGGTAAAAAAAAATGTTCGAAAGCAATGAAAAGTGTTATTTTTAGGTCATATGACCAAGCCTTCCATCATTAGAAAAACAAAAGTAAAATGAACCAATGAAAAGTTTTATTAACAAGTCACATGACCTGTTATGCTTACGTTACGTGCTGCGCGCCGCGCCCTGGATCGCTTCCGGGAAGCTGCGTCTCGTGCACCGGAGCACTTCCGGGTGCGCTAACGCGGCGTGTCATATGACGCATTACGCGACAACGCAGGTCCAGAATATAGTCAAAATGTCTCCACCAACCAGCGGTCGGAACACAACCCCTTTCAGCAGTCCAAAAAGTTCTGTTAAATGACAACAGAAGGGACAGGCAACAAGAACCATCAGTCAAAGAGGGGAGGGCAAATCCTTCTCTACCGGGTCACGTTGGGGCTCCACCGGAACTGATCGAATTGGTAGTCGACAGTGTTTCTGGTTGTTTCAGACTGAAGCTGGCGTCAGCATGAGAGCACCACCATCTCGTGGCTATGTCTTGGCCATTCCGCGAGCAATCATGGCAGCCGCTCCCCACCGGAAGTCTACGGGAGTCGGGGGTCCCGGTGACTGTTGTAGAATCTTCAAGGCTGAGGGGACTCTTTTGGGAATGGGGCCCATGCCCTAGCAGTCAAGCGTCCGAGTTCCACGGTTGCCCAGAGCCATCTTTAAAACACGAAAATGTTTTTACCTACCACGTACTTGACATTTTAAAGCTTTTGATATTTGCTATTAAAAAACCATTGAAATTCACTGAAAAAACCATAGGTTATAGACCATATATAGTTAGGAATTAGCATTTACAAAACCTTGAAAATTCACTGAAAAAAACATGGGTTATAGACCATATATAGTTAGGAATTAGCATTTACAAAACCTTATTTTACTCACACAAAACCATTGAAATTTCATATATAGTTAGTTGCACTAACTATACATATATAGTTAGTTGCACTAACTATATATCGCGCACCCACAATCCACTGCTGATCATGTCACATATTACATCATTCATGACATGATCAGTGACATCACTGATGACATCACTGATGACATCACTGATGACATCTCAAATGACATCACTGATGACATCTCATTTGACATTACTGATCACATCACTGATGACATCATTCATGTGATAATATGGTGAACCTCTTCAGACTCTAATATAATCTTACATACACTCAGAGTAAATAGACACTCACAGACTATCACTCATCCATGGAGTTACTCACACACCTAGTCAGTCATGCAAAGAATCAATCACACCTCCATTTCCTCAACTATACAGTTATACACACCTTACTTATTCAAACATATACTAACACATATTTACTCTCTTATACAATCCCTGATACAAGTTCACAATGATCCATACAGCCACTCACACATTCACTGGCTCTTATGCACAGTTATTTATATATGTCAACTCTCACATGTACTGTGTTTTACATATGTACTTACTTTGACATGTAGCACTGAGATATCCATTCACTCACCAATACACTCATGCACACAGTCAACCGCCCATACAGCTGTTTCCACATGCACTTTTGAACCCATACATCTAGTGAATCAACTGCTCACACATCTATGCACAGAGTCATACACCTCCCAGCCACCCACACACACACTCAGTCTCCCATACAAATACTTGGGCAACCAATCAATAACCCATATAGTTACTCATATAGCTACTGATCAACACATGCAGCAGTTTACAGATCAACAGACATAATGATGCACAAATTAAGACAGTTTGGTCACTAACCCATGCACTCAGTGAGACACATTTAATCACTCACTCATACAGTCAGTCATGCACCTACTAAATCCTTCATCCAGACACTTATACATCCACTCATTTTTCAATATGTAAGACATATTTTAACTTTACAGAAACATACAGTCACTGGATGTTGTCATCAGTGATGTCATCAGTGATGTCATTTGAGATGTCATCAGTGATGTCATCAGTGATGTCACTGACCATGTCATGAATGATGTAATATGTGACATGATCAGCAGTGGATTGCGGGTGCGCGATATATAGTTAGTGCAACTAACTATATATGCGAATTTCAATGGTTTTGTGTGAGTAAAATAAGGTTTTGTAAATGCTAATTCCTAACTATATATGGTCTATAACCTATGGTTTTTTCAGTGAATTTTCAAGGTTTTGTAAATGCTAATTCCTAACTATATATGGTCTATAACCTATGGTTTTTTCAGTGAATTTCAATGGTTTTTTAATAGCAAATATCAAAAGGTGTAAAATGTATTCTTCTTTTAAAGGAAAAATATATTTTATATGTATTTAATATAATTTTTTTATGTATATAAATTTTTGGAGGGAACAAATTTATCAACCATCATGCTGAAGAAGAGTGTGGGGAAAAAAAAACAAAGAGGAGGACTAAGAGGAAAGAACAATCAGTTCAAAAATACAATTGCTTTAAAGCATGAAGTGCTTTTCCACACATTTACATTCAAATAACCCATATTAGAACATACAAAATATCTACAGAGGAGATGGTGTACATTGAATTTTAGACTCTTCATTGGTACCTACATGTTGGTACTTACATCACCCACACAACACAACAGCTCTATTCGGAGCTACCCTACCCCAAAGCACTCTAAAATATTATTTTACTATTTCCCTTGGTTTTTCCCTTGTTACGCTTTCCGGAACGCTACCCGGTGCGCGGACCGGGCGCTAACCGTGCGAAAATTTGAAAAAAAAGGGGTTTTTTTTACATATATGGGCCTCCTCAGCCACCCTCAGAAAACCTAGGGGGTCAGGATATGTCTCCCGTGCCCCCTTATACCCATTCCCAACATTGTTTATCCTCCATCTTCTGACTAAATTCGTCCGAAACACAAGATGGCGGACTCCCGTTATGCTACCGGTGAGCTACCTGGTTCGCGTACCGGGTAGCGCTTCCACCGCGAAAAATTGAAAAAAAATTTATTTTATTTTTTTGCCCCGCGGGGCCCTTTAATAGCCCCCACATCAATCCTAGGGGGTCAGGAGGGGTCTACCTTGCCCCTTTCATTCATTTCCCCCTTCGTTTATTTCCACCTCTTGTCTCTCGATCCTACCGAGAGACAAGATGGCGGCCGCTCCGGACTGTTTAGAATGTTGAGAGTCCCCGGAGAGCCAATACGCTTCTCCTCGCGAAGTTCCGTTACGCTTCTGGTACGCGAACCAGGGTGCTAACCGGGACGCTGTCACAGATATATATATTTTTTTGAACGTTAATTTCTCAAAATCCACTGGAGTACATATCTTGAGACCTAGCAAAGGCACATCGGGCAAACAGTCTCTACAATTTTGCCAAGTTTCATAGAAATCCATTCAGCCGTTCGAGCTAAAAGTGAGTCCAACGGCCCTATGGAAAACTCAATGTTAAGAACACGTTTTGGGACCCCATTTTTTCTCGGCCCCCGCTTGACGAAACCCCCCCAAACTTTCGGGAGACGCTCAGAAACAAAATGTGCCATTTTCCTGAAAATTTCAGCCAATTCCGTCCATCAACGCCAAAGTTATTCAACATAGAATTTTCAGAAATCCCTATTCAAAAAAATCCTAACTATATATACCTACTGGCGACCGGCAGTAGGTAATATATATATATATATATATATATATATATATATTCACTGAAAAAACCATAGGTTATAGACCATATATAGTTAGGAATTCGCATTTACAAAACCTTATTTTACTCACACAAAACCATTGAAATTCCATATATAGTTAGTTGCACTAACTATATATCGCGCACCCGCAATCCACTGCTGATGATGTCACATATTACATCATTCATGACATGGTCAGTGACATCACTGATGACATCACTGATGACATCTCAAATGACATCACTGATGACATCTCAAATGACATCACTGATGACAGCACTGATGACATCTCATTTGACATTACTGATCACATCACTGATGATATCATTCATGTGATAATACGATGAACCTCTTCAGACTCTAATATAACCTTAGATACAATCAGTGTAAACAGACACTCACAGACTGTCACTCATCCATGGAGTTACTCACACACCTAGTCAGTCATGCAAAGAATCAATCACACCTCCATTTCCTCAACTATACAGTTATACAAACTTTACTTATTCAAACATATACTAACACATATTTACTCTCTTATACAATCCCTGATACAAGTTCACAATGATCCATACAGCCACTCACACATTCACTGGCTCTTATGCACAGTTATTTATATATGTCAACTCTCACATGTACTGTGTTTTACATATGTACTTACTTTGACATGTAGCACTGAGATATCCATTCACTCACCAATACACTCATGCACACAGTCAACCGCCCATACAGCTGTTTCCACATGCACTTTTGAAACCATACATCTAGTGAATCAACTGCTCACACATCTATGCACAGAGTCATACACCTCCCAGCCACCCACAGACACACACTCAGTCTCCCATACAAATACTTGGGCAACCAATCAATAACCCATATAGTTACTCATATAGCTACTTATCAACACATGCAACAGTTTACAGAACAACAGACATAATGATGCACACATTAAGACAGTTTAGTCACTAACCCATGCACTCAGTGAGACACATTTAATCACTCACTCATACAGTCAGTCATGCACCTACTAAATCCTTCATCCAGACACTTATACATCCACTCATTCTTCAATATGTAAGACATATTTTAACTTTACAGAAACATACAGTCACTGGATGTTGTCATCAGTGATGTCATCAGTGATGTCATTTGAGATGTCATCAGTGATGTCATCAGTGATGTCACTGACCATGTCATGAATGATGTAATATGTGACATCATCAGCAGTGGATTGCGGGTGCGCGATATATAGTTAGTGCAACTAACTATATATGGAATTTCAATGGTTTTGTGTGAGTAAAATAAGGTTTTGTAAATGCGAATTCCTAACTATATATGGTCTATAACCTATGGTTTTTTCAGTGAATTTTCAAGGTTTTGTAAATGCTAATTCCTAACTATATATGGTCTATAACCTATGTTTTTTTCAGTGAATTTTCAAGGTTTTGTAAATGCTAATTCCTAACTATATATGGTCTATAGCCTATGGTTTTTTCAGTGAATACATATATATATACATACATATATAAACATATATCATCTGTATATCTATATAAATACAAACATAAATGCATGCATACATATACTTATATGCATACAGATGCATGTTATTTACATGAAAGTTGAAAAAACACTAATAAAAGCAAAGCTAAAAAGCCACCTCATTACAAACAGAATGGCTTTAACTTAAACGAGGGCAAGATCCATTGCATTTTCAATGCTTGTTTACTTTGGTTCCATCAAGAAGGCATTCAGATGTGTCACACATTTGCCATAAATTCTGAATGTTAGCACTCTAGTTGCACATTAGATCACTGTAGTAAAGCTACTGCTCACCAGGGACGTCTGCTGCTGGTATTCAAAGTGCATGTTTCAGTCTGCATGTCAGAATTTTTTTAATGAAATAGAAGAGGATTTGAGAAGTCACTCAAAATGATCCCTAATTTTTCTTTCTGAAGCACTAATCATACTTTCTATGGCAAAATTAACCCCCTCATGTTGTTCCTTTTTAAATTGAGTGATTTCAGACTTACCACTTCATTCCAATCAAGATGGCTTCTGGTGTGCCATACTTTTGTCATAAGTAAGACTGTTAGCGCTCTAGTTGTTCTTTAGAACACTCTGGGACATTCTGTCATTGGGTTATACTTGGGGTACATCTGGGTGATATTTGGGCTACATTTAGGCTCTTTTGTCTCTGGTGGCCATCTTGGGAGACTGTATGTCAGAATTGTTTAATGAAATTGAAGAGGGTTTGAGAAGTCACTCAAAATGTGCCCTAATTTTTCTTTCTGCAGCACTAATCATAATTCATATGGCAAAATATACCCCCTCATTTTGTTCCTTTTTAAATTAAAAGTTTTAAGAGTTACCACTTTATTCCAATCAAGATGGCTTCAGGTGTGCCATACCTTTGTAATAAGTAGGACTGTTAGCGCTCTAGTTGTTCTTTAGAACACTCTGGGACATTCTGTCATTGGGCTATACTTGGGCTACATCTGGGTAATATTTGGGCTACATTTGGGCTCTTTTGTCTCTGGTGGCCATTTTGGGAGACTGCATGTCAGAATGTTTTAATGAAATAGAAAAGGATTTGAGAAGTCACTCAAAATGTGCCCTAATTTTTCATTCTGCCTCACTAATCATACTTTCTATGGCAAAATATACCCCCTCATGTTGTTTCTTTTTAAATTAAATGTTTTAAGAGTTACCACTTTATTCCAATCAAGATGGCTTCAGGTGTGCCATACCTTTGTAATAAGTAGGACTGTTAGCGCTCTAGTTGTTCTTTAGAACACTCTGGGACATTCTGTCATTGGGCTATACTTGGGCTACATCTGGGTGATATTTGGGCTACATTTGGGCTCTTTTGTCTCTGGTGGCCATTTTGGGAGACTGCATGTCAGAATGTTTTAATGAAATAGAAAAGGATTTGAGAAGTCACTCAAAATGTGCCCTAATTTTTCATTCTGCAGCACTAATCATACTTTCTATGGCAAAATATACCCCCTCATGTTGTTTCTTTTTAAATTAAATGTTTTAAGAGTTACCACTTTATTCCAATCAAGATGGCTTCAGGTGTGCCATACCTTTGTAATAAGTAGGACTGTTAGCGCTCTAGTTGTTCTTTAGAACACTCTAGGAGGCTGCAGTAGAACACAAAGGAATCAACTGACAGTCTCTGTCCTTGTTGGATGTACATGTTTTACTGAGAATGTCAGACTTCATTTTCACATGACTGAGAAAGATAATGTGAATTTACAGAAAATATGCTTTCAGTTTAGCTTATAGATCCCCTTCCAAACCACTGTGGAAAAATCATGAGATATTAGTTTTCTTTCAAACAATATTCATGATATCACAGCAGAAGGTTTTTTTCACATGGTAAAATCACCTTAGAACCCACCACAATTCCTAAAACGAGTATGGTACCATCAACAAATGATTTATAATGTAACTAAAGTCCTAAAACCCTCTATTAACTACAATGCTTTTAATGAGGTGCTATCATGTATATTGGTCCCAAGATGGCTGCCAACACTTCTTGGATGAAGTGCTGACAGCCAATCAGATCAGATGTGTGGTTAGGCTCCGCCCAGATATATATCTTTTTTTGAACCTAAATTACTCAAAATCCACTGGAGCACATATATTGAGACCTAGCAAAGGCACATCGGGCTAACTGTCCCTACAATTTTGCCAAGTTTCGTGCAAATCCATTCAGCCATTCGAGCTAAAAGTGAGGCCAACCGCCCTATGGAAATTAACATGGGAAAAAAGCGTTTTGGGACCCCCCTTTTTTCTCGGCCCCCCCTTGATGAAACCCCCCCAAATTGTCAGGGGCTGCTCAGAAACAAAATGTTCCATTTTCCTGAAAATTTCAGCCAATTCCGTCCACAAACGCCAAAGTTATTAGACATAGAATTTTCAAAAATCCCATAGAGAAAAAATCCTAACTATATATACCTACTGGCGACCGCCAGTAGGTAATATATATATATATATATATATATATTCACTGAAAAAACCATAGGTTTGACACCAGTTATAGTTAGCTGGAAATTTTACTGACATAAAACCAATGAAATTCCACGTTATAGTTAGTTGGACTCACTATAACTTGCGCGTGTAATGCACTGCTGATGACATTACATATTACATCACTCATGACATGGTCAGTGACATCACTCATGACATCACTGATGACACCATCCAGTGAATGTGTATCTTACTGAAAAATAAATATTTTTTATATATGTATATGTAAAGGTCGATGGAAGAATAAATGTTTAAATAAATGTTTTGATGAATGTTTTAAAAAAAAAATGATTGGTTAACTGGCTTATTAAGTGTATCTTAGTGAATACATATATTAGTGAAAAATGTTAAAATATTTACATATATGTATCAGTGTTTCACTTTGTGAATAAGTGGCTGCATGGGTTGATGAGTACCTACATGTGTGTGTATATGGGTTATTAGATGTTTTTTAGTATCAGTATGAGTGTCTCTATCGTTTGGTGGGGGTGTTACTTATCATATAGATCCATCAATGACTGACCCACTGTTTCTATGTTTTTTGAAGACAGCATATGTGCAGGACTGTATGGGTGGATGAGTGTGTATATGTGTGTGTTAGTGAGTGAATGCCTGCCTCACTAGTGTCTTTATCAGTAACGAGATATGTTTTAATTTAGTATATGTGAGTATTGATATATATAAGTCAGTATATGTGAGACTAAGAGATAGAAAGAGTTCCTGTTTAAATAAGTATGTGTTTCTATAAGTGATTGTTTAAGAGAGTAAGTATGTATAAGTTTCCTTAGAAGTAACGTGGTAGTGTGTGTATAGTTGTATATGCAAATAAATGGATGTTCAATAGTTTATTTGCATGTGTGAGTATGTGTGTGAGTAACTTTTGGATGATTGTCGGTGTGTAACAGGATGTATAGGTGTATCACTACATATGATGAGTGAGTATATGTATGAGTGACTATATAGAACTGTTGGTGAATGAGAGAATGTGTATATAGATGGTGGAATTACTGAATTGGTTGTTGTAACTGGTATGGGTATCTCCATTTTTTTGAAAATGTTAATTTCTATTTTCCAATATGTGTTTTAAGGGTTACATTACACTTAAAGGAGGTCTGTCATCAGTGATGTCATGAGTGATGTTACTGACCATGTCATGAGTGATGTAATATGTAATGTCATCAGCAGTGCATTACACGCGCAGGTTATAGTGAGTCCAACTAACTATAACGTGGAATTTCATTGGTTTTATGTCAGTAAAATTTCCAGCTAACTATAACTGGTGTCAAACCTATGGTTTTTTCAGTGAATTTCATAGGTTTTTCAAATGCTATTTCCTAACTATAACGTGTGTAAAACCTATGGTTTTTTCAGTGAATTTCATAGGTTTTTTGAATGCTAGTTCCTAAGTATGAAATCACGTTCGTAACTAGATAGTGTCACCGCCAACACGTCCTGAGAAGCACATGTAAAGTCATGTGACTTGAAAACAAGACTTCCAATTGGTTCTTAGTAGTTTAATTTAATTTAATTTAATTTGCGTGTTTATATAGCGCTAGAATCACTCCCGGGGGAGTATCTTCGCGCTTTGACCGCTGCGAAACCCTTCCTGGCTTCCCTGGGAGATGGTCCCTTAATGGGTATCTCCAGGGTGAGACCAGGCATCCCCGGCGGTCTGGTGGGGCCGTTAGTGAAGATGAGGCAAGCTAATGCCCAGAGTTGCCGAGTGTGATCGCTGATCAGAGTGGGCACCGAGGCGGGAGAATTATCGAGTCCGCTGACCCTGGTCCAGAAACCTGCCGCGCCGGGAATCGAACCCTGGTCCCGGGCCGTCCTCTGCTCTCGGGTCTGCCGCCTCTAACCAGTGAGCCACACTACCTCACTCTGTTCTGGAATTTACACGAAGCACTCCACCCACTTTCCTCACAATCTTTTCTACTCTCAAGAGACAACAACGTCGAGCATCTTCCGGAAAACTTTGCTGAAATGGCTGCCCTTTCGCATTCATCTTCCGAATCTGAAGGAAATGAGCAACCACTGTTAAGAAGAAAAAAGGAATCTTTCATTTGGCAATTTTTTACTTATCCTGAAGATCAAAAGAAAGTGAATGCGCCAAAAGTAACCTGCACGATATGCATTTCGGAGCTCTCAAGGGGAAATCCAAATAGAAAATATTCCTTTTCTATACACACCATGCTGCGGCATGTTAAACAAAGGCACCCTGAGCATTATGCAAAAGCATCGACAAGAGCCCTGGCCACGCTATTACCATCAGAGGTGGCCAGCACATCTTCTGGTGGACGACCTGTATCTCCATCGAGTGCTGAGATGGACTTGAGACCATATCTTGCGAAGGTGCACATGAAATGCAATGAGTGTGGAAAAATTATTTTGTATGGAGAGCAGAGCCTCGTTCTTATTCAACTCAAAATTGAAAGTCATAAATGCCCCAAGAAAAGATACATTTCTTTACTTCATTTTCATAGTATTACATACTGAAAAATGTAGTAGCAACTTTAAGAAATCGAAAGCATCATAACACTTGTTTCCCAAAAAAAAAAAAAAAAAGTTCTTTTCAGAACTAACTATTTCCACCAAAACGTGCTCCAAGAGCATATTATGAAATGTGTTTTTGCCGCTTTATTTTAGTGCGAGACCGGGTGCGCGCACCCTCCTATCGCATACAGGACCTGACACTTGCATGTGAAGTCATGTGACTTCAAAACAACACTTCTAATTGGTTCTTGGTAGTTTCTATTCTGGAATTTACACGCAGCACTCCACCCACTTCCATCACTTTCTTTTCTACTCTCAAGAGAGAACAACGTCGAACATCTTCCCGAAGACTTCGCTGCAATGGCTACCGTTCCGCATTCATCTTCCGAATCTGAAGGAAATGAGCGACCACCTTTGACAAGAAAAACGGAGGCCACGCTATTACCATCAGAAGTAATCAGCACATCTTCCGGTGGATGACCTGTATCTCCATCGAGTGCTGAAATGGACTTGAAACCATATCTGGCGAACGTGCACATGGAATGCACGAACTGTGGAAAACTTCTTGTATACGGAGAGCAAAGCTTTACTCTAATTAAACACAAAATTGAGAGTCATAAATGCTCCAAGAAAAGTAAAATTTCTTCACTTTATTTGGATAGTATGACATACTGAAAAATGTTGTAGCAACTTTAAGAAATCAAAAGCATCATAACACTTGTTTCCAAAAAAAAAAAAAAAAAAAGTTCATTTCAGAACTAACTCTTTGTACCAAAACGTGCTCCAAGAGCATATTATAAGATGTTTTTTCACCGCTTACATTTAGTGCGCGACCGGGTGCGCGCACCCACCTATCGCGTACAGGCGTCGAGACACGCATGTGCAGTCATGTGACTTTAAAACAACACTTCCAATTGGTTCTTACTAGTTTCTATTCTGCAATTTACACGGAACACTCCACCCACTTCCCTGGAAAACCAGTTTATCGAAAAACTTTTAAAGCCTCCTCTTATGAAATATTCGACATCGTTCACATAGCAGAGTAGTAAATAGCACTATATACACTCCGTCCCTTAATTATAAGAGACTTATTGCTATGTGAGAACAACTTTTGTTTTCACGCGATAATGTGAAATGCTGAGCCTGTTACATAATTTTATTTCACATATATGTTACTATTCTCCTTTGAGCACTAACACCGTAGAAAATACCACCAATAGCGGTGATATTTTTTACACCGAGAACGGACGATTTGTATCGCTTAGAGCCCTTACAATTATAAAGTTTTATTTCCTAAGTCTCTGATCTCCAACTGTGCAATGTGGCTCCCCTGTGTGTCGTAATAAGGTCCATAAACAAAAACTACAGGGCCAGCATTATACACATGCACAGAACCACAAAACGACAAGAGCCACCATGTTAATATATATCCTTAATATAATAAACCTCTGAGAATAAATACATATTTCCGTGGCACCCCATAAAAGAAATTTGGTGTCCTCTGACTCTGCTTCATTACCAAACACCCTAACACCCCGCCCCCTCACTCTTCACTAAACTCCACACTCCACCCCACCCGGACCCCCTATTACAAACCCCCAACCTACCCTCCCTGCCCAAGCCCACCATGAACCTCAAACCGCCCCTGGAAAACTTATAAGACACAGGATTACTAAAACTCAAAGAATAGGCAACAGGCAGATAATCTAAATAGTACATAAAGGCACATATTTTCTCCATAATACTATTGAAAAATATGTTCTATTTTTTATAAATCTATCATGCATCTGACCCTCTAGAACCGCTTTCAAAACGTGAACTATAAACCTCTACTTTTCATTTTCAAACCATACACTTTCAATTAAATTATTTTTTTTTTACAATTCATGTAATGTTACACACCTTTTCTAAAATACACCAGTCCCTGTTATTTATAAGGATTTATTTTCAATCTTCATCAGTGACACTTTCTTAACATATAATAAAAATCACTGTAACTTTTTAAACGACAATGCTAACGCGGTAAAAATAACCCTTCATTTCCTTTCCTTTAAGAATGCAGACTATCTACCCCACGCATGCGTTTCTTGATCTTTGTATTTGGCAGCGAATACCGACCTTGAATCGGAAGACATGAACAAGAGCTTCATTGTCACATTTAAAACTGAACGTTGCATCTGCTCACACACATATCTTTCACTTAGCTAACATTCACAGAAAACAGCATTGATGTAAAAAAAAATTGACCTTGCTTTACAACTTGCTCAAATGACTCCCTTATTTTTTAACGCATCCTCCACTTCAAGAAAAGCCACTTTTTTGAAAACTACTAAGCAATATATAAGTGACTAGACTCCTAGAAAATTAATCAAGTCATTCTGCTCCTCTCCACTGCATAGCCGGCGACCTAATTCTGTGGAGTTGCTATACAACCGGCAGTGCTGCGCCGTTTCCTTTAACATCTTGGGAAATTCAAAATGGATGTCCCTCCTGCCTTCGCAAACGAGCCGGACCACTTAGAACTATTTCGACAGAGAATGCTTCTGTACTACAGCACCTTACCACTCTCAACTTTGAATACTTCATATCGATTATCATTTCGATATTCGTATTTCACCTGTGTGCAGCCTGTATTTCATTGCCTGAGCTGTGATTTCACGTGGGCCCTGGATTTATGTCTCTGCAATTTGGTACCTCCTGAAGCGAATTACAATCACCTCATGAATCCGTTACTTGATCATGAACAGCTTTGTTACAACGGAGGGTTTATGGCCTTTGCAGCGATACAAGGAGTTCTGGGTCATTGGAATATATCCGCAGCGGCGCAAGATTTCCTAACAGAGAGCTACATCGAAAACCCACCGAGCTGCCCTATGATGGTAAAAGATGCTCCAATAATGAAAGATCATGAATGCTCCTTTCATCTTCTCAATTGGATGGCTGACATGTTTTCAGATGATAACAGTGATTTCCTGTTAGAAGCACTTGCTGCATACTTTGCCTACACAATGGACGGTTAACTCTTTCCTAACAGAGAACTACATCGAAAACCCACCGAGCTGCCCTCTGATAATAAAAGAGGCTCCGGTTTTAACAGATCACGAGTACTGCTTTACTCTTTTCCATTGGATAGCTGACATACTTTCAAATGATAAAAGTGATTTCCTGTTACAAGCAGAAGCTACCTATTTTGCCTAAACAATGCTTCAATAACTCTTATACAAGCCATTGACTTCCTCATTTCCTTTTGCTTCCCTATATTCTTCACGTTCTTTTCCATATTTTCTTTTGAAGAACAGACCTATTGGCTTTACTAACAGTGGACATTATGATTTCGTGTTGTTTAAATTTTGGTCTTTTATGTGGACTACATTTGTTTCTTCAGCTACTCGATTTTCAACTTTATTTTTTTACAGTCTAATCTCAACAATTCTATTGCATATCTTATCTAAGGTTATTTCAAACGTACTCGATGCAAAACTCGCTAATATATGCTACATGTACCCTAATTAATGTGTAAATTTTAAACGAGTTTTTTATAACTGTAAACGCCATTTCGCATCTCAACTGCTTATTTCCGCCTCACACGCCTCTGCTCCTTTAATTTTCTATAAAATTATTAATTTAAAATATGTTCTTTCAACAATATTTCCATTGTTACTTGTACTGTATTTCAAATGCAATACTGCAACCTTCAAAAGATATCTCAATACAGTAGTTCTCCTCAATAGTGATTTGCGCAGCATCCAACAGATTACATACATGCACCTCTCGCCATTTTGTCGCTTTTGGCGCCTTTTTTTCCCCGTACACAGTAACATAACACAAACTTGATAGTGCTTCGCATGTAGACAGCTGATTGATAAAGTAATGATGTATAACCACTTGCATTTTCATATATTGTTCATAAACTGAAAGGCCAGAGACCTTCTTCCATTTATTAAAATATAATATACTTCCTTATAAGAGTGTACAATGTTTTTTCCAACTATATTCATTTTTCTTCAACTATAGCGTTTGTATTCCATGTACTACTGACAATACCAATTACTGTGTTTTTTGCAATTTCTGTACTCATATTACATAATGATTTGCCTTTAAAACAGTACATTTCTAAATAAACATTTCAAATATTCACGGTTTCTCTTTTAATCCATAATCTCAACTGAAATGATTTCATATTGAAAAACTATTCATGGGATCCACATAACCTTAACTGTAGTCACTGAGGACCTTATTTATGAAGACCTTCCGCCGCCGGTGCCTCATTTTTTAAAATGGGAAACAGTGACGCACCGGTGGCGCAAGGCCTTCATAAATAAAGTCCTGAATGTTTTCTTTTCTCGACCTCACTTACTGATACTAGAACCTGCAAGCCAATTACGGCCCGTGAACTCTTTCTTAGTAGGTCACGCACCGTACAGACAGTTATACCACTGTTAAAAAATTTTTTTACTGTTACCAAGCACCGCTACAGTTCCGCTTCACTCAGACTTAATCACTGCTCCCACGCTTCTACAGGCCAAACGCTATGTCGTATTTCTCTCCTTATCACCCTTTCATCTCCACAATAACAAACAGTTGTCCGCCTGCCACCACAGAACAGAGTCAGATACAGAGGCACCAAAGAGTGAACCCATCACCAACTGCCATCTCCGGCTGTTTCCATGGTTACACCTCATTCTTCACCTTGCTGAAGGCACAGGTCAAAAGTTCATGTCTCAACGTTCTACAACAAATTAAGAAGACTATTTTCCCTCCAGAAACACCTGCCAATCCACAGCTCTGTTACATGTCTTGTTTTTTCACACCCAATAGTACTTCTCGTTTAACATAAACATTAACATGCAACGTACTGTTCAATCTCCACTTATTACAATCAACCAATCATTTTTATTTTTTTAACCACACCCAGCCTCTTCCTTTTTCTTTATTTAGAATTTCAACTTCTAACTACCATTCCACTTCCAGAACCGATCGGAGGACGACTACAAATCCCTTGAAAATGAAGGTCTGGCTTATAGGACACAGTTATATTCACTGGAGTGAAAAATATGCAGTAAGCAGACGAATTTGCAACCTCGGCTTACCAAATGTACACATAACATGGATTGCCAAAAGAGGATTGAAATGTCACCAATTGATTCCATTGGTGAAAACTTTTATGCATCTCCCAGAACCAGACCTTATAATTGTGCACTGTGGTGGGAACGATCTAGGCACAATCACTGGGGTAGGCCTGGAAATGCTTCTAAAAGACACCTTTCGACAATTGATGACACTTTTTCCTCGATCTGCCTTGGTATATTCCAATATATGCCAAAGACAGAAATGGAATTGGTCCAATCAACATTGTGCACAATTTGAGAAAGCAAGGAGACATGTAAATAAATCTGTTTCTGCGTTCCTCAGAGATTATAGCATGGGTTCTATTTACCACAACAACTTGCGATACCACATGCAAGACGTCCATAGGAGAGACGGTGTTCATTTCACGAATGAGGGAAACAGAATCTTCCTCTGCAACATCAGGCTCTGCATCAGTACTTACTTATAAATGCAGAAAACACTCAATTAACACAATGGCTCTTTTCAGAGCCACCTTATATCTAAGCACTCAAACTTCTGATTTATCTGATAAGGAGAGAAATACGACATAGCGTCTGGCCTGTAGAAGCGTGGGAGCAGTGATTACCTCTGAGTGAAGCGGAACTGTGTCGGTGCTTAGTAACAGTAAAAAAAAAATGTTAACAGTGGTATAACTGTCTTTACGGTGCGTGACCTACTAAGAAAGAGTTCACGGGCCGTAATTGGTTTGCAGGTTCTAGTATCAGTAAGTGAGGTCGAGAAAAGAAAACATTCAGGACTTTATTTATGAAGGCCTTGCGCCACCGGTGCATTACTTTTTCCCATTTTAAAAAATGAGGCACTGGCGGCGGAAGGTCTTCATAAATAAGGTCCTCAGTGACTACAGTTAAGGTTATGTGGAACCCATGAATAGTTTTTCAATATGAAATCATTTCAGTTGAGATTATGGATTAAAAGAGAAACCGTGAATATTTGAAATGTTTATTTAGAAATGTACTGTTTTAAAGGCAAATCATTATGTAATATGAGTACAGAAATTGCAAAAAACACAGTAATTGGTATTGTCAGTAGTACATGGAATACAAACGCTATAGTTGAATAAAAATGAATATAGTTGGAAAAAAACATTGTACACTCTTATAAGGAAGTATACTATATTTTAATAAATGGAAGAAGGTTTCTGGCCTTTCAGTTTAGGAACGATATATGAAAATGCAAGTGGTTATACATCATTACTTTATGAATCAGCTGTCAAACAACACGAAATCATAATGTCCACTGATAGTAAAGCAAATAGGTCTGTTCTTCAAAAGAAAATATGGAAAAGAACGTGAAGAATATAGAAAACCAAAAGGAAATGAGGATGTCAATGGCTTGTTTGAGAGTTATTGAAGCATTGTTTAGGCAAAATAGGTAGTTTCTGCTTGTAACAGGAAATCAGTTTTATCATTTGAAAGTATGTCAGCTATCCAATGGAAAAGAGTAAAGCAGTACTGATGATCTGTTATAATCGGAGCCTCTTTTACCATCAGAGGGCAGCTCTGTGGGTTTTTAATGTAGCTCGCTGTTAGGAAAGAGTTAAGCGTCCATTGTGTAGGCAAAGTATGCAGCAAGTGCCTCTAACATGAAATCATTGTTATCATCTGAAAACATGTCAGCCATCCAATTGAGAAGATGAAAGGAGCATTCATGATCTGTCATTATTGGAGTGTCTTTTACCATCATAGGGCAGCTCGGTGGGTTTTCGATGTAGCTCTCTGTTAGGAAATCTTGCGCCGCTGCAAATATATTCCAATGACCCAGAACTCCTTGTATCGCTGCAAAGGCCATAAACCCTCCGTTGTAACAAAGCTGTTCATGATCAAGTAACGGATTCATGAGGTGATTGTAATTCGGTTCAGGAGGTACCAAATTGCAGAGACATAAATCCAGGGCCCACGTGAAATCACAGCTCAGGCAATGAAATACAGGCTGCACACAGGTGAAATGCGAATATCGAAATGATAATCGATATGAAGTATAAGTCGAGAGTGGTAAGATGCCGTAGTAGTCAAGCATCCTCTGGCGAAATAGTTCTAAGTGGCCCGGCTCATTTGCGAAGGCAGGAGGGACATCCATTTTGAATTTCCCAAGATGGTACAGGAAACGGCGCAGCACCGCTGGTTGTATAGCAACTCCACAGAATTAGGTCGCCGGCTATGCAGTGGAGAGGAGCAGAATGACTTGATACATTTTCTAGGAGTCTAGTCACTTATATATTGCTTAGTGGTTATTAAAAAAGTAGCTTTTTTTTAACTGGAGGATGCGTTAAAAAATAAGGGAGTGATTTGAGGGAGTTGTAAAGCAAGGTCAATTTTTTTTTATATCAATGCTGTTTTCTGTGAATGTTAGCTTAGTGAAAGATATGTGTGTGAGCAGATGCAACGTTCAGTTTTAAATGTGACAATGGCGCTCTTGTTCATGTCTTCCGATTCAAGGTCGGTATTCGCTGCCAAATACAAAGATTAAGAAACGCATGCGTGGGGTACATAGTGTGCATTCTTAAAGGAAAGTAAATGAAGGGTTATTTTTACCGCGTTAGCATTGTCGTTTAAAAAGTTATAGTGATTTCTATTGTATGTGAAGAAAGTGTCACTGATGAAGACTGAAAATAAATCCTTATAAATGATACGGACTGGTGTATTTTAGAAAAGGTTTGTAACATTACATGAATTGTGGAAAAAAAATAATGTAATTGAAAGTGTATGGTTTGAAAATGAAAAGTAGAGGTTTATAGTTCATGTTTTGAAAGCAGTTCTAGAGGGTCAGAAGAAAGTGTATGGTTTGAAAATGAAAAGTAGAGGTTTATAGTTCACGTTTTGAAAGCAGTTCTAGAGGGTCAGATGCATGATAGATTTATTAAAAATAGAACATGTTTTTAAATAGTATTTTGGAAAAAATATGTGTCTTTATGTACTATTTACATTATGTGCCTGTTGCGTATTCTTTGAGTTTTAGTAATCCTGTGTCTTTTAAGTTTTCTAGGGGCGGTTTGAGGTTCATGGTGGGTTTGGGCAGGGAGGGTAGGTTGGGGGTTTGTAATAGGGGGTTTGGCTGGGGTGGAGTGCAGAGTTTAGTGAAAAGTGAGGGGGGCGGGGAGTTACGGTGTTTGGTAATGGAGCAGAGTCAGAGGACGCCACATTTGTGTTATGGGCTGCCACGGAAATATGTATTTATTCTCAGAGGTTTATTATATTAAGGATATATATTAGCATGGTGGCTCTTGTCGTTTTGTTGTTTTGTGTATGTTTATAATGCTGGCTCTGTAGTTTTTGTTTATGGACCTTATTGCGACACACAGGGGATCTACGTTGCACAGTTGGAGATCAGAGACTTAGGAAATAAAACTTTATAATTGTAAGGGCTGTAAGCGATAGAAATCGCCCGTTCTCGGTGTAAAAAATATCACCGCTATTGGTGGTATTTTCTACGGTGTTAGTACTCGAAGGAGACTAGTAACATATATGTGTAATAAAATTATGTAATAGGCTCAGCATTTTACATTATCTTGGAAAGCAAAAGTTGATTTTACATAGCAATAAGTCTCTTATAATTAAGGGACGGAGTGTATATAGTGCTATTTAGTACTCTGCTATGTGATTGATGTCGAATATTTCATAAGAGGAGGCTTTAAAAGATTTACGATAAACTGGTTTTCTAGGGAAGTGGGTGGAGTGTTCCGTGTAAATTGCAGAATAGAAACTAGTAAGAACCAATTGGAAGTGTTGTTTTAAAGTCACATGACTGCACATGCGTGTCTCGACGCGATAGGTGGGTGCGCGCACCCGGTCGCACAATATAAGAAAGCGGCGAGAAAATATCAGCTAATATGCTCTTCAAGCTTGTTTTGGTACAAAGAGTTAGTTCTGAAAAGAACTTTTTTTTTTTTTTTTTTTTTGGAAACAAGTGTTATGATGCTTTTTATTTCTTAAAGTTGCGACGACATTTTTCAGTATGTCATACTATCCAAATAAAGTGAAGAAATTTAACTTTTCTTGGAGCATTTATGACTCTCAATTATTTGTTTAATTAGAGTAAAGCTTTGCTCTCCGTATACAAGAAGTTCTCCACAGTTCGTGCATTTCATGTGCACGTTCGCCAGATATGGTCTCAAGTCCATCTCAGCACTCGATGGAGATACAGGTCGTCCACCGGAAGATGTGTTGATTACTTCTGATGGTAATAGCGTGGCCTCCGTTTTTCTTGTGAAAGGTGGTCGCTCATTTTCATCAGATTCGGAAGATGAATGCGGAACGGTAGCCATTGTATCGAAGTCTTCGGGAAGATGTTCGACGTTGTTGTCTCTTGAGAGTAGAAAAGAAAGTGATGGTAGTGGGTGGAGTGCTGCGTGTAAATTGCACAATAGAAACTACCAAGAACCAATTAGAAGTGTTGTTTAGAAGTCACATGACTTCACATGGGAGTGTCAGGTCCTGTACGCGATAGAAGGGTGCGCGCACCCGGTCTCGCACTAAAATAAAGCGGCAAAAAAAATCTTATAATATGCTCTTCGAGCATGTTTTGGTGGAAAGAGTTAGTTCTGAAAAGAACTTTTTTTCTTTTTTTTTGGAAACAAGTGTTTTGATGCTTTTTATTTCTTAAAGTTGCGACGACATTTTTCAGTATGTCATACTATCCAAATAAAGTGAAGAAATTTAACTTTTCTTGCAGCATTTATGACTCTCAATTTTGTGTTTAATTAGAGTAAAGCTTTGCTCTCCGTATACAAGAAGTTCTCCACAGTCGTTGCATTTTATGTGCACCTTCGCCAGACATGGTTTCAAGTCCATTTTAGCACTCGATGGAGATACAGGTCATCCACCGGAAGATGTGCTGATTACTTCTGATGGTAATAGCGTGGCCTCCGTTTTTCTTGTCAAAGGTGGTCGCTCATTTTCATCAGATTCGGAAGATGAATGCGGAACGGTAGTCATTGTACCGAAGTCTTCGGGAAGATGTTCGACGTTGTTGTCTCTTGAGAGTAGAAAAGAAAGTGATGGAAGTGGGTGGAGTGCTGCGTGTAAATTCCAGAATAGAAACTACCAAGAACCAATTGGAAGTGTTGTTTTGAAGTCACATGACTTCATATGCAAGTGTCAGGTCCTGTACGCGATAGGAGGGTGCGCGCACCCGGTCTCGCACTAAAGTAAAGCAGCGAAAAAATATCTCATAATATGCTCTTGGAGCACGTTTTGGTAGAAAGAGTTAGTTCTGAAAAGAACTTTTTTTTTTTTTTTTGGGGGGGAAAGAAGTGTTATAATGCTTTCGATTTCTTAAAGTTGCTACTACATTTTTCAGTATGTAATAGTTTGAAAATGAAGTGAAGAAATGTATCTTTTCTTGGGGCATTTGTGACTGTCAATTTTGAGTTTAATAAGAACGAGGCTCTGCTCTCCATATAAAAGAATTTCTCCACACTTGTTGCATTTCATATGCACCTTCGCAAGATATGGTCTCAAGTCCATTTCAGCACTCGATGGAGATACAGGTCGTACACCAGAAGATGTGCTGGCCACCTCTGATGGTAATAGCGTGGCCAGGGCTCTTGTCGATGCTTTTGCATAACGCTCAGGATGCCTTTGTTTAACATGCCGCTGCATGGTGTGTGCAGAAAAGGAATATTTTTTATTTGGATTTCCCCTTGAGAGCTCCGAATTGCATATCGTGCAGGTTACTTTTGGCGCATTCACTTTCTTTTGATCTTCAGGATAAGTGAAAAATTGCAAAATGAAAGATTCCTTTTTTCTTCTTAACGGTGGTCGCTCATTTCCTTCAGATTCGGAAGATGAATCTGGTAGGGAAGCCATTTCAGCAAAGACTTCCGGAAGATGCTCGACGTTGTTGTCTCTTGAGAGTAGAAAAGATTGTGAGGAAAGTGGGTGGAGTGCTTCGTGTATATTCCAGAACAGAAACTCCTAATAACCAATTGGAAGTTTTGTTTTCAAGTCACGTGACTTTACATGCGCTTCTCAGGACGTGTAGGCGGTGACACTATGTAGTTACGAACGTGATTACATACTTAGGAACTAGCATTCAAAAAAACTATGAAATTCACTGAAAAAACCATAGGTTTTACACACGTTATAGTTAGGAAGTAGCATTTGAAAAACCTATGAAATTCACTGAAAAAACCATAGGTTTGACACCAGTTATAGTTAGCTGGAAATTTTACTGACATAAAACCAATGAAATTCCACGTTATAGTCAGTTGGACTCACTTTAACTTGCGCGTGTAATGCACTGCTGATGACATTACATATTACATCACTCATGACATGGTCAGTGACATCACTTATGACACCATCCAGTGAATGTGTGTCTTTCTAAAAAATAAATATGTTTTATATATGTATATGTAAAGGTTGAGGAAAGAATAAATGTTTAAATTATTGTCTTAATGAATGTCTTTTTCAAAAAGAAATGATTGGATAACTGGCTTATTAAGTGTACCTTAGTGAATACATATATTAGCGAGTAATGTTTAAATATTTAAATATATGTATCAGTGTTTCACTTTGTGAATAACTGGCTGCATGGGTTGATGAGTACCTACATGTGTAGGTATTTGGGTTCTTAGATGTTTTTTTAGTATCAGTATGAGTGTTTCTATGGTTTCATGGGGGTATTACTAATCACATAGATGCATGAATGACTAACTCTCTCTTTGTATGTGTTTAGAAGACACCATATGTGCAGGACTGTATGGGTGGTTGAGTGTGTATAGTTTTATATGCAAATAAATGGATGTTCAATAGTTTATTTGCATGTGCGAGTATGTGTGTGAGTAACTTTTGGATGATTGTCGGTGTGTAACAGGATGTATAGGTGTATCACTACATATGATGAGTGAGTATATGTATGAGTGACTATATAGAACTGTTGGTGAATGAGAGAATGTGTATGTAGATGGTGGAATTACTGAATTGGTTGTTGTAACTGGTATGGGTATGTCCATTTTTTTGAAAATGTTAATTTCTATTTTCCAATATGTGTTTTAAGGGTTACATTACACTTAAAGGAGGTCTGTCATCAGTGATGTCATAAGTGATGTCACTGACCATGTCATGAGTGATGTAATATGTAATGTCATCAGCAGTGCATTACACGCGCAAGTTATAGTGAGTCCAACTAACTATAACGTGGAATTTCATTGGTTTTATATCAGTAACATTTCCAGCTAACTATAACTGGTGTCAAACCTATGGTTTTTTCAGTGAATTTCATAGGTTTTTCAAATGCTACTTCCTAACTATAACGTGTGTAAAACCTATGGTTTTTTCAGTGAATATATATATATATACATACATATATAAACATATATCATCTGTATATCTATATAAATACAAACATAAATGCATGCATACATATACTTATATGTATAATCATGGGGATGGGGGAGGCAGAGTGAGAATCCTTTCAGTCTCCGTAGTTAACTTTCATAATCAGAAGGGGGAAAGGATCACTTGTCCTGCTTAAACCTTGGGTTCACAAGTCGAGGAACTGGTATCTCCCAAACAAATATGACCCTCATACACGTGTATGTTGGTAATTTCTCTTCAGCGGTATATACTGTGTCCCCGCTTTTCTACACGTGCGTGCGTAATCATTGAGTCATTTTTTTGTCTTGTGCACCCTCCACCAGGAGGTTTTGCCTTAGGTTTAAGGCAGTAGTGATCGTGGAAAGTGGGGGGTCTAGTGATGGTGTTGTTATTAAAAAATCCGGACAGCCAGACAAAGACAGTTTAATAAGTCTGGATTCGGACTACGATTAAAATTTCTGGTGCACTTTGCGAATTGATAAGGGATTCGAGTGCGCTATGTAAGATTTTTTAAAAAGAGGTCAACATGTTTCAGCCTTTGGGAGTCAGAGGATCTATAGGCTTTCGTCAGGACCAATAGGGGTGAGTGAATAGTGAAAAACTGTGAGAAGAAAAAAAGGTTATTGACCTGAATCTTCGTGACTTAAGGTTTCATTGTACCTGCAAAATAGAAAACATACACACAAACAGCGACATACAGGGAGATGGGGTATGGAGAAACACATAATTATGTACAATAGTACCTTTATCTTTGTAAGGAACTAGAAAATGGCAATACTTTCCGTCATACTCATTTCAGGCGTCAACTCTTCCATTATCATACTTCGGTAGGCAGGGGCGAATCGACTAATACTGTAGTGAGGTGCCCATAGTTCTAACATTATCACTGTGCGTGATCTGTATTGGAAGATGTTATACAATGTGGCCGTTTAGTGGTTCACCCTATTCACTACCGCACCCTCTGACACTCCTCTTCCTCTGTGTCCGATTGTCCAGGCCGGTCCCAGGCTATCACCTAGCCCTGCAGATGTAGTTTATGGCCCCAGCTGTAGAGAATCACCCCTCTTCAAAGGAGTTACAGTAGATCAAGGCCCCCACCCGATGAGATCCGTCACACCACACGCGTTCCTACTATCTGATAACTATCCTGTATTGTGCTTGGGGAGGGGATTCTCACTGTGAGGGTGTGTGGGACCGAGCCTGAAGCGGAAGATTCCAGGGATGCCTCTTTGTACATCAAAGTTTTTACAATTATGTGTCACATTAAAAATATATAGCACTCCAACAAAGTAGAAGGAAAATAACACTTTAATAACTTATAAATATATAGAACGCAACAAAAACAGTAAATACATTTGAACATTCTTTTAAAAAAGAAGCAACAATGGTCAGTAGCTGTGTTTTGTGCGAATAGTCCCAAGGCAGCACAACGTGCTGAGTTCTGGACGGCACCCAGGTGATGTTACCTGAGTGCCGCACTGGTTTTTGGTATCCTACAATGCAGCTCCGAAAAACGGCGTGGGGCGCCCCGGGGGGGAGGGGAGGGGGAGGTGTTCGTGTCCGTTAATGGAAAAACATCTACAGAGAAAACTATTGGTAAATTATACTTCTCCGGAAATTTAAAACTCACAAATGTTTTATTTGTGTAATCGTTTTATGAACATGTACATTAAAAAACTAAAAGAAATGCCAAGAACGTCCCATGTGAAAGTGAATTTTATCTGGCAATTTTTTTCTTTTCCTTCTCATGAAAAGAAAGTTAAAGCCAGGTTCGTTACCTGCCTCATCTGCAAAAAAAAAACTCTCGAGAGGGACCGAAAAAAAAAATTGCTATGGTAATCGTACCATGCATCGGCACATGGAGAGGTGGCACCCTTTTAATTATTCTAAAGCACAACTTCGAGATTTGGGGGATAACCCCCGACCGGCAAAAACATCCACTAATGACTTAGCAATAAGTGAGTCAGAGGCAAGGGAAACGGTCCCAAATCTGCAAAAGAACTTTGGGCAGATGAGATTGACTTGTGTAGCATGTGGAAAATTAATTTCATGCGGAGAGATCAGTATTACTTCAATAAATACAGTAATCAATGATGCATTAGAACTTAATATGAATTCATTTTCCGAACGTGTAATCAGTACCTGTCCCATGTCAATTCATTGTTCGAACTTATAATCAATACCCATCCCAGATCAATTCATTGTCCGAATATATAATCAGTAAAAAGTGCGACAAGTGCAACAAAATCATATCGATAATTCATTGTGAGCAAGTACCAAAAGTGTCGACAATTCTAACCTTCAATAAATACAGTAATCAATGATGCATTAGAACTTAATATCCGAATATGTAATCAGTACAAGACCCATGTCAATTTATTGTTCGAACGTATAATCAATACCCATCCCGGATCAATTAATTGTCCGAACATCAGTCTTATCCCATATCAATTCATGTGCTAAAAACTGCATACATATCTCTTGATATCAAGGCTAAGCAATCGGGGCACAATAGTTTCATTTGTACCGGCGCCATTTTGGGTGAGGTCCGGAAGGTCCAAGTATAGTCAAAATGTCTGCACCAACTCGTGGTTGGACCGGGACCTCTTTCGGCAGTCTAAAAGTTTTCGTTGAAGGGTAGTAGAGGGGACTGGCGACATGAACCATCAGTCAAAGAGGGGTGGGAGGCAAAAATCTCTCCTACCGGGTCATACTGGTGTCCCACCGGAACTGATCAAGTTGGTAGGATTTTGGTGATTTCAAGACTGAGGCCGGCGCCGGCATGATCGCGCCGACGTCCCGCGGCTACGTCGTGGTCGTTCCGTGGGTGATCATGGCAGTCATTCCCCATCGGGGGTCGGGGGCCCCCGTGGCTCTTATAGAATCTTCAAAGTTGAGGAGAACGTTTCTGGATGCAGGACTCATTTTCTAGTTGAACTCAGAAGCGCCGTTGCACCGCAACAGTGGACGAGACCCCCGCTGGGTGAGCGGAGCATCATTGCCTCGCAATAGTGGACGAGACCTTTTGTCGGGTGAGTGCAGCGTCGCTGCATCGCAAGAGTGGAGGAACCCTTTTGTCGGGTGAATGCAGCGTCGCTGTATCGCAAGAGTGGAGGAACCCTTTTGTTGGGTGAGTGGAGCGTTGGGGGTGCAGCCGAGGGGCCCTCACCTGTGGGGGTGGGAGAGGCTTGTTAGTGCCGCCTCTCCCTCCCAGCGCACCCCACGCCGACACCTGGCGTTGATATCCGTGATGTCCGGACCAGGCGATAAGAGGGGCGGGGGGTCGGAGGCAGAGGCAAGACATCCCCCCCGTGGCCTGCAGGGCGCCGCTTCAGGCCCGAACGGGGAGCTCATATCAAGCCGGGGCCAGACCAGGAGATACGAGGGGGGGGGGGTCGGTGGCATGTGCAAGACATCCCCCCCCGTTGTCGCAGACATTATCTAAGAAAGAAGAAGAATCCCATCGGCCTCGGCTCCTCTCCTGGCCCACCTTACGGGATGACCTCCCCGGCCGACGGCTGCCAGCAGGACTCGCCCTACACATGCCGAAGGCCTCGTCTTCCGGATGGGCGTAGCCGCGAACCTGTTGCACTTCGGGAGTTTCCGGAATGGGGGTAGGTATCAGCTGATTTGTATTTATTTCATGTTACCATTATTGGGCGTGGCGGGCGGTGGGACAGACATGCTTGGAGCAGTGGGGGGGTCGCGGAGCCTAGCTACCTTGTGGCTGCCGTAACGTCAAGCTTGACTTCTTTCACCACTTTCATGTTTCTTATTTCTAGCGAAGTCAAAAACTCATCAGAGGCCTACTGATTTTGTTCGATTTCTTTCCCTTCCTTTTCAAGTGTGTTTCATGCTAAAGTTTCTGTTTAACAGGATACAGGGATTACTTCGTATTTTGCATATGTCTTCTTTATTAGGGGTTCTCTCCGGTTGAGTCAGATGATGTACCTCTAATAAATGGTCCGGGTGGAACTAGTTTCTCAATCAGTGGGGAGTAGATGGGCATGACAGATTACAACGGGGGACAAAGGTCCGCATTACCCTTCCTTCACTACTTGCAAAGACTAGACAGAATATTTCTATTCCACGTTATTTGCAAACAGAGAGTACCTCGAAAGAACTATTCTTTGAACAATAAATGTCCAGCCAATCAATCAATCAGGCATGACGGATTACAACGGGGGACAAAAGTCTGCATTACCTATCCTTCACTATCTGCAAAGGGAGACAGAATATTTCTATTCTTCTCTGTTTGTAGACAGGGAATATCTCAAACAGCAATAATCGATAAAAAAATTAGTAGTTTTATAACACTTTAATAACTTATAAATATATACATCGCAACAAAAACAGTAAACACCTTAAAACATTTTTTATTAAAACAGAAGCAACAATGACAACTAACAGTAGTGATATCCTGGGCGGGTGATGGAACTGGGATTGTTAATAGAAAAAGATCTACAGAGAAAACTATTGGTGAATTATACTTCTCCGGAAATTTAAAACTTACAAATGTTTTATTTGTGTAATCGTTTCAGGTCAAACGGATTGTGGGACAATGTTCACAATGGAAGAGTCACCAAAAGGCATTTGGATCGATGTTGCAGCAGGCTGCCATGTATATAGTTATTTAATAAAACGTTTTACCCTGTTACTTTGCTGGTGTGTTGTATATATTTATAATATTTGCATAGGGTTTGTCGTTATTTTGGGCAGGGTGGGTGGCGGAGCCGAGCTATCTTGCAGCCATCATGGTGTGGAGCTAAGTTCATCTCACTAGTTTCGTATTTCTCATGAGGGGTTGTTCTTAATGTTTCTATGTGTCAAAAAGAGATCCAATTAGTGGCCTACTGATTTTGCTCGATTCCTTTTGTTTTTTTAAACGATTTTTCACTATCTGCAAAGACTAAACAGAGTATTGCGACTCTGTGCTTGTTTGTAAATACAGAATGAACCAAAGAGAACCAATTCTAAAACAGTAAATGCTTGGATAGCAATCAATCAAATAGAGAGAGAAGCAGGCACGACGGATTACAACGGGGGCAAAGGCCTGCGTTAACTACCCTTCACTATCTGCAAAGAGAGAGTACTGCTAAGAGAAAAGGGGGGGGGTGGGGGGGGCAGCGTTCAAAGCACATCAGCGTGCATAAACACGAAAATGTTTTTACCTATCATGTACTTGACATTTGACAGCTTTTGATATTTGCTATTAAAAAACCATTGAAATTCAATGAAAAAACCATAGGTTTTAGCCCATATATAGTTAGGGATTAGCATTTACAAAACCTTATTTTACTCGCATAAAACCATTGAAATTCGCATATATAGTTAGATGCGCTAACTATATATCGCGCACCCGCAATCCACTGCTGATGATGTCACATATTACATCATTCATGACATGCTCAGTGACATCACTGATGACATCACTGATGACATCTCAAATGACATCACTGATGACATCACTGATGACATCACTGATGACATCACCGAAGACATCTCAAATGACATCACTGATGACATCTCATTTGACATCTCATTTGACATTACTGAGCACATCACTAATGACATCATTCATGTGATAATACGATGAACCTCTTCAGACTCTAATATAACCTTAGATACACTCAGTGTAAACAGACACTCACAGACTGTCACTCATCCATGGAGTTACTCACACACCTAGTCAGTCATGCAAAGAATCAATCACACCTCCATTTCCTCTACTATACAGTTATACACACCTTACTTATTCAAACATATACTAACACATATTTACTCTCTTATACAATACCTGATACAAGTTCACAATGATCCATACAGCCACTCACACATTCACTGGCTCTTATGCACAGTTATTTATATATGTCAACTCTCACATGTACTGTGTTTTACATATGTACTTACTTTGACATGTAGCACTGTGATATCCATTTACTCACCAATACACTCATGCAAACAGTTAACCGCCCATACAGCTGTTTCCACATGCACTTTTGAACCCATACATCTAGTGAATCAACTGCTCACACATCTATGCACAGAGTCATACACCTCCCAGCCACCCACACACACTCAGTCTCTCATACAAATACTTGGGCAACCAATCAATAACCCATATAGTTACTCATATAGCTACTGATCAACACATGCAGCAGTTTACAGAACAACAGACATAATGATGCACAAATTAAGACAGTTTAGTCACTAACCCATTCACTCAGTGAGACACATTTAATCACTCACTCATACAGTCAGTCATGCACCTACTAAATCCTTCATCCAGACACTTATACATCCACTCATTCTTATTTATGTAAGACATATTTTAACTTTACAGAAACATACAGTCACTGGATGTTGTCATCAGTGATGTCATTTGAGATGTCATCAGTGATGTCATCAGTGATGTCATTTGAGATGTCATCAGTGATGTCATCAGTGATGTCACTGAGCATGTCATGAATGATGTAATATGTGACATCATCAGCAGTGGATTGCGGGTGCGCGATATATAGTTAGCGCATCTAACTATATATGCGAATTTCAATGGTTTTATGCGAGTAAAATAAGGTTTTGTAAATGCTAATCCCTAACTATATATGGGCTAAAACCTATGGTTTTTTCATTGAATATACATATACGTAAGTTGCTCGTTTTAACAAATCCTTTCCGTGGGAATATGAATGAGAGCAGACCCAATTCGGTGTTTATTTACACCAAAAGTCTATCCGCCATGAACTCTTTTTGGCAGATCCCTGCCTTGATCACATTATATATATATATGTATATATATATATATATATATATATATATATATATATATATATATATATATATATATTACCTACTGGCGGTCGCCAGTAGGTATATATAGTTAGGATTTTTTCCCTATGGGATTTCTGAAAATTCTATGTCTAATAACTTTGGCGTTTGTGGACAGAATCGGCTGAAATTTTCAGGAAAATGGCACATTTTGTTTCTGAGCAGCTCCTGGAAATTTGGCACATTTTGTTTCTGAGCAGCTCCTGGAAATTTGGGGGGGGTTCGTCAAGGGGGGGCCGAGAAAAAAGGGGGGTCCCAAAACGTGTTTTTCCCATGTTAATTTCCATAGGGCGGTTGGACTCACTTTTAGCCCGAACGGCTGAATGGATTTTCACGAAACTTGGCAAAATTGTAGGGACTGTTAGCCCGATGTGCCTTTGCTAGGTCTCAATATATGTGCTTCAGTGGATTTTGAGAAATTAACGTTTAAATCAAGATATATATCTGTAACAGCGCTCCGGGCAGCGATCCGGTTAGCGAACCTTTCGCGTATCGGAACTTTGCGATGCGAAGCTGATTGGCCCTCCGGTGTCTGTCAACATTCTAAACAGTCCGGAGCGGCCGCCATCTTGTCTCTCGGTAGGATCGAGAGACAAGAGGAGGCCAAAACAAAGGGGGAAATTACCATAAGGGGGCATAGTAGATCCTCGTTGACCCCCTAAGTTTTATGTGGAGGTTTTAAAAGGGCCTAGGAGGGTCCAAAAAAAAAAAAAAAAAATTTTTTTTTTGGGCGTGGTAAGCGCCAAGTTCGCGAACCGGAAAGCGTTCTGGGCAGCGAACTTTATGGATAAAAGAATGAAAGACTTTTCTAATACTGTATGTTAATTATTTGTTGGTTTTGTTGATTATTTTTTAATTTTTTTATTTTTTAAGCAATTATTTATTATTGTGATTGTGTTTCAAAATTTAATAACATTTCTAACATTTAACTAGTTTATGAATTACATATAAAAATGATTAAAGACTCAAACAATTTTTTAATATTACATACAATTTTATTTTTCGGATTGTTTTTCAAAATTTAATACACCGTCTAGCATTTCACTGTCTGATATGTGTTCTTGTTCAGTGAACATAAGTTCCAACATTTGACCGTCATCATAATGCAGTAAATGATCCACAGATTCTACACATTGAACTAATTCATGGTCCCGTGATTCATCCATGAAATTTGAGTCATCATTGTCCTCAATAACTTTTTCTGTGTTGTTCTCCAGAACAATTTCGAAGGAAACATTTTGCTCACCTTCCATTTTATTGCTGTAATTTGCATAAAAAATAAATATATCAGTAGAGATAGGGCACTGTTGGGTTTAAGTTCAGACAGGCACTTGTGAGTTTATAACAGAGAAGTAATCTATGGGCACTGTATGGTTTCAGGCGTGAAGTAGTACTATTAAAAAGTGCCTGTGAAGAAGCCTAAGTAAATTCATAATTATACCACAGAAACCTAAATCAGTCCATAATTATAATAAAGAAGCCTTTCTCAATGTCTAACTCTTACAGAGGGATAGTATATAACTATCTGAAAAAGTTTACCATATTTACTTATAGTGCACAATATACTTCAGTTTTAAAAATAACAACTTACCTTTAGAAACAAGTTGATGTTATTAGTGATATTCTAAATGATATATACAACAACAAGTAGTAGTCAAAATGGCTGTGTTTCCTTCTCTTCCTTTATATATATTCAGGTATATAACCAATCAAATGTCAGGTAATAAAAGTAGAAAATGAAAGTAACATTTTCATTGGTTGTCAATTCCAACACTTCAGATGTGTTTTGTGAAGTAATTTACCTCACGGTACTTAGAGAGGTCTACAGGCTTCATGGCTAAATGGAATTTCAATCAAATTTGTGAAAATGAAAGGGATTGTTATGTAGTATGAGCTAATCTATATTTGGTGAGAGTGACTCTAGTCGTTTTTCTGTAAATTACTTTCCCACCTTTTTTTTGGACCGCTTTCCGGGAAGCGGCCCGGTTAGCGAACCTTAAGCGTCACAGGAGTCCACCATTTTGTGTTTCGGTTGCATTAAGATACAAGATGGAGGACAAATAATGTTTAGAATGGGTAGAAGGGGTCATGGTAGACTTACCTTGACCCTCTAGGTTTTCTGAGGGTGGCTGAGGAGGTTTATATGTGCAGAAAAAAGAATTTTTTTTAAAAATTCCGCGAGGTTAGCTTTCGGTTCGCGAACCGGGTAGCGCCCCGGGGAGCGAATTTTGTGGAAAATTAATGAAAAAAGTTAGAAAAAAATAATAATTGTGAGTGATCAGATGAAGGGTAGCTCTGAGAAGAGCTTTTGGGTTTATGGTACATTTAGGTACTTATAAGTAGGTACCAATGCACAGTCTTAAATTCAGAATGAAAATTCTGTTGCCCTCATCTGAGAAGTGAACTCCATCTCCTCTGTAGATATCTTGCATGTAGTAACGCAAGTTATTGTTGTACAGAGAGCCCATTCCATGGTCTCTCATGAAAGCTGAAACAGATTTGTTTACATGCTTCCTCGCTTTCTCAATTTGTGGACAAAATTGGTTGGACCACCTCCATTTCTGTCTTTGGCATATATTGGAATATACCAAGGCAGTTTGAGGAAAAAGTGCCATTAATTGCTCAAAGGTGTCCTTTAAAAGCATTTCCAGACCTACCCCTGTCAAAGTGCCCAAATCATTACCTCCACAGTGCACAATTAACAGGTCAGGTTTTGGCAAATGCATAAAGGTTTTCACCAATGGTATCAATTGGTGACATTTTAATCCTCTTTGGCCCAACCACTTAATTTCCACATCTTGTAAATTGAGGTTAGGTAAATTTCTGTTTTCAGCATACCTTTGAGCCCAGTGGATGTAACTATGTCCAACAATCCAGACCTTAAACATGGTGGGAGAAGGTTGTTCTGCAGTCAGATGAAGTGTGGTAATGAAAGGGCAGTTGAAACAGTAGGAGTTTGTAAAGAAAAAAAACTGTGGTTTTCAATGCTAATGAATCATTAGCAGTGATTGGTGCATTTCCATTTCTGAAAACAGAAAGTTAGGGTGCATGGATGTGTTCTTTGAAAGATGTAATTTGAATGGTCAAGGAAGAAACATTTAATGAAAGATTGCACTGGATACGCAGGTGCACTGAGAGTTCAGAGTTCAATTGAAACATTGTTGTGTGAATTTGCAAACATGAGAGGTCTTCCAGGAGGTGGTTGCTATGGAAACAAGGCAGACAGGGCAGAGGGGGGAAGGGTTTTGATTTGAAAAAAGTGAGGGAAGAGGTATGATTGGCTAATATGAGAGATATGTGAAATGAATATCTGTATTTCTGTGCTTTCAATAGCTGCAGCCTTTGGAGTGCATCCTTTTTCTTCTGCTGAAGACAATTTGGTGTATTTCTTAGACTGTTTTGAAAACTCAAAAAATATTTGCTAAGGTGAGAAAAAATGTATTTAATTTAGATAGAGAATAGTATGATTTAAGGAGAAAATGATGAAGAAAGCTGTGTTTTTAAAATGTGGTTTTGTCTCTAGTGATATAGTAATAGAATTAGTTTCATAGAGAAATTGTAACTGCATATTTGGTGTAACATTCTGGCATGCAGTAACACAAGTTATTGTGGTACATGGAGCCCATTCCATGGTCTGTTATGTAAGCTGAAACAGATATGTTGCTTTTAAAAACGATTTAAGAAATCAATTACATTTCTGGATATGTACTGCTAGAGCTTCATAGGTTGTTTTGAACCATATTTATAAGGTATTTGAGTGTCTAAGATGTTATGTTTTCCTTTTAAAATGTAAAGTGTTCCTCATGGGGCAAGTGTCTTGTAAATACGCTCCCACTTGTGCTTGGCAAATTTAGATTTTGATTATGGGAGTTACCTAGCCATGTTAATAGTGTCCCAAAAATGGTGCTAGGGAATTGCAGAAAACACTTTCATGTGTCTCAAGGACATTTTTAGTCATTTCTTCATGAATGCAGGTATACAATTGATTTATATGCTGTGTTTAAAAACGAATTTTGAAATCAATTAAATTTCAGGATATGTACTGTTAGAGCTTCATAGGTTGTTTGGGGTCATATTTAGAAGGCATTTTAGTGTCTTTGATGTTATTTTTACTTTTTAAATGGAAAGCGTTCCTCATGGGGCCCTGAGCAGTTCTTAGCCATGTTATTTAATAGGAAGTGGATAACATGGCTAAGAGCATTTGCTGGAAAATGCATGAATATCGCTGACTTTTCTGCGATGTTATGTTTACCTTTTTAAATGGAAAGCGTTCCTCTTGGGGCAAGTGTCTTGTAAATACGCTCCCACTTGCGCTTGGCAAATTTAGATTTTGATTATGGGAGTTACCTAGCCATGTTAATAGTGTCTCAAAAATGGTGCTAGGGCATTCCAGAAAACACTTTCATGTGTCTCAAGGACATTTTTAGTCATTTCTTCATGAATGCAGGTATACAATTGATTTATATGCTGTGTTTAAAAACGAATTTTGAAATCAATTAAATTTCAGGATATGTACTGTTAGAGCTTCATAGGTTGTTTGGGGTCATATTTAGAAGGCATTTTAGTGTCTTTGATGTTATTTTTCCCTTTTTAAATGGAAAGCGTTCCTCATGGGGCCCTGAGCAGTTCTTAGCCATGTTATTTAATAGGAAGTGGATAACATGGCTAAGAGCATTTGCTGGAAAATGCATGAATATCGCTGACTTTTCTGCGATATTCATGTATTGCGGCCGTTTTTTTTCGCATTTGCGAGCAGTTCTTAGCCATGTTATCCAATGGGAGGTGGATAACATGGCTAAGAGCATTTGCTGGATAATGCATGAATATCGTTGACTTTTCAGCGATATTCATGCATTGCGGCTGTTTTTAATCGCATTTGTGATAAACAATTACATTTCTTGATATGTACTTTTAGAGCTTCATAGGTTGTTTGGGGCCATATTTAGAAGGCATTTTAGTGTCTTTGATGTTATGTTTACCTTTTTAAATGGAAAGCGTTCCTCTTGGGGCAAGTGTCTTGTAAATACGCTCCCACTTGCGCTTGGCAAATTTAGATTTTGATTATGGGAGTTACCTAGCCATGTTAATAGTGTCTCAAAAATGGTGCTAGGGCATTCCAGAAAACACTTTCATGTGTCTCAAGGACATTTTTAGTCATTTCTTCATGAATGCAGGTATACAATTGATTTATATGCTGTGTTTAAAAACGAATTTTGAAATCAATTAAATTTCAGGATATGTACTGTTAGAGCTTTATAGGTTGTTTGGGGTCATATTTAGAAGGCATTTTAGTGTCTTTGATGTTATTTTTCCCTTTTTAAATGGAAAGCGTTCCTCATGGGGCCCTGAGCAGTTCTTAGCCATGTTATTTAATAGGAAGTGGATAACATGGCTAAGAGCATTTGCTGGAAAATGCATGAATATCGCTGACTTTTCTGCGATGTTATGTTTACCTTTTTAAATGGAAAGCGTTCCTCTTGGGGCAAGTGTCTTGTAAATACGCTCCCACTTGCGCTTGGCAAATTTAGATTTTGATTATGGGAGTTACCTAGCCATGTTAATAGTGTCTCAAAAATGGTGCTAGGGCATTCCAGAAAACACTTTCATGTGTCTCAAGGACATTTTTAGTCATTTCTTCATGAATGCAGGTATACAATTGATTTATATGCTGTGTTTAAAAACGAATTTTGAAATCAATTAAATTTCAGGATATGTACTGTTAGAGCTTCATAGGTTGTTTGGGGTCATATTTAGAAGGCATTTTAGTGTCTTTGATGTTATTTTTCCCTTTTTAAATGGAAAGCGTTCCTCATGGGGCCCTGAGCAGTTCTTAGCCATGTTATTTAATAGGAAGTGGATAACATGGCTAAGAGCATTTGCTGGAAAATGCATGAATATCGCTGACTTTTCTGCGATATTCATGTATTGCGGCCGTTTTTTTTCGCATTTGCGAGCAGTTCTTAGCCATGTTATCCAATGGGAGGTGGATAACATGGCTAAGAGCATTTGCTTCAAAGGTTGTTTGGGGTTATACACCATTTTTGGGAAATTATTAACATGCCTGTCTAACTCCCATAATCAAAATCTAAATTTGCCAACCGCAGGTGGGAGCATATTTACAATAAATTTGCACCATGAAGAACGTAAAATAGCATACTAGACACTCAAATGCCTTATAAATATGACCCAAAACATCTTATGAAGCACTAGTAGTGCATATTTCCAGAAATGTATTGGTTTTCATTTAATGATTTACTTCATTGGTAGGCCTTCACATGTTTTTTTACCTTGGTTTTTTTCAGTGATAATCTTATCTGCAACCATGTGTTGGCCTCACCTCAAATTAACAAAACAGGTGATGGACTGAATGTGGATCAATGACACACATTCACCCCAGTCTAAAGATCTGGGCCTAAACAAATCTTTAGATAGGCTACATCTTATCGTCATCCTGAATTAATGATTTAAAATATTAGGGAGTGATTTATGAGTGTTGTATGCCTGTTTTGTACCATTGAGTGTCATTTTTGTGATGCAGTGCTGGTGGAAAATATTTGCTATGTTAAATAATTAGTACGGCATTAAGTTTTAGATGACTGTTATTTATTTACTGTTTGGTAATAGTGGTTAATAACATTTTATATTATATTTTTCCACAGATTCAACTGCAGATTCTTTCATAGTTTGTAAAATGCCTTCCAAAAGTAGAATAAGAAAGGCTAGAAAACGTCAAAGACAGCAGGATGATGTTTTATTGCAGCAGTCCTCTTCCCCAAATACTTGTCAAAACACCAAGAAAGGTCCGGGTAAGAGCACGAAATCATTCTTAAGAAATATTTGTAGTAAAAAAAGTTTTGCTCAAAAAAATGTTTCAGTTCACAAAAAGAAAAGTAATTTAAATGGAAAGGAGAGACCCATCACAAATGTTACTGGTAGAGGAAGAGATAACTCTGTGCATGATAGTAGAAGGAAACAACAGTTTAGGGCCATTCGAAATCGAATGTTCCGTAATAGGATATTAGTTAATTTATTGAAAAATATTAAAAAGAAAGGCCAACAGAAAGCGGCATTTTATAAGAAGAAGAAAAATGTAGAGAAAATTATTGATCATGCTTTTGAAATTAAGCGAAAGTTGTTTATTTTGGTAATCAATAGAATTAGGAAACTAAGCAAGGTAATTTCTGATTTAAAAACAAAAAGTAGATGGAAGAGAGTAGTAAATCGTACTAACTTTTGTGAAGTTTTTTCCGGAGAATGGATGCATAGTTCAAGTTCTGAGGCATTTTTTAATGAGGAGACTTATTTTCAGGATAATGATTTGGTGCATGCAGTTGACATCAGTGGTCGAGCTTATGAAGTGAAGGATGGTTGTCCAGTTGAAAAAGAACAACTTGTGACAACAGAGACAGAAGAGGCGCTAAGTGATGAGGTTTTAGGAAGACGTCCTAAGGGTCCTGTGTACATTTGGAAGTGTAGTTCTATTTGCAGTGTGCGACAGGTTTCCATCAATTTGCTTTCTGATTTTATACGGACATTTAATAAGAAAAGTTTGAAGCAGAAAATGAAGTTGTTGCAAGATTTAGATCCTTGCAGAGTGAGACAAATGACAGGTTTGCGTGGTCATTCACTGGCTTGTCTTTCCAGGAGAGTATGCCAGAGTGTTTTTCATCATTTCAGGATGCTAGCAGTGCATCATAATAAAGTGAGAAAATTAGTGAGAATGTTGTATTATGCTAAGAGTCCAGCAATTATGCTTAAACAATTATGTGCTGCTCTTTTGCATGGTTCTGAAATAGATGTGAAGAATATTTGTGAAGAAATTGAGTTTTGTTACTTTGGTAGTAAAGATGAGAATGTTCAAATTGACCCTGAAGTAGAGGGTAATGTGGAAGATAATGTACAGGTTTCCAGTACAGATAATTTTCAGAAGGAAATTGCCACGTTTCAGATGAAATCAAGTGAGAGGCCTAATTTCACTTGTGTATGTTGTCGACGCACTTATTATAAGAATCAGACTAAGGTAGTGGATTTATATGCAAAAAGTGAAAGGAAAAATAATAGTGAATGGAAGGATTTTGCCACATACTTGATGGTAGAGAATTATTTTGATTTGGGATCGGATCAACGTGTGTGTACTTATTGTTGTAATAAATTAAACCAAAACCAGATGCCTGCTAGGGCAGTTCATAATAATCTGGAATTGGTTGAGATTCCTTCTGAATTGAAGGATTTAAATACTTATGAATCTATTTTGATTCAAAGTATCCATCCCTTTCAGGCTATTGTAAGAATGGAGCCAAAGACAGGGAAGTTGCCTCCAGCAGATTTACAGAGAGGATTAAAGGGAAGAGTTGTTTATTTGCCTCTAGATTTGAACAAAAACATTAACACAATTGGAATAGAAAAAGTGGAAGAGGAACCTCTGGTTATCTTGGTTAATGGGGTTCCGACAAAGAATAAGAAAATATGGCAAGATTTAGTGGATGTTAGGAAAGTCAAAAAGGCAACAGTGTATTTGAAGAAAAATAATAAGTACTATAAGAATGTATATGTTGCAGAAGAGGAAGTAAGTGATGAAGAGGATAGCGATTTGTGTGCTGGCCAAATTGAGAAAGTAGAGACCTCTAAAAGTGAAGAAATATATGAACATTATAGTGTTCATCCTTTGCATTCCAAGGAAGTCATGGGGAATGCTATTGAGTTGTTTCAAATGAAACAAGCCAAAGGGAGTCCCATTAGTGTTTGGGAGGAAAGTTTGGAAGCTCGGTGTTTCCCACAGCTATTTCCCACAGGTCAAGGAGGAAGATATGATGAGCGACCTCATCAAATTCCTGCGTCTGAATACCGGACTTTACGATTGTATGCAGAAGATCCTAGGTTTCGGCAATGCATTCCCTATTTGTTTCATCTCCTGTTTGAAAGCGATCTGTCTGGACTGTCATATGCAGTGAACCACATCTTAAAAAGTGGTATACAGATGCGAAACATCTCGGCAAGTGACTTTATGCATAAAGTCAATGTCCAAGACAGTATTTTGGATTCTCACTTAATTAATCTCATGGCGTGTCAGCGTGGTACTAATGAGTACTGGTACCGTCGTCATGGTGATTTAAAATGTATGCTGAGGAACTTAGGAACTCCAACATGGTTCCTCACTCTGAGCTGTGCCGAGTATGGCTGGGAAGACTTACTTGAATTTCTACGAGAGGCAAATGGAAATATTGAAAACATTGAATTCAAGACACCTGGAGAACTGTGTTCTTTGGATCCAGTGAATGTATGCAGGTACTTCAATCATAGATTTGAAGCTATGATGTCTTTCATCACAAATAAAAAGAATCCACCTCTTGGAGAGGTGTTGGATTTTTTCTGGAGAAAGGAGTACCAAGCAAGAGGTGCTCCTCATATACATATGCTGCTATGGATCAAGGATGTACCTAAATTTGGAACAGATCCGGATGACTTAGTGATGAGTTTTATAGAACAGTATTCTACGTGTGCTGTTCCAAATGCAAAGGAGAAGAAAAGCCTAAGAGAACAAGTTCTACGTTTCCAAAGCCATCGTTGTGGAAAGTACTGTCGTCGTAAATTCAGAAACAAGGACAAGTTCTACACCAAATGTCGTTTCAACTTTCCACGACCGGTGATTTCTAAAGGAAGAGTGAACAGTTTGATGTCTTCGCTGCGACATAATGTGACGAGAAAATCACCCAAGAATACATACAATTTGAAAAGGAACGAAGAGTCCAAGTACATCAATGACTACAACCCAGTGATTTTGTCCATGTGGAATGCTAACATGGATATACAGTTTGTGGCTGACAACTGTATGGCTGTGGCTCGGTATGTGACATCTTACATCACCAAAAAAGAAAAGACCGAACTGAAGGATATGTGGGAGGACATTTCCCATGAAAAGAGCCTCAGCAAGAAGTTGTACAGTTTCAGTCTGAAGATGTTGTCGCATCGAGAAATCGGAGCTTATGAATGTTCTGACCGATTGTCTTCAGCAAGTCTCTATGCCAAATCCAGGAGTCTCGTTTGGGCGAGTCTTGGTCTTGCTGCAACGCGAAATCGAGTTCTAAAACCTGTCCGGGAAATTGAGTATTTGGCAGAAAAGGAACCAAACAGTACCGACATTTTGAAGACCAACATGTTGGATACATATTATCCAAATCGAAGCAGTCACCTTGAGAATGTTTGTCTATATGAGGTTCTCCAAAATTATATATTCAAGAGGAACATCAAAGAAGATATTGAGAAAGGAGTGTATGCTGTAATTGGAAGTGAGGGATGCCTGGTCAAGCAAAGAAAATGCCAATTAGTAAACCATCGAAAATTGAGTGGTGAATCTCCAGAAAAAAAGGAGTTTTTTTATTTAGCACTTTTGCAACTTTTCAAGCCTTGGCGTGCAGAAGAGGAACTGCTTGGAGATTTCCTCTGTTACGAAGACTCTTTCAATGCAGCCAAGGAGTCCATAGAATGTCCTGCTTTTTCTAAATATCAAGAAATGCTAACTTTGGAAATTGAGCAGGAAGCAACGATTGCAGCCGAGATTGCCAGAGACAGTTCTCAGGACAGTCAGAGTTCTGTTTCATTGAGTCAAGATCCACTTGGAGGACCTATTATCGAAAATGAAGCTGCCACTGCTATGAATGAAGTGGAAAGAGCCATGGCACATGCTCAGGAGGATTCAGTTAACTTAGAAGACTTGGAAAAACAACTCAACGTTGAGCAGAGGAAAATATATGATGAAGTTACCAAGGAAATTGAGCACGGATTAAGTCATGAGAAGAACAAGTGCTCATGCACATCGTTGAAGCCTGTCCGACTGTACGTGAGTGGAGAAGCGGGAACTGGAAAAAGTTTCCTCATTAAAGCAATCTCTTGTTATTTGCAGGAAAGGACTGAGTCATCGCTGTCTTGTGTTGTCACCGCTCCTACTGGACTGGCAGCACATAACATTAAAGGTATTACTTTGCATCGTCTACTGATGCTGCCGGTGGAGCATGACAACAAATTACAATACAACAAGTTATCTGGAGATGCTTGCTGTGAAGTTTCAAGAGTCTTGAGGAAAATGAAACTACTTATCATTGACGAAGTAAGCATGGTTTCCAATGTCATGCTTGCTTTTGTGCATTTGAGAATGCAAGAAGTACTTAAAACTGAATATGATGTGTTATTTGGTGGGAAACACATCATTGTTTTCGGAGATCTTCTGCAGCTGACACCAGTAAAAGGTCAACCTGTGTTCAAAATACTCACGCATGAAGATACCAGGAAGTGCCTAGGGAGCATTGGCAACGTCAATATATGGTTAAACTTCAATTATGCAGAACTGCATCAAAATATGCGTCAGGCAAAGGATGAAGATTACAAGAATATTCTACAAGATATTAGAATTGGAAAAGTGACTGAGCATGGGAAAGAAGCTTTAAATGCACGATTACTGTCAAATTTATATCCCAAACAAGAGATTGTGCCTGAGAAAATTTTTCAGAAAATTACTGAGAAGAAATCCGGGATATGTCTCATGCCAACTCTTGCAGAATGTGCCATCTTCAACAACAAAATGTTGAATTTAGAAAAGCAAGAGATTGTGAAACTTGAAGCTATCGACAAATTAGAGCATATGGGATCAACAATTATTTTGTCAGACAATTTGAAATCAAAATTGGATTCATTAGAGAAGACTATATCTAAAACAGCGGGTTTTGAAAAGACTTTGAATGTGTGTTTAAATTGCCGAATTATTTTGAGAAGGAATTTACATGTAGAAAGAGGTCTGGTAAATGGATCAATGGGTAATGTTGTTGATTTTGAGAAATACAGAAATAGAGATGGAATAGAATTTTTAAGAATTAAATTTGATGGCATTGAGGAAGTACAGCAAATTGGTCGTTGTTCTGCTAGGTTTTTGCTTGTTAAAGATTTATATGTTCGCCGTAAACAGTTTCCTGTTTGCTTGGCATATGCGGTGACAATCCATAAATCGCAAGGTTTAAGTGTAGACTGTGCATTGGTGAATATTGGCAGTTCTGTGTTCAAGGAGGGTATGGCATATGTGGCATTGTCACGAGTTAGAACTTTATCGGGATTGTACTTGATTGACTGTGATGTCACAAACATTTGTGCGGATCTAGATTGTGTTAAGGAATACAATAGGTTAAGAAGAGAGTATGCGCCACATTTGCCTCAATATCCTTTGTTTGAGAAACGTGTGGTAGGCCGCAAACGTAGAAATAGCAGTAATAGTAGGGAGGTTGTTGCAAAAAGACTAAAAGTCAATGAACCGAAAATTGTTAGCAGAAAGAAAGTGGATTCTGTTGAAGATGTTGTCGGTTTTCAATTTGAAAACAGTTCTGGTGTCAACTGCTATGCAAATGTAGTGGTTAATGTTCTCTTTTCACTAGAGAGTTTAAAAGAACAGATTCTGTTGAATTCTGAACACATTTTATGCTGTTTGTTGAATTCTGTTTTCGAGAAATGTAGCACTGATCGAACAAAAGTAGAAAGTGTGTCTGAAGTTCGTTATCTGTTAGATGAATGTTCAGGTCAAACAGACTTCTCTGAAAATAATCAGCAAGATTGTCAGGAGTTTTTAATGTATATGCTTGATATATTGCAATTTGAGGGTGTAGATGTAGATCACCTGTTTGGGCTTTCTTATCAATGGCAGCATGACTGCGAGAATTGTAGGGTATCAAGTACTACTAGTGTAGACTCAGAAAGATTTATATATTTAACTTTGCCAGACAGTAAATCAGTCTCCTTTAATAAGCTAGTAAATGCAGCGGATCACAACATGGAGTGTAGCCAATGTAAATCTGAAATGATGTCAACATTACTTATACGTAGATATGGACAGTATGTCATTTTAATGATGCAACGATGTAGGCCTGATGGATCAAAATTGTCAACTTTAATAAAAAAAATTGTGGCTTCTCAGCTTTCAATATCAGGAAGGACTTTTGTAACTGTAGCAATTATCTATCACGATGGTCCTTCAACAACTTCAGGACATTATACAGCTTATTTAAAGTCTCGAAACGGCTGGTCATTCTGCAATGATTCGGTTGTAAGTTTCAAAAAAAAATTGCCGTTTGACCTTAAAAATTCTTACCTGGTGTTTTTAAAACCAAAATTTTAAAGAAAGAATCTCGAGATTTCCTGTGAAGAATTGGAAAAGGTTCATCAAGTTGAGGGAATGTAAGTCTGCAATGCTGTCTAGATTATTGGTCCAAAACTTTTAATTATAATGTTATTTTGTAAAATCCGACTATATAAACCTGATGCAAGTAAGTCTGCTTCATAGTAAGCAGTATCAGTGTCATAGGAAAAGGAGAACATGAGTGACAAAGAAGAGTAAGATATTAGTAGTCCAGGATTGTGAAAATAATCTCAAATGTTTTCTTTTTGCAAGTTGCGAAAATAGAAAATGTCGGGATTTGATTGGAAGAATTACAAGACTTGCGAATCGCGGCAACATGATTTGGCCTAGTGGAAACATGTGATAGAATGAGAGAAGTCTTTTTTTCTATGTAACATATTTTTCGTATCGATGGAGGTTTTCTTTCAGAAAGTGGCAGGCTGAAAATATTTATAGCACAACAGAGTGGATGCTGTTCATAGGAGATCCTTCGACGTCATTGAAAGTAAGTTAATTTTAAGGAGTTTTGAAATCAGATTTCTTAGGTTGTATGGGTTTTTTAAACACAGTCATTTTGATTGTGTTTTTTTTTCCCCGCTGTTACATGATGAATATCTTCAAGTCACTGATTTAAGTGAAATTTGATACATTCTGAGAACAGCAAAAATAAACCATTTAACATGTATAATTAATGTTATGTTTTTTGTACTTATGATATACATTTAGAAATGTGAGGTAGATATGGAGAAGCTGATTTTCTGTAAGTGTCAATTTTAATGCTTACAGTGCTGTACTTCTGGGTACTGTTTTTTTTTAATAAAAAAAGAAATAGGCCTCACCTCAAAGAAAGCTCTTGAAAGTACACATCTTATTTGCATCCTAAAACAATCATTTAAAATGTTAGACACAATTTTATGATGGCTTTACATCTTTTTTGCGCTGCATTTGCATCACTATTGTGAGACATTAGCAGTGCAAAAAAAGCACCATGTTCCAAAATAGGCCTCAGTTATTCAACATCAAGATACAGTTTTTTGTAAAATATATATATTTAGGATTGTGTAGGGGACGTAGAGAAGCAGAGACTTCTGTAAATGTCAAAGTTGTTGAAAAACTGTTTGTTCTTGAACCTTTACCCTTGTCTTTTCTAATTTTTAAGTACATGTTTTAATATTTTTGGAAATGTTTGTTCTCTGTTTCACAGATTGAAAGTATGAAAAAATATTTTAAAAAGGTAACAAGAATTATAAGGTAAATGTTTTCTACTCTTTTTACCCGCAATGCACTGCTGATGATGTCACTGACACTATCTCTCATTTACTCTCTATAGCTGTCTTTCTTTTTACATTATTCTCTCTTTACTTCCCTTATACTAACTCTTCTTTTTTTTTAAAAATATTTTTTTAGTTCGCTTAAAGTTCGCGAACCGGTCAGCGAACTTGAAGCGAACCAAAAGAAATAGAGCTTGCCAGAGTGATAAACATTCTAGCAATTTTATTTGAAAGGGGAGGTAGTTCTGAAAAGAACTTTTTTTTTTTGTTTTTGTTGTTTTATATATATATTTTTTTTTTTCTGAACATTTTTTGATTTTTTTGTATTTTTAGAACAGTTTTATGTTTTTTTTGTGTTTTTTATGGAGGGGAAACAACAAAAAAACAGGCATTGAAAACGGCTCAACAGGAGCAAAAAAAAAATTACTTCTTGGGTGCATTAGGGCACTTATGGTTTTCGAACACCATATTAATCAAGTTGATGCTCATGTTCCCATACGACAACATAGCACCGCAATATATACAAGTAAACCTCATATGTTGGAAATTTGGTTGAATATTTGGCACAGTTTCCTGTGCCTCTCTTCCTGACAAAGACATTGATGAGGTAGATCTGGCCACAGGAGTTGTCGGGGGATTGTCTTGTAGGTCCCTTAACTCAGCCCGGCTGTAGTTCAAGGGATGCCACCTGGTCATATGTCGATGCATAGTATAGTTGCCCATACTATATTTCTTCTCTGTGCCTCTTGACAATCTGTAATCACAGATGAGGCAGGTGGCATATTTCGCATTCACCTTCTTCTCCCCTGGAGGGATGGAAAAAAACTGCCAGATGAAACTAGTTTTTCTCTTTGAAACACGGGGCAACTCTGGGATAAATTGTTGTTGATCTGGATCCTCTTCTTCTTCTTCCTCCTCTTCCTGCTCTCTGTTGGAGGTAAATTGACTGGGTGGTCCTCTCTTCTTATGAGGAGGTTGAGGTGGTGGTGGGGGTCCACTAGCTGCAGCAAGTACAGAAGCCATTGCTCAATTGTAGGTAAATGGTCTTTCTCTCACCAAGATGAAAGTCAGAGTGAGGAAAGAAGGAGGGGTTTACATGATTTGGGAAAAGCAAAAGTTCTGAACCAATGAAAAGTGTTATTTTTAGGTCACATGACCTAGTCATACATCATTTGGAAACCAAAAGTGAAATGAACCAATGAAAACTTTGATAAACAAGTCACATGACCTGTTCCGCTTACGTTACGCGGTGCGCGCCGCGTCCCGGATCGCTTCCGGTTCGCGGTCCGGAGCACTTCCGGGAGCGCTAACGCAGCGCGTCATTAGACGCATTACGCGACAACGTGATACGTCGCGCTTCCGCGACGCGTCACAGTTCCGCTAACGTAACGTTGACCGGTTCGCGGACTAGGTCGCGGCATCAAGATGAGCTAACGGAAAGCTTCCCGGTTCGCGAACTAGAAGCGAAGGAAAAAAAATATTTAAAAAAAAATTATTAATAAACATCTAAAATATATTTTAAGATTTAAAGAAGAATACATTTTACAGTTACAGATGTTAGCTTTTAAAAAACCAATGAAATTCACAGAAAAAACCATAGGTTATAGACCATATATAGTTAGGAATTTGCATTTACAAAACCTTGAAAATTCAGTGAAAAAACCATAGGTTATAGACCATATATAGTTAGGGATTTGCATTTACAAAACCTTATTTTACTCGCATAAAACCATTGAAATTCCATATATAGTTAGTTGCGCTAACTATATATCGCGCACCCGCAATCCACTGCTGATGATGTCACATATTACATCATTCATGACATGGTCAGTGACATCACTGATGACATCACTGATGACAACATCCAGTGACTGTATGTTTCTGTAAAGTGTAAATATGTCTTACATATTGAAGAATGAGTGGATGTATAAGTGTCTGGATGAAGGATTTAGTAGGTGCATGACTGACTGTATGAGTGAGTGATTAAATATGTCTCACTGAGTGCATGGGTTAGTGACTAAACTGTCTTAATTTGTGCATCATTATGTCTGTTGTTCTGTAAACTGCTGCATGTGTTGATAAGTAGCTATATGAGTAACTATATGGGTTATTGATTGGTTGCCCAAGTATTTGTATGGGACACTGAGTGTGTGTGTGGGTGGCTGGGAGGTGTATGACTCTGTGCATAGATGTGTGAGCAGTGGATTCACTAGATGTATGGGTTCAAAAGTGCATGTGGAAACAGCTGTATGGGCGGTTGACTGTGTGCATGAGTGTATTGGTGAGTGAATGGATATCTCAGTGCTACATGTCAAAGTAAGTACATATGTAAACACAGTACATGTGAGAGTTGACATATATAAATTACTGTGCATAAGAGCCAGTGAATGTGTGAGTGGCTGTATGGATCATTGTGAACTTGTATCAGGGATTGTATAAGAGAGTAAATATGTGTTAGTATATGTTTGAATAAGTAAAGTTTGTATAACTATATAGTTGAGGAAATGGAGGTGTGATTGATTCTTTGCATGACTGACTAGGTGTGTGAGTAACTCCATAGATGAGTGACAGTCTGTGAGTGTCTGTTTACACTGATTGTATCTAAGGTTATATTAGAGTCTGAAGAGGTTCATCGTATTATCACATGAATGATATCATCACTGATGTGATCAGTAATGTCAAATGAGATGTCATCAGTGATGTCATCAGTGATGTCATTTGAGATGTCATCGGTGATGTCATTTGAGATGTCATCAGTGATGTCATCAGTGATGTCACTGACCATGTCATGAATGATGTAATATGTGACATCATCAGCAGTGGATTGCGGGTGCGCGATATATAGTTAGCGCAACTAACTATATATGGAATTTCAATGGTTTTATGCGAGTAAAATAAGGTTTTGTAAATGCAAATCCCTAACTATATATGGTCTATAACCTATGGTTTTTTCACTGAATATATATATATATATATATATATATATATATATATATATATATATATATATATATATATATATATATTCACTGAAAAAACCATAGGTTAGAGACCATATATAGTTAGCTGGACATTTTATTGACAAAAAACCAATGAAATTCCATATATAGTTAGTTGCACTAACTATATATCGCGCACCCGCAATCCACTGCTGATGATGTCACATATTACATCATTCATGACATGGTCAGTGACATCACTGATGACATCACTGATGACATCTCAAATGACATCACTGATGACATCACTGATGACATCTCAAATGACATCACTGATGACATCATCTAGTGTCTGTGTGTTTTTGTAAAGTTTAAATATGTTTTACATATTGAAGAATGAGTGGATGTATGGAAGACTGAGTGTGTGTGTGGCTGGCTGGGAGGTGTGTGACTCTGTGCATATCAATGTGTACTTGTATCAGTGATTGTATAAGAGAGTAAGTATGTGTTAGTATATGTGTGAAAAGTATGGTGTTCTGTGTTTAACTGTATAGATGAGGAAATCGAAGTGTGATTGATTCTTCACAGGACTGACTAGGTGTATGAGTGCATATGATAGTGTTGTAATAATGAGTGACTGTATGTATGAGTGATTGTATGGGTGAATGAGTGAATGTGTGTGTAGACGTAGGAATCAGTGAGTGCGTATGTAGTAACTGGTATTGGTGTGTCATGATGTCATCAGTGATGTCATTTGAGATGTCATCAGTGATGTCATTTGAGATGTCATCAGTGATGTCATCAGTGATGTCACTGAAGTATGGTGTTCTGTGTTTAACTGTATAGATGAGGAAATGGAAGTGTGATTGATTCTTTACAGGACTGACTAGGTGTGTGAGTAACTCCATGGATGAGTGGCAGTGTGTGAGTGTCTGCATAGGTGTATGAGTGCATATGATAGTGTAATAATGAGTGACTGTATGTATGAGTGATTGTATGGGTGAATGAGTAAATGTGTGTGTAGACGTAGGAATCAGTGAGTGCGTATGTAGTAACTGGTATTGGTGTGTCATGATGTCATCACTGATGTCATTTGAGATGTCATCAGTGATGTCATCAGTGATGTCATTTGAGATGTCATCAGTGATGTCATCAGTGATGTCACTGACCATGTCATGAATGATGTAATATGTGACATCATCAGCAGTGGATTGCGGGTGCGCGATATATAGTTAGTGCAACTAACTATATATGGAATTTCATTGGTTTTTTGTCAATAAAATGTCCAGCTAACTATATATGGTCTCTAACCTATGGTTTTTTCAGTGAATTTTCAAGGTTTTGTAAATGCAAATTCCTAACTATATATGGTCTATAACCTATGGTTTTTTCAGTGAATTTCATTGGTTTTTTAAAAGCTAATATCTATAGCTGTAAAATATATTCTTTATTACGTGACGTATCACGTAGCCACGTGAGACGCCTCATGACGCGTCGCATAACCGTGACGTATCGGTTCTGCAGCGCAAACAAAACCCGTAACGTAAGCGTGCCGGAGCACGCTTACAGATATATATATTTTTTTTAACCTTAATTAGACAAAATCCACACATGCACATATCTTGAGGCCTTGCAAAGGCACATCAAACAAACAGTCCCTACAATTTTGCCAAGTTTGCTGGAAATCTATTCCCTTAATTTTTTTTTTACTGTTTCTCTTGGTTTTCCCCTTGTTACGCTTACCGGGACGCTACCCGGTACGCGAACCGGACGCTCCAAAAACACAAGATGGCAGACTCCCGTTACGCTGCCGGTTAGCTGCCCGGTTCGCGTACCGGGAAGCGCCTCTACCGCGAAAAATCGCGGGGGACTTTAATATCCCCCTCATAAATCCTAGGGGGTCAGGAGGGGTTTACCTTGCCCCCTTTCCTTCATTTCCCCCTTCTTTTTTCACCACATCTTGTCTCTCGAACCTACCGAGAGATAAGATGGCGGCCGCTCCGGACTGTTTACAATGTTGACAGCTACGCTGCCGGTTAGCTGCCCGGTTAGCTGCCCGGTGAGCTGCCCGGTTCGCGTACCGGGATGCGCCTCTACGGCGTAAAATCGCAAAATTTTTTGCCCCGCGGGGCACTTTAATATCCCCCTCATCAATCCTAGGGGGTCAGGAGTGGTCTACCTTGCCCCCTTTCCTTCATTTCCCCCTTCGTTTTTCACCACATCTTGTCTCTCGATCGTACCGAGAGACAAGATGGCGGCCGTTCCGGTTTGTTTAGAATGTTGACAGACACCAGAGAGCCAATTCGATTCGCTTCGCGAAGTTCCGTTACGCGTCAGGTACGCGAACCGGGGCGCTAACCGGAGCGCTGTCACAGATATATATATTTTTTTAAACGTTAATTTCTCAAAATCCACTGGAGCACATATATTGAGACATAGCAAAGGCACGTCGGGCAAACCATATCTACAATTTTGCCAAGTTTCATGTAAATCTATTCAGCCGTTCGAGCTAAAAGTGAGTCCAACCGCCCTATGGAAAAATGAATGGGAAAAACGCGTTTTGGGACCCCCCTTTGTTCTCGGCCCCCCCTTGACGAAACCCCACCAAATTTTTAGGGGCTGCTCAGAAAAAAAATGTGCCATTTTCCTGAAAATTTCAGCCAATTCCGTCCACAAACGCCAAAGTTATTAGACATAGAATTTTCAGAAATCCCATAGAGAAAAAATCCTAACTATATATACCCACTGGCTATCGCCAGTAGGTAATATACATATATAAACATATGTAATCTGCATATCTATATAAATATAAATGCATGCATACATATACATATATGCATACATATGCATGTTATTTACATGAAAGTTTTAAAAACACTAATAAAAGCAAAGCTAAAAAGCCACCTCATTACAAACAGAATGGCTTTAACTTAAACGAGGGCGAGATCTATTGCATTTTCAATGCTTGTTTACTTTGGTTCTATCAAGAAGGCATTCAGATGTGTCACACATTTGCCATAAATTCTGAATGTTAGCACTCTAGTTGCTCATTAGATCACTGTAGTAAAGCTAGTGCTCACCAGGGAAGTCTGCTGCTAATCATGGTTTGCAGCCATTTTCCCGCATTTTTTATCCCGCAGACTTTCAGTCCGCATACCATTATCCCGCAAGGTCATTGAGCTCGCATACCATTATCCCGCATTTTTTCAAAACGCATGTGCATTTATCGCGCATGCCTTTACAAAGAATTACGTTTTAAAGGCATGTATGGTAAATGCATTTGCGTTGTGAAAACCACGATGACGAGAGAGGTAAGTGGGTTTGTGTTAATTTTTTCGTGGGTTAGTGATTGTGTAGTGTAGTGTAGTGTTGTGTAGTGTAGTGTTGTGTTAGTGTAGTGTAGAGTTGTGGTGGTTGTTTAGTGTAGGGTCATGCTGGGGGTAGTGTTTTAGGGTTTAGGGTTGTGTTGTAGTGTTTGCGTAGTGTAGGGTCATGCTGGGGCTAGTGTTTTAGGGTTTAGGGTAGTGTTGTAGTGTTTGCGTAGTGTAGGGTCATGCTGGGCATAGTGTTTTAGGGTTTAGGATAGTGTTGTAGTGTTTGCGTAGTGTAGGGTCATGCTGGGGGTAGTGTTTTAGGGTTTAGGGTTGTGTTGTAGTGTTTGCGTAGTGTAGGGTCATGCTGGGGCTAGTGTTTTAGGGTTTAGGGTAGTGTTGTAGTGTTTGCGTAGTGTAGGGTCATGCTGGGCATAGTGTTTTAGGGTTTAGGATAGTGTTGTAGTGTTTGCGTAGTGTAGGGTCATGCTGGGGGTAGTATTTTAGGGTTTTGGGTAGTGTTGTAGTGTTTGCGTAGTGTAGGGTCATGCTGGGGTGTAGTATTTTAGGGTTTAGGGTAGTGTTGTAGTGTTTGCGTAGTGTAGGGTCATGCTGGGTGTAGTGTTTTAGGGTTTTGGGTAGTGTTGTAGTGTTTGCGTAGTGTAGGCTCATGCTGGGGGTAGTGTTTTAGGGTTTTGGGTAGTGTTGTAGTGTTTGCGTAGTGTAGGGTCATGCTGGGGTGTAGTGTTTTAGGGTTTTGGGTAGTGTTGTAGTGTTTGCGTAGTGTAGGGTCATGCTGGGGGTAGTGTTTTAGGGTTTTGGGTAGTGTTGTAGTGTTTGCGTAGTGTAGGGTCATGCTGGGGGGTAGTGTTTTAGGGTTTTGGGTAGTGTTGTAGTGTTTGCGTAGTGTAGGGTCATGCTGGGGGTAGTGTTTTAGGGTTTTGGGTAGTGTTGTAGTGTTTGCGTAGTGTAGGGTCATGCTGAGGGTAGTGTTTTAGGGTTTAGGGTAGTGTTGTAGTGTTTGCGTAGTGTAGGGTCATGCTGGGGGTAGTGTTTTAGGGTTTTGGGTAGTGTTGTAGTGTTTGCGTAGTGTAGGGTCATGCTGGGGGTAGTGTTTTAGGGTTTAGGGTAGTGTTGTAGTGTTTGCGTAGTGTAGGGTCATGCTGGGGTGTAGTGTTTTAGGGTTTTGGGTAGTGTTGTAGTGTTTGCGTAGTGTAGGGTCATGCTGGGGGTAGTGTTTTAGGATTTAGGGTAGTGTTGTAGTGTTTGCGTAGTGTAGGGTCATGCTGGGGGTAGTGTTTTAGGGTTTTGGGTAGTGTTGTAGTGTTTGCGTAGTGTAGGGTCATGCTGGGGGGTAGTGTTTTAGGGTTTTGGGTAGTGTTGTAGTGTTTGCGTAGTGTAGGGTCATGCTGAGGGTAGTGTTTTAGGGTTTAGGGTAGTGTTGTAGTGTTTGCGTAGTGTAGGGTCATGCTGGGGGTAGTGTTTTAGGGTTTAGGGTAGTGTTGTAGTGTTTGCGTAGTGTAGGGTCATGCTGGGGGTAGTGTTTTAGGGTTTAGGGTAGTGTTGTAGTGTTTGCGTAGTGTAGGGTCATGCTGGGGGTAGTGTTTTAGGGTTTAGGGTAGTGTTGTAGTGTTTGCGTAGTGTAGGATCATGCTGGGGGTAGTGTTTTAGGGTTTAGGGTAGTGTTGTAGTGTTTGCGTAGTGTAGGGTCATGCTGGGGTGTAGTGTTTTAGGGTTTTGGGTAGTGTTGTAGTGTTTGCGTAGTGTAGGGTCATGCTGGGGGTAGTGTTTTAGGGTTTAGGGTAGTGTTGTAGTGTTTGCGTAGTGTAGGGTCATGCTGGGGTGTAGTGTTGTAGGGTTTTGGGTAGTGTTGTAGTGTTTGCGTAGTGTAGGGTCATGCTGGGGCTAGTGTTTTAGGATTTAGGTTAGTGTTGTAGTGTTTGCGTAGTGTAGGGTCATGCTGGGGATAGTGTTTTAGGGTTTAGGGTTGTGTTGTAGTGTTTGCGTAGTGTAGGGTCATGCTGGGGGTAGTGTTTTAGGGTTTAGGGTTGTGTTGTAGTGTTTGCGTAGTGTAGGGTCATGCTGGGGTGTAGTGTTTTAGGGTTTTGGGTAGTGTTGTAGTGTTTGCGTAGTGTAGGGTCATGCTGGGGGTAGTGTTTTAGGGTTTAGGGTAGTGTTGTAGTGTTTGTGTAGTGTAGGGTCGTGCTAGGGGTAGTGTTTTAGGGTTTAGGGTAGTGTTGTAGTGTTTGTGTAGTGTAGGGTCATGCTGGGGGTAGTGTTTTAGGGTTTAGGGTAGTGTTGTAGTGTTTGTGTAGTGTAGGGTCATGCTGGGGGTAGTGTTTTAGGGTTTAGGGTAGTGTTGTACTGTTTGTGTAGTGTAGGGTCATGCTGGGGGTAGTGTTTTAGGGTTTAGGGTAGTGTTGTAGTGTTTGCGTAGTGTAGGGTCATGCTGGGGTGTAGTGTTTTAGGGTTTTGGGTAGTGTTGTAGTGTTTGCGTAGTGTAGGGTCATGCTGGGGGTAGTGTTTTAGGATTTAGGGTAGTGTTGTAGTGTTTGCGTAGTGTAGGGTCATGCTGGGGGTAGTGTTTTAGGGTTTTGGGTAGTGTTGTAGTGTTTGCGTAGTGTAGGGTCATGCTGGGGGGTAGTGTTTTAGGGTTTTGGGTAGTGTTGTAGTGTTTGCGTAGTGTAGGGTCATGCTGAGGGTAGTGTTTTAGGGTTTAGGGTAGTGTTGTAGTGTTTGCGTAGTGTAGGGTCATGCTGGGGGTAGTGTTTTAGGGTTTAGGGTAGTGTTGTAGTGTTTGCGTAGTGTAGGGTCATGCTGGGGGTAGTGTTTTAGGGTTTAGGGTAGTGTTGTAGTGTTTGCGTAGTGTAGGGTCATGCTGGGGGTAGTGTTTTAGGGTTTAGGGTAGTGTTGTAGTGTTTGCGTAGTGTAGGATCATGCTGGGGGTAGTGTTTTAGGGTTTAGGGTAGTGTTGTAGTGTTTGCGTAGTGTAGGGTCATGCTGGGGTGTAGTGTTTTAGGGTTTTGGGTAGTGTTGTAGTGTTTGCGTAGTGTAGGGTCATGCTGGGGGTAGTGTTTTAGGGTTTAGGGTAGTGTTGTAGTGTTTGCGTAGTGTAGGGTCATGCTGGGGTGTAGTGTTGTAGGGTTTTGGGTAGTGTTGTAGTGTTTGCGTAGTGTAGGGTCATGCTGGGGGTAGTGTTTTAGGATTTAGGTTAGTGTTGTAGTGTTTGCGTAGTGTAGGGTCATGCTGGGGATAGTGTTTTAGGGTTTAGGGTTGTGTTGTAGTGTTTGCGTAGTGTAGGGTCATGCTGGGGGTAGTGTTTTAGGGTTTAGGGTTGTGTTGTAGTGTTTGTGTAGTGTAGGGTCATGCTGGGGGTAGTGTTTTAGGGTTTAGGGTAGTGTTGTAGTGTTTGCGTAGTGTAGGGTCATGCTGGGGTGTAGTGTTTTAGGGTTTTGGGTAGTGTTGTAGTGTTTGCGTAGTGTAGGGTCATGCTGGGGGTAGTGTTTTAGGGTTTAGGGTAGTGTTGTAGTGTTTGTGTAGTGTAGGGTCGTGCTGGGGGTAGTGTTTTAGGGTTTAGGGTAGTGTTGTAGTGTTTGTGTAGTGTAGGGTCATGCTGGGGGTAGTGTTTTAGGGTTTAGGGTAGTGTTGTAGTGTTTGTGTAGTGTAGGGTCATGCTGGGGGTAGTGTTTTAGGGTTTAGGGTAGTGTTGTACTGTTTGTGTAGTGTAGGGTCATGCTGGGGGTAGTGTTTTAGGGTTTAGGGTAGTTTAGTTGTTTAGTGTATGCTAAAGGCATATTCGTTCTAAAAGTTTTCGTTATTTTAATTTGCGGCCTAATAGTACATGCGGGATTTTTTTTGCGGACTGATGGTATGCGGGATTTCGTCATATATTCGCTAATCATACTTTCTATGGCAAAATGAACCCCCTCATTTTGTTCCTTTTTAAATTAAATGTTTTAAGAGTTACCACTTTATTCCAATCAAGATGGCTTCAGGTGTGCCATACCTTTGTAATAAGTAGGACTGTTAGCACTCTAGTTGTTCTTTAGAACACTCTGGGACAATCTGTCATTGGGCTATAGTTGGGCTACATCTGGCTGATATTTGGGCTACATTTGGTTTTTTGTCTCTGGCGGCCATCTTTGGGCTACATTGGGCTACATTGGGCTACATTGGGCTACATTTGGGCTCCAACATATATATAGCCCAATGTAGCCCAATTTATATTTTTCAAAGTTAATTTTCGTAAAAACCACTGGAGCCTATATCTTGAGACATAGCAAAGGCACATCGGGCTACCATTCTCTACAATTTTGCCAAGTTTGGTGTAAATCCATTCAGCCGTTCAGGCTAAAAGTGAGGCCAACCGCCCTATGGAAAATTGCATGGGAAAAACACGTTTTGGGACCCCCCTTTTTTCTCGGCCCCCCCTTGACGAAAACCCCCCAAATTTTCAGGGGCTGCTCAGAAACAAAATGTTCCATTTTCCTGAAAATGTCAGCCAATTCTGTCCTCATAAGCCAAAGTTATTCGACATAGAATTTTCAAAAATCCCATAGGAAAAAAATCCTAACTATATATACCTACTGGCTATCGCCAGTAGGTAATATATATATATATATATATATATATATTCACTGAAAAAACCATAGGTTTCACACCAGTTATAGTTAGGAATTAGCATTTAAAAAACCTATTAAATTCACTGAAAAAACCATAGGTTTCACACCAGTTATAGTTAGCTGGAAATTTTACTGATATAAAACCATTGAAATTCCCACGTTATAGTTAGTCGGACTCACTATAACTTGCGCGTGCAATGCACTGCTGATGACATCACATATTACATCACTCATGACATGGTCAGTGACATCACTCATGACATCACTGATGACACCATCCAGTGAATATGTGTCTTTCTGAAAAATAAATATTAGTGAGTTATGTTTAAATATTTAAATACATTTATTAGTGTTTCACTTTGTGTATAAGTGGCTACATGTGTTGGTAAGTAGCTACATGCGTATGTATATGGGTTATTTGATATTTTTATTAGTATCAGTATGAGTGTCTATATAGTTTGGTGAAGGTATTACTTAGCACATAGATGCATGAGTGACTGACTCTTTGTTTGTATGTGTTTTGAAGACAGCATATGTACAGGACTGTATGGGTGGATGAGTGTCTATATGTGTTTGTTAGTGAGTGAATGACTGTCTCACTAGTGTCTTTATCAGTAACTACATATGTTTTAATCTAGTATATATGAATATTGATGTATATAAGTGAGTATATGTGAGAGTAAGAGATTGTAAGATTTCCTGTTTAAATAAGTATGTGTTTCTATAAGTGATTGTTTAAGAGAATAAATATGTGTAATTTTCAATAGAAGTAAGGTGGAAGTGTGTGTATAACTCTATATTCAAATAAATCGTTGTTCAATAGTTTATTTGCACGTGTGAATATGTGTGTGAGTAACTTTTGGATGAATGTCGGTGTGTAACAGGATGTATAGGTGTATCACTTCATATGATGAGTGAGTATATGTATGAGTGACTATATAGAACTGTTGGTGAATGAGTGAATGTGTATATAGATAGTGGAATTACTGAATTGCTTGTTGTAACTGATATAGGTATCTCCTTTTTTTATTTAAATTTCAGTTTCTATTTTTGAATATGTGTCTCAAGGGTTACATTATAGTGAAAGGAGGTCTGTCAATATGTCACAAGGATGGTGTCATGAGTGATGTCACTGACCATGTCATGAGTGATGTAATATGTGATGTCA